>NC_053022.1:216207847-216807847 GCF_003073215.2 Triticum urartu | reverse complement strand
CATCCCACTGCCACGGTCAACACTATACTCGTCATGCTTGCGGTTTCCTCATTTTATGATAACCACGATCGGCCTACGTGGTTCGTGTCGTGATAGCACTGCTCCACCCATCGAGCTAAACAAACTTAGTTGTACAAATTCAAATCTGATATTATGCTGATATTAGTAAAACTAAGAGATGTTTAATTGTTCAGCTAAATGTTCCTACTTTTGTTTCGAAATGCATGTGAGCCACATATGGAGAGACTGGAAGGAATATATTTCTCTGTGCGCTCTGGTTCATCTTGGGTGGGCAACCGACATTGTATAGAAAGGCTTGTAATATCTTCAATCTGCTTGCTCTTCTACTCTTCTTTAGGATGATCCTCTTCTCTTCTTTAATAAGTATGTTCCTTGTTGCGAAGAGTAGAAGAGACATTTGCGGTCGACTGGTCAGGTCGAGTGGTTCTCCCTTAGTATATTTTGAATCTGTAAGGTCGGGTCAACTTGTTCTTCTTTACTATATGTTGAAGCTGTCATCTGTGAAGTATCATCACTTCTGGAGCTCTCATATTTTGAGTAGTAGGCCACATTATATTAATGCACACACCAAATTATAGCATGCATGGCGTCTCTCACAAGAATTGCAAAGATAGCACAAAGGGGTTTACAGGGAGGCAGTATTGGATTAGAATCACTTCTGCATTACAAAGATAATCTCACTTGTTTTTATGTTTTCATGCATGTCAGATATTGAACATTATCAAAATGAATATGAGAATGGGCGCACGAGAGGAATATTGCGGAACAATCCACTGGTTAACAAATTTGGCATGGTGGAGGATGGCCTATCTTATTCACCCATCAAGGTGCTTGCTCTAACTTGGCAAGGTTGTATTGGTCGCACATATTTTGCATCTGACCTCTTGCATTACTTCTACTTTGTTACACCATCTTCTTAGTTTAAGCATCATATATGAGTATATGCCATACCTATCCATTTTTTGTACCTATTCCATGTGTCGTCATACTATGTTTTTCTAGTCAAATGTTGTTCTTTCGTAATAGATGTCCAAAAGGAAGAGGGTGAGTGCAGATCCTCAAGGAGTACAAATTAGGTATTTGGAAAAGGTAGTGATACCTGTTAAATCTGATAGATCAGCAGGCACAGAAAACACAGGCCCAACTGTACCACACTTTACCCCTACTCCACTGGCCAAGCCCCTATTAGAACTGCTGAGAGCCCAGCGTCAGGTACTGTCTATGATATCAATTCAAAATTTGGATTCCTAAATTTCTGCATGTGCCTTACCTTCTCTCTTGTATGAAAACTAATTTTAGATGAATCTCCTTGCTCAAAGGATCATAGGATCTGACAACAATACTGGGCTCTGCATTGCTCTTGTCAATACCTCTTGCCCTTTGTCAGCATACTTACACTCATTGTTGTTTGATTATGTATCATCACTGTAAATGTTCGCTTTTTATCCTCCCTTTCCTTGAAATTATAAGATCTATATTTACTCTTAGATAAATGTAGAATTAACACAATGGTTATGAAGTTTTGGATTGCTCATGTAAGTACTTGTTGTCATATACTCCCTCTGTATCGAATTAATTGTTGATCAATTGGATGTATTTAGAACTTAATAGTGCTAGATACATCCATTTGAGCGACAAGTAACAACGGACGGTGGTGGTATTACTGTACTTGCATCGCGAGATAGTTGATTGTCTAGCATTACTCTGCATCTTATCTGCCCTGCCCTCCACTTTCTCCAAATTATCATATCTACATTTACTCTTACCAAAATGTTGAATAAAGCCAATGACACTACACACGTTGATGTATGCATTCCTTTTGTCAGTACGTTTTGCCTTGTAATGCTATACTTGATTAATTGCTATTTGATTATGTATCATCAGTCTACACCTAAGCTTCATTATCCTCTGTTTCTTCCAATATTATTTGATCTATATTTACTCTTTGCAAAATGTATAATAATGGCAACGCTTATAAAGAATTTTCTTTGGGGAATTTATTGAATTATCCTTCCATCAACATGGAGAAGGGCTTTGTCCAGCCCGTGTTAACATGTAGTGTAAGTTCATCCTTCTCAAGACTTCAAACTTTGTTCTAGATTTGGATAGGCATCATTTCCTCCATTGCTATTTACTTTGTTGTTTACATCTGATTGGATGTTTGCAACAACTACCAGTATTAAATTGTAGTTGTAAAAACATGTTCCTTATGCAGAACAGATCCATTTATTTGCTTATATAATTGTGAAACCTGTTACATGTCTCCTTGTTTCTTTTTCAGAGTCATATCTCTTATGCCAGGCATAACTTTAGGGAAGATAGTGAGCCAAACCATCTTGAGGACAGCAAGATGACCCCAAGGTCCTGTCTTGATGAAGACAGTGAGTTGAAGCTACTCAACAGTAGGTGTGAGACACTCTATGCAGTGGCTGCCTCAATTAGTTCGACTTCTTCAGTCTCAACTTAAAGTGGAAAGGCTTGCTTTAGCTCAGCTCCGAGTTGAAATCAAAGATGCAATGAAGATGTCAGAGGACTACCGTGCGCACTATGGTGCCATACAACTAGGGATGGAGCATCTATTGTTGACAGAACTGAGGTCTCATCAGCTTGTTCGGCTGCTTGCGGGGCCCGTCCTGGCCAGGCCTAGTGCTTTCTGAAGTGCTCTCATTTTTGTATATTCTTTTGTCGGCGCGTTTATATGCACTGGTGGCGATCTTTGATGCCCAGTGTATGTAATCTGCGGTCACGTTGCACTTTATTATCACCGGTAGAGAACTTTGATTCCCAGTGGATGTAATATGCCGTAATTTGTTTATTGTATAGTCTAGGTTTATTCCTTGGTCGGTACGCTGTACTTTAGGCCGGAAGGTTCAGTGGATCTCAGTTTTGTCAGTCTTCAGGCCGGCTCGTTACTCATATGGGCCAAAACATGGCCAGCTGGGCCAGGGAATACCATGGGCTTTTAACAGGCTAAAACCCAGATTGGGCTAGCGTTGAGCCGAAAAATTCACGGGCCAATATCGGCCGAAACTGCCTAAGGCCCATGTTGGGCCCAAATAGGACGAGGAGTTAACAGGCCAAAATATATTTCGGGTCTGTTTGGCCCAATAAATTATGGGCTTTAAGCAGGCCGGTATCCACACGGGCCATAGGCCCAAAAGTGTCACGAGCCATTAACAGGCCGATAGGCCAGTTGGGCTGAAATTTATCCATGAAGACTATGGGCCATTAAGAGGCCTAAAGTTACTTCGGACAAGAAATAGCCCAGTTTCTGCATGGCCGTTAAATGGCCTAAAGTTAAAACGGGCCGACAATGTCCCAGATGCACCACGGGCCGCTAACAGGACTAAACTACTATCTGGAGGAACTGGTAAACGAGCATTTAACAGGCTGAAATACAATCCTATCTTAGAATGGGCCCAAAAGAACAGTGGCCTGTTAACAGGCCTGATCCGATATGGGCCGTAATTTGGCCCAAAACTCCGTAGGCTGTGAACGGGCCTGATCTGGTATGGGCCTCAATTTGACCCAAAACATGGCAGGCTATTAACGGGCCAGCCCACTAGTGTCTGAAAAAACATGGTGGGCCTTTAGCTGGGCCGGCCTTTTCACCAGAATGGGCCTCTGTTGGGCCGTGCCACGTATCAACGTATCATAGGCGCCTCATGTCCAATGAGTGGATGACATCTGTCCCAACGGTGAGCTAACACGTGTTTCCTCCGGCCAATGAGAATTTTACATGTGGGAAAACCCCATTGGTCCGGGATGTTAACGGGTTATCGGATCCAAAACCGGACCCGATAGCTTAACGACAACCCGTTACGGTCGATGCCACGTGTTGGTCACCCTTGATGAAAGCACTTCTATGACGCGCGATTTATCGTCATGGAAGTGGACACTTCTGTGATGATAATTTTGGTAATGTCATGGAACACTTCTACGACAGCACAGGTATGACTATCTTGATTCTGTCATAAAATCGTCATGGATGTACATGCATGACAAAAAACGTGACCTACTGTGAGAAACAGGTATCATCACGAAAGTGTATTTTTTTTTGTAGTGCACATGGCTCCCCTCACTTATCTCTTCATCCCACATCACCACCTACCTCAGAAAAAAAAATCACCATTGCTCTCTCTCTCTCTCTCTCTCGTGTTCTTGCTCTCAAACCCGTGGATTTCGATCTCTTTGCTTGAAGCTCTGTTTCTGAAACTGTTTCGGGGGATTGTTGCTTGGTATGTGGCTCCTCCATTGGTCCATTTAGTTTTTTCTTTAGGGGTTTATATTTTTAATAATTAGCTACTCTTGGTGTTGCTGTAGATGAGCTTGCATGTTGAATTCTTTGAGTTCTAAGTAGCTTGAATGCTTGGTATGGCCTCTACGAATCCTTATGAGTAGTTGCTACCAATCTTGTTAAGTTTTGTTAACAAATTTTTGTGACCCAATTTTTTTTACAAAATTGTACGTGAATATGATGAACCTCTTTTGAAGGAGTTCTTCGAGGAGGAGATCCTCGAGGGCATCTTCAAGTAGAAGCTCCGCTCATCGGTCTTATGTTGAACCAAGTGAAAGTTCCATACGAGATGGCGCCACCAAAACATGCTTATGGCCACCAAAACATACGAATGTGGGCATTAAGGAAGAATCTGAGCAATATGTTCACAATGCCGAGCTCGGTCCCTACATTTCAGTTAAGTGCAACCAACACCTCACTCTCGCTGAATCATTTACCAAAGGGTTTAAATTCCATCCCCATGAGTCTAGGGTGTCATTTAAACTGTATGAAAATCCATTTACCATATCTCTAGAAAGATTTTCTTACTGCTGCAAAATCTCATTCTGGGGTTCGCTTGACGAACCACCATGATCTGAGTTTGAGATATTCTTGACTAGTCTTTGCTATGGTGAGACTAGGGGAGTGACGCAGGGTAGAATAAAGAACATTCATTTTCCCTCAATCTAGTACTTTGCTTTATTTAATGGAAAATGTATTGTAGGTAAACAAGATTGTAGTACACTTTGTGCCCCGGACTTGAGCCTCATACGCACTACTCTCACCGGTGACAAAATTTATAACCTTGGAGCTATTGTTGCACGTAGATTGCAACATAACGCTGGTAGTGGATATTTTTATGGTGGGATTTATGCCACACGCTTAGCAGGAGAGCTGGGTGTTTCACCTTTGCCTTATGACCCTATTTTACCCACTCAGTACTTTGACTTCGATGCTATGAGACGTCATAAGATCCTTAGTGGTGAACCCCATAATTTCTCCTATAACATGTTGTTTAATAAAAGTTCCATTGTCGACACATATTTTCCTGTACCTGCTCTCTTTGATGTTCACAGTACGGGAAGATATTTTGTTCTTAAGAGCGAGGCACGAGATCATAACGCGGCAGTTGTGGCTGCACGGCGGGCTGAGGCATCCGCACCGAGAGCCTCCATGAGCTATCACTCTGACCGTTATGCAGGCTACTTAGGCCAAAAGCCTAAGCTTGGGGGATGTAGCGACCAGACCTCAAACGGTCCAATCTCTGTGCTCAGGTGTCATCCCTGGATCAGTAATGCTGACACCACACAGTACTTGAAGGATTTATAACAGAGTAGCAATCACACACTTATTACATCAAGTGTCTCAAGAGAGAACTTATTACAATAAATATGGCTTAAGGCCATCTAATAACGATAACAGCGGAAGGCTTGGAAGATAAGTGAGTCCATCAACTCCAACGGCATCACTGAGTATAGAACCACGACCTAAAGGCACCTTAATCATCGTCTGAAAAGTCTGCAACATGAACGTTGCAGCCCGAAACGGGTCATCACATGGAATATGCTGGCAAGGTAACACATAGAGAGCAATGAAAATAATAGGCTATACTATATGCATATTTGGCTGGTGGAAAGCTCTATGGTTACAGTTTTTCATAAAGCCAATTTTTCCCTACTGCAAAGGAATAAATATTATTTAACTATCATGGTAGTTGTTAAACATTGAGAATGGTTGACAGCATTCTCAATCCCAATTAAGCATCATCATTAAACAAAAACCCAACAAAATTAATTAGAGTAACATGATGAGATTCACATGATAATCCAGGTACTAGATACTCAAGATGTCCATAACCGGGGACACGGCTAACCATGATTAGTTTATACACTCTGTAGAGGTTTGCTTACTTTTCCCCACAAGACTCGATCTCCTCCGTTGGGATTCTCGCACTATATGGTGTTTGAGAAACGGATGACCGAGACATAGTCTTTTAGAAGTGCTAGCACCTTACGATCGGGTAGACCGTTACACCTACTTTCCCCTACATCCGCTAGTCTACCACTGTAAGAGTTCGCACGACTTAATCAACTATGCTAGAGCCCATAGTAGCTTGTGGCTGCACACAGAAGTTTCTAGCACGAATAATCTCATGATCCCTTTGAGCCTGGGTGGCGGTCCAAAAGAAAAACAGACAATCGCTGGAATACCCAGGTGCCTCAATCCACCCAGATGTGTATTTAAGTTGCCACCTTAGATAAACCATTAATTTAACAATCTCACATCAGTCATGGATACACTCACCCAATCCACGTCTACTAGCATAGCATGGCATAAAAAGCAAACGTAGAAGTAACTCCCAAAGGTTTGGATAATAAACAGGTAATAGGTACTACCTCAACTACTTCCCAAACCCACAATTTAATTAGATCCTAAACATGAAATGTGTGAGGATTGATCTAATGCAATAAAACTGGGTAGTAGGAGGTATGATCAAAGTGTTACTTGCCTTGCTGATGATCCGCAAAACCTAGCGATTCGAAGTAGCAAGCGGCGCACTCCGGGTACCCTATCGCAAACAAACAAGCATACAATAAGTACTCAAATAATGCACAAGTAAAACTCAAATAAGAGATCTAACCAGAAAGTTCAACTTAAGAACTCCGGTTGGCAAAAAGAACCAAATCGAATGAAGCAACGAAAGACAAACGGCAAAAGAAACAAGCTTCGTTTACTATTTTGGATCTAGGTCAAATTTTACAGTGGCAAAAACTTGTTTGAGTTGGTTAAAAGGAAAGAGGGTTTCGAGACAAAACTCCAGGCGCTTGAATCGCCTGATTCCGATAAACGAGCGAAAAGTTATACTAGAACGAAAATCGGATCAGGAATCGCGATCAGAGAAATCGCGGATTTAATCCGAGAAAAAGAAAAACGACGAACAGATTAACGAACGAACATTCGTTATCTAGATCTAACCGATGAACGCGTTCGTTAAAACGAACGAACGAGCGAACGCTCGCTAAATAAATAAACTGGAAAACTCGATCTATTAAAAGCGAAACTAAAAAAACTGAACGAAAAACCGACGGGAAACCGAACGGTTTCTCGAGAAAAACCGGCAGCGGGCGGGGTCAACCTCCGGCGAGACGGCGATGTGGCGGCGTGGGGCGGCGGCGGCGACGCGGGCGGCGGTGGCGCGGGGCGGCGGCGGCGTGGCGCGGCGGCGGTGGGGCGGGGCGGCTAGGGTTTGGGGTCTCGGCTAGGCTCCTCCCCGGCTTATAAGGCCGACCGGGTCAAGTGTCCGGGTCGGACACGGCCTGTTAGGTCGGTTCGCGTTTTTTTAAATAGTTACGCTCAGAAAAAACAAAAGGAATAGTTACACTCCGGGTACTCTATCCCAAACAAACAAGCATACAATAAGTACTTAACTAATGCACGGGTAAAACTCAAATAAGAGATCTAACCAGAAAGTTCAACTTAAGAACTCCGGTTGGCAAAAAGAACCAAATCGAACGAAGCAACGAAAGACAAACGGCAAAAGAAACAAGCTTCGTTTACTATTCTGGATCTAGGTCAAATTTTACAGTGGCAAAAACTTGTTTGAGTTGGTTAAACGGAAAGAGGGTTTCAAGACGAAACTCCAGGCGCTTGAATCGCCTGATTCTGATAAACTAGCGAAAATTTATACTAGAACGAAAATCGGACCAGGAATTGCGATCAGAGAAATCACGGATTTCATCCGAGAAAAAGAAAAACGACGAACAGATTAACGAATGAACGTTCGTTATCTGGATCTAAACGATGAACGCGTTCGTTAAAACGAACGAACGAGCGAACGCTCGCTAAATAAATAAACTGGAAAACCCGATCTATTAAAAACGAAACTAAAAAACGAACGAAAAACCGACGGAAAACCGAACGGTTTCTCGAGAAAAAACCGGCGGGGCGGGGTCAACCTCCGGCGGACGGCGGCGCGGGGCGGCGGTGGCGCGGGCTGCGGCGGCGCGGGGCGGCGGCAGAGGCGGCGGGGCGGGGCGGCTAGGGTTTGGGGTCTTGGCTGGGCTCCTCCCCGTCTTATAAGGCCGGCCGGGTCAAGTGTCCGGGTCGGACACGACCCGTTAGGTCGGTTCGCGTTTTTTTAGAATAGTTATGCTCAGAAAAAAACAAAAGGAATACTAAACAGACTCCAAAAATCCCGAAATAAATTTTTCCCGGCTTCTAAAATGAAGCCGCACAGGATGAACATTTATTTGGGGCCTAAATGCAATTTTTAAAAATGCGCATTTTTCCTAAATTCAAATAAAATAGCAAATAAAACCAAAATAAAATCTTATTTGATTTTATTATTAAATCCTCACTATTTCTTTATTTTGGGAAAGTCATTTTATTCCCTCTCTCATATTTTTGTAACAGAAATAATTGAAGATAAAATAAATAAAATCAAATGATCCTATTTTCAAAATTTGAGAAAACTCAAATATGAAAATAACGAAATCCCCAACTATCTCTGAGGGTCCTTGAGTTGCGTACAATTTTCTAGGATCAACCAAATGCAAAAAAAATATGATATGCAATGATGAACTAGTGTATAACATTCCAAATTGAAAATTTGGGATGTTACAAACCTACCCCCCTTAAGATGAATCTCGCCCTCGAGATTCGGGTTGGCTAGAAAATAGGTGAGGGTGGTCCTTCAGCAAATCTTCCTCTCGTTCCCAGGTGGCTTCATCCTCCGTGTGGTGGCTCCACCGAACTTTGCAAAACTTTATAACCTTGCTGCGGGTGACTCGACTGGCATATTCAAGAATCTTGACTGGTTTCTCCTCATAGGTCAAATCACTGTCCAACTGAATCGCTTCCAGTGGCACTGTGTCTCTCAGCGGTATATCAGCCATCTCTGCGTGGCACTTCTTCAACTGGGAAGCGTGGAACACGTCGTGAACTCCTGACAATCCTTCGGGCAATTCTAACTTGTAGGCTACTTCTCCCATACGCTCCAAAACTTTGTATGGTCCTACAAAACGTGGCGCTAACTTTCCCTTAACTCCAAAGCACTTAACTCCTAGAAGTGGAGATACTCAAAGATAAACTCGGTCTCCGACTTGCGTTTAGAATCTGCGTAGCTCTTCTGCCTGGATTGGGCTACCTTGAGCCTATCACGAATCAATTTCACTTTCTGTTCGGACTCCTTAATCAGATCCGGTCCAAACAATTGGCAGTCTCCAACTTCATCCCACGACAATGGGGTCCTGCACTCCTTCCGTACAAGGCTTCGAAAGGGGCCATCTTCAAACTGGATTGATAACTATTGTTGTAAGAGAACTGTGCATATGGCAAATTCTCGTCCCAGCTAGATCCGTAATCTAGCGCACAAGCTCTCACCATATCCTCCAAAATCTGATTGACTCTCTCGGTCTTTCCATCTGTCTGCGGATGGAAAGCTGTATTGAACTCTAGCCTGGTACCCAAAGTTTCATGCAACTGATTCCAGAACTTTGAGGTAAATTGGGTTCCTCTATCTGATACAATGCTCCTTAGAACTCCATGTAGACATACGATTCTGGTCATGTATATCTTTGCCAACTTTGCACTAGTATAGATAGTCTTCACTGGAATGAAATGAGCTACCTTTGTCAAACGATCGACTACAACCCAAATCGAGTCATAGCCTGAACGAGTTCTGGGCAATCCGGTGATAAAATCCATGCCTAACTTATCCCACTTCCATTCGGGTATCGGCAATGGCTGTAGCAATCCTGCTGGCTTCTGATGCTCTGTCTTCACTCTCTGACATACATCACAAACTGCTACATACTCTGCAATATCCTTATTCATTCCGGTCCACCAGAAAATATCCTTCAAATCCAAATACATCTTGGTATTTCCTGGGTGAATCGAATATGGTGAATCATGGGCCTCTTGCAGAATTGACTTCCTGATCTCCGAATCATTAGGCACATAAATGCGGTCTTCAAACCATAAGGTATCATGCCCATCCTCACGAAATCCTTTAGCTTTTCCCTTGCTTATTTTCTCCTTGATAGAAGCAATCTCCTTGTCAGTCTTCTGGGCTTCTCTGATCTTATCCATCAAAGTAGACTGAATCTCCAATGTTGCTATATAGCCTCTTGGGACTATCTCCAAACATAGCTTACGAAGGTTTTCGGCTAACTCCCTTGGTAAATCTCCCATCATTAAGGTGTTGACATGACTTTTACGGCTCAACACGTCGGCTACTACGTTGGCCTTTCCGGGGTGATAATGCAATCTCATGTCATAATCCTTGATGAGCTCCAACCATCTCCTTTGCCTGAGATTCAACTCCTTTTGCGTGAAAATGTACTTCAAACTCTTGTGATCCGTGTACACCTCACATGATTTCCAATGAGAAAGTGTCTCCAGGTCTTCAATGCATGCACTACGGCTGCTAACTCCAAATCATGTGTAGCATAATTCAACTCATGAGGCTTAAGCTGTCGTGAGGCATATGAAACAACTCTTCCTTCTTGCATAAGCACTGCTCCAAGTCCTCGACGTGAAGCGTCGCAATACACCTCATAATCCTTAGTCTGATCTGGCAAAATCAACACAGGTGATGTAACCAAATGTTTCTTCAACTCCTGGAAACTGGCCTCACATTCCTCGGTCCATATGAACTTTGTATCCTTCTTCAACAACTCCGTCATAGGCTTTGTAATCTTCGAGAAATTTTCAATGAATCTTCGGTAGTATCCTGCGAGTCCAAGAAAACTCCGGATCTCTCTGACTGTTGTTGGCGCTTCCCAATTTGTCACAGTGTCAACCTTGGTGGGATCTACTGCTATACCTTCTTCGGATATAACGTGTCCGAGAAATCCAACTTCCTTCAACCAAAACTCACATTTGCTAAACTTGGCATATAACTGATGTTCTCTGAGTTTTCCAAGTACAAAACGCAATGCTCCTTATGCTCCTCTTCATTTTTTGAGTAAACCAGGATATCATCGATGAACACTACGACGAACTTATCCAGAAACTCCATAAACACCTTGTTCATCATGTTCATAAAATATGCAGGTGCGTTAGTCAGACCAAATGACATAACGGTATACTCGTACAGCCCATACCTAGTGGTAAAAGCTGTCTTAGGTATATCCTGTTCTCGAATCTTCAACTGATGGTATCCTGATCGCAGATCGATCTTGGAAAATACCTTAGCTCCTCCCAATCGATCAAACAGATCATTTATCATTGGTAGTGGGTACTTGTTCTTGATGGTTACTTCATTCAATCCTCGATAATGAACAACCATCCTTAACGATCCATCCTTCTTTTCCACTAGAAGTACTGGCGATCCCCAAGGTGAAGAACTTGGGCGAATATATCCTTTATCCAGTAACTCCTTAATCTGCTTCTTAATCTCCACCAAATCCTTTGCGGGCATCCTATATGGTCTCTTAGATATTGGCCCTGTGCCTGGCAAAAGCTCAATCAAAAGCTCAATATCTCTATCTGGTGGCATGCCTGGCAACTCCTCTGGAAATACATCAGGGAAATCCTTCACCACTGGTACTTCCTTCTGCAAAACTCCTATTAAACAATTTACTTGAGTCCTCTTCGGCACATGCCGGGATACATACTTGATCCTTCTCCCTTCTGGGGTGGTAAGCAAAATTGACTTACTGGCGCAATCGATGTTTCCTCCATACATCGACAGCCAATCCATACCCAGAATTACATCCAACCCTTGTGATTCCAAAATGATCAAATCCGAGGGAAACACATGCCTACCTATACTCAATGGCACTTGAAAACATCCCTTACTAGCCATATACTCCGCTCCTGGTGAGCTTACTAGCATAGGTGTTCTAAGAACTTTGGTGGGCAGGTTATACTTATCCACGAATTCCCTTGATATGTATGAATGCGATGCACCAGTATCAAAAAGAACGAGTGCAGTAAATGACTTAACCAAAAACATACCGATTACTGCATCCGGCTGCTCTTCAACCTCCTCCACGTTAACGTGGTTCACCTGTCCCCTGTTGAAAGGGTTCGGCTTCTTCCCAGAGCTTCCATTGCCATTTCCATTCTATGATTCTGGACATTCATTTGCATAATGTCCGGTCTTCTGGCACTTGAAACAAGTGACTTGGCTCAGGTCTCTCTTGGCTGGGGTTGATGGATTTGTGCGGTTCTGGCCACTGCTTGCTCCATTCCCATTACCATTCTTGGTGCCATTGTGATTGTGCGAGCTACCTCCTCCATGGGTATGCTGAAAATGTCCTCCCGGCCTAGGGGTAAAACGTGGCTTCTGCTGAGCTCTTGAATTGTACTTCCCTTGTCCATACTTCCTTTTGCGGTTCTCAATCTGTTGCTGCTTCCCTTCAATCATGAGAGCATGATCTACCAACTCCTGGTTGTTGTTCAAGGTTTCTACCATCAACTGCATGCTCAACTCATCATTTAGTCCTTCCAGAAACTTCTCCTGCTTAGCGGCATCCGTAGCTACGTCATCTAGGGCATAACGTGCTAGCTTACTAAAGTCCTCCACATACTGGCCAACTGTCCGCCCTCCTTGGCACAAGTTGCGAAACTCTCGCTTCTTCATGGCCATAGCTCCTGCTGAAACATGGGCAGTATGGAAAGCCTGCTGGAACTGGTCCCATGTGACAGTGTCAATAGGGAAAGTGGCGGTGAAATTCTCCCACCATGATGCTGCGGGTCCTTGAAGCTGATGTGCGGCAAACTTCACCTTTTCCGCATCTGTGCATCCTGCCGTGGTCAACTCCCTTGCTGTCTTGCGGAGCCAATCATTTGCTACTATAGGCTCGGTGCTACTGGAAAACACCGGCGGATTCAGCCTAAGAAAACGGGCTAAGTGATCAACAGGTGGTGGTGGTGGTGGGTTGTTGTTGTTCCCTTGATTCTGATTCTGGACTAGCAACTGCATCAATGTGTTCTGCTGCTGGATCAACTAGGTGAGCTCCGGTGGGAAGGTAAATCCGGGGTCACGTCTCGGAGGCATCTGAGGGTTTAGAAAAGATGAGATTTAAGAATAGAGAGGGGTCTAGAGAGAAAACACTACCCATATGTACATGAGGCAAAAGCAAACAATTCACTTCATTCAATCAACCAAACAAGGGCATACAATCGATCTAACTATCGTGAAAGTGCTCGGACTACTATATTTACATGGTGGACTACTACTACTGATGGGTGGTCTAGTAGAAATATTCTTCGGTTGCAGGCTCCATTATATCTGCTCTAGCTTCATCCACATAGTCATCATCGCTATCTTCTGGATCTGAGTCGGTGTTGTCAATGATGATGTAGTCTTCCGGGCGAATCTCCTTGGGTTCTTCATCTTCTTCTACTGGTGTAGGGCCTCCCATGAATATTCCGATCTTCATTGTTAAGTCGGCATTCTTGTCCAATAATACTTCGATTTCCTCTTCATAATCTTCATATGTGGCCTTGAGTTCTTCCTCCAATTCCTTGATTCTTTTCCTCGCCTTCTTCAGATCTATCATGTCGGTGCACATCTGGTTCTCCTGACGTCGAATGTGTTGGTTTAACTCCTGGATAAAGCTGCAACTGATCTATCCTTCCTGGTGGTGATCATTTCCCAGTGTTCATCTCGGCGCCCACAAATCTGGTAGATAGTATCCTTGAGATCATTGCGGTAAACTTCTCCAATGCGTCCCATGGCGATGTGAGCTGCCATGCTCTTTCCTAGATTCCAAGTTGGTGCATCAAAAGAAAACTCTATGGGTTCAGTGACTGGCATGAACGTCCTTCCTGGAACTTGAACTTGGATCATTCAGCGCTCCTCTTCAGGTAAAGTGGCGTTGTAAGTTCCAGTGAAGCTTGGTACTCTTATGTTTAGATATCTAGTGACTTCCTTCAAGTGACATCCAAAGGGTGTGTCTTCATCCGGTTGCGTGAACGTGTTCCTTGCATCCGCCATCCTAAAAGAGTAGAAAAGATGAGAAGTCAGAATGAGAAGAGAGTGAGTAGTGATCTAGGTCTTTTAGCTTAGTGGTCGTGTCCTATAGTCAGCGTGTGCTATGATACCATCTTGTAGCGACTAGACCTCAAACGGTCCAATCTCTGTGCTCAGGTGTCATCCCTGGATCAGTAATGCTGACACCACACAGTACTTGAAGGATTTATAATAGAGTAGCAATCACACACTTATTACATCGAGTGTCTCAAGAGAGAACTTATTACAATAAATATGGCTTAAGGCCATCTAATAATGATAACAGCGGAAGGCTTGGAAGATAAGTGAGTCCATCAACTCCAACTGCATCACTGAGTATAGAACCACGACCTAAAGGCACCTTAATCGTCGTCTGAAAAGTCTGCAACATGAACGTTGCAGCCCGAAACGGGTCAGCACATGGAATATGCTGGCAAGGTAACACATAGAGAGCAATGAAAATAATAGGCTATACTATATGCATATTTGGCTAGTGGAAAGCTCTATGGTTACAGTTTTGCGTAAAGCCAATTTTTCCCTACTGCAAAGTAATAAATTTTATTTAACTATCATGGTAGTTGTTAAACATTGAGAATGGTGGACAGCATTCTCAATCCCAATTAAGCATCATCATTAAACAAAACCCCAACAAAATTGATTAGAGTAACATGATGAGATTCACATGATAATCCAGGTACTAGATACTCAAGATGTCCATAACCGGGGACACGGCTAACCATGATTAGTTTATACACTCTGTAGAGGTTTGCGCACTTTTCCCCACAAGACTCGATCTCCTCCATTGGGATTCTCGCACTACATGGTTTTTGAGAAATGGATGACCGAGACATAGTCTTTCAGAAGCGCTAACACCTTAAGATCGGGTAGACCGTTACACCTACTTTCCCCTACATCCGCTAGTCTACCACTGTAAGAGTTCGCACGACTTAATCAACTATGATAGAGCCCATAGTAGCTTGTGGCTGCACACGGAAGTTTCTAGCATGAATAATCTCATGATCCCTTTGAGCCTGGGTGGCGGTCCAAAAGAAAAACAGACAATCGCTGGAATACCCAGGTGCCTCAATCCACCCAGATGTGTATTTAAGTTGCCACCTTAGATAAACCATTAATTTAACAATCTCACATCAGTCATGGATACACTCACCCAATCCACGTCTACTAGCATAGCATGGCATAATAAGCAAACGTAGAAGTAACTCCCAAAGGTTTGGATAATAAACAGGTAATAGGTACTACCTCAACTACTTCCCAAACCCACAATTTAATTAGATCCTAAACATGAAATGTGTGAGGATTGATCTAATGCAATAAAACTGGGTAGTAGGAGGTATGATCAAAGTGTTACTTGCCTTGCTGATGATCCGCAAAACCTAGCGATTCGAAGTAGCAAGCGGCGCACTCCGGGTACCCTATCGCAAACAAACAAGCATACAATAAGTACTCAAATAATGCACAAGTAAAACTCAAATAAGAGATCTAACCAGAAAGTTCAACTTAAGAACTCCGGTTGGCAAAAAGAACCAAATCGAATGAAGCAACGAAAGACAAACGGCAAAAGAAACAAGCTTCGTTTACTATTTCTGGATCTAGGGCAATTTTTTATAGTGGCAAAAACTTGTTTGAGTTGGTTAAACGGAAAAAGGGTTTCGAGACGAAACTCCAGGTGCTTGAATCGCCTGATTCTGATAAACGAGCGAAAAGTTATACTAGAACAAGAATCAGATCAGGAATCGCGATCAGAAAAATCGCGGATTTAATCCGAGAAAAAGAAAAACGACGAACAGATTAACAAACGAACGTTCGTTATCTGGATCTAAACGATGAACGCGTTCGTTAAAACGAATGAACGAGCGAACGCTCGCTAAATAACTAAACCAAAAAAACCGATCTAACGAAAAAAACAGATCTAAGTTTTTTTTTTAAAAAATGATCGGTTTTCTTCGTGAAAACCGAGGCAACGGCGTCTACCTCGGCGGCTCCGGCGAACGGCGGCGCGGCTCCGGCGATCGTCGTTGGCGGCGGCGCGGGGCGGGGCGGCTAGGGTTTGGGGTCTCGGCTAGGCTCCTCCCCGGCTTATAAGGCCGACCGGGTCAAGTGTCCGGGTCGGACACGGCCTGTTAGGTCGGTTCGCGTTTTTTTAAATAGTTACGCTCAGAAAAAACAAAAGGAATACTAAGCGGACTCAAAAAATCCCGAAATAAATTTTCCCCGGCTTCTAAAATCAAGCCGCACATGATGAACATTTATTTGGGGCCCAAATGCAATTTTGAAAGATGCGCATTTTTCCTAAATTCAAATAAAATAGCAAATAAAACCAAAATAAAATCTTATTTTATTTTATTATTAAATCCTCACTATTTCTTTATTTTGGGAAAGTCATTTTATTCCCTCTCTCATATTTTTGTAATAGAAATAATTGTAGATAAAATAAATAAAATCAAATGATCCTATTTTCAAAATTTGAGAAAACTCAAATATGAAAATAACAAAATCCTGAACTCTTTCCGAGGGTCCTTGAGTTGCGTAGAATTTTGTAGGATCAACCAAAATGCAAATAAATATGATATGCAATGATGATCTAGTGTATAACATTCCAAATTGAAAATTTGGGATGTTACAGGGGAGTACGTATTTCCACCAACATTACTTTCATGTTCACACATCTCATTTCAATTGTCGGTGTCCACACTCTTTCATTGTATTATCCATGCTAAATTTATTTTCTCGCTTTCTTCTTGTGTGTTTGAAAAACTCTGAGAAAATCCAAAAATATTTCCTGCTTCTTTTTGATTTTTCTTTCTATTGTAGTTAGCTATAGTATCTAAAAACAAAACCCAAAAAGATTTCCTTGTTCTTCATTTACTTGTTGGGAGCTTCCCCGTGTATATAGTTTTTCTCATTTTTGTTTTTCTCTCTTTAAGTTGCTTTCTTTCAGAAAAAAACCAAAAACTCCAAAAATATTTCAGTGTGCTTCTCTGAATTTCCTTTTCTTTCTATTGAGTCATACCGAGGAGAATACCACGATGAAAATGTTGAGTGGCTCTCATATGCATTATTGTTGATCTAACAAAGAGCCCATATTACCTTGTCTTCTCCTATTGAATAAAATATTTGCAGATTCTAGCTTAGTCCACGACACTCCTGCACTATTATTATTTTCATATCATTCGGTCGTGCAAGTGAAAGGCAATAATGATGATATTTGATGAACCGGTAGTGGCAGAGAGAAACGGCTATGAACTCAACTTGTTCTGTTTTTGTAAATATGTTTAACCTAGTATCCATGATTCAGCCTATTATGATCAAACATGTTTGCAATGACAATTAGAGATTATAGTTTCTCATGTCATTCATAAGTAGCTAGGAGTCGATAATGATTTATCTTGGATGTCAACATTGCATTAAAATGATTGTGATGCAGTATGATGATATGGTATCCTCCTCTGAATGTTCGAGTGGCTTGACTTGGGACATGTTCATGCATGTAGTTGAATCAAAACCAACATAACCTATATGATATGTATGTTCATGGTGTTCATATCCTACTCAGGCTAGTATCCAATGTTACTTATTGTAACATCCTGGATTTTGCCCTTTTCTTTTTCTAATGATTTTCTTGGATTTACTGTTTTCATTTGTTTTTTCGTGGCTATGTGGTTCTGAAACTTGGGAAGATCATGTCTTCCTAGGTTTTATAGTGGCTTGTCATCCTCATCATTATCCCAAGATTATGTCATTTCCATCCTTGACCTAATCCAATATTCTTTTTCCCGGGAATATTCCTTTTCTGTTAAAGGAATAACCCTTTAAACCCTAGGTTGGGAAGCAACCTATATTTCTGTCACTTCCAAAATTCCCAAATAATTCTCATAAATTATTTGGGTCCTATCATGCTCAAATATGGCAAAAACGTTTCATTGCCATGTTCAAAAATAATCCTCAAATAATTCTTTTCCTATTATGCCCTAAATGGCACTTTGTGAAGCAAGTGCTATTTATCTTTACTTGATTGACTCCAAACTTTTTGGTCATATTCTCATGTCCATATAATTGCCCCATGCCAAAATTCAACACAAGTTTCCTAGTAAATATTCCTGAGCAATTTTTCAAGGTTCGTGTCTGAAGGAAGCCTTTGTGAAGGCAGTACTAGCTAGGGTAATCGAAATGAGTTTAAATTTTGCAAGGACCTTCATATGATCAAATCATCACTCTCCTCAAGATTTGGGATACTTTCATCACTCTATGTGAGCCCAGCTCCAAATCTTAGTTTCTAGTTAGATTTTCGGTTTGTGAAGCAACCATATTTTATATTGCTTCATTTAAGCCGATAATTTACCAGGACATTCTCCTATCCATATGAACTCTCTACACCAAGGTTTGGCTCAATTCATTAATCCATTTTCCCTATGCAATGTTTCCAAGTTTCTGGTCAGAATGAAGCATTGTGAAGCAAGTACCATTTTGGTATTTCCAAATGGCATGAAACTTTTACAGAAGCTTCATATGATCAAATAACCCACCTCCTCCAAATTTCAGCTCATGACAATGTAACATCCCAAAATTCTAAATTTTGGAATGTTATAATAAATAGATAGATTGATTGATTGTTTGATTGTTGTGTGATTGATTGAGTGAAATTCATAACTTTTTGAAAGTTAAATGAGAGGGAATAAAAGGACTTTCCCCAAACTTTCACCTTTTGCATTTTGATCCCTGTGAAATTCAAATTCTTTTCAAATACAAAACCCTTGAGCGAAGATGATATGACTTCTTCCATTTATTTAAATGACAAGGGGTGTTGATAATATTTGAATTTCATTTGAGAACATTTCCAATTCTGAAACTTTATGCAACTCAATGATTTTCACGAGAGAAGATAAAATGACTTCTTCAAATTATATGAAATATGAGTTGGGAGTTTCAAAGGATCAATTTCAAAGTCCTTTTCGAATTAATTTTCAATTTGGAGTTATTTGAGTTTTATTCAAATTATTTTTCTCCAAAAATAAAATATATGGAAATTAGGGTAACATGATTCCCTACAACAGAAAATTGGAGAGAAATAAATTTGAAATCATTTTGGTATTTTTAAAATGATTTTTATTGAATTTTATTAGAGCAGTAGCACTCTTTGAATTATCTAAATTTGTGTGTATTTTATTTGATGTTAGGAAAATGTTCACCTTGTAGGAAATCTTCTTCTGAAAATTTTGATATATTATATGCCTATATAATATATTTCTTTTTTCTGTTTCTTTATTTGTCTAAGTAAAAAAACTAAGGACCGACCGGACCGGGCTGGCCCAGTCGCTAGGCCACGGCCCAACCGGCCCGTCACCGCGCCCCGCTCGTCCCCGAGATCGGGACGGCGTCCCGAGCCGCCACGGCATCGCCGCCGCCTCCGTGCTGCTGCCGGCCTCCTCTTGCCCCTCCCCCACGCCATCCCTCGCCCCCTCTCCTTAAATACCCGAGGCCCCGGGCCCCGCCTTTCTCTCCATGCACCGAGCCGCCGCTCGCTCCCGCTACCGCCGCTCGGATCTAGCGCCGCCGCCGCCCAACGCCCTCGCCACCACTCGCCACCACTGCAGCAGCTGCTGCTGCTGCCGCTTGCGCCGCTGCCTTGCCCCGCGCCGCCCGTCGCGCCGCAAGTCGCTGCCGTACCACGCCGGAGCCGCCGCGCCGCCATCCCGTCTTGCCGGAGTAACCAGCGCCGTCGCCGGTTCTTTTGGGTGAACCGGTATAAACCGTAACCCGCATCGTTTTTTTAGTTCGGTTTTATATTAGATCGTTTTTTTAGTTAGTCCTATTGGGTGCACGTTCGCTGTTTATCCCTTCACAGCGAACGGATTCGTTCGTTAGCGTTCTGTAACGAACGTTCGCTATTTAGATTTTTCTTTTTATTTTTTTTATTTTGCAGCCAGCGACCTATTCGTGATAATTTTCTTCACAGATTAGTCCCTGTATTTCAAACGACCACATCTTTTTACTCGTTAGTCCAAATTCAACGAAACCAACGCCCACTTCTTCGTTATGATCTCCTATATCCAGATAAAAAACTTAAACATGTTTTTTAAAAGTTTAAAATTTGAATTATATCAGATTTGTATTCAAACTTCGTTTGATCATAACTTGAGTTTCGTAACTCCGATTTAGTTGATTCTTTTTGCAAATCGAAGCTCTTGACCTAAACTTTCTGATAAGCCCAAATTCACATAATTTTGGTACTGTTAGAAATTGTTTTATGTTGCAAGATTTATTTGCTTGGTTTTGATGTTTTCCGAACTGTTTTCTCCGTTCTTCTCGATCTTCTGAGTGATTGCTTATGTGAGGTTACTATTGCTTGCTTACGATAGATTGACCGGAGTGAGACGAGTAGATATATCAAGAGGTTTGAGTGCGAATTATCTTCATCAACATTGCAGGCAATTTCACACTTTGATCATACCTCTTTCATACCCAGTTTTTATTGCATTAGACCAAACCTCCAACATTGCATGATTAGGATCTAATTAAATTGTGGGATGGGAAGTAGTTGAGGTAGTACCTATTACCTGTTTATTATCAAACCCTTGGGAGTTACTATTACGTTATGCTTAGATTGCCATGCTATGCTCATAGACATGGATTGGTTTTTGAGAGTATTCATGACAGATGGGAGTTACAACTTAAACACACATCTGGGTGGATTGCGGCACCTGGGTATTCCAGGATTGCCTATCTAGGCACCTGGGTAGACTAGGATTGCCTGTTTTTTTATGGACCGCCACCCAGGCTCAAAGGGATCATGAGATTTTTCATACTAGACACTTCTGTGTGCAGCCACAAGCTATTATGGGCTCTAGCATAGTTGATTAAGTCGTGCGAACTCTTACAGGGCAGACTAGCAGATGTAGGGGAAAGTAGGTGTAACGGTCTATCCATCGTAAGGTGCTAGTGCTTCTGAAAGACTGTGTCTCGGTCATCCGTTTCTCAAACACCATGCAGTGCGAGAAAACCAACGGAGGAGATCGAGTCCTGTGGGGAAAAGTGCGCAAACCTCTGCAGAGTGTATAAACTAATCATGATTAGCCGTGTCCCCGGTTGTGGACGTTTTGAGTATCTAGTACTTGGATTATCATGTGAATCTCATCATGTTACTTTAAATTAAGTTTGTTGGGTTTAATGATGATACTTAATTGGGATTGAGGATGCTGTCAACCATTCTCAATGTTCAACAACCACCATGATAATTAAATAAAATTTATTCCTTTGCAGTAGGGAAAAATTGGCTTTTCGCAAAAACTTTATAACCATAGAGCTTTTCCACTAGCCATATATGCATGTAGTGATAGCCATTGTTCATCACTCTCTATGGTGTGAATTTGCCAGTACATTCAATGTACTGACCCTTCGTGGCTGCAACATCTCATGTTGCAGGATATCTTACGACGAGTAAGTGATACGTTAGGGTTACGATTTCTACACTCAACTTTGCCGTTGGTGTTGATGGGAATCCACAACCTTGTTACTTCCGCTATTTGGATTGAGGTAATAGTATTTACGTTACTTTTACATGTGATTTACCTCTGTTATAAATCCTCGAGTACTGTGTGTGTCAGCATACCGATCCAGGGATGACACTTAAGCACAGAGACTTGATCCATTCGGGTCGGGTCGCTACAAGATGGTATCAGAGCACATGTTGACTGTAGGACGTGACCCTAGAAAATGGCAAGCCCATCGGAAAGATTTTTCTCTAAAACTTTACTTTTCAAAAATATCTTTTACCTCTCTTCTCTTCTGAGCTTATTCAAATATCCCCTTTTAGTGAGACCATACCCCCTTTTCCCTTTTGACCACGAAGATTCGACTGATGAGACCACTCCAAGAAGTACAAGATATCGGACAACTAAGACCACTTCGGAATGAAGAGTATTTTCCGTGCATCTGAATAATGGAAACTACAACGGTTGAAGACCAAAGACAAGTAGAATTTGAAGGCTCTGAAGAATTCCCAGATTTGTCTGACCTAGGAAGGCTACCCTTATGGAACTTGGCAGACTATGGAAGTTGTCAATACCCAAGATCAAGGTGTATCGGAGAAAGACTGAAACAAGGAGCATGAGAACTCGAAGTTTTGTCAAAGAAAACCCTAAGGCAGGAGATATCAACTATGGAATGATAGCTCATGGGAATGACAAGAGCAGAAACACGGTTATCCGTGATGTTATCGCCCGCTGAAGCTATTGTCACCGTGCTAAGTTAAGGATGCATTTCTTCAAAATGGATTTGTAACACCCCGGATATGATTTACCCAATATGTAATCCAACTCTTGCCGTTTTCGGCATTAAGTTATTTTATTTTCTCGGGTTCGGGTTTTTGTCTCCGTGTGTTGTTGTCGTTGTCATGCATCTCATATCATGTCATCATGTGCATTGCATTTGCATACGTGTTCGTCTCATGCATTCGAGCATTTTCCCCGTTGTCCATTTTGCATTCCGGCGCTCCGTTCTCCTCCGGTGGTCATTTCTACCTTTCTTTCGTGTGTGGGGATTAAACATTTCCGGATTGGACCGAGACTTGCCAAGCGGCCTTGGTTTACTACCGGTAAACCGCCTGTCAAGTTTCGTACCATTTGGACTTCGTTTGATGCTCCAACGGTTAACCGAGGGACCGAAAAGGCCTCCTGTGTGTTGCAGAACAACACCTCTCCATTTTGGCCCCAAACCCACCAAAACCCTCTCCATCATCTAGAGCGTTTCATCACGATCGCGTGGCCGAAAACCGCACCTCATTTGGACTCTCCTAGCTCCTCCTATGCCTATATATAGACCCCCTCCTAAAAATTCGCGGTTCCACTCTCCCCCTAACCCTAGCCCCGCTCCATCCGCGCGGCCGGACAACGTTCGCCCGCCGTCGGACAAACCATGCCGCCAACCGGGGCGCGCCACATGGCAGCGGGCACCCCACTTCACCGCCGCCACCGAGGCGGGCCCGAAGACCCAGCGCCGGCCCTCCCCGTCGCCCGACCGGCCTGACCGGCCTCCCGCGCGCGCCGCCTCGTCTTCCCGCACTCCGCCGCCCAAGTCCGCCGGCCGCCGCCCTGCAGCACCTCGTCGTCGGCCGCCGCGCCTCCTCGCCACCACCGCACGCCGCTGGCCGCCGCCTCTCCGAGGCCTCGCCGCTCGTCCTCCACGCCGGCCAAGACCCCGGCGAGCAGCGCCCCGCTCCGGCCACCCTCGCTCCGGCCGCCCTCGTCAAATCCGGCGAGCTTCAAGTCCCCGGCGAACCTCGTTATCCGTGCGGCCAGATCTGGATCCAGATCTCGGATCGGTTGACTTTTTACCCTGAAACCCTAATTATTTGGCTATGTTCATCGCATCGTAACTTTGCGTCCGTAGCTCCGTTTTGGGCATATAGCATATCAAAATGTTCGTCTCAGAGAGCACATCATTTCATCTCATTGCATCATTTTCATTTGAGTTCATCTTGATGCCAAAAATGCT
The DNA here is from genome assembly GCF_003073215.2 of Triticum urartu. Lineage (NCBI taxonomy): Eukaryota > Viridiplantae > Streptophyta > Magnoliopsida > Poales > Poaceae > Triticum > Triticum urartu. The sequence goes on along the minus strand of NC_053022.1, from coordinate 216,784,076 downwards.
GTTGGAAGAATGCTATTTGAGATAATTGTCAGATCTGCTGCTCCAATTAGATATTTGTTATTTTTTGCCATGATTATTGTGTGCATGATATGCCCCTGAGCTCTACATGAGTTTTGCCATCTATCCAGAGGTGCAACCCATGTATTTTTGTGATGTGTGTGGTGACTAGCACAAGCTTGCAAAGTGGAGCATTCGTTAATGCTGATTTCAGGGACTTAGCATTTCCACTAAGTCCTTGATCTATTTATCTCAATATGCCATATGTTCATGTTGTTTCCTAGTGATCCATGCCTCTTTTGAGGATGATCATTAAGGATGTTTTGTTAATCTTGTAGTGCTCTATCCATCCATGTCTTTGTTTGCAATTATGGAGCAACCTAGCTTGAGTTAATCGAACTCTACTTTTGCTATTTCGTGAATCTGGGCAGATTGTCTACTTGTTAGCGATTTTGCCGAGGATGTTGTAGTTGATCCGTGCATGCTATGCTATTGTTCTTGCCATGTCTAGCTTGTATAATGTGTATTCTTGATGGGTGTATGCTTAGATTGCCATAACTTGCTCTGTAGTGAGTGCATCGAGCTCGTAAACATGCCTACTTGATATCTGATTTGCATGCTCCAGTTTTCCACTATGTCTGTGATCTGATTATGTTTTTGCCATGTTCACATGCTTGCAAATGTATTTTCTGATCCCTTTTGGCTCAAGGTCACTAAGGGACTTTTGTTAAGCTCTTTGAGTAGCTCCATGCCATGCTTTACTATGCCATGTTCAGGTCCTGTAGCATATAGTTTTCATGCTCCAAAGTGTGCTACCTGATCTGAAATTCCAGACAAGTGTTAATTTCACTAAGTCTGAAATCTGTTTGCCAAATGCATTTTTGCCTTGCTTGTTTTAACCTGTTAATGGATGAATGGGCCATAGCTCAGTGTTCCTCTTTTGTTAAGCATCATGAATGGATCCCTGCCATGTATTTTGTTGCCATGTTTGAGTGCTGTAGCATGTTCATCTTGTTGTATTTAGATGGCTACTTGCTGTAAATCGCAGACCGGTGCCATATTTGAATTGCTTGCCATTTACAAATTGTGACTCCGATTCCGGTGTTCTTTTTATCGTTTTCAAGCGATTTCATCTCACCTTTCCAGTGGCACACTTGGATTTCCAAGTTGAGGCCAGGTTCATTCATTCCTTGTCAAATCTTGCATATGCATCACATATCGCATCCCGCATAGCATACCATCTTTGCATCATATTGTTTGAGCTTTGCACGTGGTTGATTGTGTCCTTGTTGCTTGTTTCTCTTGTTTCGTAGAGCCGGGAGACGAGTTCGCTCTCTGAAAACTTTGCAGGCAAGATGATCATACCCTCAAAATCACTATTATCTTTGCTTTGCTAGATGCTCGCTCTTTTGCTATGCCTATGCTACGATGCCTACCACTTGCTTATCATGCCTCCCAAATTGCCATGTCAAACCTCTAACCCACCATGTCCTAGCAAACCGTTGATTGGCTATGTTACCACTTTGCTCAGCCCCTCTTATAGCGTTGCTAGTTGCAGGTGAAGATTGGAGACCGTTCCTTGTTGGAACATTATTTACTAGTTGGGATATCATTATATTATCTTGTTATCTTAATGCATCTATATACTTGGTAAAGGGTGGAAGGCTCGGCCTCTCGCCTAGTGTTTTGTTCCACTCTTGCCGCCCTAGTTTCCGTCATATCGGTGTTATGTTCCCGGATTTTTGTTCCTTACGCGGTTGGGTGATAATGGGAACCCCTTGATATTTCTCCTTGATTAAAGCTTTTCCAGCAATGCTCAACCTTGGTTTTACCATTTTCCACCTAGCCTCTTTTTCCCTTGGGTTTCCCAAGCCCGAGGGTCATCTTATTTAAACCCCCCCGGGCCAGTGCTCCTCTGATTGTTGGTCCAACCTAGAGCCCCTTGCAGCGCCACCTCTGGGAAACTCGAGGGCTGGTTTTAGTTGTACGGATTGCTTATCCGATTGTGCCCTGAGAACGAGATATGTGCAGCTCCTATCGGGATTTGTCGGCACATTCGGGCGGTGTTTTTGGATTTGTTTTAACTTGTCGAAGTGTCTTGTAGAACCGGGATACCGAGTCTGATCGGAATGTCTCGGGAGAAGGTCTATTCCTTCGTTGACCGTGAGAGCTTGTCATGGGCTAAGTTGGGACTCCCCTGCAGGGATTTGAACTTTCGAAAGCCGTGCCCGCGGTTATGGGCAGATGGGAATTTGTTAATGTCCGGTTGTAGATAACTTGAACCTTAACTTAATTAAAATGAATCAACTGTGTGAGTTACCGTGATGGTCTCTTCTCGGCGGAGTCCGGGAAGTGAACACGGTGTTGGAGTAATGCTTGCCGCGGGTTGTTCTCTAGTTATTCGTTCGCGCTTTGCCTTCTCTTCTCGCTCTCTTTTGCGAACAGGTTAGCCACCATATATGCTAGTCGCTTGCTGCAGCTCCACATATTTTACCTTGCCTTACCTATAAGCTTAAATAGTCTTGATCGCGAGGGTGCGAGATTGCTGAGTCCCTGTGGCTCACAGATTACTTCCAAACCAGATGCAAGGCCTGATGACTCCGTTCCAGATGACGCGCTTGAGCTCAAGTGGGAGTTTGACGAGGACTCACGCCGTTACTATGTGTCTTTCCCTGATGATCAGTAGTGGTGCCCAGTTGGGGCGATCGGGACCGTGTCGCATGTTGGGTTATCTTTTATTTTTGCGCCGTAGTCGGGCCATGAGTATTTGAATGTTGTAATGCTATTTATGAACTTTGATTGACGTGGCGAGTGTAAGCCAACTATGTATCTCCCCTTTTATTATCTATATTACATGGGATGTTGTGAAGATTGCCTAACTTGCGACATTGCTTTCAATGCGGTTATGCCTCTAAGTCGTGCCTCGACACGTGGGAGATATAGCCGCATCGAGGGCGTTACATGATTTGATGGAAGAAGGCTGATGGAGCACCTATTAGTAAGATGAAGTTTTAACCTTAGACGGTGTACACCAGGATCTGGAGTAGTACATCAAGAAGTTTAAGGTGGAGCTCCATGAAGCCGTATTAGACAAGGAAGCATTTCATGAAGAACTCAGGAACCAAAAGCTGAAAGTAGCCAAGCTGGAGGAGCAAAACCTCGAGATACCGGAGATTCGTCACGAACTGAAGGACAGTAGGACCATGGTTCATGCGAAGGATGTTGAAACCAGAAGTTTGGAACGCAACTTCGGAGTATTAAAGGACGTCACGAGAGACTTCGGGTCAACAGAGTTGATCTGGTAAAAGAACTTGAGAAAGACAAGCATGATCGAAAGAAGCCATTGGAGGCATGAACAAGACTCGTAGAGCTTGATGACTTTGAAGATTTATTGACTTTTAGAAGACCAAACCCCAGTTATATCCCTACGTTAGATGCAACGAATTGTGAGATGTCATTTGTTTGATGTTTTTCCGACAGCCACAATAAAAATCTGTCTTTTTAAAACTATTGTTTGTATTGTGTGTATCCCTCTCCCTCTCTCTTATCTTACCCCAAACCCACATGGACCCAATAGAGGATGAATGGAGATGAGCTTGTATTTTCTGGACCGATGAGTCAGTTGGAGACAGACCGATGGATTCAGAACATGGAGGATCACATGGAGAATAACCCTATAGTCGGAAAGGATATGACCCAACATGCTCTTCAGTGCTTTGAAAGAGGTGCTGCTACTTGGTGGAGGATGTACCAAACCATCAATGGATGGCAAGGAGTAACCACTTGGAAAGAATTTAAGTTGACTTTGCCAAAGTCTCGGTTTGTGTTGCAGAAGTTGAAGCCTTATGGAAGGGATATGAAGAAACCTTGTGCATGCAAGATTTGTGGAGAAATAGGACACACCCATAAAGAACGCAAGGATGAATGCCCTAATTGTGAAGGAAGTCACCCAGTTGAAGAATGCCCAACTAGGCAGATTACTTGTTTCTTGTGTGAAGGGACTACCCACTACCCTACTCAGTGTCACATTTACCCCATGGTACAACGAACCATCCAGCAGAAGAAAGAAGTAAAGAAAGGAGCCCTTATGGAAATTTTAGAAGAACCTGTGATGAAGGAAGATGTGGAGGACACGCCTAAAGAAGACCTGAGTAAACCCTGCACTAAGTCTTGCTATTCATGTGGAGAAGGACACATCTCCCAAAATTGTTTAAATGGGGATCTAGTAGAATTCCCGACAGAGGAAGTAGAATATGACCCACAGGAAATAGAAGCCATGATTGTCATGGAAAGGTCTAGGAAGAGAAGCAGATTGGATTCCAGGAAGGACCTGAGTCATATCACCTGTTACAGGTGCAAGGAGTCAGGGCACTACCTCAACAGTTGCCCAAAAAGGAAACCTCGAGACTTGTCAGAAGTAATATGTTTTCGTTGTAATGAAGCCGGGCACTTTGCCAGAGATTGTCCGAAAGAGAAGGAGACTTGTGATAAATAGTTGAGTCTGTGAGAAGTATAGTAGTAGAAGTGAGAACAACTCTTTTGTATCAAGGTGTTGAGTTGAGACATGTAATGGAAAAGCGAGAGATTGTAATCATTAGAGAATAAATAAAGTTAGCATCGTTGGTACTGATAGGGATTTTATGAGTTGTTACTCTATGAAGAAGGATTTTGACCATTTTTGAGGATAAGAGAAATATGGTCTATGGAAGATTTGTGCATTTTAAGGGTGGTAGTACCCTGTAAGAACCCTTGACCCCTAGAAAAGATAAGGATACTCCACTGAGTGGATTTCGGACAAAATGAATACAAGTTTTGTCTCGATATGTGTGATGCCCCAAGAGTATGTGGGATGAAGTGGAGACCGTCAGTTGTTGGACCAAATGTGATCAAGGAGTCAGAAGAGAATATTAAGTTGATTCGAGATAGACTAAGGGTAGCTCAGTCCAGGCAGAAGAGTTATGCAGACTTAAAAAAACGCAAGGAGGTAGTCTATGAAATTGGAGACAGAGCATGTCTTCATGTGTCCCCTCTGCGAGGAGTTAAACGGATTGGAGTTAAGGGACAGTTGATGAGGACATCAATACCATTGTTACACCCACAGCCCCTACTGTTACATATACTGGACCAATTACTAGAGCTCGCGCACGCCAATTAAATTACCAGGTACTTTCGTTTCTTGATAATGATTCTAATGTTCACGAGATTATGATGCTGCCTAAATAGGATACATTTGTTTTGCTTACAAATGAAGGGCCTAGCTTGGAGAAGGATGAACATTGGAGCAAGAACACGCATGGAGTTGATGGCATGCGCAAGGGGATCAAGAACGGAGTTACAAGTGATGATTTCAAGACTTTGAAGCCGCCATAAGGAGTGCATGAAGCCTTGGACGAAATATACAAGATGCCACTTCATAATATTCGTCCATAGGCTATTCTAGGTGCTGCGTCACCTTATTAATGGGCCAGGCCCATGTAATTTCGAAATACTTAAGTATAGGCTATTTTTAGAGTCCGTATGTGTGGGGAAACAAGAGTTAGGGTTGGTTTCGGACCCCACCCTCAAGGGCCACGAAATTCCCCCCTCTTCCTCCATATATACAGCCCTTAGGGCATCGTTTAGACTTTAGGGTTTTGTTTAGATTAAAAGTTCGCCATAGTTGCAACTTCGCGTACTTCGTTTGTGTCCAACGACCAGACCAAGACGTCACAGAACCCCACCTTGATCAATAAAGCTTTCATCTTATATTTGCAATATCCCGATTGCAATCTCAGTTTCTTGCTTGTTCTTCCTTTGTTCGCAGGAAACAGACCCTCGTGGTCAGGTTGATCATGCTCCGGCGTGGTCAATAACCCTCGGAAGTTGGTTTAGCGATTGCTAAGGCGCGACGTCTCGCACGTTCGTAGTCGGATCATCAAGGTTGACTCCCACAGAAAAGGATAGCCACCATCTCATCGAAACATCGGGACACCTTAGCCACTATCAAGTGGTATCAGATTTCCAGGTTGCTCGGTGAGATTTTACAGTTTTTCGTAGATTAGATCGAGTCTGTTCTTCATACCTACAGTCCACGAAAAAGCCACACAAAAAAATTAGGGTTAGTTCATCATATCCGAACCAATCTGAGCCTTTGCATAATATTTTTAGGGTTTTTGCTTTGTTGAATTTGCGGTTGCATCGTCGTGTCAAGTTGCTGGTCTTAGAGTCTAGTCTTTTAGAGTTTCGAGTTCTGGTCATAAGTTGTCACGCCGCCGCCGCACCATCATCATCGCCCGTCTACCACTTTTGCTTATCCGCCACCGCTCTGAATCCATATCCACATACCACCACCAATCTGTATCCATATACCACCACCAATCTCTATCCATATACCACCACCGCTACCATATACCACCACCGCTGCTATATACCACAACCATATATCCACCACCAATCCGAGTTCTTCTCATATTAGGTTTGTTCTTGAGATCAATCTAATTTCCGATTCGTGTTTCCTTGCCTGCGTAGGTCTTGGAAAAAAGAGTCTGGAGACCCCCGGGCAGTTTTTAGGCCAAAATTTTCACGGGCAATTTTTTTTCCCTATCCTATTTTTAGGCTTTTCTGAGTCTTTTGAGCCACGTGCCATCATAGTGATTTTTTGTCGCACTTTTTCGTCGTCGCTGTCCTGATTTCCGAAAAAAAGTGAAGAAAAAATTTCGTGCCCATCCTATCAGTTTGACGAGGGAAGAGTTTTGAGACACTCGCCATTATAGTGATTTTTCGCAAAAAAAAAGGAGCGCAAAAAAAAGAGCAAAAAAAAGAGAGTTCCAGAGTGTGCTTTTCCCTTATTTACGTGCAGCGCCGTGATTTTGTTAGTGTTCTAGGCTCGCGTCTCTAGCACGGTCTAGTCTAGGACCAGCACAGTACCGTCGTTGAGCGTTTATTCAACTTTGCATCTCTGAATTGATTATTGCTGACCCTTTTTGCTACCATACTATAAGCCTTCCCAGCTCCACATACATCTACGTCGTGCGTTTGACTCTCCCTGGCAATCGCTCTATCCAAGCTTTGAGAGTTTTGACTACAACGGTTGCCGATCACCGCCTGCTGCTGGGTAAGAACTGGTAAGAATTTGAGATTTGCTTGATGGATTTGTGACACCCGCCACCACCACCACTTGTTAGTAGTCTGTAGGATCATATTCTTGTGTGTTTCTATTGCTGCTAACCATGCCAGGATCACAAGCCGACGAGACTGACTAGGAGAACTTGACGAACAAGGAGCTTCATGATACGTTTCAGCAAATGATGAGTGGACAGGTGCCAGATGTGATAAACAGATTTGAAGAGGCCATGGAGAAGATAGATGGCATGGAGAAGACGTTTGAAACAAAGCTCGATAACAAGTTTGCTGAATTGCTTTCGCGTTTTCCACCACCACCACCGGCTGCTCCTGCCGCACCTCTGCAACAACAGCAACAACACCGACTACCTCCACGTCGGGAAACAGCCCTCCGCCGAGCGAGCCGTGTCCCTCTTCAGTCGGGCCAAACTGCTGGTGCTGCTGTTGATACTTCTGTGGCTCCTACTGCTGATGTGGAGGAGGATGATTATGTGGGAGATTATGAGGATGAGGTTGATCAAAATCAGAACTACGTGCCACCACCAGCACATCAACCACCAGGTCGTCCACATGCAAATAATGGCAATGGTAGGGCTCACCCTCAGGTACGAGATCATGACCATCTCCCTAAACTAAAATTGAATATTCCACCATTTGAGGGTAGATATGTTCCTGATATATATCTTACTTGGGAGTTAGAAACTGAACAACGATTTACATGTTTACAATATCCCGAGGAGAGACGTGTTCCTGCTGCTGTTTGTGCTTTCACTAGTTTTGCATGTGTTTGGTGGTCTGAGCATTGTAGATTATATCCTATTTCGGCTACTTGGGCTGCTTTGAAAACTGCTATGCATACTCGTTGGGTTCCACCATATTATCAACGTGAATTACTTCAAAAATTGCAGCGCTTAAGACAGGGAAAAAATTCTGTAGAAGAATATTATCAGGAATTACAAACTGGCATGATTAGATGTGGTATTGTTGAGGAGAATGAAGCTATGCTTGCACGTTTTATGGGTGGATTAAATAGAGAGATTCAGACGATTCTAGAGTATAAGGAGTATACTAATATCACTCGTTTATTCCATCTTGCTTGTAAAGCTGAACGTGAAGTGCAGGGTCGACAGGCATTGGCGCGGACTAACTTTTCTGCAGGTCGACCTTCATCATGGACACCACGTGCATCATCTACTTCCACACGTTCTGCTACACCGGTGCCTCCGTCGGCTGCCACCTCCAACCGTGATACAATAAAGCAGGCACAATCACCACTATCTTCCAAGAGCACACCTTCTGGGCCTGCAAAGAGCTCTTCTTCATCCATGGCATCAACAGGGCAAACACATGATATTATTTGTCGACGTTGCAAGGGTGGAGGTCATTATGCGAGAGAATGCCCATCTAAGCGTGGGATGATTGTTACTGAGGATGGTGGGTATGAGTCCGCTAGTGACTATGATGAGGAGACTTTGGCTCTTATTACACGTGATGAACACGGTGGAGACGATTCTGATCATGAGACGCAATACATGGCTCCTGAAGATGCTGACAGGTATGAATGTTTAGTTGCTCAACGTTTTTTGAGTGTGCAGGTTACACAAGCTGAGCAAAATCAGAGGCATAATTTGTTCCATACAAAGGGAGTTGTGAAGGAACATTCTGTTCGCGTGATCATAGATGGAGGGAGCTGCAATAACTTGGCTAGCATGGAGATGGTGGAGAAGCTATCTCTCACCACAAGACCACATCCACATCCTTACTACATCCAATGGTTCAACAACAGCGGCAAGGTTAAGGTAACACGTACTGTTCGTGTGCATTTTAGTATCTCTACATATGCTGATTATGTTGATTGTGATGTGGTACCTATGCAAGCATGTTCCTTATTACTTGGTAGACCATGGCAATTTGATAAAAATTCTGTACACCATGGTAGAAACAATCAGTATACTCTTGTTCATAAGGATAAACATATTACTTTGCTTCCTATGACTCCTGATTCCATTTTGAAAGATGATATTAATAGAGCTAATAAAGCAAAACAGGAGACAAATAAGAGTGGAAATCAGATTGTGGCAAAAGAATTTGAGCACCAAATGAAGCCTAATAATAAACCATCTACTGTTGTTTCTGAAATTAAATTGAAAAGTGCATGTTTACTTGCCACCAAATCTGATATTGATGAGCTAGATTTTAGCAAATCTGTTTGCTATGTTTTTGTGTGCAAAGAGGCATTATTTTCATTCGAGGACGTGCCTTCCTCTTTGCCCCCTGCTGTCACTAACATTTTGCAGGAGTTCGCTGACGTCTTTCCACAAGACGTGCCACCGGGATTACCACCTATTCGAGGGATTGAGCATCAAGTTGACTTAATTCCCGGTGCTTCGCTACCCAACCGTGCACCATACCGTACCAATCCAGAGGAGACAAAGGAGATTATGCGTCAAGTACAAGAACTGCTCGACAAAGGTTATATACGCGAATCCCTTAGTCCTTGTGCTGTTCCTATCATTTTAGTGCCGAAAAAGGATGGTGCATCGCGTATGTGCGTTGATTGTAGAGGCATTAATAATATTACTATTCGTTATCGTCATCCTATTCCTAGGTTAGATGATATGCTTGATGAATTGAGTGGCTCTACAATATTCTCCAAAGTTGATTTGCGTAGTGGATACCATCAAATTCGTATGAAATTGGGAGATGAATGGAAAACAACATTTAAAACTAAGTTTGGATTATATGAGTGGTTAGTCATGCCTTTTGGGTTAACTAATGCACCTAGTACTTTCATGAGGTTAATGAACGAAGTTTTACGTGCTTTCATTGGACGATTTGTGGTAGTTTACTTTGATGGCATATTGATTTATAGCAAATCTTTGGAGGAACATTTGGAACATTTATGTGCTGTTTTTATTGCTCTACGTGATGCACGTTTGTTTGGAAACCTTGGAAAGTGCACCTTTTGCACCGACCGAGTATCTTTTCTTGGCTATGTTGTTACTCCATAGGGAATTGAAGTTGATAAAGCCAAGATTGAAGCTATTGAGAGTCGGCTGCAGCCCAAAACGGTCACACAAGTGAGGAGTTTCCTTGGCCTCGCTGGTTTCTATAGGCGTTTTGTGAGAGATTTCAGCACCATTGCTGCACCTCTCAACGAGCTTACAAAGAAGGATGTGCCTTTTGTTTGGGGTACCGCACAAGAAGAAGCCTTCACGGTATTGAAAGATAAGTTGACACATGCTCCTTTACTCCAACTTCCTAATTTCAATAAGACTTTTGAGATTGAATGTGATGCTAGTGGAATTGGATTAGGAGGTGTGTTATTACAAGATGGAAAACCTGTTGCATACTTTTCTGAAAAATTGAGTGGGCCTAGTCTGAACTATTCTACTTATGATAAAGAATTATATGCTCTTGTTCGGACCTTAGAAACATGGCAACATTATTTATGGCCCAAGGAATTTGTTATACATTCTGATCATGAATCTTTGAAACACATTAAAAGTCAAGCAAAACTGAACCGTAGACATGCTAAATGGGTTGAATTCATTGAGACTTTCCCTTATGTCATTAAACACGAGAAGGGTAAAGAAAATGTTATTGCTGATGCCTTGTCTCGTCGTTATACTATGCTTTCACAACTTGACTTTAAAATATTTGGTTTGGAGACCATCAAAGATCAATATGTTCATGATGCTGAATTTAAAGATGTATTGCAGAATTGTAAGGAAGGGAGAACTTGGAACAAGTTCGTTCTTAACGATGGATTTGTGTTTCATACTAATAAGCTATGCATTCCAGCTAGCTCCGTTCGTCTTTTGTTGTTGCAGGAGGCGCATGGAGGAGGATTAATGGGACACTTTGGCGTCAAGAAGACGGAGGATATACTTGCTACACATTTCTTTTGGCCAAAGATGAGACGGGATGTTGAGCGTTTTGTTGCTCGCTGCACTACATGTCAAAGAGCTAAGTCACGACTCAATCCTCATGGTTTATATATGCCTTTGCCTGTACCTAGTGTTCCTTGGGAGGATATATCTATGGACTTTGTTTTAGGTTTACCTCGAACAAAGAAGGGGAGGGATAGCATATTTGTTGTCGTGGATAGGTTCTCGAAAATGGCACACTTTATACCATGTCATAAAAGTGATGATGCTGTTAATGTTGCTGATTTCTTCTTTCGTGAATTTATTCGCTTACATGGTGTGCCAAATACTATTGTTTCAGACTGTGATACTAAATTTCTTAGCCACTTTTGGAGATGTTTATGGGCTAAGTTGGGGACTAAGCTGCTTTTTAGTACTACTTGTCACCCCCAAACTGATGGACAAACTGAAGTAGTCAATAGAACATTTTCTATGATGCTTAGGGCTGTTTTGAAGAATAACAAGAAAATGTGGGAAGAATGCTTGCCTCATATTGAATTTGCTTATAATCGTTCATTGCATTCTACTACTAAGATGTGCCCTTTTGAAATTGTGTATGGTTTCCTACCTCGTGCACCTATTGATTTGTTGCCTCTTCCATCTTCAAAGAAGGTTAATTTTGATGCTAAAGAACGTTCTGAATTGATTTTAAAAATGCATGAGTTAACTAAGGAAAACATTGAGCGTATGAATGCTAAATATAAACTTGCTGGAGATAAGGGTAGAAAACATGTTGTGTTTGCGCCTGGAGATCTTGTTTGGTTACATTTGCGTAAAGATAGATTTCCTAATCTGCGCAAATCAAAGCTAATGCCACGTGCTGATGGTCCTTTTAAGGTGTTAGAGAAAATAAATGATAATGCATATAAACTTGAGCTACCTGTAGATTTTGGGGTTAGTCCCACTTTTAACATTGCAGATTTGAAGCCTTATTTGGGTGAGGAAGATGCGCTTCCATCGAGGACGACTTCATTTCAAGAAGGGGAGGATGATGAGGACATCAATACCATTGTTACACCCACAGCCCCTACTGTTACATATACTGGACCAATTACTAGAGCTCGTGCACGCCAATTAAATTACCAGGTACTTTCATTTCTTGGTAATGATTCTAATGTTCATGAGATTAGGATGCTACCTAAATTGGATACATTTGTTTTGCTTACAAATGAAGGGCCTAGCTTGGAGAAGGATGAACATTGGAGCGAGAACAAGCATGGAGTTGATGGCATGCACAAGGGGATCAAGAACGGAGTTACAAGTGATGATTTCAGGACTTTGGAGCCGCCATAAGGAGTGCATGAAGCCTTGGACGAAATATACAAGATGCCACTTCATAATATTCGTCCATAGGCTATTCTAGGTGCTGCGTCACCTTATTAATGGGCCAGGCCCATGTAATTTCGAAATACTTAAGTATAGGCTATTTTTAGAGTCCGTATGTGTGGGGAAACAAGAGTTAGGGTTGGTTTTGGACCCCACCCTCAAGGGCCACGAAATTCCCACCTCTTCCTCCATATATGCAGCCCTTAGGGCATCGTTTAGACTTTGGGGTTTTGTTTAGATTAAAAGTTCTCCATAACTGCAACTTCGCGTACTTCGTTTGTGTCCAACGAGCAGACCAAGACGTCACAGAACCCCACCTTGATCAATAAAGCTTTCATCTTATATTCGCAATATCCCGATTGCAATCTCAGTTTCTTGCTTGTTCTTTGTTTGTTCGCAGGAAACAGACCCTCGTGGTCAGGTTGATCGTGCTCCGGCGTGGTCAATAACCCTCGGAAGTTGGTTTAGCGATTGCTAAGGCGCGACGTCTCGCACGTTCGTAGTCGGATCATCAAGGTCGACTCCCACAGAAAACGATAGCCACCATCTCATCGAAACATCGGGACACCTTAGCCTCTATCAACAGTTAGCCCCGAGATTTGTAGGACCATACCGAGTTTTGGAGCATATGGGAGAAGTGGCCAACAAGTTGGAGTCACCCGAAGGATTGTGAAAGTGCAACTATCCCTAGGTGGTTTTGGTAATTCATAACAACATATAGCTCATTGAGCTAATGCTATTCCAAGATGATTATTTCAGGAAAGCTCAATGACTGGCATGGCATGGATGTGAAAGTGGAACCCTCAAAATGCTAAGGAAAAAGGATTGGCTCAAGCTCAAAAGCTCAAGACTCTTCATTTTATATTTTAGTGATCCAAGATCACATTGAGTCTTTAGGAAAAGCCAATACTATCAAGGAGGGATGAGGTGTTGCTTAATGAGCCTCTTGCTTCATGTGCTTAGTGATATGCTCCAAAACCCTCAACTACTTTCCCATATCCACATATGACCTAAACCCTAAGCCAAACTCGGTCCTACCGATTCTTCCTATCCGGCGCCACCGAGTTTCACTTGTCATTAGCCACTGCCAAACCCTAGCAATTCGGTTCTACCGATAGGGATCTCGGTCTCACCGAGATGGGATTGCAAACTCTCTGTTTCCCTTTCGTAACTTTTCGGTCTCACCGAAAGAGCGAATCGGTCCCACCGAGATTGCAATGCAAATTCAGTGTTTCCCCTTTGTAACTTTTCGGTCTCACCGAAAGAGCAAATCGGTCCCACCGAGTTTGCCTGACCAACTCTCTGGTTAGCTAATTACCAAATTCGGTCTCACCGAGTTTGTGTAATCGGTCTCACCGAGATTACGTTATGCCCAAACCCTAACCATATCGGTCCTACCGAGTTGCATGTCAGTCCCACCGAAAATCTCTAACGGCCACTAGGTTTACATTTTCGGTCCGACCGAGTTTGTTGATTCGGTCCCACCGAGATTGGAAAACTGTGTGTAATGGTTGGATTTTGTGTGGAGGCTATATATACCCCTCCACCTCCTCTTCATTCGAGGAGAGAGCCATCAGAACACATACACCATTCCAACTCATATGTTCTGAGAGAGAACCACCTACTCATGTGTTGAGACCAAGACATTCCATTCCTACCATATGAATCTTGATCTCTAGCCTTCCCAAGTTGCTTTCCACTCAAATCTTCTTTCCACCAAATCCAAATCCTATGAGAGAGAGTTGAGTGTTGGGGAGACTATCATTTGAAGCACAAGAGCAAGGAGTTCATTACCTACACACCATTTGTTACTTCTTGGAGAGTGGTGTCTCCTAGATTGGCTAGGTGTCACTTGGGAGCCTCCGACAAGATTGTGGAGTTGAACCAAGGAGTTTGTAAGGGCAAGGAGATCGCCTACTTCGTGAAGATCTACCGCTAGTGAGGCAAGTCCTGTGTGGGCGATGGCCATGGTGGGATAGACAAGGTTGCTTCTTCGTGGACCCTTTGTGGGTGGTTGCTTCTTCATGGACCCTTCGTGGGTGGAGCCCTGTGTGGACTCGCGCAACCGTTACCCTTGGGTGGAGCCCTGTGTGGACTCGCGCAACCGTTACCCTTCGTGGGTTGAAGTCTCCATCAACGTGGATGTAGGATAGCACCACCTATCCGAACCACGGGAAAAACATCCGTGTCTCCAATTGCGTTTGAATTCTCCAAACCCTTCCCGTTACATTCTTGCAAGTTGCATGCCTTACTTTCCGCTGCCTATATATTCTTTGCATGCTTGCTTGAATTATGTGATGATTGCCTGACTTGTCCTAAATTAGCTAAAATCTGCCAAGAACTAAAATTGGGAAAAGGTTAAGTTTTTATTTGGTCAAGTAGTCTAATCACCCCCCTCTAGACATACTTTCGATCCTACAGATTGTCAGGAGTTCATGATGTGTTTCATGTTTCCTAGTTGAATAAGTGCCGTGCAGAGATGGCCAATATTCCCCTGTAAGGACGCTTGACCCTGGAAAGGATAATGATGTTCCACGAAGTGGAATATGGACTTCATAAGTATAAGCTTTTATCTCGGTATGAGGGATATCCCACGAGGATGAAGAGATAAATTACTATTGGATATAAAGAAGGTATGATGTCGGAAATATGGATCAATGGGAACTCCATGATGAGTCTGAGTAATCATGTCCTAGTTTGGTGCCAATATAAGGAAGGAAGACAATAAAATTGGATGGATTTAAAAATGCTTGGAAGTTGGAAGTTGGAATAATGATCAGTTGCCCGATGATAAGTTCAAGGACTACAAGTGATGAGATGGGCCATAACCTACAGGCCCCAGGACCTGCCAAGAAGCATGCACATTCTTGCTGAAGGAAAAACCCTGGAAGAAGTTACGATTTTATCGACAGACGATCTTATAGGAGTAACGTAAAACCTGAGAGTTGTTAAGGAACGATAGATGTTTGTTTGGCTTGCAGAATCAATGGATTTAACCGAACTTGGTTCGTCGACAAGAGAAATTCTGCAATGCTTGTGAGGATGACCGAGTGTTAGAATGCGAGATTCACTAAACTGTATACAGGGTAATGATTTGGGTGCGGGATGGATTGATCACCATACCGACTTACTCTTATTATTCGCCTTGCTATGTGGGATGGTAAATCTGAGTGACTTACCTACAGTAGAGAGACGACGATCAAACCTTGTTTAAACCCTAGAATGGTATAAGAATTTTTCCCTTGTACAAGGTAGCTTTTGCCAACCGTAGGTTATACGGTGAGGATCAACCCAGACCCATTTCCTGCAGGAGAAACCATAAATTGTTGACCACCATGAGATATCGATTAGTTGTTTAGTACTGGCGCCAGACCCGTCAGCTAAGAAGACCCAATCTCGGAATAACCTTACCAAGATGAAAGGACAAAAGAATTAAGGAAAAGGTTATGCCACTACCAGAAGAGCTCAGAGAAGGAATTTTCTCGAGGATCTGAGAAGACCGACACTGCCAAGAATAACGATGGAGTATATGAGTTTTGATGGAACAGTAACCATGTTTCTAAGGGTGGTAGCACCCCAGACCCCTATGATGATCGATGGATTTTGAGAAGACCCCCAAACCCTAACCTTTTCTTGCTAGCCTCTCCAAATCTCGAGGACGAGATTCATATTAAGGGTGGTAGGTTTGTAACATCCCAAAATTCTAAATTTTGGAATGTTATAATAAATAGATTGATTGATTGATTGTTTGATTGTTGTGTGATTGACTGAGTGAAATTCGAAACTTTTTGAAAGTTAAATGAGAGGGAATAAAAGGACTTTCCCCAAACTTTCACCTTTTGCATTTCGATCCCCGTGAAATTCAAATTCTTTTCAAATACAAAACCCTTGAGCGAAGATGATATGACTTCTTCCATTTATTTAAATGACAAGGGGTGTTGAAAATATTTGAATTTCATTTGAGAACATTTCCAATTCTGAAACTTTATGCAACTCAATGATTTTCACGAGAGAAGATAAAATGACTTCTTCAAATTATATGAAATATGAGTTGGGAGTTTCAAAGGATCAATTTCTGAGTCCTTTTGGAATTAATTTTCAATTTGGAGTTATTTGAGTTTTATTCAAATTATTTTTCTCCAAAAATAAAATATATGGAAATTAGGGTAACATGATTCCCTACAACAGAAAATTGGAGAGAAATAAATTTGAAATCATTTTGGTATTTTTAAAATGATTTTTATTGGATTTTATTAGAGCAGTAGCACTCTTTGAATTATATGAATTTGTGTGTATTTTATTTGATGTTAGGAAAATGTTCACCTTGTAGGAAATCTTCTTCTAAAAATTTTGATATATTATATGCCTATATAATATATTTCTTTTTTGTTTTTTAATTTGTCTAAGTAAAAAAACTTAGGACCGACCGGACCGGGCCGGCCCAGTCGCCAGGCCACGGCCCAACCGGCCCGTCACCGCGCCCCGCTCGTCCCCGAGCTCGGGACGGAGTCCCGAGCCGCCACGGCATCACCGCCGCCTCCGTGCTGCCGCCGGCCTCCTCTTGCCCCTCCGCCATGCCATCCCTCGCCCCCTCTCCTTAAATACCCGAGGCCCCGGGCCCCGCCTTTCTCTCCTCGCACCGAGCCGCCGCTCGGATCTAGCGCCGCCGCCTCCCAACGCCCTCGCCACCACTCGCCGCCGCTGCAGCTGCTGCTGCTATTGCCGCTTGTGCCGCCGCCTTGCCCCGCGCCGCCCGTCACGCCGCAAGTCGCTGCCGCACCACGCCGGAGCTGCCGCGCCGCCATCCCGTCTCGCTGGAGTAACCACCGCCGTCGCCGGTTCTTTTGGGTGAACCGATATAAACCGTAACCCGCCTCGTTTTTTTTAGTTCGGTTTTATATTAGA
Source organism: Triticum urartu (assembly GCF_003073215.2). Lineage (NCBI taxonomy): Eukaryota > Viridiplantae > Streptophyta > Magnoliopsida > Poales > Poaceae > Triticum > Triticum urartu. The sequence goes on along the minus strand of NC_053022.1, from coordinate 216,766,818 downwards.
TTGGTTTTTTAGTTAGTCCTATTGGGTGCATGTTCGCTGTTTATCCCTTCACAGCGAACGAATTCGTTCGTTAGCGTTCTGTAACGAACGTTCGCTATTTAGATTTTTCTTTTTATTTTTTTTTAGTTTTCGGCCAGGGACCTATTCGTGATAATTTTTTTCACATATTAGTCCCTGTATTTCAAATGACCACATCTTTTTACTCGTTAGTCCAAATTCAACGAAACCAACGCCCACTTCTTCATTATGATCTCCTCTATCCAGATAAACAACTTAAACGTGTTTTTGAAAATTTTAAAATTTGAATTAGATCAGATTTGTATTCAAACTTCGTTTGATCATAACTTGAGTTTCGTAACTCCGATTTAGTTGATTCTTTTTGCAAATCGAAGCTCTTGACCTAAACTTTTTGATAAGGCCAAATTCACATAATTATGGTATTGTTAGAAATTGTTTTATGTTGCAAGAGTTATTTGCTTGGTTTTGATGTTTTCCGAACTGTTTTCTCCGTTCTTCTCGATCTTCTGAGTGATTGCTTATGTGAGATTACTATTGCTTGCATACGATAGATTGACCGAAGTGAGACGAGTAGATCTATCAAGAGTTTTGAGTGCGAATTATCTTCATCAACATTGCAGGCAAGTTCAGACTTTGATCATACCTCTTTCATACCCAGTTTTTATTGCATTAGACCAAACCTCCAACATTGTATGATTAGGATCTAATTAAATTGTGGGATGGGAAGTAGTTGAGGTAGTACCTATTACTTGTTTATTATCAAACCCTTGGGAGTTACTATTACGTTATGCTTAGATTGCCATGCTATGCTCGTAGACGTGGATTGGGTTTTGAGAGTATTCATGACAAATGTGAGATTGTTAATTAAGGGTTTACTTAAGGTGGCAACTTAAACACACATCTGGGTGGATTGCGGCACCTGGGTATTCCAGGATTGCCTGTCTAGGCACCTGGGTAGACCAGGATTGCCTTTTTTTATGGACCGGCACCCAGGCTCAAAGGGATCATGAGATTTTTCATACTAGACACTTCTGTGTGCAGCCACAAGCTATTATGGGCTCTAGCTTAGTTGATTTAAGTCATGCGAACTCTTACAGGGTAGACTAGCAGATGTAGGGGAAAGTAGGTGTAACGGTCTATCCATCGTAAGGTGCTAGCACTTCTGAAAGACTGTGTCTCAGTCATCCGTTTCTCAAACACCATGCAGTGTGAGAAAACCAACGGAGGAGATTGAGTCCTGTGGGGTAAAGTGCGCAAACCTATGCAGAGTGTATAAACTAATCATGATTGGCCGTGTCCCCGGTTATGGACGTTTTGAGTATCTAGTACTTGGATTATCATGTGAATCTCATCATGTTACTTTAAATTAAGTTTGTTGCGTTTAACGATGATACTTAATTGGGATTGAGGATGCTGTCAACCATTCTCAATGTTCAACAACCACCATGATAGTTAAATAAAATTTATTCCTTTGCAGTAGGGAAAAATTGGCTTTTTGCAGAAACTTTATAACCATAGAGCTTTTCCACCAGCCATATATGCATGTAGTGATAGCCATTGTTCATCATTCTCTATGGTGTGAATTTGCCAGTACATTCAATGTACTGACCCTTCGTGGCTGCAACGTCTCATGTTGCAGGATATCTTACGACGAGTAAGTGATACGTTAGGGTTACGATTTCTACACTCAACTTTGTCGTTGGTGTTGATGGGAATCCACAACCTTGTTACTTCCGCTATTTGGATTGAGGTAATAGTATTTACGTTACTTTTACATGTGATTTACCTCTGTTACAAATCCTCGAGTACTGTGTGTGTCAGCATACCGATCCAGGGATGACACTTAAGCACAGAGACTTGATCCATTCGGGTCGGGTCGCTACAGACAATCAACAATGTGAGTGATTCTTCATCATCTCTTATTCTGGCCATTATGGTGGTTTCTACAGGAAGTACCCTCTAAACTCCTCCTCTTAAGCTGATTTTTGGTAATCAGCATCATCTTAGTGGTTGATCATGCTGTGCCAAAGCTCCGAGTCCATCTCCACACATGTGAACCTTAGGAGGCAACAAACACCTTGCCGTTGAAATGTTTTGGAGCTAGGTGCCAATCTCTTCTTTGCCCCTGGACCGAATTCTTTCTTCATCTATACTAAGGGCACTAAGGTCTATCCACTAGACATGGTCGGCTTGGCCAGAACACACTGTTTGCACACATGCCCATGGGGATCATGCTTGCGTCATGGTTAATTGCTTGCTCTGGCTAGTTCCGACCACTGTTTCTGTTGTCTCCCTCTTCGTCTCGACCTCCAACCATGTCATGGAGCTTCCCGTGATCGACTTCATAATCCCGTGCCCGGTTCCCCTCTTGGTTCGCCATAAATGCGTCGCCATCGCCATGTCCGTCACGCGTACTGCCCCTACACCTCCAATGTTCTCTAGTTGAGCTCGCCCGTGAGCTCTCGAACCCTCTTCCGTGGATATATATAGCATGCCCGAGTCCTCCCGCAGCTCCCTTGTCCCTCCTTGCCCATCGGAGTCCTTGGCCCCCTCCTCTTTTCGCTGGAGTTCGCCTCGGCCATCGCCGGTCTTCTCTGCTCCGGCCACCTCAGGCCTCATCTCCTCTTCCCAACCTCTCCACCAGCTCCTCCTCTCCTCCATGAACCGCCCCGACCACTTGCCCCTCACCGGAGTTGGCTGCATCACCATAGACCACTGCCACCACCGTTGCCTCTGTCCTCCCCTGGCGCCGCCTCTCCCCTCCTCCCTACGCCTCCCCGGCGGCCACCGCTCCTCTAAACAGGCGCGGCAGGACCCGCCGCAGCCGCCCATGCCCTCCCCTTGGCCGGAGCTGGCCTGGGCCGGTCGGCCCCTCGCCGCTTCTCTCCCCTACCCCTCCTCTGTTCACACGGGGAACAGAGGGACAAGGAGGAAGACGGTGAAGCACCAGTGCCCCGATCAGCCCCGCCTGCCCGTGGACCCCACCGGTAAGCGGCACAAGCCCAGGCCCATCTCTATTTAAGTGGAAGCGTGTTTCTATAGAATGCATTTTTAGTTTTGTGAAAATGTATTTTCAATCTATTGCGGCTAAAAATACGTTGTCCTCTTTTGAAAACGTATTCTTCTTCTACTTCGGCTGAAACTATGCTTTCTTTTACAAAAAATGTATTCGACCCGAAGGCGCTTTCAGTTTTTCCTCCCAGGGACTCGTTTGTAGTAGTTTTTATTACACATTAGTCCCTCTTCTTCCACACCTCATAACTCCGCAACCATAACTCCGATTGAGATGAAACCAACACTCACTTCTTCGTATCGTCGAGCTCTATCTTTTGGTAACATTTTCACTAGGTGGCCCCCACAGTGAAAATGACCATTTTGCCCTTGTTTCTAACCAACCCCCTTCGAGAGAGAACTGTCCGGCATTTCGTTCCGCGGCTTCATCGTACTTCTTCCCAGAGTCTCCGTCACCCCAGGCAAGCCACAACAGCCACTTGGATGATAGCCATGTAGTAGCCATGGTTTCTAATTGAATATTCAATAAAAGTTTACCCGTTATCTCTCTGCTTGTTTGCTACTGCTGTCATTGTTTCGTTATGCTCGTGGTTTCATGTTCACCTTCATGCTATGTTCCGATGCATTTGTTTATCTTGTACTACTTGCTAGTATCATGTTCATGTGTTATGCTTGGTAGTAGTAGTACATGATGATAGTGGTGATGTTCATTCTGATGCGTGTTTACCGTCTGTTATCCAGTACCGTTGCGATGCATGTTCCGTTGCATCTAGTTGGTTACATGTTTGCTTGGTAGTATCCTTGTCATATTCTTGCATGGTATTTCTTTATGATGCTAGTGGTCATGCTATGCTCCTGTGTAGTGTTATGATCATGCTCGTTAGTATGCCATGTTCATTTGGATATATGTTGCATTGTTTTTATGCTCGCTGATAATGTTGTACCTCCATGCTTATGTTGATATCATGCTCATGCATTATAGTTGCATCATATTTTCTTATGGCTTAGCTCACTGCATGCAAGTTTAACCGAATAATAATGAACTTGAATAATTGTTGGCTGAGTCATGGTGCCACCAAATCAAGCTGACCAGTGCAACCACATTTGCCTTTTATGGGAAGTCCCTAATGCGGTCTGTTGTCATGCCTCTCGCCAGTGCCTCGAAAGAGGGAAGGTTATGGGCGCGCACTACCCTGATCGGGTAGGCGGACTCGAACCTTGTGTGCCCATTGTTGTTATGGTACCTTGTCCCTGTTTGGGACCATTGATTGTTTTGCCACGACAGTGGCTGTTGGATGTCTTTGTTGGGCATCGGGGCCACCCAGGACTTAGCCCAAAGGGGAGTTTGTTGGAGTGGCTGGGAGGGTGTGATGACAATAGATCACTTTTGTCGGAGTGCCGTTGGTCCACCCGAATGGGAGTGCGAGGCCATGGGTTCCGTGGTGTGGGCACATTGTACTAACCTCTACAGAGTGTGTGTGTTTAAATCTATCGATAGCCGCGCCCGCGGATATGGGCCTAGTTCATAGTCGGACACACTATGGGTCAACAGTAATAATAGTAATGTGCTTAATAACAACCCTGGTTCGAGGATGAGAAAGAGATTGGTTGTGATCGTGAGAGGATCACCGTGGATTGGATATTTGTGGTGTTATGCGAGAAGCATGGGTAAAGGTCAAGCTCCTTGTGATCATGTACTGATTACTACGGTGTTGTAATACCAAGCTTGATTGAATCCTGAGATGATCGTGTGATGTCTGTGATGGTAAGCTTATGCATGTGATGGTTACTAGGTAACCGCCGAATAAGACTAAGATGGTGCATGATATGGTTTACCTGTTGCATGTAATATCATCATGTTCATATGCTCATTGCATGCTAGTGTGATTCTAGCCGTATCATGCTTAGTTTGTGTATGCCATGTATCATGTTCATGATTGCATTAACCTGCTAATGCCATGTTGTTGTTTGTCTTGACTGCTTTTGGTTTATAGTGAGCTTGCAAGTACATTCAATGTACTGACCTGGCGTGTCATGCCAGAGTGCAGGTCGTGCCTGGATTGCTTGCTAGTTTAGTGTGGTCCCTGTGCTCGCGAGCTAGGATAAACAACGTTAGAAAATGGTAGTATAGGGTCTGGTTGTTGCCCTTTCTTGCTGCATTTGGTTGTTGCATTTGTTTGCTGCATATAGTCTTATTTCGGTTACCCCTAACCCTTGTTTCGTGCGTAGATGGCAGTCAGTTTCCACGAGTTCAGTTCCCTCCCCAGAGCTCCCGGTGCTGTTCCCATTGCGTCCAGTCCCACTCCTGCACCTCTCAGCTTTGCCGCCCTCCTTGGCGATATGTGGTTTAGCATTTATCCCCGTGGAGATCCACCCCATTATTAAGTATTCCAGTTTTCTATCGGAGGAAGAATTCTGGAATATGTTGCTCATGTCCATCTGTCAGCCCCGATTCTTGTTTGTAAGCACACCTACAGTTTCCACGGTGGTTATGGCGCTACTCCCAAGCGTGCCATTCAGCTTGCCGCAATGGTAGGAATCACCGGTCTTCATCATCAAGAGAGCATGGTGCAAGAGAACTGTGCTTATCTATACTATCCTACCATCGCCGAGAATCCTAAGTGGATCCAGTTCCCCACTGTTAACCCTGAAGATGACCAGGCTATCTTCGCCATGTCCCATTACATGACGGTCGAGTGTCTTCTTATTTCTGAATTAGTCTGAGGCGCCATTCGAGTTAGGAGATTTCTTGGTGCTTCCCTACCTCAGTCTCCGCCAGCTTCTCCAACCCCTCCACCTCATCCATCCAGAGTTTCGGAGTCAGCAGTTCCACTCGCTACTCCCTTAGCTTCCTCGTCAGTTCCCGAGCATTTTCTCAAGCGTAGGGTGTAGTCATTCGCGTAGCGCATGTGCATCTGTTGTACTATTGTGCTTGTATGTGCTTGGGTGGAGTAGTTTTGTAGGTTGTTTGCTGTGTGCTTTATTGCAATCGGCCGTTTTCTCATGCTTCTTTATTTAAATCTTCGGTGTCACCCCCTTATGGAAATTGATCATCAACCGACACCGGATCAGAAGAAGCCGTGGGAAGTACAGATATACACCAAGGAACTCAGTTATAAGAAATGATATTTTCAGCTGACAACATTGTATTGCAGGCATCTGGTCTGAATACAAGTTATATTCTGCTCAGACTTTCAGTAACAAGTACCCGTCAGAGATACATCTTTATTGCAGCAATAATTAAACCAACATGAGAACCAAATTGGATCCAAGTCCAACAGTGCATTTCAAGTCAAAGTTATGGTTCATACACAATGATTGATTCTGTCATGAGTTAGATTTGAAGCATGCAACACCCTGAAGTCAGTCCAAATACACAATGAATTCTGCAAGGACAGTTAGAAAATTCTTGTCATACAAGTAATCAGCAGCCCGAATGATAAGAATATATATATGTTATTCCGTTCACCAAGAAAAACAGTCTAGTCCTTCTCCAGAATTTATCAGCAAAGCTATAAGACAAGATTCCCCAATCTGCATTAGTAAGGTATGAATGATTTCCCGTGCAAGATATTCAGTCTTGTTCAGTAAGATACTGCACGAGCTTCTGGCATAAGGTACCCAGTCTTCCCTAGCAAGTCTTTAAGGGGGGAATCTTACAAGGTACGCTACCCAGTCTTCTTCAGTACAACACTAGTACAATATATTAAACAATGAATTGTCATCATATGACAATGTTTCTCAAGAGTCGGATCTGCAACAGTTGAGACAGACACAAGAATCAGTCAGAACAAATGTATGCCTCGAGAATCAGATATTTCTTCATATAGTGAGTATGATGTCAAGTTCATACGAGACCCTTGTACAAGGAAGAATTCAAGGTAAGCATCCGACAACCTCGCCGGTTATGCAAGAGAAAGAAAGCCGGTGGGTGATGCAAAAATTGACAAGTCTTGAAGAAAGACAACATTGAGACACCATCTTGGCAGTAATTATCAAGATCAGCCCCGCACACCCAACAAAGTGAAATTATTAATCCTGTCAAGATCCTGCATAATCAATAGTGAGATATGTGTAATCACATGTGAACCAAATAAATATCCTGAGACTCGAGACCAAAGCATGAATTGTAAGATATTGCACATGATAGTACTCAGGGTCGTAGAAATAATCAAGGATATAGAAGGCCCAACTCTTTCAGTTAAAGATCCAGATGAAGAGAATAATAATGAAGGAGCCACACCGACAATACCAGTATGAAGGAGTATTGTGTGAACAATGCGGTTTGAACATACAAGGCACTCTTATCCCTCACCCCATGAAGATACACCTAAGAGGTCTACTCCATTGTTGTAAGGACCTCATAGCAAGGCAACTAGCTTAGTCCAAAGTATGGTCAGAATTGTCAGCATCGAATACCCGAGTCTGTCGGGTCTGACCCAAGGACAGCTCAATATATTGACCTCAGTAACTGTGCTACAGCATCGCATGACCTACTATTCACATGAGAATACCGTCAAAATGAAGAATTAGGGTATTAAATCACAAAGCATGTGTTCTCACATATGGGAATAGATTAAAGAATAGCCTGTCGTGAGCGGGATTATTTGCCAAGATCACCACCAGTCCAGTCTGCAAATGTTATCATCAGGAAATGGTGCTTTTTTATATTAGTCACGTCAAGCGACAGTTAAACCTTTGGTACAAATTGGATACTCAAGACTGTGTAGCCAGTCAAGATAAGTCAGAAACTTCTACAAGATGTCAGAATCCATTACAAGAATTGGTATGATTCACATTACTATTTTGAACTCAAAAGGCATGCATATATACATATACATATATATATATATGTATATATATATATTCGAGCAGCACGATGCCTGGATGGAATCGATTCCTCGTTCCACGGGAAGATGTGTCCCCACTCCGTGGAATGTTCTCGGTACTCGATACGAGAATAACATCTCCAACAAGGATTAATATCGAGAAGGACACGTAGAAACCATGGCTACTGCATGGCTATTATGCAAGTGGCTATTGTGGCTTACCTGGGGGTGATGAAGACTCCGAGAAGAAGTGCGGTTAAGCCGCGGAACGAAACACCGGACGGTTCTCTCTCGAAGGGGGCTGATTAGAAGCAAGGGCAAAATGGTCATTTTCACTAAGTGAGCGTTGGTTTCACGTCAATCGGACTTACAGTTGCAGAGTTATGAGGTGTGGAAGAAGAGGGACTAATCTGTAATAAAAACTACTACAAACAAGTCCTTGGGAGGAATAAACTGAAAGCGCCTTCGGGTCGTATACATTTTCTGTAAAAGAAAGCGTACTTTCAGCCGAAGTAGAAGAAGAATACGTATTCAGAAGAGAAAAGCGTATTTCCAGCCGCAATAGATTGAAAATACGTTTTCACAAAACTGAAAACACATTCTACCGAAATACGCTTCCACTTAAACAGAGATGGGCCCGGGCTTGCGCCACTTACCGGTGGGGTCCACGGGATGGGGGGCAATCGGGGCGCTGGTGCTTGGTCGTCTTCCTCCTCCCTCTATTCCCCGCGTGAACAGAGGAGGGGCAGGGGAGAGAAGCGACGAGGGGGCTGGCCGGCCCAGGCTAGCTCCGGCCAAGGGGAGGGCACGGGCGGCTGCGGCGGGTCCTACCGCACGCGTTCAAAGGAGCGGTGGCTGCCAGGCAGGCGCGGGGAGGAGGGGAGAGGCGGCGCTAGGGGAGGACAGAGGCGGCGGCGGCGGTGGTGGCCTACGGTGATGCAGCCAACTCCGGTGAGGGGCAAGTGGCCAGGGCGGTTCGTGGAGGAGGGGAGGGGCTGGTGGAGAGGTTGGGAGGAAGAGAGGAGGCCTAAGGTGGCCGGAGTAGAGAAGACCGGCGATGGCCGAGGCAAATTCTGGCAAAAAGAGGAGGGGTCCGAGGACTCCGGTGGGCGAGGAGGAACAAGGAGAGGCTTGGGAGCCGCGGGAGGACTCAGGCATGCTATATATAGCCACGGAAGAGGGTTCAAGAGTTCACGGGCGAGCTCAACTAGCCAACAATCGAGATGCCGGGGCAGCACGCATCACGGGCATGGCGACGGCAACACATTTATGGTGAACCAGGAGGGGAAAGGGGCACGGGATGATGATGTCGATCACGGGGAAGCTCTAGGACATGGTTGGAGGTCGAGACGACGAGGGAGACGACGGGAACAGTGGACGGAACGAGCCAGAGCACACAATTAACCATGACACAAGCGTGATCACCACAGGCACGGGTGCAAGCCGTGCGTTCTGGCCAAGCTGACCATGTCTAGTGGATATATCTTAGTGCCCTTAGTATAAATGAAGAATGAATTCGGTCCAGGGGTAAAAAAGAGATTGGCACCTAGCTCCAAAACGTTTCAACAACAAGGTGTTTGTTGCCTCCTGAGGTTCACATGTGTGGAGATAGAATCGGAGCTTTGGCGCAGCATGATCAACCACTAAGATGGTGCTAATTACCAAAAATCTGCTTAAGAGGAGGAGTTTAGAGGGTAATTGCTGTAGAAACCACCATAATGGCCAGAATAAGAGATGATGAAGAAGCACTCACATAGTTGATTGTCATCAGCTGAAATTTGGAGGAGGTTGGTTTTTTTGATCATATGAAGCTTCTGTAAAAGTGTCATGCCATTTGGAAATACCAAAATGGTACTTGCTTCACAATGCTTCATTGTGACCAGAAACTTGGAAAAATTGCACAGGGCAAATGGATTAATGAATTGAGCCAAAACTTGGTGGAGAGGGTTCATATGGATAGGAGAATGTCCAGGTAATTGTTCAGCTTAAATAAAGAAATATAAAATATGGTTGCTTCACAAACTGAAAATCTGACCAGAAACTAAGATTTGGAGCTGAGCTCACATAGAGTGATGAAAGGAGCCCAAATGTTGAGGAGAGTGACGATTTGATCATATGAAGGACCTTGCAAAATTTTAACTCATTTCGATTACCCTAGGTAGTACTACCTTCACAAAGGCTTCCTTTAGAGAGGAACTTTAAAAAATTGCTCAGGAATATTTACTAGGAAACAATTAAATTTTGGCATGGGGCAATTATATGGACCGGAAAAGATGTCCAAAAAGTTTGGATTCAATCAAGTAAACATAAATAACACTTTCTTCACAAAGTGTCATTTAGGGCAGAATAGGAAAATAATTATTTGATGATTATTTTTGAACATGGGAATGAAAAGTTTTGCCATATTTGAGCAAGATAGAACATAAAAAATTTATGAGAATTATCTGGGAATTTTGGAAGTGATAGAAATATAGGTTGCTTCACAACCTAGGGTTTAAAGGGTTATTCCTTTAACAGAGAAGGAATATTCCCTAGAAAATAAAGAATATTGGATTAGGTCAAGGATGGAAATGACGTGATCTTCGCATGATGATGAGGATGACAAGCCACTATAAAACCTAGGACGACATGATCTTCCCAAGTTTCAGAACCACATAGCAACTGAAAAACAAATCAAAACAACAAATCCAAGAAAATCATCAGAAAAAGAAAAGGGAAAAATCTAGGATGTTACAAACCTTCCCCCTTAAAGAAATCTCTTCCTCGAGATTTGGTTGCTTAGGGAACAAGTAAATCTTCTGACTTGAAGAAACTGTTTCCAACTCGGTTTCTCCTTTACTCTTATATTATGTTCCCACTGAATTGGATATGACTGTCTGCCTTGATCTGGGGTGGTTTGCTTCACCGTATGTGACATACTGACCGGACTTACCTCATATGTTCCTGTTCATACTGACTCAAATTTTCTTTCATATCTGCTGGCTTAGCTGAGGTCCGAAAGATTATCATTACTTGAATATTTAATAAAAGTTTGCCCGTTATCTGTCTGCTTGTTTGCTACTGTTGTCGTTGTTTCGGTTATGCTCGTGGTTTCATGTTCACCTTCATGCTATGTTCCGATGCATCTGTTTATCTTGTACTACTTGCTAGACTCATGTTCATATGTTATGCTTGGTAGTAGTACATGCTGATAGTGGTGATGTTCAGTCTGATGTGTTGTTACCGTCTGTTATCCGGTACCGTTGCGATGCATGTTCCGTTGCATCCAGTTGGTTATATGTTTGCTTGGTAGTATCCTTGTCATATTCTTGCATGGTATTTCTTTATGATGCTAGTGGTCATGCTATGCTCCTGTGTAGTGTTATCATCATGCTCGTCAGCATGCCATGTTCATTTGAATATATGCTGCATTGTTATTATGCTTAATGATTATGTTATATCTCCATGCTTTTGTTGATATCATGCTCATGCATTATAGTTGCATCATATTTTCTTATGGTTCATCTCATTGCATTCAAGTTTAACCGGATAATAATGAACTTGAACAACTGTTGGCGGAGTCATGGTGCCACCAAATTGAGTTGACTAGTGCAACCACATTTGCCTTTTATGGGAAGGCCCTCATGCGCTCTATTGTCACGCCTCTCGCCGGTGCCTCGAAAGAGAGAAGGTTATGGCGTGCGCTACCCTGATTAGGTAGGCAGACATGAACCTTCTGTGCCCGTTGTTGTTGTTATGGTACCTTGTCCCCATGGTCGGTCACACTATGGGTCAATAGTAATAATAATAATGTGCTTAATAACAACGCTAGTTTGAGGATGAGAAAGAGATTGGTTGTTATCATGAGAGGATCACCATGGTATCGAGGATATCGAGTTGTGATATTTGTGGTGTTATGCGAGAATCATGGGTAAAGGTCAAGCTCCTTGTGATCATGTACTGATTACTATGGTATTGTAATACCATGCTTGATTGAATCCTGAGATGATCGTGTGATGTCCGTGATGGTAAGCTTATGCATGTGATGGTTACTAGGTAACTGCCGAATAAGAGTAAGCTGGTGCATGATATGGTTTACCTGTTGCATGTACTATCATCATCTTCATATGCTCATGCCATGCTAAAGTGATTCTTGCCATATCATGCTCAGTTTGTGTATGCCATGTAACATGTTCATGATTGCTTTAACCTGCTAATGCCATGTTGTTGTTTGTCTTGACTGCTTTTGGTTTATTGTGAGCTTGCAAGTACATTCAATGTACTGACATGGCGTGTCATGCCAGATTGCAGGTCGTGCCTGGATTGCTTGCTTGTTTGGTGTGGTACATGTGTTCGCGAACTAAGATAAACGTTCCAAGCAGAGTCCTTGTAGATTGGAGTCCATCATCGTCGTTCGTTGTTCCACTGCTAGTAGAGGTTCCGCTGCCTCGTGTTGTTCTACTGCTTGCATAGAGAAACTGTGGTTGGTGTAGTGTCGCTGTGCCGATGTTATTCATTGTAATATCAGAGACCTTGTATTCGTATTTGTGTTGTAATAGAGAGCTGGTTTATTCTATGCTAAGCAGTGCCGTATTCCAGAAGACTTCACCTTGATCTCTGGGCTGGAATACAGGGCGTTCCGGTTTATCTGAGCCTAGGTGCCAGTGATGAAGACATCAATACCATTGTTACACCCGCAGCCCACTACTACTATACATACTGGACCAATTACTAGAGCTCACGCATGCCAATTAAATTACCAGGTACTCCCGTTTCTTGGTAATGATTCTAATGTTCGTGAGAATATGATGCTGCCTAAATTGGATACATTTGTTTTGCTTACAAATGAATGGCCTAGCTTGGAGAAGGATGAACATAGGAGCAAGAACAAGCATGGAGATGATGGCATGTTCAAGGGAAACAAGAACGGACTTTCAAGTGCTGATTTCAGGACTTTGGAGCCACCGTAATGAGTGCATGAAGGCTTGGACGAAATATACAAGATGCCACTTCACAAATTTCATCTAGAGGCTATTATAGGTGCTGCATCACCTTATTATTGGGCCAGGCCCATGTAATTTCCAAATATAGAAGTACAGGCTATTTTTAGAGTCCGTATATGTGGGAAAAATAGAGTTAGTGTTGGTTTCGGACCCCTCCTACAAGGGGCCACGAAATTCACCCCTCTTCCTCCTTATATACAGCCCTTAGGGCATCGTTTAGACTTCGGGTTTTGTTTAGATTAAAAGTTCGCCATAGCTGCAACTTCGCGTACTTCATTTGTATTCAACGACCATACCAAGACGTCACAGAACCCCACATTCATTAATAAAGCTTTCCTCTTTTATTCGCAATATCTAGATTATAATCTTAGTTTCTTGCTTGTTACTCATTTGCTTGCAGGAAATAGACCCTCGTGGTCAGGTTGATCTTGCTCCGGCATGGTAAATAACCCCTCGGAAGTTGGTTTAGCGATTGCTAAGGCGCGACGTCTTCGCAAGTTCGTAGTCGGATCATCAAAGTTGATTCCCATAGAAAATGATTGCTATCTCATAGAAACATCGGGACACCTTCGTCTCTATCAAGTGGTATCAGATTTCCAGGTTGCTCGGTGAGATTTTACAGTTTTTCGTAGTTTAGATCGAGTATGTTCTTCATACCTATAGTCCACAAAAAAGCCAAAAAATAATAATTTAGGGTTAGTTCTTCCTATCTGAACCAATCTGAGCCTTTGCATAATCTTCTCTTTATTTGCTTTGTTGAATTTGTGGTTGCATCGTCGTGTCAAGTTGCTGGTCTTAGTGTCTAGTCCTTTAGAGTTTCGAGTTATGTTCACAGATTGTCACGTCGTCGCTGCCATATATCACCACCGCATCATCATCATCACTGCTGCCATATACCACCACCACACCAACTTCATCGCCGCTGCCATATACCACCACCACATATTCACCGCCAATCTGAGTCCATATACGCCACCACATATCCTCCGCCATCACGCCAATTTGAGTCCACCTGCAACATATATCCGCCACCAGTCCGAGTTCCACCAGATTCATCTCCGCCACCAGTCCGAGTTCCACCAGATTCATCTCCGCCACCAGTCCTAGTCCGAGTCTAGTATTTTGTTACTCTGTTTTGGATTTCCAGATCACGCCATACTCCGAGTCATGACAGAGTAGGACTTCCCAACAATAGTGCCACCCATACAAGAAAAATAGTTCCAGTTTAAAAAAACTAAGTCTGGAAAATTTTGGCTAGGCAGTCTTTAGACCATTTGTAGACTTTTTTGAAGAAAAAAATGTTGCGGAGCAAAAAAGGAGGAAAAAGGTGAAAAAAGGAAAAAAAAATCATAACGTGCTCCTACCTTGTTTACGTGCAGCGCCATGATTTTGTTAGTGTTCTAGGCTCGTGTCTCTAGCACGGTCTAGCCTAGGACCAACACAGTACCGTCGTTGAGCGTTTATTCAACTTTGCATCTCTGAATGATTATTGCTGACCCTTTTTGCTACTATAGTATAAGCCTTCCCAGCTCCACATACATCTACGTCGTGCGTTTGACTCTCCTTGGTAATCGCTCTATCCAAGCTTTGAGAGTTTTGACTAAAACGGTTGCCGATCACCGCCTGCTGTTGGGTAAGAACTTGTAAGAATTTGAGATTTGCTTGACGGATTAGTGACACCCACCACCACCACTTCTTAGTAGTCTGTAGGATCATATTCTTGTGTGTTTCTATTGCTGCTAACCATGGCAGGATCACAAGACGATGAGATTGATTGGGAGAACTTGACGAACAAGGAGCTTCATGATAAGTTTCAGCAAATGATGAGTGGACAGGTGCTAGATGTGCTAAACAGATTTGAAGAGGCCATGGAGAAGATAGATGGCATTGAGAAGGCATTTTAAACAAAGCTCGATAACAATTTTAATGAATTGCTCATGCGTCTTCCACAACCACCACCAGCTGCACCTGTCGCACCTCTACAACAACAACAACAACAACATCGCCTTCCAAATCAAGTGGGACGAGCACATTGCGTTCCCCTTGAGCCTGGTCAAACTTCTGGTGCCGGTGTACCTACTGTTGATGCTTATGTAGCTCCTGCTGCTACTGCAGAGGTGGAGGACCATTACGAGGATGAGGTTGATGAAAATCAGAACTACGCGCAACCACCAACACCACCACCACCAGGTCGTCCTCATGCATATCATCGCAACGGTAGGGCTGCACCACCACCTGAGGTACGAGATCATGACCATCTTCCTAAACTAAAATTGAATATTCCACCATTTGAGGGTCGATATGTTCCTGATATATATCTTACTTGGGAGTTAGAAACTGAACAACGGTTTACATGTTTACAGTATCCTGAGGAGAGACGTGTTCCTGCCGCTGTTTGTGCTTTCACTAGTTTTGCATGTGTTTGTTGGTCTAAACATTGTAGATTATATACCATTCTAGCTACTTGGGTTGCTTTGAAAATTGCTGTGCGTACTCGTTGGGTTCCACCTTATTATCAACATGAATTACTTCAAAAATTGCAGCGCTTAAGACAAGGAAAAAATTATGTAGAAGAATATTATCAGGAATTTCAAACTGGCATGATTATATGTGGTATTGTTGAGGAGAATGAAGCTATGCTTGCACGTTTTATGGATGGATTAAATAGAGAGATTCAGACCATTCTAGAGTATAAGGAGTATAATAATATCACTCGTTTATTCCATCTTTCTTGTAAAGCTGAACGTGAAGTGCAGGATCGACAGGCATTGGCGCAGACTAACTTTTCTGCAGGTCGACCTTCATCATGGACACCACGTGCATCCTCTATTACCACTGCACCAGCACCTCCATTAGGTGCCACTTCCAGCCGTGATACAAGAAAGCAGGCGCAACCACCACTATCTGCCAAGAGCACACCTGCTGGGCCTGCACAGAGTTCTTCTTCTTCCATGGCATCAATAGGGCACACAAGTGATATTATTTGTCGTTGTTGCAAGGGACGAGGTCATTATGAGAGAGAATGCAAATCTCAGCATGTGATGATTGCTACTAAGGATGGTGGGTATGAGTCCGGTAGTGACTATGATGAGGAGACTTTGGCTCTTATTACACGTGAAGAACACGGTGGAGATGATTCTGATCATGAGACGCAATACATGGCTCTTGAACATGCTAACAGGTATGAATGTTTAGTTGCTCTACGTGTTTTGAGTGTGCAGGTCACACAAGCTGAGCAAAATTAGAGTCATAATTTGTTCCATACAAAGGGAGTAGTGAAGGAACGTTCTGTTCGCGTTATCATAGATGGAGGGAGCTGCAACAACTTGGCTAGCATGGAGATGGTGGAGATGCTATCTCTCACCACACGACCACATCCACATCCTTACTACATCCAATGGTTTAACAACAGTAGCAAGGTTAAGGTAACACGTCCTGTTCGTGTGCATTTTAATATCTCTACATATGCTGATTATGTTGATTGTGATGTGGTACCTATGCAAGCATGTTCCTTATTACTTGGTAGACCATGGCAATTTGATAAAAATTCTGTACACCATGGTAGAAACAATCAGTATACTCTTGTTCATAAGGATAAACATATTACTTTGCTTCCTATGTCTCCTGATTCCATTTTGAAAGATGATATTTAGCTAATAAAGCAATACAGGAGAAAAATAAGTGAAAATCAGATTGTGGCAAAAGACTTTGAGCAACAAATGAAGCTTGATAATAAACCATCTAGTGTTGCTTCTAAAATTAAATTGAAAAGTGCATGTTTACTTGCCACCAAATCTGATATTGAGGAGCTATATTTTAGCAAATCTATTTGCTATGCTTTTGTGTGTAAAGAGACATTATTTTCATTCGAGGATGTGCCTTCCTCTTTGCCTGCTGCTGTTACTAACATTTTGCAAGAGTTCGCTGACGTCTTTCCACAAGACGTGCCATCGGGACTACCACCTATTCGAGGGATTGAGCATCAGATTGACTTAATTCCCGGTGCATCGGTACCCAACCGTGCACCATACCGTACCAATCCAGAGGAGGACATCAATACCATTGTTACACCCGCAGCCCCTGCTACTATACATACTGGACCAATTACTAGAGCTCGCACATGCCAATTAAATTACCAGATACTCTCGTTTCTTGGTAATGATTCTAATGTTCATGAGAATATTATGCTGCCTAAATTGGATACATTTGTTTTGCTTACAAATGAAGGGCCTAGCTTGGAGAAGGATGAACATAGGAGCAAGAACAAGCATGGAGATGATGGCATGCGCAAGGGAAACAAGAACAGACTTCCAAGTGATGATTTTAGGACTTTGGAGCCACCGTAATGAGTGCATGCAGGCTTGGACGAAATATACAAGATGCCACTTCACAAATTTCGTCCAGAGGCTATTATAGGTGTTGTGTCACCTTATTATTGGGCCAGGCCCATGTAATTTCGTAATATAGAAGTATAGGCTATTTTTAGAGTATGTATATGTGGGAAAAATAGAGTTAGGGTTGGTTTCGGACCCCTCCTACAAGGGGACACGAAATTCACCCCCTCTTCCTCCTTATATACAACCCTTAGGGCATCGTTTAGACTTTGGGCTTTGTTTAGATTAAAAGTTCACCATAGCTGCAACTTCGCGTACTTCGTTTGTGTTCAACAACTAGACCAAGACGTCACACAACCCCACCTTCATTAATAAATCTTTCCTCTTTTATTCGCAATATCCATATTGCAATCTTAGTTTCTTGCTTGTTCTTCATTTGCTCTCAGGAAATAGACCCTTGTGGTTAGGTTGATCGTGCTCCGGCGTGGTCAATAACCCCTCGGAAGTTGGTTTAGCGATTGCTAAGGCGCGACGTCTTCGCACGTTCATAGTCGGATCGTCAAAGTAGACTCCCATAGAAAAAAATTGCTATCTCATCGAAACATCGGGACACCTTCGCCTCTGTCAGCCACACTTATGCATAATGCATGTTCATGATCATTGTTGCTCTCTTGCTGGCTGCTTATCAACTTATTTGCTAGCCTTCACCTGTACTAATCAAGAATTCTACTTGTGCATCGTAAACCTTAAACCCAAGTTATTCTAGATGAGTGTACCATACATACCTATATGCGGTATTACCCTGTCGTCCTAAGTAAATTTGCATATGCCACCTCTAAAAACTTTAAATAAATATCCTTTTTGTGTGCTTGGATTGTTCATAGGGCAACAGGAGGTAGTCAGTATCTTCCATGCTAAGCGGGTTAATCTCATGATGAGTGTTTTTTCACTTGTCCTTCCACGAGAGGGGCGGTATTAGGGATTCCCAGTCCCAAGCTGCAAAAAGAAAAGAGCTTACAAATAATCAAACAAAAACTCCTATGGAGTCATAACCTTTACTTTATCGCCTAGGAACCGCCACTAATGTGTTTAGCATGGAAGATACCGATAACTAATGGTTGCGAAGTAAACAAGAAGGGTGAATCTCTCAAAATTTCATTTACCTCTGTTTTAAAAAACATGAGCTCTGGCACCTCTACAAATCACTGCTTCCCTCTGCGAAGGGACTATCTATTTACTTTTATGTTATGTCATCACCTTCTCAAATAAGCGCGAGAACTTGAGAGTACTGTTGTCATGCTCATGCATGGTGTGTAGCTAATGTTGGGTCCATCATGACTGGATCTTTTCTACCATGAATTACAATGTTTAGTCGCTGCTTGAACTTTGGAGGTGCTCTGCATTTATGTTTTGCGGTCTCAGAAAGGGATAGCGAGATACCACTATTGTCATATTATATCACGGTTGTTTTGACAATGTGTTGAGATATCTGATTATTGCTCGCTTACTGATTATGTCATTGATATGAGTTAATATAATTTTTAAGAGTTATTGTCGACATGGTTAGTTATAATCTTGGCTGAAAACCTGGGTGCTGTTTAAGCTTATTTATGCAAATAAGAGCAAAAGAGTTCGTAAAAGTTTTTCTTTTCACTTTCAGTTTATCAACTGAATTGCTTGAGGACAAGAAAAGGTTTAAGCTTGAGGGAGTTGATACGTCTCCGTCGTATCTACTTTTCCTAACGCTTTTCCTCTTGTTTTGGACTCTAATTTGCATGATTTGAATGAAACTAACCCAGACTGACGCTATTTTCAGCAGAACTACCATGGTGTTGTTTTTGTGCAGGAATAAAAGTTCTTGGATTGGATTGAAACTTTGCGAGGATTTTTATTCAATAAAGATAATTTCTGGAGCCAAGAACCACCGGAGGGGGGCACCTGGGTGGGCAGAACCCACCAGGGGCTCCCCTCTATGCTCGCCTAGGTGGGTTGTCCCCACCTGGTGGCCCCGTAGACCCTGAAACCGACGCTATAAAATCACATTTTTCCAGAAAAAGTCAGGGAGGAAGAATTATCTCATTTCGCGATATGGAGCCGCCGTCACCTCCTGTTCTTCATCGGGAAGCCAGATCTGGAGTCCGTTTGGGGCTCCGGAGAGGGGA
This sequence comes from Triticum urartu, assembly GCF_003073215.2. Classification (NCBI taxonomy): domain Eukaryota; kingdom Viridiplantae; phylum Streptophyta; class Magnoliopsida; order Poales; family Poaceae; genus Triticum; species Triticum urartu. The sequence continues at coordinate 216,747,481 of NC_053022.1, read as the reverse complement.
ATCTTCGGTCTTCATCATCACCGAACCTCCTCCATCACCAATTCCATGAGGCTCTCCACCGGGACTGAGTAATTCCTTCGTAGGCTTGCTGGTCTGTGAGGAGTTGGATGAGATTCATCATGTAATCGAGTTAGTTTTGTTAGGGCTTGATCCCTAGTATCCACTATGTTATGAGATTGATGTTGCTATGACTTTGCCATGCTTAATGCTTGTCACTTTGGGCCCGGCTGCCATGATTTCAGATATGAACCGTTTATGTTATCACCATTATATCTATGTTCTACATCCTATGTTGCAAGTTATAGTCACCTACTATGTGTTATGATCCGGTGATAGAGGCAAGGGTGTCCTGATCTTACAATGAGATGATAACTATCGATTTGGTGGAGACGACTTTGACGATCCGACTACAAACGTGCATTACGTTGCGCCTTAGCAATCGCTAAACTAACTCCGAGAGGTTATTGACCACGCCGGAGCACGATCAACCTGACCACGAAGGTCTATTCCTGCAAGCAATCAAAGAATAAGCAAGAATATGATTAAGCAATCTGAATATTGCGAATATGGATGAAGTATTGATGAAAGTGGGGTTTCATAAGCGGTCTTGGTCTGGTCGTTGGACACAAACGAAGTACACGAAGTTGCAGCGATGGCTAACTTTTAACTAAATAAAACCCAAGTGTAAACGATGCCTTGAGGGCTATATTTATAGGGAAAAGAGAGGGGATTTCGTCCACCCTAGGCAAGGTGGGACTAAAACACCTCCTAAGTCATTTCCCCTATAATATGGACTCTAAAAATAAATTACATGGGCCTGGACCAAAATAAGTTGGCGCAACACCAACAATAATCTATGCCGAAATTTATGAAAGGCCATCTTGTATGTTTCGTCCATCTTCTTGTATGTCATCATGGTGGCTTCAAAGTACGGAAATCTCCACTTGAACCTCCGTTCTTGTTCTCTTCGCACGCACCTTCATCTCCGTGCTTGACGATGCTCCAATGTTCATCCTTCTTGTCTGTGCTAGGCCCTTCAATTGCAAGCAACATAAATGTATCTAAGTTAGGCAACATCATATTCTCATGAACACTAGAAATATTACCAAGAAATGAAAGTACCTGATAATTTAATTGGCGTATGCGAGCTCTAGAAATTGTTCCAAGATGTAAAACAGTAGGGGTATGGGTGTAACTGTCGTAGTCATGTCCTCATCATCAGGCAACCCCGGAGTGACAATAGTCGGGACACTTCCCGGTGATGACCGTAGTTTGAGGAGTTCATGTATTCACTGTGTGTTAATGCTTTGTTCCGGTTCTCTATTAAAAGGAGGCCTTAATATCCCTTAGTTTCCAATAGGACCCCGCTGCCACGGGAGGGTATGACAAAAGATGTCATGCAAGTTCTTTCCATAAGCTTGTATGACTATTTACGGAATACAAGCCTACATTATATTTATGAACTGGAGCTAGTGCCGTATCGCCCTAGGTTATGACTATTATATGATGAATATAATCCAACAAATCGCTGATCCAATGCCTACGATTTTCCTACATATTGATCTTGCAAAGTTACTACTGTTGCTATTACTATTGTCACTGCTACAAAACTATTACTATCACTGTTACCGTTACTGTTGCTGCTACCACTACTATCAAAGCTATCATATTACTGTGCTACTGATCACTTTGCTGCAGATAATTAACTCTAGGTGTGGTTGAATTGACAACTCAACTGCTAATACTTGCAAATATTCTTTGGCTCCCCTTGTGCCGAATCTATAATTTTGGGTTGAATACTCTACCCTCGAAAATTGTTGCGATCCCCCTATAGTTGTGGGTTATCAAACATACATCTCATCAGAATATTGAACGAATACCAAATTCACATGATTACTTATAACAAGACTTCTCCCATGCCCTCGGGAACAAACATAACTACTCACAAAGCATATTCATGTTCATAATCAGAGGAGTATTAATTATCATTAAGGATCTGAACATCTGATATTTCACTAAATAAACCAACTAGCATCAACTACAAGGAGTAATCAATAGTACTAGCAACCCACAGGTACCAATATGAGGTTTTGAGACAAAGATCGGATACAAGAGATGAACTAGGGTTTGAGAGGAGATGGTGCTAGTGAAGATGTTGGTGGAGATTGACCCCCTCTTAATGAGAGGATTGTTGGTGCTGACGGTGACGATGACGATGATTTCCCCCTCCGGGAGGGAAGTTTCCTTGGCCGAACAGCTCCATTGGGGCCCTACATTGGTTCTACCCAAGTTCCTCCTCGAGACGGCGGCGCTTCGTCCCGAAAGCTTCCTCCTGATTTTTTCTAGGACAAAACCCTTCATATAGCAGAGGATGGGCACCGGGGGCCTGCCAGGTGGCACACAAGGCAGGGGGCGTGCCCAGGGGGGTCGGGCGTGCCCCCAACCTTGTGGCTGCCTGGTGGGTCCTCTCAGGTGCTTTCTTCGCCCAATATTTTTTATATATTCCAAAATAATTCTCTGTAAATTTTTATGACTTTTGGAGTTGTGCAGAATAGGTCTCTCATATTTGCTCCTTTTCCAGTCCAGAATTCCAGCTGCCGGCATTCTCCCTCTTCATGTAAACCTTATAAAATAAGAGAGAAAAGGCATAAGTATTGTACCAAAATATGTAATAATAGTCCATAATGCAATAAATATCAATATAAAATCATGATGTAAAATGGACGTATCATCCCCCTATTAAAGAAAAGATTGAGGAGCGAGTTATACTTAAAGATGAAACTATCATTTATAATGTTGACCCAGTTGTGCCTATCGCTTATATTGAAAAACCACCTTTCCCTGTTAGGATAAAAGAACATGCTAAAGTTTCAACTGTGGTTAACAAAAGTAATATTAGAGCACCTAGAACCCCTGAACAAATTAAAGTAGAACCTAGTATTGCTATGCTTAAAGATCTTTTGGTTGATAATATTGATGGGCATGTTTATTTATTTCTGTGATGAAGCTCCTAGAATTGCCAAACCAGATACCAAGGATAAGAATAAACCCATTGTAGGCATGCCTGTTGTCTCAGTTAAAATAGGAGATCGTTGTTATCATGGCTTATGTTATTTGGGTGCTAGTGTTAGTGCTATCCCTTTTACTCTACACCAAGAAATATGAATGATATTGCACCCGCTGAAATAGAAGATCTTGATGTCACTATTAAACTTGCAAATAGAGACACCATTACACCACTTGGGATTGTTGGAGATGTTGAAGTCTTGTGTGGGAAAATAAAATACCCTATTGATTTTCTAGTTCTTGGTTCTCCACAAGATGATTTTTGTCCCATAATATTTGGTAGACCTTTCTTGAACATTGTTAAAGCTAAGATAGATTGCAAGAAAGAAATTGTTAGTGTCAATTTGGGTGATGTGTCTCATGAGTTTAATTTCTCTAAGTTCTGTAGGCAACTTCATGATAAATAATTACCTAGTAAGGATGAAATAATTGGTCTTGCTTCCATTGCCGTACCACCTACTAATCTGTTTGAAAAATATTTGCTAGACCATGAAAATGATATGCACTTGCATGAAAGAAATGAAATAGATAAAATATTCTTTGAGCAACAACCTATTCTTAAACGTAATCTGCGTGTTAAAACTCTAGGAGGCCCTCCTCCACCTAAAGGTGATCCTATGTTTGAATTAAAACAACTGCCTGATACTTTGAAATATGCTTATCTTGATGAAAATAAGATATCCTGTTATTAATGGTGCTAACCTTACAGAGCATGAAGAAACGAGATTATTAAAAATGTCGAGGAAGCAATGAGCTGCTATTGGATATACTCTTGATGATCTTAAGGGCATCAGTCCCACTCTCTGTCAGCACAAGATTAATATGGGACCCGATGCTAAACCAGTTGTTGATCATCAACGATGATTAAATCCTAAGATAAAAGAAGTGGTAAGAACCGAAATACTAAAGCTTCTGGAAGTAGGTATAATCTATCCCATAGCTGATAGTAGATGGGTAAGTCCCATTCATTGTGTCCCTAAAAAGGAGGCATTACTGTTGTTCTTAATGATAAAAATGAACTTATCCCACAAAGAATTGTGACTGGCTATAGAATGGTAATTGATTTCACAAAATTAAACAAGGCCACTAGAAAAGATCATTACCCTTTACCTTTTATTGATCAAATGTTAGAAGATTATCTAAGCACACACACTTTTGCTTTCTTGATGGATATTCTGGTTTCTCTCATATTCCTGTGTCGCAACCGGACAAACATAAAACCACCTTTACTTGTCCTTTTGGAACTTATGCTTATAGACATATGCCTTTTGGTTTATGCAATGCACCTGCTACCTTTCAAAGATGTATGCCTGCTATATTCCGTGACTTTTGTGAAAAGATTGTTGAGGTTTTCATGGATGATTTTTCCATTTACGGAACTTCTTTTGATGATTGCTTAAGCAACCTTGATCGAGTATTGTAGAGATGTGAACAAACTAATCTTGTCTGAAACTCGGAGAAGTGCCATTTTATGGTGAATGAAGGTATTGTATCGGGGCATAAAATTTGCGAACGAGGTATTGAGGTGGATAAAGCTAAGGTTGATGGAATTGAGAAAATGCCATGTCCCAAAGATATTAAAGGTGACGGTGTCCTAGACTAGAGGTTACTCACCACGCCGTCTCCTGACCAGGTGGATCGGGCCGAGGACCCCCATGACGGTTCACTAATGGGCCACTTCGAGCAGCCCATGCCTCATACAAGGGAGATTCCACAAGACTTGGCGCCCAAGACGAAAACTCTTCCAAACCCTAGGCCTCCGGTGTATTATATAAACCGAGGCCGGGCTAGTCAATAGATGAACTCATATTCATTAAAACAATCTTGTGGTAGATATATGTACTATGTACTACACCCCATATGAATACAATCTTCGAGAGAGCCCGAACCTGGGAAAAATCCTATGTCCGTGTTACCATCACTCTAGGATGCCTAGCTTAGGACCCCTAGTACGAGATATGCCAGATATAGAACCGACAAAAGGTATAAGAAGTTTTCTTGGTCTTGCTTGTTTCTATAGGAGATTTATTACCGACTTCTCTAAAATTTCTAGGCCTCTTACTAATATCTTGCAAAATTTCTAGGACACTTAAGAAAGCCTTAACTTATGCACCTATCTTTCAACCACCTGATTGGAACTTACCTTCTGAAATTATGTGTGATGCTAGTGATTATGCCGTTGGTGCTGTTCTAGGACAAAGAGTTGATAAGAAATTGAATGTTATTCATTATGCTAGTAAGACTCTAGATAGTGCTCAAAAAATTATGCTACTATTGATAATGAATTTTTAGCAGTTGTGTTTGCTTGTGATAAATTCAGATCCTACATTGTTAATCCTAAAGTAATTGTTCACACTGATCATGCTGCTATTAAATACCTTATGGAAAAGAAAGATGCTTAACCTAGAAACATTAGGTGGGTTATTTTGCTTCAAGAATTTGATTTGCATATTACTAATAGGAAGGGTGCCGAGAATCCCATAGCTGATAACTTGTCTAGGTTAGAAAATATCCTTGATGACCCACTACCTATTGATGATAGCTTCCCCGATGAGCAACTATCTGTCATAAATGCTTCTCATAATACTCCTTGGTATGCAGACTATTGATACATCTTTGTCATATCTATAGTCTTTTATTGTTTCATGCCAATATTCTACAAATTTCATATACTTTTGGCAATTTTTTATATTATTTTTGGGACTACCATATTGATCCAGTGCCTAGTGCTAGTTCCTGTTTGTTGCATATTTTTTTGTTTTGTAGAATATCCATATCAAACGGAGTCCAAACGCGATAAAAACTTACGGAGATTTTTTGGAGTATATGTGATTTTTAGGAAAAAGAATCAACGCGAGACGATGGCCGAGGGGCCCACAAGCCCTAGGGGCACGCCCCCTACCCTTGGCGTGCCTAGGAGGCTTGTAGCCACCCCGTAAGGTGGTTGTTACCCTTCTTCGGCCGCAAGAAATCTAATATCCCGATAAAAGTCGTGTTAAAATTTCATCCCAATCGGAGTTACAGATCTCTGGAAATTTAAGAAATGGTGAAAGGCCACAAACAGGAGCGCAGAAACAGAAGGAAACAGAGAGGGAGGGAGAGATCCAATCTCGGAGGGGCTCCCAGCCCTCCGCCGCCATGGAGGCCAAGGACCAGAGGGGAAACACTCCTCCCATCTAAGGGGAGGCCAAGGAAGAAGAAGAGGGAGGGGGTCTCTCTCCCCCTCTCTCCCGGTGGCGCCGAAACGCCGCCGGGGCCATCATTGTGATGTCGATCTACACCAACAACTTCACGACCATCATCACGAACTCTCTCCCCCTCTATGCAGCGATGTAACACCTCTTCTCCCCGCTGTAATCTCTACTTAAACATGGTTCTCAACACTATATATTATTATCCAATGATATGTGGCTATCCTATGATGTTTGAGTAGATCCGTTTTGTCCTATGGGGTGATTGATAGTCGTGATTGGTTTGTGTTGTATGTTTTATTATTGTTGTTGTCCTATGGTGCTCTCTGTGTCGCGCAAGCATGAGGGATCCCCTCTGTAGGGTTTGCAATATGTTCATGATTCACTTATGGTGGGTGGCGTGGGTCATAGAAGCATAGACCCGAGTAAGTAGGTTGTTTGCGTATGGGAGTAAAGAGGACTTGATACTTTAATGCTATGGTTGGGTTTTACCTTAATGATCTTTGGTAGTTGCGGATGCTTGCTAGAGTTCCAATCATAAGTGCATATGATCCAAGTAGAGAATGTATTTAGCTTATGCCTCTCCCTCATATAAAATTGCAATAATGATTACTGGTCTAGTTATCGATTGCCCAAGGGCAAATAACTTTCTTGTGACAAAAACCTCTCTACTAAACATAACTTAATTGTTTCTTTATCTAAACAGCCCCTAGATTTTATTTACATGTTCTTTATTATCTTGCAATCCTATTCATTTGCACCTACAAAGTACTTCTAGTTTCATACTTGTTCTAGGTAAAGCGAATATCAAGTGTGCGTAGAGTTGTATCGATGGTCGATAGAACTTGAGGGAATATTTGTTCCACCTTTAGCTCCTCATTGGGTTCGACACTCTTACTTATTGAGAAAGGCTACAATTGATCCCCTATACTTGTGGGTTATCAACTATGCTAATTGTATTCTTGCTAAATTTGCACCACCTAGTTTCACATACCAACAAAAGAAAATTTCTTCTTTGATTTAAGACATTACTTTTGGGATGACCCACATATTTATAAAGAATGAGTATATGGTATTGTTAGGCATTGTATACCCCGAGCATGAACATGAACAAATCCTACGGAAATGTCACTCCGAAGCTTATGGAGGGCACCATGCGGGAGATAGAACTGCACATAAGGTGTTACAATCTGGTTCTTATTGGCCTACTCTTTTCAAGGATGCTCACAAGTTTGTTTTATCTTGTGATGAATGTCAAAGAATTGGTAATATTGGTAGACGTGGTGTAAGAAAATAATCAAAAATGATACAAACTATTTGCGATGGCGCAGACATCAAACACGATTCATATCAGAGTTGCATGTGCGATATGTGGCATACGATTGGTCCATAAGAACTGTTTGCGATGAGCATAACAATAGAAATGGTTAGCCAGATGACGGTGTGTGCGATATACAGCATACAGTTTACTTGGATGAACTGTTTGTGATTAGGAAACACAATAGAAACGGTTAGCCAGATCAAGGTATGTGTGCGATAAGGGGCATACAGTTCACTTTGGTGAACTGTTTGCGATGATCCAAGACAACAAAAACAGTTCAAAAGAACAAGATGTTTGTGATACGCGGCAAACAGGTCCGTAATCAGAAATGTGTGTGAAGACCGATCATAACATAGGCGATTGCTGCTAATAAGCCGTGTGTGTTGCGGACAAACGCTTGCTGGTATATACTACTTCTTGAGCTTGCGATGGTTTTTCCCTTGAAGAGGAAAGGGTGATGCAACAAAGTAGAGATAAGTATTTCCCCCAGTTTGAGAACCAAGGTATCAATCCAGTAAGAGGTACACGCAAGTGTCCAATCTATGCACCTGCACAAACAATCAAACACTTGCACCCAACGTGATAAAGGCATTGTCCATCCCTTCACAGTCACTTGCAAGGATGAGATCTGATAGGGATAGCTATAAAAGATTACTAAAACGTAAAACAAAGTAAAAACAAATAAATTGCATCAAAGCATTTTTGGGGTTTTTTAGTTTATAGATCAGAAAATATATGATTGAAAATAGACCCGGGGCCATAGGTTTCACTAGAGGCTTCTTTCCTGAATGAAAATAATACGGTGGTTGAAAAAATTACTGTCCAGCAATTGAAAGAAAAGCTCAAAGTTATGACGATATCCAAGGCAATGATCATGAATATAGGCATCACGTCAGTGTCAAGTAGATCGACTCCTACCTGCATCTAATACTATTACTCCACACATCAACCGCTATCTAGCATGCATCTTGAGTATTAAGTTCATAAGAACGGAGTAACATCTTAAGTAAGATGACATGATGTAGAGGGATAAACTCAAGCAATACGATGAAAACTGTACTTTTATCCTTGATGGCAACAATACAATACGTGCCTCGCTACCCCTACTATGTCACTGGGTGAGGACACCGCAAGATTGAACCCAAAACTAAGCACCTCTCCCATTGCAAGAAGAACCAATCTAGTTGGCCAAACCAAACCGGTAATTCAAAGAGAAATACAAAGATATTTGATCATGCATATAAGAATTCAGAAAAGACTCAAATAATATTCATAGATAATCTGATGATAAATCCACAATTCATCGGATCTCAACAAACACACCACAAAAGAATATTACATCAGATAGAACTCCAAGAACATAAAGGAGAACATGATATTAAAGATCATAGAGAGGGAAGAAGCCATCTAGCTACTAGCTATGGACCCATAGGTCGATGGTAAACTACTCATGCTACATCAAAAGGGCAATCGAGTTGATATAGATACCCTCCATGATCGAACCCCCCCTCCAGTAGGGTGCTGGAAAGGCCCCAAGATGGGATCTCATGGGAATAGAGGCTTGCGACGGCGAAAAAGTATTTTGGTGGACACTTCTGGTGGTTTGGGAATATTTTAGGATTTATAGAGCTGAGATTGAGGTCGGTGGACTCCCGAGGGGCCCACAAGCCAGGGGGCGCAGCCCCGCGCCCTGAGGGCTTGTGGTGCCCTCGGGACTCTTCTGGCCTCCTCCCCAAGTTTGCTGGGTGTCTTCTGGTCCAAGAAAAATCATCGCGGAAGTTTTATTCTATTTGGACTCCGTTTGATATTCCTTTTCTGTAAACTCAAAAGCAAGGAAAAAACAGAAACTGGCACTGGGCTCTAGGTTAATAGGTTAGTCCCAAAAATAATATAAAATAGCATATTAGTGCATATAAAATAGGCAAAATAGATATAATAGCATGGAAACAATCAAAAATTATAGATATGTTGGAGACGTGTCAAGCATTCCCAAGCTTAATTCCTACTCGTCCTCGAGTAGGTAAATGATAAAAACAGAATTTGATGTGGAATGCTACCTAACATATTTATCCATGTAATCTTCTTTATTGTGGCATGAATATTCATATCCATAAGATTCAAAACAAATGTTTAATATTGACATAAAAACAATAATACTTCAAGCATACTAATAAAGCAATCATGTCTTCTCAAAATAACATGGCCAAAGAAAGTTATCCCTACAAAATCATATAGTCTGACTATGCTCCATCTTCATCACACAAAGTATTTCATCATGCACAACCCTAGTTTTAGCCAAGCAAAATTTTCACACTTTAGTATTCTCAAACTTTTTCAACTTTCACGCAATACATGAGTGTGAGCCATGGATATATCACTATAGGTGGAATAGAATATGGTGGTTATGGAGACGATAAAAAGAAGGAGAAAGTCTCACATCAACTATGGTGGAATAGAATGGTGGTTGTGGAGAAGACAAAAAATGAGAAGATAGTCTCACATCAACTAGGCATATCAACGGGCTATGGAGATGCCCATCAATAGATATCAATGTGAGTGAGTAGGGATTGCCATGCAATGGATGCACTAGAGCTATTAGTTTATGAAAGCTCATAAAGAAACTAAGTCAGTGTGCATCCAACTCGCTTGCTCACGAAGACCTAGCGCAATTTGAGGAAGCCCATCATTGGAATATACAAGCCAAGTTATATAACGAAAAATTCCCACTAGTATATGAGAGTGACAAAATAGAAGACTCTCTATCATGAAGAACATGGTGCTACTTTGAAGCACAAGTGTGGAAAAAGGATAGTAACATTGTCCCTTCTCTGGCCTCTTTTATTTGGTGGGCTCCTTTGGCCTCTTTTCTCTTATTTGGGATTCTTTGGCCTCTTTTATTTTTTATAAAGTCTGGAGACTACCAACTTGTGAGGGAATCATAGCTTCCATCATCCTTTCCTCACATGCGACAATGCTCTAATAATGATGATCATCACACTTTTATTTACTTACAACTCAAGAATTACAACTCCATACTAGAATAAAAATATGAATCTATATGAAAGCCTCCAGCGGTGTACCGGGATGTGCAATGATCTAGCATAGCAAATGACATCAAAAAATGGACAAGCAACGAAAACATCGCGCTAGCTATCTTACGATCATGCAAAGCAATATGACAATGATGGTGCGTGTCATAATAAAATGGAACGGTGGAAGTTGCATGGCAATATATCTCGGAATGGCTATGGAAATGCCATAATAGGTAGGTATGGTAGCTGTTGTGAGGAAGGCTCTATGGTGGGTTTAATGCACCGGCGAAAGTTGTGCGGTACTAGAGAGGCTAGCAATGGTGGAAGGGTCAGAGTGCGTATAATCCCTGGACTCAACATTAGTCATAAACAACTCACATACTTATTGCAAAAATTTATAAGTCACCAAAACAAAGTATTAGACACATCCTTCTAGGGGAGAGGTTTGTAGGAGTTAACCATCTCGTGCTCTGATACGTCTCCAATGTATCTATAAATTTTTATTGTTCCATGCTATTATATTATCTATTTTGGATGTTTTATATGCATTAATATGCAATTTTATATTATTTTTGGGACTAACCTACTGACCTAGAGCCCAGCGCCAGTTCCTGTTTTTTCCTTGCTTTAGAGTTTCGTAGAAAAGGAATACCAAACGGAGTCCAAACGGAATAAAACTTTCGCGCTGATTTTTCTTGGACCAGAAGACATCGAGAGGACTTGGAGTGCAAGTCAGAGAAGACATGAGGCAGACACAAGGACGGAGGGCGCGCCCAGGGGAGTAGGGCGTGCCCCCCACCCTAGTGGGCCCCTCGTGACTCCACCGACCTAGTTTCTTCGCCTATATCTTCTCATATATCCCAAAACCAATAGAGGGAGCCACGAAAACACTTCTCCACTGCCGCAACCTTCTGTACCTGTGAGGGGGATTCGATCACAGAGGGCTTCTACATCAACACTATTGCCCTTCCGATGAAGCGTGAGTAGTTTACCACAGACCTACGGGTCCATAGCTAGTAGATAGATGGCTTCTTCTGATGTGGAGCATCCTACGGTCGTCCCCATGGACATACCATCGTCCCACGAAGTGCCAAGAGGACCTATTACACAAGCTAGAGCTAGAGCTCTCGATACCGAGGTGACTTCCTTCCTTAGTGATATCACATATGATCCTCTCGAAACATGGCTACTACCTAAGTCCGGAATGTTGTGCATGATCAGGTACTAAGAGGACCCTCCCGAAGATGCATGTGAAGATGGACAAGTCCCCAAGTCCACAAATGAAGAGATCCAACGGAAGGAGCCAAGAACAGCTCTCAGGACCCGGACATCCGGCCCGTGGAGGTGTCACCTACAGCAACGGACCAGTGGCCAAGTCTGCACGGCCTGGACATCCGGCGACCAGCCCGGACATCCGGCCCCGACCCGGAAATCCGGCCTCCAGCACGGAAATCCGGACACCCCCGATACCGAAAGCAACAAGACCGACCCCGCCAGCCCGAACATCCGTCCCCTCCAGCCCGGACATCTGGCCCTCCGCGAACCCCCGGACATCCAGCCTGTAGCCCGGACATCCGGCCTCCTCTATCTGCGCACAGTGTAGGGCCGAGGCCCATGTACCCCTTCGACCACCTAGACTATATATACTCCTCCTCCTCCATCTTTCTAGGGATAGCAAAGGATTAGCTCATATTTGTGTGAGAGCATTGCTCATCCACTTGGTTACCTTCTCCTCGGAGATCACGCCTCCTCGGAGAGGAACCTCATGGGAAGAACCTCAAGACCTCCTCGCAGAGAAGATCGTGCTACTTGTATCGTCCTTAGTTGACCGTGGATCATGTATCTCTTATGTGTTTAAGGATCTAGCATATGTGTGATCGTCCTTGTTGGTTGGAGTGATTCTCTCGTGTTTCCTCTCGTGTTCTTCGTGTTCATCGCGGGATCCACACCTTTCGTGAAAGATCGGCCATATAGGGTTCCACCCTACATCATCTTGGTATCTAGAGCCACGTTGATCATGATTTTAGAGCCTCCCCGTTGTGTTTCAAGCCTTGTTTTGTTGATTTTGTCCCTAATTCAAAAATTCCCCACAAAAATAGACCCCATTTTTTGTGATTTGTTGGTGAGATGAAGTTTTGTTGTATTTGATCCGCGGATTTCATGTGTTGCAGGTAGATCTAGCTTTCCCCCCATCTTTTCCCAAGTTTCCATCCACAAAATCCCCCGAATTTGCCCCGATTTGCCACTTTCCACGCAGAGTTCGTCCATGGATCCAAAGCCCGGACATCCGGCCATCAAGCCCAGACATCCGGCCCCTGGCAGCATCACTTCCATCCACCGCCCCGTTTTCCGTCCAAATTTCGACAAATTTTGTTTCGGTGCCCACATACACTTCCGCATACCACCACCACTTCTGCATAGCACCACCATTTCCCACATATACCACCATCGCTTACCACTATCAACTCCGACAATTTCGTCATGTTTTCTTTTGAGAATTTGAGTTGCGGTTCCATGTCCTATTGTGTTACGGCTATTTAGGTACGGTTCGACATCAACATCACCACTGCTCATCTTCACCATGGACACGTCATCGACAACGACCACTTCACCATTTCTGACACCGTTAACCGTTTCTTGCTTACAAACAACCAACATCAAACGATAACTTCTTCTTGGTATCGTGATACATCATTCTTGCCATTACGTTGATAGCCATCATAGCCCAATTTTGCGTATCTTACCCATCGAGACTAGCCGTTGAGTATTGCCGGCAACGTCACTTGTGCACATTAGTGATCATACTTCCCATTGCATATATATAACATCATTGGTCCATATCTTGGTATCATCTTTTGTGTCACAAGGTTGTCATCGCATACACAATTGCTATCTTGGATCGTGAAACATTGCATAAGAAAAGAGCTCAAAAGAGAAAGAGCCAAACTAGCTTTTAAGCAAAAGGGAAAGATAAGCAAAGAGCTTTTAATCAGGAACCATAGCATCATACAACATTAAGATTGTCATACTAGGCCATCTTGGATCATATCATCGGAATACCATACATAGAGCATACTTGGGATAGAAGTCATTGCATTTTTGCTTAGTAGGTTGTGCACAAGTCTTCGTATCCGTCTATTGTGCAATTGTGCTAGCGTCTCTCTAGTGTTGTGCAACAAGAGAATTTTCGTGGATTCCACATTTTGGCTCTCCTTGGTTGCACGACCCCATTTATCTCTTTGTGTGTGTGTTTCCGTGTAACATATTTTGCTATTGGTCTACTTGTTGCATTGCAAATTTGTGAATCTTTTCCAAGATTATTGAAGCTCACTAACAATTACATCAAATTTTGTGCCACCATCCTAACTGAGCTCCACCATAAGCTTTTACTTGTGCAGGTGTGAGAAACCGACAAGAATTGGTACCAATTGTGCTATTTCCTTGTTCCACATTGGAGTGATCATTGATCCGTCTTCAACTTCGGTCAAGGTACATTTGGTATTGTTCTTCTCCTTCTACCACTCACAAAATTGTTTGGAATGATGGATAGGCCAAGTACTTCTACCAACCCACTCTTCATCGAGCAAGATGACGACATGTCTTCCTACATCACAAAGTTCCCCCTCTTTGGTGCAAAACGTGCTTTGCATCAAGAGCAACAAGAAATGAGTGAACACATCGACAACCTTGCCACCGACTTGCGACTCTCCGAGCAACGCACATGAGACTATTTCGACAACAAGCTCGACGACCACAAGCAAGAGAATGACGCAAGAATGTACGAGATTCATGTTGTGTTGCTCAACCACTCTTCATCCACTTCGTCCTCATCAAGACGGAGCTGCTCAAGTTGACACTCTGACTACACCATCTCTGGCTCAAGTACACCGACATCGAACACTCTATGTCGGGTTGCGCGTCAAGATCGTCATGCAAATCGCAACCCTCTACACGACATTGACTCTCAAGAGCAAGCTCGTGCACAAGAACATCGACATCGTCAAAACCAAGCTAATCAAAATCAAGCACAAGAACGACAACGACAACGCCAACGAGAAGAGGAAGAGCGAGCGCGTCTACACCAAGATGCACAAGATGCCGAGGCACAACGCCAAGAACAACAATTGTGAGAAGCAAGAGCACTTGAGGCGCAACGTGCACTCTACGACACGGATCACGCTGTTGCCCAACGCAACCGCCATAGGCACGAACAAGAAGATGCACTTCGCGAAGAAGTTCAAGAACGGATTTACCAATCACGGGTGCATCGTCAAGTTCCTCAAGCTCGTCCACAACCTCGCCAAGAACCTGAAGTTCAAAAAAAGCAAGAAGACATTATAAATCCTCCAAGACAAGAACAAGTTGTGAGAGACGATCCTCCTCGACAACGACGTCATCATCCCCGACCCCAACACAATGAAGAGCAACCTATGGAAAGCTAAAGTTAACCATGCCCAAGTTCAATGGAAGCAATGATTCCGAAGAGTACCTTTCATGGGCATTGAAGGTCGACAAAATCTTCCGCTTGCACAACTATGAAGAAGAGAAGAAGATCGTGATGGCATCCATTGAGTTCCAAGACTACATGCTCATTTGGTGGGAACAAGTCATTGAGTGTCGAGAGGCAAGAGGTGAACCACCCATCACTACTTGGGCACAAATGAAGGATGTCATGAGAGCACACTTCGTGCCAACCTACTACAACTGCGACCTCTTCAAGAAACTCCAACTCCTCAAGCAAGGAACCATGAGCGTTGAAGAATACTACAAGTAAATGGAGATTGCAATGATACGAGCCAATGTCACGGAAGATGATGCGCAAACTATGGCATGTTTGTTGAATGGACTCAATCGTCCCATCAAGAAGATCCCCGACTTCCAACCATACTCGAACCACATCGAGCTAGTGCATCAAGCTACCAAAGCGGAACACCAAGTGCAAGATGACTTCAAGTATGACAAGTTCTCATCCAAGTCCTATGTCTTCTCCAACAACCAAGCTCCAATGACTCCAACACCTTCTACCTCAAAAAAGCCATCTACAAGAAACAATGACAAGTTGAGTTACAAGAAACCTTTGGCAACCTCAAGTCATCCTCCTACAACAAGCAACTTCAAGCCGAGAGCTTCATCATCATCTACCCCAATCGATGAGACCGTCAAGACAAGTTCTTCAAATGCTTCACATGCGGAGGCTGAGGCCACAAGTTCTTTAAGTGTACCAACAAGCGGACCATGATCCTCAACGATGATGGTACATATGACTCCATGAGTGAAGGAGAAGTGGAAGCCCTTGAGCAAGTGGTAATGCACCGACAACTGAACAAAGACGAAGAAGAGCAAGTCTTTTATGATGAAGATTCAAGTCCCGCTCTTGTTGTCTCCAAGGTCTTGACTCTTCAACATCAACAATAATAAAACCAAAGATGCCATATCTTTCATACCAAGGCCGGCATCAATGGAAGGTCCGTCAAGGTCATCATCGCTGGAGGGAGTTGCCATAACTTAGCAAGTGAAGAACTATGCTCCAAGCTCCAATTGGTCAAGATGAAGCACCCACATCCCTACAAAGTTCAATGGCTTAGCGACTCCGGCACCATCCACGTCGAGCATAGAGTGCAAGTATCCTTCAAAATCGGAGCTTACGAAGACACTTTGGAGTGTGATGTCGTTCCAATGACCGTTTTCCACCTTCTTCTCAGGAGAACATGGCAATTTGATAAAGGTGGCATCCACAACGGCCGAACGAGTCACTATATCTTCAAGATGAAAGGAAAGGAGTATGTACCTCGCCCTATGTCTCCAAGCCAAGTGATCGCCGACAAGCAAACCACCCATCGTGGAGAGAATAGTTAGAGAGCGAACCAGCAAAAAGAGAGTGAGCACCAAAAGCTCAAAATGAGTGCCTCCACGATGAGTGACAAGAAGAACTTAGTTCTATTTTCCACCAAAAGTGAGATAAGAGAAGTGTGTGAGAACCCATCTAGTGTCATGCACAATGTCCTTTTGTGCAAGGACGAGGCACCAAAAGCTAACACCTCCCACACTCTACCTTTAGTGTTGTCTTCTATTTTGCGGGAATTACAAGATGTTTTCCCCGACGAGCTACCTTTGGGTCTACCTCCTCTATGAGGCATCGAGCACCGAATCGACCTCATCCCCGGAGCTCCTCTTCCTAACAAGGCTCTCTACCGCGTCAATCCAGAGGAAGCTAAGGAGATCCAACGGCAAGTACAACAACTCATCAACCACGGCCATGTACGAGAAAGTTTGAGCCCTTGTGACGTACAGGTAATCCTTGTTCCCAAGAAAGATGGTACATTTCGCATGTTCTGATTGCCATCCTATCAATTCTATTACCGTGCATTATCGTTACCCTATTCCACACCTAGATTATATGCTTGATGAGCTTAGTGGAGCCACAATTTTCTCCAAGATTGATCTTAAGAGTGGCTACTATGAAATACGCATCCAAGAAGGTGATGAATGGAAAACCGCATTTAAGACCAAGTTTGGCTTATATGAATGGCTTGTTATGCCAATGGGTTTATCCGAAGCACCTGACACTTTAATGCGACTCATGCATTTTGTTTTTCGACCTTGTATTGGTGTATTTGTTGTGGTCTACTTTGATGATATTCTTGTGATTAGAAAATATCTCAAAGATCATGTCACACACCTTAGGACCGTGCTTCAAACTCTTAGGAAAGAGAAACTTTTTGCTAATAAGGAAAAATGCCTTTTCAGTGTTGACAATCTTATTTTCTTGGGTTTCGTAGTTTCTTCTAAGGGTGTTCATGTTGATGAATCTAAGATTAATGCTACTAAAACTTGGCCACAACCAACCAACTTGCAACAAGTGTGTAACTTCCTTGGTTTAGCCGGTTTCTATCGTAGATTTGTGAAGGACTTTAGCACCATTGCTTCACCTTTGCATGCTTTGAGTAACAAGAATGTACCCTTTGTTTGGGGACCATCCCAAGACAGCGCATTCAATGAGCTTAAGAATTTGCTTACTCATGCTCCCGAGCTTGCATTACCCAACTTTGATGAACCCTTTGAGATTCATTGCGCTGCTAGTGGTAACGGCATGGGAGGTGTGATAACGCAAGAGAAGCGCCCCATACCTTACTTTAGTGATAAACTTCCCGGAGCACAACTCAATTACCCCATCTATGACAAAGAGCTATATGCTTTAGTGCGAGTTTTGCATGAATGGGAAGATTATCTTCGCCCTCATGAATTTATCATCCATACCGACCATGAAACACTTAAATACCTTAAGGGTCAAACTAAGTTGAACAAGCATCATGCTAAATGGAGTGAGTTCATTGAGTCTTTTCCTTATGTCATCAAGTACATTAAAGGTAAGGAAAATATTGTGGCCGATGCACTTTTCCTCATATGCATTCTTGTTACTAAACTTGAATTGGATGTCATTGGCTTTGAGCACATAAAAGACTTGTATGCGCATGACCCTACTTTTGCAATGCCTTATGCCAAATGTTTGACGCATACATCTTGGGAACGCTATTACATCAATGATGGTTATCTTACGAGAGCTAACAAACTATGCATCCCCGAGTCTTCTCTTTGTTTTTTGCTTTTGCAAGAATCTCATGGAGGAGGACTAATGGGACATTTCGGACGTGACAAGACATTCGCTATGCTCTCCAAGAACTATTATTGGCCCAAGATGTTCCGCGAAGTCAACTGCTTCACCAACCGATGCGCTACATGTCGCAAAGCTAAGTCTAAAGCTCAATCCCATTGTCTCTATACGCCTCTTCCAATTCCGTATCAACCATGGGAAGATATTAGCATGGATTTTGTGCTTGGTTTGCCTCAAACTAGAAATGGAAAGGATTCTGCGTTTGTTGTTGTGGACCAATTCTCTAAGATGGCTCATCTCATTCCTTGCAACAAGATAGAGGATGCTTCACATATTGCCCATCTCTTTTGTAGGGAAATATTGCACCTCCATGGAGTACCAAAGACGATAGTCTCAGACCGCAACGTCAAGTTCCTAAGCTACTTTTGGAAAACCTTATGCGCCAAGCTCGAAATCAAGCTACTCTTCTCCATGGCTTACCATCCACAAACCGATGGCCAAACGGAGATGACCAACCGCACACTCTCCGCTCTACTTCGCATGCTAATCAAGAAGAACATCAAGGAGTGGGAGGAGTGTCTACCTATCATCGAGTACGCCTACAACCGAGCAAGACACTCGACTACTGGCAAGTCCTCCTTTGAGGTCGTGTACGGTTTCAACTCATTGTCCCCATTGGACATTCTCCCTCTACCACTACAAGAGCGCACAAATATGGACGCGAGTGCCCGAGTCAACTATCTCAAGAAGATGCATGAAGATACAAGGCACACCATTGAGCGCCAAGTACAATGACTCGCGACCAAGCTCAACATCAACAAGCATCCCATGGTGTTCAACATTGGAGATCTAGTGTGGCTACACCTTCGCAAGAACCGCTTCCCCCACGAACGCATGTCCAAACTTCGACCATGAGCGGATGGACCCTTCAAGGTGCTTGAACGCTACAATAACAACGCCTACACAATCGACATTCCACGCGACAAGTACACCATGAACGACATATTCAGCGTCAAAGATCTCTCTCCCTACCATGGTGATGAAGATTTCGATCCGAGGTCGGATCTTCCCCAAGGGAGGGGAGATGATGCGGAGCATCCTACGGTCATCCCCATGGACCTACCACCATCCCACGAAGTGCCAAGAGGTCCTATGACACGAGCTAGAGCTCTCGAGACCGAGGTGACTTCCTTCCTTAATGATATCACATATGATCCTCTCGAGACATGGCTACTACCTATGTCTAGAATGTTGCGCATGATCAGGTACCAAGAGGACCCTCCCAAAGATGCATGTGAAGATGGACAAGTCCCCAAGACCACGGATGAAGAGATACAATGGAAGGAGCCAAGAAGAGCTCCCAGGACCCCGGACATCTGGCCCCTGGAGGTGTCCCCTGTAGCAACGGACTAGCGGCTAAGTCTACAGGGCCCGGACATCCGGCGACCAGCCCGAACATCCGGCCTCCATCCAGGAAATCCGGACATCCCCAATCCCGAAAGAAACAAGACCGGCCCCGCCAGCCCGGACATCCGGCCCCTCCATCCCGGACATCCGGCCCTCCGCGAACGCCCGGACATCCGGCCTCCCCTGTTTGTGCACAGTTTAGGGCCGAGACCCATGTACCCTTTCGACCACCTAGACTATATATACTCCTCCTCCATCTTTCTAGGGTTAGAAAAGGATTAGCTCATATTTTTGTGAGAGCTTTGCTCATCCACTTGGTTACCTTCTCCTCGGAGATCGTGCCTCCTTGGAGAAGATCCAATGATGTGGAGCATCCCAAGATCATCCCCATGGACCTATCTACGTCTCCCACGACACCACTTGGACCAGTGACAAGGGCACGAGCAAAGGCTATCGAAGACAAGGTGAACTTGATCCTCTCCAAACTACCACTTTCTATACATGAGACATGGCTACTACTTCAAGCGGAAACACTATGTGTGATCATGTACTTGGAGGAGAGCCACGGAGCAGCTACACCCATTGGACAAGGCGACGAGGACACCAAGCGCCAAGGTCATGAAGAAGGAAGGCCAACGAAGCTACAGCCCCCGGACGACCGGTCGGGACCGGACGTCCGGAGCCTGAAGCCCCAGCCGAGCCCCAGCGAGCGGACGTCCGGCTCGGACCGGATGACCGGTGTCCCCGCACCCGAGCCAAATCAGCGGAAGACCGACGCCACCAAACGACCGGCGACCGAACGATCAGCAAAGTCCGGAAATCCGGTGCCCACTCAAACGAGCCAGAACCAGCGAAAGTCCGGAAGCCACCGGACGTCCGGACGCCCATGAGCCACCAGACGACCGCTACCCATCGGACGTCCGGTACCTGTCTGCGCACAGGATTCGGGCCCGAGGCCCATGTACCCCCTCACTTCATCTCCTTTTGCACTAAGACTATAAATAGACCTCCTCCTCCTCCTAGCTAGGGTTAGCGTTGTGATAGCTCATATCAGAGATAGAGCCTCGCTCATCCACATCGGATCTACTCCTTAAGAGAGACCGCGGCCCCTCTACGGAGAAGATCCCCTTAGATTCAAGACCCCCTTTTGGGTGGCCCCATCAAGACCTCCTTTGGAGAAGAACCGGTTACCATGTATCGTCCCTTGTTGATCGTGGATCATGTGAACTCTTTTGTGTTCGAGAATCTAGCACATGTGTGATCATACTTGTTGGTTTGAGTGTTTCTCTTGTGTTCCCTTCTGTGATTTCCCCTCGTTTTTTCCCTCGTGTTCTTCGTGTTCCTCGCGGGATCCGCTCCTTTCATGAAAGATCGTCCATCTAGGGATCCACCCTACATCTTTGTGGTATCTAGAGCCACGTTGATCACGATTTCGGAGCCTCCCCGTTGTGTTTTCTAGCCTTGTTTTGTTGATTTTGTCCCTAATTCAAAAATTCCCCACAAAAATAGCCCCCAATTTTTTTGTGAGTTGTTGGTGTGATGAAATTTTGTTGGATTTGATCCGTTTGATTTGCTTTGCCTTGAGTGGATCTAGCTTTCCCCTTCATCTCCACCTTTTCCATCCACTAAATCGCCCAGATTCAACGAATTTTGATCTCTCCTCCATGAACCCTAGTTGTTCTTCCCGTGGCCGATATTCGCCCGGGCACCGGACATCCGTCAGCTACCGGACATCCAATGATCGGACGACCGTAACCACCGGACGTCCGTAAAACCCTAACGAAATTGAATCCCCCCCCCCGAAATTTCAGCAATCGCCCCCACTTCCGCATACACATCCCCATACCTCCACCACTTTCCTTAACCACCTTTGCTTACTTGTTTCACACTCCGATGCGTTTTTGCCACATTGTGCTTTGAGAATTTGAGTTGCGGTTCTGTGTCCTATTGTGTTTCGGCTATTTAGGTATGGTTCGACATAAACATCACCACCGCTCATCTTCTCCACGGACGCATCATCAACGACAACCTCTCCACCATTTTGACACCATATCGTAAGCAAGAACGGTAACCTCATCTTTGGTATCATGATACATCATTCTTGCCATTACATTGATAACCATCATAGCCTTACCTTTTGTGTCGCTTACCCATCGAGACTAGCCTTTGAGTATTGCCGGCAACGTGACTTGTGAACATTAGTGATCATACTTCCCATAGGATACATACATATCATTGGTGCATATCATCTCTTGTGTCACAAAGTTTTCATTGCATACACAATTGCTATTTTGGTTCGTGAAGCATTACATGAGAAAAGAGCTTAGGCACAAAGAGCCAAACAAGCTTTTAAGCAAAAAGGGAAAGATAATCAAAGAGACTTTAAGCAAGAACCATAGCATCATACAACATTAAGATTGTCATACTAGATCATCTTGGATCATACCATCCGAATACCATACATAGGGCATACTTGGGATAGAAGTCGTTGCATTTTTGCTTAGTAGGTTGTGCACAAGTCTTCATATCCGCCTATTGTCCAATCGTGCTAGCGTCTCTCTAGTGTTGTGCAACAAGAGCATTTTCATGGATTCCACATTTTGGATCATCCTTGGTTGCACAACCCCTTTCATCTCTTTGTGTGTGTGTTTCCGTGTACCATATTTTGCTTGGTCTACTTGTTGCATTGCAAACTTGCGAATCTTTTCCAACATTATTGAAGCTCACTAACAATTGCATCAAATTTTGTGCCACCATCCTAACCGAGCTCCACCATAAGCTTTTACTTGTGTAGGTGTGAGAAACCGACAAGAATTGTTACCAATTGTGCTATTTCCTTGTTCCAAATTGGAGTGATCTTTGATCCATCTTCAACATCGGTCAAGGTACATTTGGTATACGTTCTTCTCTTTCTACCACTCACATATTTCCCTTGGAATGATGGATACACCAAGTACTTCTAACAACCCATTCTTTTCATCGGGCAAGACGACAACATGAACTCCTACGTCACAAAGAGCCACCTCTTTGGTACACAACGTGCTTCGCATCAAGAGCAACAAGCAATGAGTGAACGCATCGACAACCTCGCCACCGACTTGCGACTATCTGAGCAACATACAAGAGACTACTTTGACCACAAGTTCGACGACCACAAGCAA
This sequence comes from Triticum urartu, assembly GCF_003073215.2. Taxonomy (NCBI): domain Eukaryota; kingdom Viridiplantae; phylum Streptophyta; class Magnoliopsida; order Poales; family Poaceae; genus Triticum; species Triticum urartu. The sequence goes on along the minus strand of NC_053022.1, from coordinate 216,724,691 downwards.
GAGAATGACGCAAGAATGGACGAGATTCATGCTTTTTTGCTCAACTGCTCTTCTTCCACTTCGTCCTCATCAAGACGGAGCCTCTCAAGTCGACACTCCGACTACATCATCTCCGGCTCAAGTACACTGACATCCAATACTATTCGACGTGCCGCATGCCAAGATCGTTAAGGCAACCGCAACCCTCTACACGACAACAACTCTCAAGAACAACGACAACGTCAAAACCAAGCTACCTTTGCGCAAGCACGAGAATGGCAACGCCAACGCCAACACGAAGAGGAAGAGCAAGGGTTACTACACCAAGAAGCACAAGATGCCAACGTGCAATGTCAAGAACAACAATTGCAAGAAGCTCAAGCACTTGAGGCGCAACAAGCCCTCCAAGAATCCTGTCGAGCCGTAGCCAACCGAGGCCGACAAGATCGTGAACATCAAGAAGCACTTCGCGAAGAAGTTCATGAACGAATATACCAAGCTCGACTGCATCGTCAAGCTCGACAAGTTCCTCCACAAGATCTCCAAGAACATCAAGTTCAACAAGAGAAAGAAGACAATGGAAATCCTCCACGGCAAGAGCAAGTTGTGAGAGACGATCCTCCCCATCAAGGACATCATCATCCCCGACCCGAACACAATGAAGAGCAATGCTACGGCAAGCTAAAGTTCACCATGCCCATGTTCAATGGAAGCAATGATCCCAAAAAGTACCTTTCATGGGCATTGAAGGTCGACAAAATCTTCCACTTGCACAACTATGAAGAAGAGAAGAAGATCGCGATGGCATCCCTTGAGTTCCAAGACTATGTCCTCATTTGGTGGGAATAAGTCATTGAGCGTCGAGAGGCAAAAGGTGAACCACCAATCAGAACTTGGGCGCAAATGAAGGATGTCATGAGAGCACGCTTTATGCCTACCTAGTACAACCATGACCTTTTCAAGAAACTCCAACTCCTCAAGAAAGGAACTAAGAGCGTTGAAGAGTACTACAAGGAAATGGAGATTGCAATGATATGAGCCAATGTCACGGAAGATGATGAGCAAACTATGGCATGTTTCTTGAATGGACTAAATCACCCTATCAAGAAGATCGCCGACGTCCAACCATACTCGAACCTCATCGAGCTAGTGCATCAAGCTACCAAAGAGGAACGTCAAGTGCAAGATGACTTCAAGTATGCCAAGTTCTCATCCAAGTCATACAGCTTCTCCAACACTCAAGCTTCAACGACTCCAACACCTTCTACATCAACCAATCCTTCTATAAGAAACAACGACAAGTCAAGTTACAAGAAAGCTTCGGCAACCTCAAGTCATCCTCCTACAACGAGCAACTCCAAGACGAGAGCTTCATCATCACCTACCCCAACCGATGAGACCGTCAAGACAAGTTCCTTCAAATGCTTCACATGCGGAGGCCGAGGCCACAAGTCCTTTGAGTGTAGCAACAAGCGAACCATGATCCTCAACGATGATGGTACATACGACTCCACGAGTGAAGGAGAAATGGAAGCACTTGAGCAAGTTGCCATGCACCGGCAAGTGAACGATGTAGAGGAACAAGTCTTTTGACGAAGATTCAAGTCCCGCTCTTGTTGTCTCCAAGGTCTTGACCCTTCAACATCACCAAGAAGAAGACCAAAGATGCCGCATCCATACCAAGGTCGGCATCAATGGAAGGTCCTTCAAGGTCATCATCGATGGAGGGCATTGTCATAACTTAGCAAGTGAAGAACTTTGCTCCAAGCTCCAATTGCCCAAGACGAAGCACCCACATCCCTACAAAGTTCAATGGTAAGCGACTCCGGCACTATCCAAGTCGAGTATAGAGTGCAAGTCTCCTTCAAAATCAGAGCTTACTAAGACACTTTGGAGTGTGATGTCGTTCCAATGACCATTTGCCTCCTTCTTCTCGGATGACCATGGCAATTTGATAGAGGCGTCATTCACAACGGCCGAACGAACCACTACATCTTCAGGATGGAAGGAAAGGAGTACGTACTTTGCCCTATGTCTCCAAGCCAAGTGATCGCCGACAAGCGAACTACCCATCGTGGAGATAATAGTGAGAGAGCGAATCACCAAAAAGAGAGTGAGCGCCACAAGCCCAACATGAGTGCCTCCATGATGAGCGAAAAGAAGAACTTAGTTCTATTTGCCACCAAAAGTGATATAAGAAAAGAGTGTGAGAACCCACCAAGTGTCCTACACTACGTCCTAGTGGTTCTTTCTTTACATTCATCAATTGAAATTTTCATAGCCTTTAGAGATTAATTAATATCATGCTTGGGTGGAGTAGACCTAATCTTTAAAGAATCAATCTCAAGAGAAATTCTATCAATGTTCCTAGCCAAATCATCAACCTTGAGTAATTTTTCTTCAACCATAGCATTGAAATTCTTTTGAGAACTAATGAAATGTTTAATATTGTTCTCAATATCAGAGGGTATTTTATTATAATTTCCATAATATTTTTTAGGAATTACCATAATTATTAGAGGAATTACTAGGAAACGGCCTAGGGTTGAAATTACCTCTATACGAGTTATTACCAAAATTGTTCCAACGAACAAAATTCACATCCATAGATTCATTATTATTCCCAATGAAAGTGGACAAAGTCATATCATTAGGATCAATAGGATACCTCTTGCTAGCAAACAATTTCATAAGTTCATCTATCTTTCCACTCAAAGTATTAATTTCTTCAATCGCATGCACTTTTTTACTAGTAGAAGATCTTTCGGTATGCCATTGAGAGTAATTAGGCATAATATTATCTAGGATTTTAGTAGCTTATCGTAATGTGATGTCCATAGAAGTACCTCCCGCGGTGGAATCTAAAAGATTTCTAGATGCAAAATTCAATCTGGCATAATTTTTTTTGTATGATCATCCATAAAGTTAAACCATGAGTAGGGCAATTTCTTATCATCAATTTCATTCTCTCACAAGACTGTGCAACATGTTCATGATCAAGTTGCTTAAAATTCATTATATCGTTCCTAAGGGAGAGATCTTAGCAGGAGGAAAGTACTTGGAAATAAAAGTATCTTTACGCTTGTTCCATGAATCAATATTATTTTTAGGCGAAGATAAAAACCAAGTTCTAGCACGATCTCGTAGTGAGAACGGAAATACCTTCAATTTGACAATATCATTATCCACATCTTTCTTATTTTGAATATTGCACAACTCAACGAAAGTATTTAGATGGGACACGACGTCTTCACTAGGAAGGCCAGAAAATCGATCTTTCATAACAAGATTCAACAAATCGGCATTAATTTCATAAGATTCCGCACTAGTGGCGGGAGCAATTGGAGTACTAATTAAATCATTATTATTAGTATTGAAAAAGTCACACAACTTGGTGTTTTCTTGAGACATCGTGACAAAGCAAGCAATCTAGCACACAAGCAAACAAAAAGCAAACTTGAAGATGAACGAAAGAAGGGCGAATAAAAAGGCAAATCTTTATGTATTTTTCTAAAAACATTTTAGAAGTGGGGGAGAGGAAAGCGAGAGGCAAATGGAAAATAATGTCATGCAAGAGATGGGATTTTATGATAGGTACTTGGTAGGCTTGATGTAGAACCTCCCCGGCAACGGTGCTAGAAATTCTTCCTGCTACTTCTTAAGCTTGCGTTGGTTTTTCCCTTGAATAGGAAAGAGTGATGCAACAAAGTAGAGATAAGTATTTACCTCAGTTTGAGAACCAATTTATCAATCCAGTAGGAGGTACATGCAAGTCTCCAGCCTATGCACCTGCACAAACAATCAAACACTTGCACCCAACATGATAAAGGGGCCGTCAATCCCTTCACGGTCACTTGCAAGGATGAGATCTGATAGAGATAGATATAAAAGATTACTAACACGTAAAATAAAGTAAAAACAAATAAATTGCATCCAAGTATTTTTGGGTTTTCTAGTTTATAGATCTGAAAACATATAATGGAAAATAGACCCAGGGGCCATAGGTTTGACTATAGGCTTCTCTCTTGAAAGAAAATAATACAGCAGGTGAATAAATTACTGTCGAGCAATCGATATAAAAGCGCAAAGTTATGACAATATCCAAGGCAATGATCATGAATATAGGCATCACGTTCGTGTCAAGTAGGCTAACTCCTACCTGCATCTACTACTATTACTCCACACATCAACCGTTATCCAGCATGCATCTAGAGTATTAAGTTCATAAGAACGGAGTAGCGGCTTAAGTAAGATGACATGATGTAGAGGGATAAACTCAAGCAATATGATGAAACCCCCATCTTTTTACCCTTGATAGAAACAATACAGTATGTGCCTCGCTACCCCTACTATGTCACTAGGTGAGGACACCGCAAGATTGAATCAAAAACTAAGCACCTCTCCCATTGCAAGAAGAACCAATCTAGTTGGCCAAACCAAACCGATAATTCCAAGAGAAATACAAAGATATTTGATCATGTATATAAGAATTCAGAAAAAGACTCAAATATTATTCATAGATAATCTAATCATAAATCCACAATTCATCGAATCTCGACAAATACACCGCAAAAGAATATTACATCGGATAGAACTCCAAGAACATCAAGGAGAACATGGTAGTGAAGATCATAGAGAGAGAAGAAGCCATCTAGCTACTAGCTATGGACCCGTAGGTCTGTGGTAAACTAGTCACGCTTCATCGAAAGGGCAATAGAGTTGATATAGATGCCCTCTGTGATCGAATCCCCCTCCAGCAGGGTGCCGGAAAAGGCCCCAAGATGGGATCTCATGGGAACAGAGGCCTGCGGCAGCGGAAAAGTATTTTGGTGGACGCTTCTGGTGGTATGGGAATATTTTAGGATTTATAGAGCTGATATTGAGGTCGGTGGACTCCCGAGGGGCCCACAAGCCAGGTGGCGCGCCCCTAGGGCGCTCCCTGAGGGCTTGTGGTGCCCTCGGGACTCTTCTGGCCTCCTCCCCAATTCTGCTGGGCGCCTTCTGGTCGAAGAAAAATCATTGCGTAAGTTTTATTCATTTGGACTCCATTTGATATTCCTTTTCTATAAAACTCAAAAACAAGGAAGCAGCAAAAACCGACACTTGGCTCTAGGTTAATAGGTTAGTCCGAAAGGTAATATAAAATAGCATGTTAATGCATATAAAACATCCAAAACAGATAATATAATAGCATGGAACAATCAAAAATTATAGATACGTTGGAGATGTATCAGTATACAATTGTCAGCGATTGATGAATTCATCACCGACAGGTTCCCTAGTTTACTCGATCTGTGATGTGACTTGCTCTGTCTATAGAAGAACAACATATATAACCAAAATAAACATCCGATTACATAAGTGACTATACAAATCATTCGCACACGCCTCACTAAAAAATTACATGCATTCTAAACTAGGACAAACGATCACCTAATCATCTACTTCTTGTGACACTGCCACCACTACTTCGTGGGTCAATCCCTCGTCTAGGGTAGGACGAAGGCACTTCCTCATGTCAACGATCCGCCTGTACATCTTGTAGCTTGTGTATGCATCCATGGCCGCGTACTTAACGTGTTCTTCATCTAGTCTCTGCTCCCAGGCATTGTGCCAGGCCATACTGTCCTTCTTGCACTCACCCTTCATCTTAATGTAGTAGGGGTCGAGGATGGCCAAGGCGAGGTCAACCAGGGAGTTCGTATTGTTCTTGGTGCTGCCCTTGACCTTGTAGTGGTCACAGATGTTGACAAGATTCCGGAGGGGCAAGCCTGAAACCTCGAGTGCTTTTAGATCGTTGGTGGTGTCCACCGCAGCGAAACTATAGTTGAGGCTGTTGATAAACATGGTGAAACTCTCGCAAGGCCTTGTGGCCAGGTGGTAGTGGTAGACGAGGAAATCATGGCGCACGCACAACTAGGCGATGAAAACCTTCTAATCATGCCCAACATGACCGACGGTGAACTCGAGGTCGAAGCCGACCACTTGGCACTTGTCCTCAGCAAGCAACCACGCCATAGTGTGGATGGAGCTCTCCACTGAGACCGGCTTGTTCGTGTACACCACCGAGAGGTCCTTCCCTCTCATGTGGGTGTCCACTACGTGATGCGTGGTGAACTACCCCCGTTATTGTCGTTAGCCGCTGGGAGCGCCATTGGAACCACTGGATATCCTCTCTGTATGTGTTGTCGTCGATGTTCTTATTGTGTCGTGTGGCGCGAGAGATGAAGGTAAATGGCCACGGGAATAAATGGGGGCCGGGCGGCCTGGATTCTCGACACGTCCACATAATAGTTTTTGTAGCAGGTAACTGCAGCGTGGCGCCGCGCCCGACGCAAGCGCATGCATAATGGCACCACGAATGTACGTGCTCATGCGCCTGCCCCAAAAAATATCAGCGCACGGGGAGGGATACGGGCAGAGTGTGTGGAGGGAAGCGAGAGCATGCAGAGCACGCGCAGCGGGACGCGAGAAAGCATGTTGCGGCCGCCTCACCCGCGAGCAACCACGTGCATAGAGCAGTTGAACACATAGGGAATGGTCGTCTACAAGCCGGCCGACAGTTGCGAGCCGGCGCATAATTTGAAACAATGTCACGTTCCACATCACACGGTGGTCGAACAATCATTCACGACGCTACGTAGAGAGCGGCCGTGTGCCACTACCTCCGTCTTGGTCTATTAGTCCCCTTTATATTCCGTGCCATATTTTGACGCTAATTTAACTAACAAAATGTTAATGCATGTTATAAAAATAATATAATTGGAAACTATGTTCAAATACAAATCCAATGATATAATCTTTGGCGAGATGCATTTGTATTTTATTAGTTAAATCTCTAGTCCAAATTTGGCACAAAAATACAAAGAGGACTTATAAACTAGGACGGAGGTAGTATGTAATTAAATCACAAACATTTTTTTAATAAATGTATGTGTACATGTCATTTCATCCTCCTCTCGCACGTCTTGTCATCCCGCTACCGCAGACGGCTTCGAGCGCAAGCTGGAGCAGCGTGTAGGCGTTCTTTTGGCCAAACGGTGGCTCGAAGTGGCGCCAATCAATCATTAGTGAGCCAGTTCCCGCGCAACCACCCAGGTTCCCGCGCATAGCTGCACAAGCTTCTCGCCCAACTCGTCGAAATCCCCCGAAATCCTAATGCTTACCAACCTGCTATATGAACCCTCACGGCCGATGAGTCATGTGCCTCATTTCTCCTCCCTCCCTATAGCTTATCTCATCTGCTTCTCCCACATTCGCCAATGGCACCGGTCTGTCCTCGCTGCTCAGCCACTCCTCCGTCATCAGAGGACAGCTCCAGCTGGGAGGCTACAACATGGTGGCGGTGCAGTCCCCCACACAGTGTAGTGCCTGTGGCGTCCCTGTTGTGTGTGCGCGCAACACCCACCACATGCTCCGCTGCCGCTGCCCGGCAGCTGCTGCAGGCCGCCGTTGCCACCCCCCCGTCTGCTACCGTGGCTGCCACACCACCGTTGAAAGCCAGGGTCATCGCTCGCTCCGCCAACGTGGCTCGAAGGCGGGAGGTGGCCGTCGTGGACGCCACCCCACTGTCGCCCACCATGGCCATCACCCGCCCTGCCACCGCAGCCCGAAGGCGGGAGGTGGCGGTTGTGGCCGCCAGCCCACAGTCGACCGCTGGGGGTCATCACCCGCTCCGCCATCGTCGCCCGAAGGTGGCAGGTGGAGGTGGAGCCCCGCCGCGTCATCGACCTTGCACGCTACATCGAGTTCCTACAGGAGGAGGAGCTCCTGATCGAGCATGCAAAGAATCTTACCGCCGCCGTGGCCGCAACACACGCTGCCGTAGAGGTGCGGAATGATGAGATCTACGAGGAGTCCTGCCGCTTCGAGAGGGGTTCTCTGGAGCGGCAGAGGGCGTTTGAGGTGAGCGTCGCTAAAGGTGGAGCAATGGCAAGCACCGGATTCTAGTTGTCTAGCTCCTCGGGAGGCTCCTCCTCCTCCTCTGCCTCTTACTGAGTGCCCTTAGCAGAGGAGAAGCTGCTGGAAGTAGTACAAAGCCCCTCCGTAGTAGTAGTATTTAGGGGCTATTTTTTTCAATTCATCTCATTATAGATATGGTTCAAGTGTACAACGTACTTAAAGTTAGCTAGTATATATAGTTGAACTAGCTATTTCAGTACACGGTTGGCAATAATTGGGGAAATGTTTGGTCGGTTTAGCTATTGAGTCGAACTATTTGTATAAAGAACGACTACTTAATCTATGCACGAAATCTATGCTTACTGAATTTTAGTTGCAAAAATTAGATAGTGCTAGTGATTTTTAGCTGCAAATTTTGAAAAATGTCAATGTTACAAGGTTGACAAAGGGCAATTTTACTAGATCGACAAATGCCAATTTTTCCAGTTTAACAAATGGCAATATACCCACAGATGCAAATCTTACCAAATTGTCTATACGTGGTTGCACACTGGTCATCCAAAAAAATCGTTTGCGTTGAAGGGATGTACATATCCTGCGTGCCAGATTTTCTCTTAGCTTGTGCCGAAGGAGCCATAGCTCTCGCTTTGCATATCGTCTTCAATCTGAACTGTTTGTGATGAAGAGATGCACAAATCCTGCGCGGTAGGACCATAGCTCTCCCTTTGCATACGGGTGTTCTATCTAAAACATTTGCGATGAACAGCTGCACAGATCCTGTGCGACATATTTTCCCTTGGCTTACTGGGGAAGCAATCGGTTTGCATACGTGTGTTCTATCTAAAATGTTTGTGATGAGTGTTTTAAATTTAAAAACCATTGAAGTTTTTTTAAATCATTTGATAAGCCTGTACATTCAGAGAGAAAAACACAAGTTTGTTCAAACCATAGGTTTCATTCAGTAACACTATGACTTTATATTCATACGATCGAGATACAATATTAAACCCAAAAAATTAATTCCGGCAGTGGTGGAGGTGGTGTGTCGTGCCGGTGTTGGTGTTGGTGTTGTCATCCTTCGGGACATCATTGTTGAAGTCTTCGAGGCAGCACATAATGTTCTTCACATGGAAATCAAACACCATGTCATCGCGCGATCGACGAGAGGGGGGAGGGGGGTGGCGTGGGAGGATGGCAACTCGCGGCGCTGTGAGGTAGCGGTTGAAGATGACTTCACATGACGCTGAGGGGGGCGCATGCACGGGCACATGCGCGGCGGGTGCAGGAAAACGCACGGGGACTGGCGCCGCGGTGGGTGCAGGGGCACGCATGGGAACGGGCACGGGCGCTGGCATGTACACGAACTCTCATGGGTCCACGTGGACCTTGCTGACGCCTGTGGCTTCCAGCGTTGCGAGAGTAGTCGGCGATTAACCTGTCAATGCTACGAGGATGGTCGCTAGCTTGGGCGCGAGGATGGGAGTTGGGACGGGCGCGGGGGCAGCAACCGTGTAGGAACGAAGTATGTCTACTAGAGGGGGTGAATGGGAGTTTTACATTTTCTTTGGAAAACTCAAAATTCTGAGAACCTAGTAGCGGAAACAAATGAAAAACAGAACTACTGCGAGGTAAAACTAAGTACCAAAAGTAAACTAGACATGCATCGAGACAAATCACATGATGGAGAACATATTGAATGAGAACATGGGTAATATAGCTAACCAGTGGTGCTCGATGGTGACAAGGAATTTGTTCGACCAGTTCGTCCTGCTGCATAAGGACTACGTCTGGTTGGAGGGGTTGTGACTTAACATGGAAGATAAACTCTCTTCACCCTATTCTCCTCGACAATCGATTCGTCAACCGATGCTGATCACTCATGGTAGATACTTGAAGGAAATCTCCGAACATTTACAAACTTCTTCTTTGAGAACCAGAATCACTCTTGGTCTCTGAAGAAATTGACACCTAACTGTCTAGAGAGTTTGCAGCTCTCAAGAGTAATAGGCGGAGCGTACTGGACTAAGATTCGCGTGATGCTAACCACTATCTAGTTCTTCGGCTCTAGGGGTTTTCTCTCGGTGGATTTTAAAGTCAAATCGCTTAGAGAGTGGGTTGCTCAACAATCTTCTTAGAATCAAATGGAGCATCCACAGGAAAAAGCTGGCACGGGGTAGCTATTTATAGCCGTAGCCTTGCCAGATGGGAAATGACCATTTTGGACACAGGGTCCAGCCAATGACTAACCGACACGTTCACAACTATCAGATTTGGAGAAATGGTAACATTACTTGAGGAACAAGTAATGCCAACTGCTCAGTACGAGACAAATCTCTCACAGCGAAGAAGTTCACACTCTCTTGCTCGCAAGTATTTGCTCGGAGGACAAAGAGATTTCTCTCACAACTTTCATAGGATTTGGGTTTAGCATCAGAGAATCAAAGTTTTGAACGCTACACCCCTCTTAATAGTAGAGTGGTCCTATGACTCAATGAAAGAATAAGAACAACGAAACAAATGCTACGTCTTCACTTCGTCTTCCTTCTTCCTCGAACTCAGTCATTTTGTTCGAACAGACACCGAACCAATTTCTTGAACTTCAACAATTTTTAGGGGTCACTCTTTTTAGCATCATCTTCGGTGATAACCATCGCTACATCACTGGAAGATTATCTTCATCATTTGTATCAAATCCTCAACATCTCAGGGACCTATTACTCTGTGTGCCCTAGCAAACACATAAGTCCCATACTGTTTATGTCAATAAACTCCAAAACATAAGGGCCTATCATTGCACCTACAATCTCCCCCTTTTTGGATGGTTGTTGATGAAACAGATAATCATCAAGTGAAGATAGATAAGTGAAATGTAAATCAAACAAGAGTGAACTTGCGTTACTTCACTCGATGATGAAACATTCTCCCCCTTGATGTATGCAGGGTTAGTAATATGAAATGCAATTCACTACAATTGATTGAAGTATTCGGAGGATTTTTCAATCATTCAAGGTAATGATTCACACTGATGATATGTAATCCATCGAGTATATAGTGCAATCATTCACAGCTTCTGATAATAATTCCACCTACAAAACAAATGCTTCGAGAGAAATAGTGCAGCAGGCAGGGTTATTAATATTACATCACATATCAGAAGTTTTACATCAGAGCACAAATAGTCTTTAAGGCATATGGCCCAAAAGTCTCATAAACCAGAGCAAATAAACACAAAGACCAAATCCAACAGAGAAAATCTATGGAAAATCTCGATGTAATTCTCCCCATTTTTGTCAACTAGTGTAAAAAAGGTGACAAAAACATGAGTGCAAATGAGGTGAACTTTATTCACTCTGAGGCGTCGCCCGAAGAACTGCACGAAAATGTTTCTGATTCGGAAGTGGCTAGGACATCTTCATCGTCAGCAGCAGTAGAAGAAGTTCCTTCAAGGATGGCTTGAGGCTAGGAGGATGAAGGTACAATGGTGAAAGGATCGATATGGTTGACTAGAGGGAGGGGGTGAATAGGCAACTACCAAATTTTAAATTTTCTTAACAAATTAGGATTAGCAACAAATGTTGTCTAGATGTGCAACTATGTGAGCAACCTATATGATGCTAACAACAACAACAACAACAAGTGTAAGCAAAGGATACAACACAACAAAAGCTTCACAAAGTAAAGGTAAGAGATAACCACAAGTGGAGTCGGTGGAGACGAGGATGTGTTACCGATGTTCCTTCCCTTTGAGAGGAAGTACGTCTCCGTTGGAGCGGTGTGGAGGCACAATGCTCCCCAAGAAGACACTAGGGACACCCTATTCTCCTCACGCCCTCACACAATGCGAGATGCCGTGATTCCACTAGTGGTGCCCTTGCAGGTGGCAACCGGACCTTTACAAACAAGGTTGGGGCTCTCTCCACAACTGAATTGGAGGCTCCCAATGAACCACGGAGCTTCACCACAATGGAATGTGGCTCCAGGGTGACCTCAACCGTCTAGGGTGCTCAAACATCCAAGAGTAACAAGATCCGCAAGGGATTAGTGGGGGGGGTCAAATTTCTCTTGGTGGAAGTGTAGATCGGGGCCTTCTCAACCAATCCTTAGAAAATCAACAAGTTTGATTGGCTAGGGAGTGAGATCGGGAGAAAATGAGCTTCGGAGCAACAATGCAGCTTGGGGAAAAAGGTGGGCCTTCTTGGGGAAGGAGACCCCCTTATATAGTGGGGGGGGGGGCAATTCAACTGTTATCCCCTTATTCAGCCCGCAGCGAGCGGTACTACTGCTCGTCCTAGCGGTACTACCGCTAGGACCGTGCATAGTGCCTAAGGGAGAAGGGACAGAGGAGAGGGCCACTGAGTGACACTACTAGCGGTAGTAGGTGCAGTACTACCACCCCTACTGCCGCTTCTATTGCCGGTGAACCTGACACGAGAAATGCCGAACTCGAGTCGAGGCGGTACTAGCATGGAACTAGAGCGGTACTGCTGCCTAAGGTCATAGGCGGTACTACCACGCTGAAACAGCGGTACTACCTGTTATGGCGCTAGGTGGTACTGCTGCTCCGGGCCAAGGTACTAGCGCTCGCACTTTTTCTCTACCACTTTTATACGTCTCCAAGGTATCTATAATTTTTGATTGTTCCATGTTGTTATATTATCATTCTTGGATGTTTTATAATCATTTTATAGTCATTTTATATCATTTTTTGGTACTAACCTATTGACATAGTGCCAAGTGCCAGTTGCTATTTTTTGCATGTTTTTACATCACAGAAAATCGATTCCAAGCGGAGTCCAAACACAGCGAAACTTTTTGTAGGTTTTTTGGACCAGAAGACATCCAATGGGTCGGAGAAGCACAGCACAACCCACGAGGGCGCGCCTGGAGGCCCAGGCGCACCCTAGTAGGTTGTGCCCACCTCGGGTGCCCCCCGGACCGCCTCTTTACTCTATAAATACCCCAATATTCCAGAAACCCTAGGGGAGTCGACGAAAATCAATTCCAGCTGCCTCAAGTTCCAGAAACACCAGACCCAACCTAGACACCATCACGGAGGGGTTCATCATGTCCATTGGTGCCTCTCCGATGATGCGTGAGTAGTATTTTGTAGACCTTTGGGTCCGTAGTTAGTAGCTATATGGCTTCCTCCCTCTCTCTTTTAATTCTCAATACAATGGTCTCTTGGAGATCCATATGATGTAATTCTTTTGAGGTGTGTTTGTTGGGATCCGATGAACTTTGAGTTTATGATCGGATCTATCTCTTTTTATCCATGAAAGTTATCTGAGTCATCTTTGATCTCTTATATGCATGATTGCTTATAGCCTAGTATTTCTTCTCCAATATTTGGGTTTTGTTTGGCCAACTTGATCTATTTATCTTGCAATGGGAAGAGGTGCTTTGTGATGGGTTCGATCTTACGGTGCTTGATCCCACTGACAGAAGGGGAACTGACACGTATGTATCATTGCCATTAAGGATAACAAGATGGGGTCTATTTCTACATAAATAGATCTTGTCTACATCATGTCATCATTCTTATTGCATTACTCCGTTTCCCCATGAACTTAATACACTAGATGCATGCTAGATAGCGGTCGATGTGTGGAGTAATAGTAATAGATGCAGGCAGGAGACGGTGTACTAATCTTGGACGTGATGCCTTGCTACCTCTTGAGCATGTGTTGGTTTTCTCTTTAAGAGTAAAGGGTGATGCAGCAAAGTAGCGTCAGTATTTCCCTCAGTTTTTGAGAACCAAGGTATCAATCCAGTAGAAGATTACACGCAAGTCCCTTGTACCTACACAAACAAACAAGAACCTCGCAACCAACGCGTTAAAGGGTTTATCAATCCCTTCATGGCCACTTACGAAAGTGAGATCTGATAGAGATAATAAGATAAATATTTTTGGTATTTTTATTGTATAGATTGGAAAATAAAGATTGCAAAATAAACAACGATAGAAATAGCAAATTCATAGGAAAATAATATAATGGAGAATAGACTCGGGGGCCATAGGTTTCACTAGTGGCTTCTCTGAAGATAGCAAATTCTATGGTGGGTGAACAAATTACTGTCGAGCAATTGATAGAAAAGCGCATAGTTATGAGAATATCTAGGCATGATCATGTATATAGGCATCACATTCGCGACAAGTAGAACGAAACGATTCTGCATCTACTACTATTATGCCACACATCGACCGCTATCCAGCATGCATCTAGAGTATTAAGTTCATAAGAATAGAGTAACACATTAGGCAAGATGACATGATGTAGAGGGATAAACTCAAGCAGTATGATATAAACCCCATCTTTTTATCCTCGATGGAAACAATACATTATGTGCCTAGTTGCCCCTGTTGTCGCTGGGAAAGGACACGGCAAGATTGAACCTAAAGCTAAGCACTTCTCCCATTGCAAGAAAGATCAATCTAGTAGGCCAAACCAAACTGATAATTTGAAGAGACTTGCAAAGATATTAAATCATGGATAAAATAATTCAGAGAAGAATCAAATATTTCTCATAAATAATCTTGATCATAAACCCACAATTCATCGGATCTCGACAAACACATCGCAAAAAGAATTACATCGAATAGATCTCCAAGAGAATCGAGGAAAACTTTGTATTGAGATCCGAAGAGAGAGAAGAAGCCATCTAGCTAATAACTATGGACCCGAAGGTCTGCGGTAAACTACTCACACATCATCGGAGAGGCTATGGTGTTGATGTAGAAGCCCTCCATGATCGATTCCACCTCCGGCGGAGCGCCGGAAAAGGCCCCAAGATGGGATCTCACGGGTACAGAAGGTTGCGGCGGTGGAAATAGGGTTTCGTGGTGCTCCTCGATATTTTCAGGGTATATGGGTATATATAGGAGGAAGAAGTAGGTTGGTGGAGCTGCGAGGGGCCCACAAGGGTGGAGGGTGCGCCTACCCCCTGGGCACGCCCTCCTGCCTCGTGGCCTCCTTGCTTCTTTCTTGACATCCACTCCAAGTCTCCTGGATCATGTTTGTTCCAAAAATAACTCTCCCGAAGGTTTCATTCCATTTGGACTGCGTTTGATATTACTTTTCTGTGAAACACTGAAATAGGGGAAAAACAGCAATTTGCAATGGGCCTTTGGTTAGTAGGTTAGTCCAAAAAATAATATAAAAAGGTATATGAAAGCCCATTAAACATCCAAAACAGATACTATAATAGCATGGAACAATAAAAAAATATAGATACATTGGAGACGTATCAAGCATCCCCAAGTTTAATTCCTGCTCGTCCTCGAGTAGGTAAATGATAAAACAGAATTTTTGATGTGGAATGCTACCTAGCATAATTTTGAATGTAATTTTCTTTTTTGTGGCATGAATGTTCAGATCCGAAAGATTCAAGATAAAAGTTTAATATTGACATAAAAATAATAATACTTCAAGCATACTAACAAAGCAATCATGTCTTCTCAAAATAACATGGCCAAAGAAAGTTATCCCTGCAAAATCATATAGTCTGGCTATGCTCTATCTTCATCACACAAAGTATTTAATCATGCACAACCCCGATGACAAGCCAAGCAATTGTTTCATACTTTTGATGTTCTCAAACTTTTTCAATCTTCACACGATACATGAGCGTGGGCCATGGATATAGCACTATAGGTGGAATAGAATGGTGGTTGTGGAGAAGACAAAAAGGAAGAAGATAGTCTTACATCAACTAGGCCTATCAACGGGCTATGGAGATGCCCATCAATAGATATCAATGTGAGTGAGTAGGGATTGCCATGCAATGGATGCACTAGAGATATAAATGTATGAAAGCTCAACAAAAGAAACTAAGTGGGTGTGCATCCAACTTGCTTGCTCACGAAGACCTAGGGCATTTTGAGGAAGCCCATCATTGGAATATACTCCCTCTGTCCCAAAATTCTTGTCTCGGATTTTTCTAGATACGGATGTATCAAGTCACGTTTTAGTATTAGATACATTCGTATCTAGACAAATCTAAGACAAGAATTTTGGGACGGAGTGAGTACAAGCCAAGTTCTATAATGTAAAATTCCCACTAGTATATGAAAGTGACTACATAGGAGACTCTCTATCATGAAGATCATGGTGCTACTTTGAAGCACAAGTGTGGTAAAAGGATAGTAACATTGTCCCTTCTCTCTTTTTCTCTCATTTTTTTATTTGGGCCTTTTCCTCTTTTTTTGGCCTCTTTTTTTCTCTTTTTTTTTCTTTTCGTCCGGAGTCTCATCCCGACTTGTGGGGGGATCATAGTCTCCATCATCCTTTCCTCACTTGAGACAATGCTCTAATAATGATGATCATCACACTTTTATTTACTTACAACTCAAAAATTACAACTCGATACTAGAGTAACATATAACTCTATGTGAATGCCTCCGGCGGTGTACCAGCATATGCAATGAATCAAGAGTGACATGTATGAAAGAATTATAACGGTGGCTTTGCCACAAATACAATGTCAACTACATGATCATGCAAATCAGTATGACAATGATGAAACGTGTCATAACAAACGGAACGGTGGTAAGTTGCATGGAAATATATCTCGGAATGGCTATGGAAATGCCATAATAGGTAGGTATGGTGGCTATTTTGAGGAAGGTATATGGTGGGTGTATGGTACCAGCGAAAGTTATGCGTTACTAGAGAGGCTAGCAATGGTGGAAGGGTGAGAGTGCGTATAATCCATGGACTCAACATTAGTCATAAAGAACTCACATACTTGCAAAAATCTATTAGTTATCGAAACAAAGTACTACACGCATGCTCCTAGGGGGATATATTGGTAGGAAAAGACCATCGCTCGTCCCCGACCGCCACTCATAAGGAAGACAATCAATAAATAAAGCATGGTCCAACTTCATGACATAATGGTTCACCATATGTGCATGCTACGGGAATCACAAACTTTAGAACAAGTATTTCTCCAATTCACAACTACTCAACTAGCATGACTCTAATATCACCATCTTCATATCCCAAAACAATAATCAAGTATCAAACTTCTCATAGTATTCAATGCACTTTTTATGAAAGTTTTTGTTATACCCATCTTGGATGCCTATCATATTAGGACTAACTTTATAGCCAAAGCAAATTACCATGTTGTCCTAAAAGACTCTCAAAATAATATAAGTGAAGCATGAGAGATCAATAATTTCTATAAAATAAAACCACCACCATGCTGTTAAATATATAAGTGAAGCACTAGAGCAAAATTATCTAGCTCAAAAGATATAAGTGAAGCACATTGAGTATTCTAATAAATTCCGATTCACGTGTGTCTCTCCAAAAGGTGTGTATAGCAAGGATGATTGTGGTAAACTAAAAAGCAAAGACTCAAATCATACAAGACGCTCCAATCAACACACATATCATGTGGTGAATAAAAATATAGCCTCAAGTAAAGTTACCGATGGACGAAGACGAAAGAGGGGATGTCTTCCGGGGCATTCCCAAGCTTAGGCTTTTGGTTGTCCTTGAATTTTACCTTTGGGTGCCATGGGCATCCCCAAGCTTAGGCTATTACCACTCCTTATTCCAAAATCCATCAAATCTTTACCCAAAACTTGAAAACTTCACAACACAAAACTCAATAGAAAATCTCATGAGCTCCGTTAATATAAGAAAACAAACCACCACTTCAAGGTACTGTAATGAACTCATTCTTTATTTATATTGGTGTTAAACCTACTATATTTCAACTTCTCTATGGTTCATACCCCCCTCCCTGATACTAGGCATAGATTCATCAAAATAAGCAAACAACACACGAAAAACAGAATCTGTCAAAAACAGAACAGTCTGTAGTAATCTGTAGGTTTAGAATACTTATGTAACCCCGAAAATTCTTAAATAAATTGGTGGACGTGAGGAAGTTTTCTATTAATCATCTGCAAAAAGAATCAACCTAATCGCACTCCTAGTAAAAAATAGCAGCTAATCTCGTGAGCGCTAAAGTTTCTGTTTTTTACAACAAGATCGCAGAGACTTCCCCCAAGTCTTCCCAAAGGTTCTACTTGGCACAAACACTAATTAAAAACATAAAACCACATCTAAACAGAAGCTATATGAATTATTTATTACTAAACAGGAACAAAAAGCAAGAAAAAAAATAAAATTGGGTTGCCTCCCAACAAGCGCTATCGTTTAACGCCCCTAGCTAGGCATTGATAATTTCAATGATGCTCACATGAAAGACAAGAATTGAAGCACAAAAGAGAGCATAATAAAACACGTGACAAACACATCTAAGTCTAACATACTTCCAATGCATAGTCATCTTATAGGGAAACAAATTATCATAGCAAGCAAAAACTAGCATATGCAAGGAAGCGGAAAGAAACAATAGCAATCTCAACATAACCAGAGGTAATTTGGTAACATCAAAATTTCTACAATCATATTTTCCTATCTCATAATAATTACATGTGGGATCATAAGAAAACTCAACAAAATAGCTATCACATAAAATATTTTCAACACGATCCACATGCATGCAAAGTTGGCACTCTTCCAAAATAGTGGGATTAACATTAACTAAAGTCATGACCTCTCCAAACCCACTTTTATCAAAAATTTCAAAAGATTTAACATTCTCCAAATATGTGGGATCTAAAGTTGACACTCTTCCAAACCCACTTTCGATAATATTGCAAACACTATTATCAATCTTATATTCATCATGGGTCTTAAATAAATTTTCAAGATCATAAGAAGAATCACCCCAATCATGATCATTGCAACAAATAGTAGTCATAGCAAAACTAGCATCCCCAAGCTTGAGGTTTTGCATATCATTAACACAATTGACATTAAGAAAATTTATAATAACATCATTGCAATCATGCTTTTCATCGAAGGAACTATCAAGTATGGGTGCAATAGCAACGATCTCATGTTTAACATAAGGAACTATAGAAAATTCATCTTCATAAATATTGGCATTATGGCCACAAGAATAGTAAGCATCATGTTCATCAAGGGATATTTCAATCAAATCATCGGAATCATAATTATCTATAGATTCATGCATATCGGTCATTCTTTCAATAAATTCTTTGACATAGACATTATGTGCATAGTTTTCATAGCAATATTTAAGTATGTCAAAAAAATTAGATTCGTAGAGAGTAATATCATATTTTTCAATCAAAGAAGCAACTTCATAAGAACCCTTAAAAGCAACAAATTCTTCAATTTGTTCGATATCATAGTAACTATAAACACCCTTTGCATAAGAAGATAAGATTTCATTATCGTTAAACTCACATAGGTAGGGGAGATGTTTTAGGGTTCTTAGAGCAACAAGTAAAATCATAAATTTCACAAACATTCCAAGCATAACACAGCAATCTATTTATTTGACCCCATAAGAGTCTCCCCTAAAGATTCCCCATCAACTAGGCTAGTTGGGGTTTCAGCACGAGCACATAAGGATTGAAGGTGATCCAAGTAGAACACTTTAAGTGGATCCATGATACGTCCCCAACGTATCTATAATTTTTGATTGCTCCATGCTATATTATCTACTGTTTTGAATGTTTATGGGCTTTATTATACACTTTTATATCATTTTTGGGACTAACCTATTAACCCAGAGCCCAGTGCCAGTTTCTGTTTTCACCCTGTTTTAGGGTTTCGAAGAAAAGGAAAATAAAACGGAGTCCAATTGACCTAAAACTTCACGGAACCCATTTTTGGAAGGAAAGAAGCCCAGGAGACTTGGAGTGCACGTCGGGGGACCTGCGAGGAGGCCACGAGGCAGGGGGGCGCGCCCACCCTTGGGCGCGCCCTCCACCCTCATGGGCCCCTCGTGGCCCCCCTGACGTACTTCTTCTGCCTATATATCTCCATATACCCTAAAAACATCCGAGAGCATGATAGATCAGGAGTTCCGCCGCCAGAAGCCTCCGTAGCCACCGAAAACCAATCTAGACCCGTTCCGGCACCCTGCCGGAGGGGGCAATCCCTCTCCGGTGGCCATCTTCATCATCCCGGTGCTCTCCATGACGAGGAGGGAGTAGTTCTCCCTCGGGGCTGAGGGTATGTACCAGTAGCTATGTGTTTGATCTCTCTCTCTCTCTCTCGTGTTCTTGATTTGGC
This sequence comes from Triticum urartu, assembly GCF_003073215.2. Taxonomy (NCBI): domain Eukaryota; kingdom Viridiplantae; phylum Streptophyta; class Magnoliopsida; order Poales; family Poaceae; genus Triticum; species Triticum urartu. The sequence continues at coordinate 216,704,682 of NC_053022.1, read as the reverse complement.
ACGATCTTGATGTATCGCGAGCTTTGCTATTATAGTTGGATCTTATGTTTCTCCTCCCCCTCTTCTCTCTTGTAATGAATTGAGTTTCCCCTTTGAAGTAATCTTATCGGATTGAGTCTTTAAAGATTTGCGAACACTTGATGTATGTCTTGCCGTGCGTATCTGTGGTGACAATGGGATATCACGTGATTCGCTTGATGTATGTTTTGGTGATCAACTTGCGAGTTCTGCCCATGAACCTATGCATAGGGGTTGGCACACGTTTTCGTCGTGATTCTCCGGTAGAACTTTGGGGCACTCTTTGAGGTCCTTTGTGTTGGTTGAATAGATGAATCTGAGATTGTGTGATGCATATCGTATAATCATACCCACAGATACTTGAGGTGACATTGGAGTATCTAGGTGACATTAGGTTTTTGATTGATTTGTGTCTTAAGGTGTTATTCTAGTACGAACTCTAGGGCTGTTTGTGACACTTATAGCAATAGCCCAACGGATTGATTGGAAAGAATAACTTTGAGGTGGTTTCGTACCCTACCATAATCTCTTCGTTTGTTCTCCGCTATTAGTGACTTTGGAGTGACTCTTTGTTGCATGTTGAGGGATAGTTATGTGATCCAATTATGTTATTATTGTTGAGGGAACTTGCACTAGCGAATGTATGAACCCTAGGCCTTGTTTCAACGCATTGACTTTGGAGTGACTCTTTGTTGCAAGTTGAGGGATAGTTATGTGATCCAATTATGTTATTATTGTTGAGGGAACTTGCACTAGCGAAAGTATGAACCCTAGGCCTTGTTTCAATGCATTGCAATACCGTTTACGCTCACTTTTATCATTAGTTACCTTGCTGTTTTTATAATTTCAGATTGCAAATAACTTTATCTACTATCCATATACTACTTGTATCACCATCTCTTCGCCGAACTAGTGCACCTATACAATTTACCATTGTATTGGGTGTGTTGGGGACACAAGAGACTCTTTGTTATTTGGTTGCAAGGTTGCTTGAGAGAGACCATCTTCATCCTACGCCTCCTACGGATTGATAAACCTTAGGTCCTCCACTTGAGGGAAATTTTCTACTGTCCTACAAACCTTTGCACTTGGAGGCCCAACAACGTCTACAAGAAGAAGGTTGTGTAGTAGACATCAAGCTCTTTTCTGGAGTCGTTGCCGGGGAGGTTAGCGCTTGAAGGTATATATTTAGATCTTGCAATCGAGTCTTTTAGTTTCTTGTTTTATCACTAGTTTAGTTTATAAAAGAAAACTATAAAAAATGGAATTGAGTTTATCTCATACGCTTCATCTTTTTAATATCTTTCGTGAGTATGATGGAAAGGAAAATTGGGCTCAAGTGCTAGAAGAAGAATGCATTAAAATATTTGGCACTAAATATTTGAATGATGAGCATGATTGAAATGTTGTTAGTATGAATTCCTTGAATATCCATGATGCTAATGATATGCAAAGCCACAAGCTTGGGGATGCTACGCTTAATGAAGATGATATTTTTTGTCCCCCGAGTTTTGATGAGAAAATTTATTATGATGAAAGCATGCCTCCTATCTATGACGATTATTGTGATGACACGTATGCTTTAAAGAATAATAATAACAATGAAACTTGTCATCTTGATTTCAATTTTCATTCCCATGATAGTTACTCTGTTGAGTTTGCTCCCACTACTATTAATGAGAAGAATTTTGCTTGTGTGGAGAGTAATAAAATTTCTATGCTTATAGATCATGAAAAGAATGCTTTAGGTGCTAGTTATATTGTTGAATTCATTCATGATGCTACTGAAAATTATTATGAGGGAGTTATATATGCTTGTAGGAATTGCAATAATATCAAGTTTCCTCTCTATGTGCTTAAAGTTTTGAAGTTATGCTTGTTTTACCTTCCTATGCAAGTTGATTCTTGTTCCCACAAGTTGTTTGCTCACAAAATCCCTATGCATAGGAAGTATGTTAGACTTAAATGTGCTAGTCATATTCTTCATGATGCTCTCTTTATGTTTCAATTCTTATCTTTTATGTGAGCATCATTGAAATCATCGTGCCTAGCTAGGGGCGTTAAACGATAGCGCTTGTTGGGAGGCAACCCAATTTTATTTTAGTTCCTTGCTTTTTGTTCCTGTTTAGTAATAAATAATTCATCTAGCCTCTTTTTAGATGTGGTTTTATGCTTTTAATTAGTGTTTGTGCCAAGTAGAACCTTTGGGAAGACTTGGGAGAAGTCTTGTTGATCATGCTGTAAAAAACAGAAACTTTAGCGCTCACGAGAATTGCTGCCATTTTTATTTGTAGAGTGATATTTAGTTAATTATTTTTGAATATGATTAATAGATAAATCCCTCAGGTCCAGCAATTTATTTTAGAATTTTTGGGGTTCCAGAAGTATACATTTGATCCAGATTACTACAGATTGTTCTGTTTTTGACAGATTCTGTTTTCTATGTGTTGTTTGCTTATTTTGATGAATCTATGAGTAGTATCGGAGGGTATGAACCATAGATAAGTTGGAATACAGTAGGTTTAACACCAATATAAATAAGGAATGAGTTAATTACAGTACCTTGAAGTGGTGATTTATTTTCTTATACTAACGGAGCTCACGAGTTTTCTACTTTAAGTTTTGTGTTTTGAAGTTTTCAAGTTTTGGGTAAGGATTCGATGGACTATGGAATAAGGAGTGGCAAGAGCCTAAGCTTGGGGATTCCCAAGGCACGCCAAGGTAATATTCAAGGATATCCAAGAGCCTAAGCTTGGGGATGCCCCGGAAGGCATCCCCTCTTTCGTCTTCGTTCATCGGTAACTTTACTTGGAGCTATATTTTTATTCGCCACATGATATGTGTTTTGCTTGGAGAGTCATTTTATTTTATTTAGTTTTTCTTTCTGCTTGAATAAAATTTCAAGATATGAAATTCTTAAATGTTAGAGAGTCTTCATATAGTTGCATACTTATTCAACTACTTATTCATCTTCACTTATATCTTTCGGAATAGTTTGTCATTTGCTCTAGTGCTTCACCTATATCTTTTAGAGCATGGTGGTAGTTTTATTTTGAAGAAATAGATGAACTCTCATGCTTCACTTAGATTATTTTTAGAGTCTTAAATAGCATGATAATTTGCTTAAAATCCTAATATGCTAGGTATACAAGATTAATAAAATTCTCTTATGAGTGTGTTGAATACTAAGAAAAGTTGGATGCTTGATAATTGTTTTGAGATATGGAGATAGTAATATCATAGTCATGCTAGTAGAGTAATTGTGAATTTTAGAAGTGCTTGAGTTAAAGTTTGCAAGTCCCGTAGCATGCACGTATGGTAAACGTTATGCAAAAAATTTGAAACATGAGGTGTTATTTGATTGTCTTCCTTGTGAGTGGCGGTCGGGGATGAGAGATAGTCTTTTCCTACCAATCTATCCCCCTAGGAGCATGCGTGTAGTGCCGAGGTTTTTGATGACTTGTAGATTTTTGCAATAAGTATGTGAGTTCTTTATGACTAATGTTGAGTCCATGGATTATACGCACTCTCACCCTTCCATCCTTGCTAGCCTCTTCGGTACCGTGCATTGCCCTTTCTCACATCGAGAGTTGGTGCAAAGTTCGCCGGTGCATCCAAACCCCGTGATATGATACGCTCTTTCACACATAAACCTCCTTATATCTTCCTCAAAACAGCCACCATACCTACCTATTATGGCATTTCCATAGCCATTCCGAGATATATTGCCATGCAACTTTCCACCATCCAGTTTATCATGACACATTCATCATTGTCATATTGCTTAGCATGATCATGTAGTTGACATAGTATTTGTGGCAAAGCCACCATTCATAATGTTTCCTACTTTACACTCTTGATTCATTGCATATCCCGGTACACCGCCGGAGGCATCCATATAGAGTCATACTTTGTTCTAGTATCGAGTTGTAATCATTGAGTTGTAAATAAATAGAAGTGTGATGATCATCATTCAATAGAGCATTGTCCCAAAAAAAGAGAAAGGCCAAAGAAGAAAAGACGGCCAAAAAAACAAAATAAATAAAAAAGGGCAATGCTACTATCCTTTTTTCCACACTTGTGCTTCAAAGTAGCACCATGTTCTTCATATAGAGAGTCTCTTGAGTTATCACTTTCATATACTAGTGGGAATTTTCATTATAGAACTTGGCTTGTATATTCCAACAATGGGCCTCCTCAAGTGCCCTAGGTCTTCGTGAGCAAGCAAGTTGGATGCACACCCACTTAGTTTCTTTTGTTGAGCTTTCATACATTTATAGCTCTAGTGCATCCGTTGCATGGCAATCCCTACTCCTTGCATTAACATCAATCGATGGGCATCTCCATAGCCCATTGATTAGCCTCGTTGATGTGATACTTTATCCTTTTTGTCTTCTCCGCATAACCTCCATCATTATATTCTATTCCACCCATAGTGCTATATCCATGGCTCACGCTCATGTATTGCGTGAAAGTTTATGAGTTTGAAATTATTAAGGTATGAAACAATTGCTTGGCTTGTCATCGGGGTTGTGCATGATGAGAGCATTCTTGTGTCACGAAAATGGAGCATGACTAAACTATATGATTTTGTAGGGATGAAATTTCTTTGGCCATGTTACTTTAAGAAAACATAATTGCTTTGTTGGTTTGCTTGAAGTATTATTATTCTCTATGTCAATATGAACTGTTGTCTTGAATCTTCCTAATCTGAATATTCATACCACAATTAAGAAGATTTGCGTTGAAATTATGCCAAGTAGCACTCCGCATCAAAAATTCTCTTTTTATCATTTACCTACTCGAGGATGAGCAGGAATTAAGCTTGGGGATGCTGATACGTCTCCAACGTATCTATAATTTTTGATTGCTCCATGCTATATTATCTACTGTTTTGAATGTTTATGGGCTTTATTATACACTTTTATATCATTTTTGGGACTAACCTATTAACCCAGAGCCCAGTGCCAGTTTCTGTTTTTACCCTGTTTTAGGGTTTCAAAGAAAAGGAAAATAAAACGGAGTCCAATTGACGTGAAACTTCACGGAACCCATTTTTGGTAGGAAAGAAGCCCAGAAGACTTGGAGTGCACGTCGGGGGACCTACGAGGAGGCCACGAGGCAGGGGGGTGCGCCCACCCCCTGGGCGCGCCCTCCACCCTCGTGGGCCCCTCGTGGCCCCCTTGATGTACTTCTTCCGCCTATATATCTCCATATACCCTAAAAACATCCGAGGGCACGATAGATCAGGAGTTCCGTCGCCAGAAGCCTCCGTAGCCACAGAAAGCCAATCTAGATCCGTTCCGGCACCCTGCTGGAGGGGGCAATCCCTCTCCGGTGGCCATCTTCATCATCCCGGTGCTCTTCATGACGAGGAGGGAGTAGTTCTCCCTCGGGGCTGAGGGTATGTACCAGTAGCTATGTGTTTGATCTCTCTCTCTCTCTCTCGTGTTCTTGATTTGGCACGATCTTGATGTATCGCGAGCTTTGCTATTATAGTTGGATCTTATGTTTCTCCTCCCCCTCTTCTCTCTTGTAATGAATTGAGTTTCCCCTTTGAAGTAATCTTATCAGATTGAGTCTTTAAAGATTTAACACTTGATGTATGTCTTGCCGTGTGTATCTATGGTGACAATGGGATATCACGTGATTCACTTGATGTATGTTTTGGTGATCAACTTGCGGGTTCCGCCCATGAACCTATGCATAGGGGTTGGCACACGTTTTTATTGTGATTCTCCGGTAGAACTTTGGGGGAACTCTTTGAGGTCCTTTGTGTTGGTTGAATAGATGAATCTGAGATTGTGTGATGCATATCGTATAATCATACCCATGGATACTTGAGGTGATATTGGAGTATCTAGGTGACATTAGGGTTTTGGTTGATTTGTGTCTTAAGGTGTTATTCTAGTACGAACTCTAGGGCTGTTTGTGACACTTATAGGAATAGCCCAATGGATTGATTGGAAAGAATAACTTTGAGTTGGTTTCGTACCCTACCATAATCTCTTCGTTTGTTCTCCACTATTAGTGACTTTCGAGTGACTCTTTGTTGCATGTTGAGGGATAGTTATGTGATCCAATTATGTTATTATTGTTGAGGGAACTTGCACTAGCGAATGTATGAACCCTAGGCCTTGTATCAACGCATTGCAATACCATTTACGCTCACTTTTATCATTAGTTACCTTGCTGTTTTTATAATTTTAGATTACAAATACCTTTATCTACTATCCATATACCACTTGTATCACCATCTCTTCGCCGAACTAGTGCACCTATACAATTTACCATTGTATTGGGTGTGTTCGGGACACAAGAGACTCTTTGTTATTTGGTTGCAGGGTTGCTTGAGAGAGACCATCTTCATCCTACGCCTCCTACGGATTGATAAACCTTAGGTCATCCACTTGAGGGAAATTTGTTAGTGTCCTACAAACCTGTAGGATCGAAAGTATGTCTAGGAGGGGGGGGGGGGGGGATTGGACTACTTGACCAAATAAATATCTAGCCTTTTCCAATTTTAGTTCTTGGCAGATTTTAGCTATCTTAGCACAAGTCAAGCAATCTCCACACAATTCAAGCAAGCATGCAAAAAGAGTATATGAGCAGCGGAAAGTAAAGCATGCAACTTGCAAGAAATGTAAAGGGAAGGGTTTGGAGGATTCAAACGCAATTGGAGACACGGATGTTTTTGTCGTGGTTCCGATAGGTGGTGCTATCGTACATCCACGTTGATGGAGACTTCAACCCACGGAGGGTAACAGATGCGCGAGTCCATGGAGGGCTCCACCCATGAAGGGTCCACGAAGAAGCAACCTTGTCTATTCCATCATGGCCGTCGCCCACGAAGGACTTGCCTCACTAGCGGTAGATCTTCACGAAGTAGGCGATCTCCTTGCCCTTACAAACTCCTTGGTTCAACTCCACAATCTTGTCGGAGGCTCCCAAGTGACACCTAGCCAATCTAGGAGACACCACTCTCCAAGAAGTAACAAATGGTGTGTTGATGATGAACTCCTTGCTCTTGTGCTTCAAATGATAGTCTCCCCAACACTCAACTCTCTCTCACAGGATTTGGATTTGGTGGAAAGAAGATTTGAGTGGAAAGCAACTTGGGGAAGGCTAGAGATCAAGATTCATATGGTTGGAATGGAATATCTTGACCTCAACACAAGTGTAGGTGGTTCTCTCTCAGACAATGTGTATTGGAAGTGTAGGTATGTTCTGATGGCTTTCTCCACGAATGAAGAGTGGGTGGAGGGGTATATATAGCCTCCACACAGAATCTAACCGTCACACACAATTTGCCAAACTCGGTGGGACCGAATGGTTAAACTCGGTCGGACCGATTCAGCAAACCTAGTGACCGTTAGGATTTTCGGTGGGACTGAGATGCAACTCGGTAGGACCGATATGGTTAGGGTTAGGGCATAACGTAATCTCGGTGTGACCGATTACACAAACTCGATGGGACCGATTTTGGTAATAAGCTAACCAGAGAGTTGGTCAGGTAAACTCGGTGGGACCGATTCGCTCATCTCGGTAAGACCGAAATGTTACAAAAGGGAAACAGAGAGTTTACATTGCAATCTCGGTGGGACCGATTGCTCATCTCGGTAAGACCGAAACGTTACGAAGGGAAACAGAGAGATTTCAATCCCATCTCGGTGAGACCGAGATCCCTATCGGTGAAACCGAATTGCAAGGTTTGTGGCAGTGGCTATGACATTTGAAACTCGGTGGCGCCGGATAGAAAGAATCGGTGGGGCCAAGTTTGACTTTTGGTTTAGGTCATATGTGGATGTGGGGAGGTAGTTGGGGGTTTTGGAGCATATCACTAAGCACTTTGAGCAAGCAAGCCATTAAGCAACACCTCATCCCTCCTTGATAGTATTGGCTTTTCCTATAGACTCAATGTGATCTTGGATCACTAAAATATAAAATGTAGAGTCTTGATCTTGAAGCTTGAGCCAAACTTTTTATCCTTAGAATTTTGAGGGATCCACTTTCCTCATCCATGCCATGCCATTCATTGAGCTTTTCCTAAAATATTAATCTTGGAATAATGTTAGCTCAATGAGCTATAAGTTGTTAGGAATTACCAAAACCACCCAGGGATAGTTGCACTTTCAATCTCCCCCTTTTTGGTAATTGATGACAACATATAGATCAAAGCTTCGACAAATGATATTAAGAGTGAAAGATATTGTCGCTTTGAGAAGCATGTGAAAAGCAAGAGCTCCCCCTAAATTTGTGCATATCTTAAGATTTGCTTTGGACTGCAAATGCACAATGAGTTAGGATCTTGGGTTACTCTTCCATGTCACATACATCTTGGTGGATCGCTCAAAATGATAAGAATTAAATACATGCACTCATCACCAAGCAAAGTGAATGATCATATAAGGATAAGTAAGATAATATCATCTAACAAGCATAAGTGTAGCTTATGATCAACCACATGATCATCAATGTCTCACAGATAATAGCATAGTATCTCAAGCAATCAAAAGATAAACAAAGTTCAACCACCAAAGCAAGAGAGAATAAAAAGCAACGCTCTCTATCGAAGCCTATGATCTATACATTTTTCTCCCCCTTTGGCAACAAGTTACCAAAAAGTTCATAGAAAATGCATAGCACTAAAACGTCTCTCAGGCTTGGTCTTCAGGTGGTGGTGTCCGGAGAACGCCAAGGACGAAGGCTTTAGTTGAAGTAGATGGAGCTGCTGGGGTACGTGCTGGAGCTGGTTGCGCTGGAGCTGTAGCTGGTGTAGATGAAGTGACTCTAGTGTCTGGTACAGGCACTGCAGCAGATCTCTGAGCTCGAGGCACTCTGGCAAATGCATCAGTGGTTGTCTTGCCCTTCCTCTCCTGCATGTCATCCTGTAGTTGCTCCACAACAGACTGAATCTCAGTTACTTTGACATCTACATCATAGAATTTTTGTTCCACGATTCTTTCCAGGCTCTCCTGGTTTTGAGTTAGGGTGGCCAACCCCTTCTCAATCCTCAGAGATGATGCTATCAAGTAACCAAGCTGGTCCTACTTGTTTTTCAAAAAGTACTCAGATGCCTCCTCTTGAGTTGGCATCTTGGCAGCCTTCTCCATCTTTGCCTTCTCCTTCTTTGCTTGTGCTTGCACTGAGGAGGGTTCATCTTCATTCATCACAACTTGGTTGTCCTCAAAGTCAGGATAGATAGGCAAGTGTTCCTTATCCAACAAGTATGTGCCTGTGCCCATCTTTGAGTTTATCAACTCCTGGATCTGTGGGGCATATCCACAACTTCTTTTCTGGTCAGCTGCAGTCCTCTTGATAGTCTCAACTATAAGGCTCATGACCTTGAACTTCTGTGGCACATCAAATATATGTAGAAAGTTAATTGCATGGCCTCTGATCATTCTGTGATCACCAGACTTGGGCAAGAGAGTGTGCCTAAGGATCCAATTGATTGTAGGCAACCCTGACAGCAAGTGTTTTACTGACCCAAACTGGTGAGTCTCAAGATCATCTTCAGGAATCTCCTTGTACATATTTGCCATAGAGTTGTGATCCATCTTCTTCTTGGCATAGACATCCAAGTCATCTTCTTTTTCCTTAGGAGCATTGATCAGATTTTCCCATTCCTCAATAGTTGAGTGGTACCTTGTACCTTCAGACATCCATACTATCCTGCCATCTGGATAGAAGTGTGCTGTGGAGTAGAATTGCATTATGAGCTCCTCATTTCACTTTGTGAGCTTCTGCCCAACAAAGTCTGCAACTCCACAAGCACTGAAGCTGTCAAACACACCAGGACAGTGTTCCTCATTTTCCTTGATATACTTCCAGTCGACCCACCTCATTTCACACACTATAGGCTTCTTGTCTAGCAGCACTGTCTCATAGAAATCCCGCTGTTCCTTTGTGTGGAACCTGTAATCAACAGCAGTCCTTCTCCTGGTAGCATATGGATCTGTCTCTCTCCATTTCCTCAGTCCTGAGTCTCTCCTGATCTTCATGTTCTCAGCCACAGGATGAGCATCATTGTGGTCTGGAATTTTTGGCTGCAATTTTCTCAGAACATGCTCTTCATCTTCTTCTTCAGCAACAGTCTCAGGCACTGGGGCCTTGTTCTTCTCAGCAGTTGGTATGTTTCTGGTATTTCTCTTTGGTGCAGTCGTGGGCTTGGAGGCAGCTTTGGGTGCTTCTTTGGGCTTTGATGATGCAGCCCTTGTCCTGATAGCATCACCCATAAGCTTCTGTGCCTTGGGTGCTGGTGCAGCAACCTCTTATTCCTCTTCTTCTTCCATCATGGAAGCCTTTCCAATCACTCTGGCCATGGTCTTCTTGACCCTTTCCTTCCTTTTCTTTCCTTTTGTAGTAGGCTCTTTGGGTTGAGATTCCAAAGATGCTTGAGAGGATGCTCTGGCCTTAGACATTGGTTGTCTTCCTGCTGGCCTTTTGATCTTCATCCCTGGCTTAACTGCAGCTGATCTGTACTCCTTCTTAACCACTTTCTTCTTTGATGTGGCCTCATCCTCAGTGGCCACATAGTCTTCATCCTCAGACTCTGAAGTTTTCTTCTTGCTTGCTCTAGTGGCAGCCTTTGGCAATTTTCTTGGGGTGCTCCTGCTACCATCATCTGAACTGCTAGAGGGACTAGTGCCCTCACTTAGTCGAACCTGCTCCTGTGACCTGTTCTGGTTGTCACTCTGGCCAGACATGTTGCAAACACTAACTGTAGACCCTGTGAATAGATATAGATGAGATAGAGTGGATGAGCATCACAAAATGCAGAGGTTTTTGCAAAAGAATGAGTCAAAAACATTAGTTTTCCACAGAAAGCATTTCGGATCAACCAATTTGCAAACTCGGTGATACCGAAGCAGCTGTTGGAACCTAAACTAGTGGACTCGGTCAGACCGAGTCACAGTTCGGTGGCACCGAGACTGCTAGGGTTTCACAAAGTCCTGAACTCGGTCACACCGATTTGCAATTCTCGGTCAGACCAAGAACCACATGTGCAATGGCCTTGGCCGAATCGGTGGAACCGAGTTCGGCAACCCGGTGGGTCCGAGATGGTTTCGGCGGAAACCTAACCCTAAATTTTCGATTCAACTCTAATCTACGGAGTGTTTTGACTGGATAGAAGCATTTCAATCGTGGTAAGAATCATAATGAACACAATGTGCTAGGAATCGGATGGGGATAGCACTGTGATCGAGTCCATACCCTAGTTCGGCGATGAACTCGCTACGGCAGCAACGGCGGGGAAGAATTCCGTTGACGGCGGCGGAGACCAGCGACAGGAGGCGCTGGCGACGAGGAGGACGATCCGGAGACCTAGGAGGCAGAGCGAGCTATGCGCGGGCGAAGGGGTTTTGGAGAAATTTCCAAAATTTTGCCCGTGAGTATATATAGCCCGACCCTGTCGGTGTGACCGAGTGGAACAACTCGGTGGCACCGAGATGCATAACTATTGACAGTTACAGCAACTCGGTGTGACCGAAAAGTTCAAATCGGTTGCACCGAGATTGAAAACCTAGATCGACTTAGTGATCTCTGTATGACCGAAATGGAGGAATCGGTCAGACCGAAACACACAAAGAAGTTTTGGAAGTTTAAGTCTATGACGAATCAGGGACTCCGAGTGCTCCTCACACAGAGTGGTTCAAATCTGACTTGATCAAATTTTGTGATGCACCATGAATAGAGTTTGAGGCGAGAAAAGCATAGATAGCTAGAGAGGGTTCTTAGGCATTCTTGTCCATCCACTTGGCAAAAGAAAACCAATCAATCAAAACAACAAGCGGATGTCCTCGAATGAGTAAAATATGCAATCAACATGCTCACACAATAAAATGGCAATTGAAATATGTGGAAAAGCATGCACAACCAATTCTAGCATCTATCAAACAATTTGCGATGACTAGGTCATCTATATATGAGTATATTGACTTAGGAGTCAAATGAGAACATTTGATCATAGGTCATACTCATCGTTTAAGCACAAGTGGGGTTACCACTTTTACATAAAGCATTGTTGTGTTCACACCATTAGAGTTGCTTTAGCTCAATTCTTAGAGTAAAGCTCCCCTTAGATGTGAGATCCCCCCTAAGAGGGATGAAATAACCTTGGGTTTTGTCGATGATGACTTCATGTAGATGTTGAAGATGTGGATGCTCAATGTTGATGTAGATCATTTGGAGCTATCCATTGGAGTGAGTTGCACTTTCAATACCTACACAGGTTAGTCCCACAAGGAACAAACAAGGATATCCATAGACATAGAGTGATGCACACAAAAGATGATGTCTATGAAAGCTTTTAGGTTACCTTGTCCCTTGTCTTACCAACAAGAGGGTTTGTGACTCCTTGAACTAGTGCAAGATGTGGAAGTTGATTGCACTTGTTCTTGCCAAGATGATAAGAGTGAAGTATGTTGGCGGAGTCACCCTCAAGAACTCTCTAGTTCTTCTTCTTTGGGATCCACACCATCTTGATGGGAATCCTTGGTGTTGTAGTTGTACTTGATGAAGTGGAACTTGAAGTAGTCTTGGGAACCCACTTGACCAAGGCCTTAGGAGCTTCTTCAAATGCATCAATTTCCTCTTGAAGCTTGTCCTTGACTTTTTGCTTGTGGTCTTGTGGTGGAAGATCATCTTGAGCTTGTGTCCCTTTGAGACAAGTAGGATCATACTTCTCTTGTTGAGGAACAAACTTCGTCTTGGGGTATTGATCTTCTTCCCACTCAACTCCATTAGCATTGAACTTTCGTTCAAAACCAACACCTTGATTCTTCCGGTGCCTTCCTTGCTTGCGTATAATTTCTACTTCCGGCAAGGCTCTTGTAAACACCTTTCTCTATAATTCCCTTCAATAAGCTATTTTCTTGCTCAAGTGTAACTTGGCTAAGAGAATCATTAGTGGAATCAAGAGAACTACTAGAAGCAACAATATTGGATTTAGCATGATTATTGTTACTACTAGAGGAAGAATCTTTCTTGTTCTTGTTACTAGACTTGACTTGAGGCATGTAAGTGGATAAGAGTAAACGCTTGGCAAAGTAAGAAGAACTTTTCTTTCAAAGATCATCATTGATTGCTTTTAAGAACTCATGCTCTTGCTCAAGGTTGAGCTTTTCAAAGCGCAATTTCTCATGAGTCCTTAAAAGTTCTCGATGATCTCCTAAGATAGTTTCATGAGCTAACTTAAGAGTGTTTAGTTCTTTAGTTAGAGACTCAATCTTCTCCTTATCATTGTCATTCGTTTTATCTTGATTAGCATGATTAATTGATGTTTCATCATAGTATTCATCACTAGAGTTGTCAACAAGTAAATCATCATCACCTAACAAGTCATCTTCATCACTATTGAAATCAACATACTCGGGGTGTGATACCTTTGGGCCTTTAGCCATGATGCATGTTCCAACTCCTTCATTTGGTGAGTCAAATATGTCGTAGGAGTTGGTTGTCACAAGTGCTAGAACGGCAACACCTTCATCTTGAGTATATTTGGAGTCGGAGTGATAGCTTCTCTCGGAGTGGTTGTCGGAGTCGGAGCCGGATACCCATTCACCAACATGAGCTTGATGTCTTCGTTTTGTGTAGCTCCTTGATGACTTGTCATTTCTTTCCGAATCCTTGCTTCTCCGTGAGGGTCTTCGTTCATACCGATCATCTCTATTCCTTCTTTCTCTAGATGGTGATTCTTCTCTTCTACTTCTTCTCTTGGGAGAATCTTCTCTTCTCTTGTAGGGGGCCGTACACTCATTGGAATAGTGTCCGGGCCTTCCACAATTGTAGCAGTTTCGCTCTCGACTAGAAGATATTTTGTCATTGTAGGACCTTGATTTGGAGCTTCTCTCTTTGCTTCTACTCTTGTAGAACTTGTTGAAGTTCTTCACCATTAATCTCAATTCTTAATTGAAGGTTTGTTTCTCACTCGATGATGTGGGGGCTTCACATGAGGCTTTGTAAGCACCACTTGATTTGTTGTGAAGTTCCTCTTTATCCTTGAGTGACATCTCATGAGCAACAATTCTTCCGATGACTTCCGTTGGCTTGAGATCTTTGTAATTGGGCATCATTTGAATCAATGTGCACACGGTATCATATTTTCCATCCAAGGCTCTTAGGATCTTCTTGATGATGAATCTATCGGTCATCTCTTCACTCCCTAAGCCGGCAATCTCATTTGTGATAAGAGCAAGCCTAGAGTACATTTCAGCGACACCTTCACCATCCTTCATTTTGAACTTTTCAAGTTGACTTTGAAGCACATCCAACTTGGATTCCTTGACGGAGTCGGTACTTTCGTGCATATCAATCAAAGTATCCCAAATTTCCTTTGCATTCTCAAGACGGATGATCTTGTTGAATTCTTCGGGGCACAATCGGTTGAAGAGGATATCTCAAGCTTGAGCGTTGTATTGTAGCATCTTCAACTCATCCGTGGTAGCTTCACGATTTGGTTCTTTCCCATCAAAGAATTCACCTTGCAAGCCAACACACACAATAGCCCAAACGGCGGGGTTATGTCCAAGAATATGCATTTTCATCTTATGCTTCCAACTAGCAAAATTAGTACCATCAAAGCAAGGACCTCTACGGTGATAATTTCCCTCGCTAGACGCCATACTCTCCTAGGTTGTGAAACCAAGGCTATGACCACCAAAAGCTATGGAAATCAAAGCAAATGGAGACCAAAGCTCTGATACCACTTGTAGGATCGAAAGTATGTACAGAGGGGTGGTGATTAGACTACTTGACCAAATAAAAATGTAGCCTTTTCCAATTTTAGTTCTTGGCAGATTTTAGCTATCTTAGCACAAGTCAAGCAATCTCCACACAATTCAAGCAAGCATGCAAAAAGAGTATATGAGCAGAGGAAAGTAAAGCATGCAACTTGCAAGAATGTAAAGGGAAGGGTTTGGAGGATTCAAACACAATTGGAGACACGGATGTTTTTGTCGTGGTTCCGATAGGTGGTGGTATCGTACATCCACGTTGATGAAGACTTCAACCCACGGAGGGTAATGGTTGCGCGACTCCACGGAGGGCTCCACCCACGAAGGGTCCATGGAGAAGCAACCTTGTCTATTCCATCATGGTCGTCGCCCATGAAGGACTTGCCTCACTAGCGGTAGATCTTCATGAAGTAGGCGATCTCCTTGCCCTTACAAACTCCTTGGTTCAACTCCACAATCTTGTCAGAGGCTCCCAAGTGACACCTAGCCAATCTAGGAGACACCACTCTCCAAGAAGTAACAAATGGTGTGTTGATGATGAACTCCTTGCTCTTGTGCTTCAAATGATAGTCTCCCCAACACTCAACTCTCTCTCACAGGATTTGGATTTGGTGGAAAGAAGATTTGAGTGGAAAGCAACTTGGGGAAGGCTAGAGATCAAGATTCATATGGTTGGAATGGAATATCTTGACCTCAACACAAGTGTAGGTGGTTCTCTCTCAGAAAACGTGTATTGGAAGTGTAGGTATGTTCTGATGGCTTTCTCCACGAATGAAGAGTGGGTGGAGGGGTATATATAGCCTCCACACAGAATCTAACCGTTACACACAATTTGCCAAACTCGGTGGGACCGAATGGTTAAACTCGGTCGGACCGATTCAGCAAACCTAGTGACCATTAGGATTTTTGGTGGGACTGAGATGCAACTCGGTAGGACCGATATGGTTAGGGTTAGGGCATAACGTAATCTCGGTGTGACCGATTACACAAACTCGGTGGGACCAATTTTGGTAATAAGCTAACCAGAGAGTTGGTCAGGTAAACTCGGTGGGACCGATTTGCTCATCACGGTAAGACCGAAATGTTACAAAAGGGAAACAGAGAGTTTACATTGCAATCTCGGTGGGACCGATCGCTCATCTCGGTAAGACCAAAACGTTACGAAGGGAAACAGAGAGATTTCAATCCCATCTCGGTGAGACCGAGATCCCTATCGATGAAACCGAATTGCTAGGGTTTGTGGCTGTGGCTATGACATTTGAAACTCGGTGGCGCCGGATAGAAAGAATCGGTGGGGCCGAGTTTGACTTTTGGTTTAGGTCATATGTGGATGTGGGGAGGTAGTTGAGGGTTTTGGAGCATATCACTAAGCACTTTGAGCAAGCAAGCCATTAAGCAACACCTCATACCTCCTTGATAGTATTGGCTTTTCCTATAGACTCAATGTGATGTTGGATCACTGAAATATAAAATGTAGAGTCTTGATCTTGAAGCTTGAGCCAAACTTTTTGTCCTTTGAATTCTGAGGGATCCACTTTCCTCATCCATGCCATGCCATTCATTGAGCTTTTCCTGAAATATTAATCTTGGAATAATGTTAGCTCAATGAGCTATATGTTGTTAGGAATTACCAAAACCACCCAGGGATAGTTGCACTTTCAAAACCTCTGCACTTGGAGGCCCAACAATGTCTACAAGAAGAAGGTTGTGTAGTAGACATCAATCCATATCAATAGATTTTTAGCAAGAAAAGATGCAAGAAAATATAAGGCACATGGAAACACAAACAAAGATATATACGGGAAGAAGGCGAACAAAAGGCAAAGGTTTTCGAAAAAAAATTAGAAGTGGGGGAGAGGAAAACGAGAGGCAAATGACAAATAATGTAATGCGAGCACTACTAGGAAAAGGCCTGCTAGTGGCGCACCTGTTTTCGCTACTAATGGCGCACTACAGGTGCACCACTAGCACCACGCCATTAGAATTTTTTTACTAATGGCGCACCACATAGTAGTGCGCCATTAGTAACAATTTTTTTAATATTTTTTTAGTAATTTTTTTTCAAATTTTTTTCGTTTTTTCTTAATCTCGGGTCAATATGCTTAATCTCATGTCAAATCGCACTCTGTGATCAAACTTCCCGAAAGGTCACCCATCCTCACACTACTCCAGCCCGAGCATGCTTAACTTCGCAGTTCTATCCAACCCCAGCACCAGCTCACTTCACAGGCACTTGTTGATATATCTATCATCTCAACCCTATTAAACCTTGTTGATGTCTAGGACTTTGTTCATGTTCATGAGTATGATGAAATTTTGAAAAAAATATTTCAAACTTCCCGGTCATATTACGTATCATATTTTAAAAAAATTCCAATTTTTTTTGAAACCAATTTTTTTCTCTTACTAGTGGCGCACCTAGCAAATGGTGCGCCAATAGTAAGTTTGAATTTTTTTCATTTTCCCCCCTCTAGATCTTAAAAGCCCCGTATCTTTCATTCTGTTTGGTTTTTGGGGATTTTGAAGATATTGAACGGGGATCAGATGTAACTTTTTCGAGTAGATGATTTTTCATATAAAAAACTTTTTAATCCGAGTTCGTATGCAAAAGTTATGCCCATTTTACAAATTCCAGAGAGATTTTGCAAATAAAGTCGAAATTCATATTTGTAAATTTTCCCAACAAGTAGACCACATATCACATGGGAAACTTATTTTATTTTTTTGACATTTCCATCATTTTCTTTTATTTTTTTAAAGCTGAAAAGGCGGTCCACGGGGGGGGGTGCATTCGGTGGAATTTTATGTCAAAGTTAGTAGTGGCGTACCATGGGAGTGGTGCGCCATTACTAGTAACTAGTAATGGCGCACCACTCCCACGGTGCGCCATTACTAGTTTTGAGAAAAAAAATGAATTTTTTTTTAAAAAAACTTAGTAATGGCGCACCGTGGGTGTGGTGCGCCATTACTAGTTTAAGTTTAGCTAGTAATGGCGCACCACACCCATGGTGCGCCATTACTAGTTTTGAAAAAAAAATTAAAAAGGTTGATTTTTTTGAAAAAGATTAGTAATGGCGCACCGAGGGTGTGGTGCGCCATTACTAGTTTAACTAGTAATGGCGCACTATCCCCTGGTGCGCCACTACTAGTTTTGAAAAAAAAACATTTGTTAGTAGTGGCGCACCGTGGGTGTGGTGCGCCATTAGTATTTAGAGTTTAATGGCGCACCAACACATGGTGTGCCATTAGTATATAGTAGTGGCGCACCACATGTGTGGTGCGCCATTAATGTCCATATTATCTACAGCCCTTTTCCTAGTAGTGGAGGGATAAGAGTTTGTGATGGGTACTTGGTATGTCTTGACTTGTGCGTAGATCTCCCTGGCAACGGTGCCAGAAATCATTCTTGGTACCTCTTGAGCATGCGTTGGTTTTCCCTTGAAATGGAAAGGGTGATGCAACAAAGCAGTGTAAGTATTTCGCTTAGTTTTTGAGAAGCAAGGTATCAATCTAGTAGGATAGTACACGCAAGTCCCTCGTACCTGCACAAACAAACAAGAACCTCGTAGCAAACGCGATAAAGGGGTTGTCAATCGCTTCATGGTCACTTACGAAAGTGAGATCTTATAGAGATAATAAGATAAATATTTTTGGTATTTTTATTGTATAGATTGGAAAATAAAGATTGCAAAATAAACAACGATAGAAATAGCAAATTGATAGGAAAATGATATAATGGAGAATAGACCGGGGGGCAATAGGTTTCACTAGTGGCTTCTCTCAAGATAGCAAATTCTACGGTGGGTGAACAAATTACTGTCGAGCAATTGATAGAAAAGCGCATAGTAGTGAGAATATCTAGGCATGATCATGTATATAGGCATCACGTCCGCGACAAGTAGACCGAAACGATTCTGCATCTACTACCATTACTCCACACACCGATCGCTATCCAACATGCATCTAGAGTATTAAGTTCATAAGAACAGAGTAACACATTAGGCAAGATGACATGATGTAGAGGGATAAACTCCAGTAATATGATATAAACCCCATCTTTTTATCCTCGATGGCAACAATACAATACGTGCCTTGCTGCCCCTGCTGTCATTGGGAAAGGACACAGCAAGATTGAACCCAAAGCTAAGCACTTCTCCCATTGCAAGAAAGATCAATCTAGTTGGCCAAACCAAACTGATAATTCGAAGAGACTTGCAAAGATATTAAATTATGCATAAAAGAATTCAGAGAAGAATCAAATATTGTTCATAGATAATCTTGATCATAAACCCACAATTCATCGGATCTCGACAAACACAACGAAAAAGAATTACATCGAATAGATCTCCAAGAGAATCGAGGAGAACTTTGTATTGAGATCCAAAGAGAGAGAAGAAGCCATCTATCTAATAACTATGGACCCGAAAGTCTGCGGTAAACTACTCACACATCATCGAAGAGGCTATGGTGTTGATGTAGAAGCCCTTCGTGATCGATTCCCCCTCCGGCGAAGCGCCGGAAAAGGCCCCAAGATGGGATCTCACGGGTACAGAAGGTTCCGGTGATGGAAATAGGGTTTCATGGGGCTCCTCGATGTTTTCAGGGTATATGGGTATATATATAGGAGGTAGAAGTAGGTGGGTGAGCTGCAAGGGGCCCACGAGGGTGGGGGCGCGCCTATCCCCCTGGGTGCGCCCTCCTGCCTCGTGGCCTCGTCGCTTCTTTCTTGACGTCCACTTCAAGTCTCCTGGATCACGTTTGTTCCAAAAATAACTCTCCCGAAGGTTTCATTCTGTTTGGATTCTGTTTGATATTCCTTTTCTGTGAAACACTGAAATAGGCAAAAAAAACAGCAATTTGCACTGGGCCTTTGGTTAGTAGGTTAGTCCCAAAAATAATATAAAAAGGTATATTAAAGCCCATTAAACATCCAAAACAGATAATATAATAGCATGGAACAATAAAAAATTATAAATACGTTGGAGACGTATCATGCCTATATAATGATCATTCCCTGGATATCGTCATGATTATTTGAAGTTCTATCAATTGCCCAACAGTAATTTGTTCACCCACCGTTTGCTATTGTTTTCTCCAGAGAAGCCACTAGTGAAAATTATGGCCCCCGGGTCCCTTCCTTAATATATTTGCCTTTGCGATCTATTTTCCTTTGCTTTTATTTTCAGACCTATTAAACAAAATATAGAAAATATACCTTGCTGCAATTTATTTTATTCGAGATCTATTTATCCCATCTATCATATTTTTATCACATCCGTTTGCCAATTTCTCGCGCCGTTACTCGAAAGGGAGTGACAACCCCTTTAACATGTCGGGTTGCAAGTATTTTTATTTGTGTGCAGGTTTGTTTTCGTAGTGTTGCTTAGTTCTCCTACTGGTTCGATAACCTTGGTCTCATAACTGAGGAAATACCTACCGTCGATGTGCTGCATCATCCCTTCATCTTTGGGGAAATATGGACGTAGTCTAGCAGACATCAAACTTCCACGATAACACGGATACTCCACGGATGTGGGGAGGAGGGGTGAGAGCAAAAGATATGTTTATGTGTAGATTCCACCCACTCGTTCCAATACGGACCCCCTCTTGATAGTATGGTAACTCCTACGACTCAAGACCACAAAACCCGAAATGAAGGAGAACTACACCGTCTTCACTTTGAGCTCCGAGGGGAATAAATCATCTCGTGCCAATGAATGAATATCTGAAATGCTCAATGCACACGATTACTCCGCAAATGCATTGTCATCAAACACCAAAACCACTTAGAGACAGATATGCCCTAAC
The DNA here is from genome assembly GCF_003073215.2 of Triticum urartu. Classification (NCBI taxonomy): domain Eukaryota; kingdom Viridiplantae; phylum Streptophyta; class Magnoliopsida; order Poales; family Poaceae; genus Triticum; species Triticum urartu. Next base: position 216,684,118 of record NC_053022.1, on the reverse strand, counting down.
AATCTCCCCCTTTTTGGTGGACTCATGACAACACGGGATTTGCATAGAGATATAATAAGAGAATAAGCAAACCCCAGAGTCTACAAAATATAGACGGGCTTCCCCTAGATGTGTGCACTTAATTAAGAATGCCTTTGGAATGCAAAGTACACACATTAGGGTCAACACTCCCCCTATATTTTATATACTGACAACACTTGCATCTACAATAAGGGAAATATAAGCTAGGATGCAAGGAGTAGTAAGTGAGCATAAGAGAATCATAAGTTAAACATGCAACTCACATACTACCAAAGTAATGGACATGCATAAGATAATAATAAGATATGATATCATATGTCTCACACCATATGACAGGGTAACCAGGTCTCACAAGCACACACCAAACCAAAGAAAATGACCGAAAAAGAGTTTGCGAGAGAGAAAGACAGGGAAAATAAGATGCACTCGCAACTCGACAAAATCGACAAATCCCTAAACTCTCTCCCCCTTTGGCATCAAGACACCAAAAGGGCAAAGAGTGCAGCTACAGTCACAGGTAATAGCAAAGCCAAAGATCTCCATCGTCACATTCCCGCATGGTCGCCCATGCCTCCGTCATCGGCAGTAGGCTGCTTAGTCTTTGCATCCATCCATGGACAGTGCTGAGAAATCCACTCCTCTTCTTAACTTCAGCTCCAAGCAGACGCATAGGAACCTTGTGACGGCTACGTGACTTCTTCTCAGACACATGAGCCATATACTATCCGTGAGACTCCATGGGGAACAACTTCTTCATCTTCTGCTTGAGCTTCTTAGCCCACAATGGATCCACTCCAGAGGGCTCATAATCCTCATCATCGTCGGCCTCAGCCTTAGCAGCTCCAGAAGGAATCTCAGTCTTTGGAACAGAAGTGCCCCTATGCTCCTTGTGTCTCAGTCACTTAATCTCATGAGAGACCAAGTCCCTGATCTCCAGCCTGACACCAGGATAAGAGTGTGTCCATGCCTTGTCAATGAGCAACATCAGGTAGGGGCCGTAGATGGGGCACTTGCGCTCAGTGATGGCAGAGAGGAGCTCTGACCACATGACATGAGAAATATCCCAGGGCTCTCTTGTGTTGGTTTCCTTCTCGTGCTGGACGAAGAGCAACATATCCACTAGGAAAGAGTGAACCTGGTCCAAGTTCACAATACGAGGAAAAAGGGTGTTCCTGAAGATGTGATGAAGAATATCTAGAAAAGGAAACATCTCATATGTCTTCTTCTGTGTGTCAGGGTGAATCTTCGCTGTGTTGTATGGCCAAAGAGGTGACTTGTGAGTAGAAGTAACATTCTTGTGAGGATGAAAGCCAACTGGGTTGTCAAGCCCCTGATCTTCAACATCCAAACTTCCATGAATGCCTTGCATTTGATTGAGAGAAGTCTTCTCTGCCATTGGTCATCCAAGTCAAGGTCCTTTCCTCATCAGTGCCAAGGTGAACCGTGGCATAAAACTAAGCCACCATATCCGCACCAAAATTCTTGTTGAACTCCATGAGCTTGAGGATGTTTAACTGAGCACACATGATGCAGAGCATCCTTCCATCATCCCCATGGACTCTACACCGACACATCAACCCCACGTGGACCTATGACAAGAGCAAGAACACGTGCTTTGGAAACCGAGGTGAACTCCTTCCTACTTAGCTTGCATATGGATACGCATGGAACATTGTTGCTACCTCACCAAGATACACTATGTCTCATTAGGTACGAAGAGGAACACCACCAAGAGGCTCAGGAGCACCCCCAAGGAGAAGAGGAACCACCCCAAGGACACGCGGACCAAGACAGAGTGCAACACCAGCAAAACTGGAAGTCCCAGGTGACCCTGTGCGCACGGACCCCCGAGACCCCGTGCCCACGGGCTATCCTGGAAGTTGGCGCTGGAGCACCCCGTGTGCACGGGCCTGTACCGTGCCCACGGGACCCCCGTGCGCACGGGCCCAACTTACCCCATGCGCATGGGCCTCCCAGGATGGATGGCTGAGATCCCCAAACCGAGCCCCTCTTCATCTCTTTCGACCCCAAGACTATGTAAACCATACCTAGGGCTATGTTTAGGGTTAGCAAAGTATGAGATGAGATATTTGTGAGCTTTGCTCCTTCTACCTTCCCATTTGTGGAATCAAGACCCCTTTGGGAAGAATCCTAGTGGATTTCAAGACCTCCTCTAGGAGAAGACTATCTTCAAGACCTCATCTCCTAGGAGTGGGAAGAACTTTGCCATTGTATCTTTCCTTTGATTGTGCTTGTGACTTGTGGATCTTATTTTGCTATTCTAGTGGATGTGTGATTGGGGAATTGTTTGAGTGATCTCCTCTTTGTGTTCTTGTGAGTTTGCATTTTTTCCCCTCCAAGTGTGAAAAGATCCCCCTCTAGGATTTCATCCTATATCATTTTGGTATCAAGAGAAGGGTTGATTCACATCTTGGAGTCCCATCCCCCCATTTGCTAGCTTGATTTTGTTGTTTTCGTCCTAATTCGAAAATCCCCACAAAAATAGCCCCAAATTTTTTTCTTGCAATTTGTTGGATCTTGTGAGATTTGGTTGTTTTCATCCACGAATTTGGAGTTTGGCAAGTGGATCTACCCATCTTCCTGCTTCCCCACCTTCCAAATCCTCGAAATAGTCCTTATCTTGGAAAATACCCTCGGATCTAGAGCTGTTCTTCTGCTCGCAGCACACCCCGTGCACACGGGCCCTCGAGACCCCGTGCACACGGGACCCCGTGCACACGGGCCTCACTTACCCCGTGCGCACGGACCTTCCAGAAACTTTCAGCCATCTTTGTTTTGCACCATTTTGCTTCCATACCAACACTCGTGTTCTTCCGCACTATTTCTCGTGGTTGTTTGAGTTTCGGACCGCGGTTTATCTTGTGTCCTAAGGTGTTTCGGCTACTTAGGCGCATTTGGACATCATCATCGCCACTACTCGATCAACAACTCGACCACCACACCAGCTTCAACAACTACATTCTTACCGTACGATCGGACGGTAACCTCGATGACATCTCACCCTTGCTTTTGCATTGATAACCCGAGCCATTTCGCGTCGCTTACCCATCGAGACTAGCAAGTTGAGAATTGTCGGGCCACGCTTTTGTGCACCATAGTGATCTTGTTACCATCTTAGTGCCATAAGTCTCTCCCGTGCATATCTTACATACTTGTCTCATATCATACTTGGCTCTAGTTTCAAAAAAACCACAAAAGCTTTTAAGCAAAAGAGAAGCAACAAAGAGCTTGTAAGCAATAGCATCGAGTCATTTTTGCATATCATCTTCGACACCTCATACGTAGCATAGTTGGGATTGAAGACGACACGTTTATCTTATAGGTTGGTGCACATGCGTATCTAGCCCATTTGAGCAATCGAGCTAGCGTCTCTCTAGTATTCGCACAACAAGAGCATTTTCCGTGGTTGCACATTTTGAGCTCACCCCATGGTTGTGCGGATCCCATCTATCTTCTGTGTGTGTGTTCCTAGTGATATCTTTGGGTTTGATCTATTTCTTTTTACTTGCATTTTTGTGAATCTTCTCAACCTTATCGATATCTTGACTAACATTTGCTTGAAATTTTTGCCACAATCCTAACCGAGCTCCTCCATAAGCCTTTTACTTGTAGGTGTGAGAAACAATTCCCGGTACCAATTCCCCTATTATAGCATTGTGAAATTGTACTTGTTACATCCACAATCTTCGGAAAAGGTAACTTTGGTTTTGTTCTCTCATTTGTCCTACTCACCACCACTCGCTCATGATGGATAGGCCAAGTACTTCTACCAACCCACTCTTCATGGAGCAAGACGACGACATGAACTCCTTCGTCACCAAGAGTCACCTCTTTGGTGCACAACATGCTTTGCATCAAGAGCAACAAGCTATGAGTGATCGCATCGACAACCTTGCCGCCGACTTGCGACTTTCCGAGCAACGTACAAGGGACTACTTCGACCACAAGCTCGACGATCACAAGCAAGAGAATGACACAAGGATGGACAAAATTCGTGCTTTGTTGCTCAACCGCTCGTCTTCCACTTCAAGAATGAGCCGTTCAAGCCACCACTCCGACTTCACCCTCTCCGACTCAAGTACACCGACATCGAACACTCTTCGTCGAGCCATGCGCACCGACCGTCAAGCAAGTCTCAATCCACTTCGAGGCACTGACTCTCAAGAGCGCCGACAACGTCAAACTCAAGAGGCCTTTGCGCTAGCACGGGAACGGCAACAACAACGCCAACATGAAGAGGAAGAACATGCGCGTCTCCACCAACTTGCACAAGATGCCGAGACACAACGTCAAGAACAACAACTCCCTGACGCTCAAGCACTTGCGGCGCAACAAGCTCTATGCGATTCGAGTCGAGCCGTTGTCGACCAAAGACGTCAAGCCCGTGAACAAGATGAAGCACTTCGTGAAGAAATTCAATAACAAAGATTTCAAGCTCGCGTGCATCGTCAAGTTCCTCCTCGAGCTCGCGAAGCTCCCCCACAAGCTCGCCAACACCATCAAGTTCATCGAGAGCATGAAGACAATGAACATCCTGCACGACAAGAGCAACATGAGGTTGACAACCTTCCGCGTCAAGAGCACCACGAGTTGAACAATCATCTACAACCTGGGCGTCATCATCCCCGACCCCAATACAATGAAGAGCAACGCTACGGCAAGCTCAAGTTCACCATGCCCAAGTTCAACGGAAGCAACGATCCCGAAGAGTACCTTTCATGGGCATTGAAAGTTGACAAGATCTTCCGTCTGCACAATTATGAAGAAGAGAAGAATATCGCGATGGCATCCCTTGAGTTCCAAGACTATGTCCTTATTTGGTGGGAACAAGTCATTGAGCGCCGAGAGGCAAGAGGTGATCCACCCATCACTACTTGGGCGCAAATGAAAGATGTCATGAGAGCACACTTCGTTCCTACCTACTACAACCGCGACCTCTTCAAGAAACTCCAACAACTCAAGCAAGGAACCAAGAGCGTTGAAGAATACTACAAGGAGATGGAGATTGCAATGATAAGAGCCAATGTCACGGAAGACAATGAACAAACAATGGCACGCTTCTTGAATGGCCTCAACAATCCCGTCAAGAAGATCGCCGACTTCCAACCATACTCAAACCTCATCGAGCTAGTGCACCAAGACACCAAAGCGGAACACCAAGTGCAAGATGATTTAAAGTATGCCAAGTTCTCATCCAAGACCTACGGCTCCTCTTATCAAGCCCCCGCGACTTCAGCAACTCCTACCTCAACTAGAGCATCACCAAGTACCGGCGACAAGTTAAGTTACAAGAAGACTTCGACAAGTGCAAGTCGTCCTCCTACTACAAGCAACTTCAAGCCGAAAGCTTCACCATCATCTACCCCAACCGATGAGACCATCAGGACAAGTTCCATCAAATGTTTCACATGCGGAGCCGAGGCCACAAATCCTTCGAGTGCACAAACAAGCGCACCATGATCCTCAACGACGACAGAACCTATGACTCCATGAGTGAAGGAGAAATGGAAGCCCTTGAGCAAGTGGCCATGCACCGACAACTGAACAACGAAGACGAAGATGATCAAGTCTTTTGTGATGAAGATTCAAGTCCCGCTCTTGTTGTCTCCAAGGTCTTGACTCTTCAACATCAACAAGACAAAGATCAAAGATGCCATATCTTCCATACAAAGGCCGGCATCAACGGACGGTCCGTCAAGGTCATCATCGATGGAGGTAGTTGCCACAACTTAGCAAGTGAAGAACTATGCTCCAAACTTCAATTGGTCAAGACGAAGCACCCTCAACCTTACAAGGTTCAATGGCTAAGTGACACCGGCACCATACAAGTCGAGCATCGAGTACAAGTCTCTTTCAAGATCGGCGCCTATGAAGACACTTTGGAGTGTGATGTCCTTCCGATGACCGTTTGCCATCTTGTTCTTGGGTGGCCATGGCAATTTGACCGAGGTATCATTCACAATAGGCGTACCAATCACTATAGCTTCAAAATGAAAGGGAAAGAGTTTGTACTACGTCCTATGTCTCCAAGCCAAGTGCTTGCCGACAAGAAAAAGACCCATCGTGGAGAGAATAGTGAGAGAGTGAGCCACCAAAAAGAGAGTGAGCGCCACAAGCCCAAATTGAGTGCCTCCACGATGAGCGACAAGAAAAACTTAGTCCTATTTGCCACCAAACGTGAGATGAGATAAGTGTGTGAGAACCCATCACATGTCCTACACTATGTCCTATTGTGCAAGGACAAGGCACCAAAAACTAACACCTCTGACAATCTACCTTTGGTGTTATCTTCTCTATTGCAGGAATTTCAAGATGTTTTCCCCGATGAGCTACCTCCGGGACTACCTCCACTTCGAGGCATTGAGCACCGCATCGACCTCACCCCCGGAGCGCCACTTCCAAACAAAGCTCCCTATCGCGTCAACCCCGAAGAAACTAAAGAAATTCAAAGGCAAGTAAAGCATCTCATAGGCCATGGTCATGTGCGTGAAAGTTTGAGCCCTTGTGCCGTACCGGTCATCCTTGTGCCCAAACGTGACGGTAGCTTTCGCATGTGCTCCGATTGTAAACCTATAAATGCTATCACCGTTCGCTATAGGTACCCCATTCCACGCCTAGATGATATGCTTGATGAGCTTAGCGGTGCCACTATACTTTCCAAAATTGATCTTAAGAGTGGTTACTATCAAATCCGCATACAAGAGGGTGATGAATGGAAAACCGCCTTCAAAACCAAGTTTGGTTTGTATGAGTGGTTAGTCATGCCTATGGGTCTCTCGGAAGCACCGGGCACTTTTATGCGCCTTATGAATCATGTCTTTCGCCCTTACATTGGTATATTTGTTGTGGTTTACTTCGATGACATTCTTGTGTTTTGCAAATCCATCAAAGAGCATGTCACACATGTCCGCACCATTTTGCAAACTCTTAGAAAAGAGCGCCTCTATGCTAATATGGAGAAATGCCTTTTTGGTGTTGATATGCTCTTTTTCTTGGATTTTGTTGTTTCTTCTAAGGGTGTTCATGTAGATGAGTAGAAGATCAATGCTATTAAGAATTGGCCGCAACCAACCAACTTGCATCAAGTGCGTAGTTTCCTTGGTCTTGCGGGTTTCTATCATCGCTTTATGAAGGATTTTAGCACCATTGCTTCGCCTTAGCCTGCCTTGAGCAAGAAGAATGTTCCTTTCGTTTGGGGACCATCCCAAGATACCGCATTCAATGAGCTTAAGAATTTGCTTACTCATGCTCTCGTGCTTGCTTTACCCAACTTCGACAAACCTTTTGAAATTCATTGCGATGCTAGTGGTAATGGCATCAGAGGTGTCTTAACACAAGAGAAGCACCCCATAGCTTACTTTAGTGAGAAACTTTCCGGAGCGCAACTCAATTACCCCATCTACGACAAGGAGCTCTATGCTTTAGTCCGCGTTTTACATGAATGGGAACATTACCTTCGTCCCCATGAGTTTATCATTCATACCGATCATGAGACTCTCAACTATCTTAAGGGTCAAACTAAGTTGAACAAGCGTCATGCTAAATGGCGTGAATTTATTGAGTCTTTTCCCTATGTCATCAAGTACATCAAGGGTAAAGAAAACATTGTAGCGAATGCGCTTTCCCGTATATGCATGCTTGTCACCCAACTTGAATTGAATGTCATTGGTTTTGAGCATATCAAAGACTTGTATGAGCATGATGCAACTTTTGCTACTCCTTATGTCAAGTGTTTGGCGCATACATCTTGGGAACGCTATTACTTGAAAGACGGATATCTTATGAGAGCTAACAAACTTTGCATCCCCGAGCCGTCTCTTCGTTTGTTGCTTTTGCAGGAATCACATGGAGGAGGCTTAATGGGACACTTCGGACGTGACAAGACACTCGCTACGCTCTCCAAGAGTTACTTTTGGCCAAAGATGGTTAGGGACGTCAATCGTTTCACCAACCGGTGTTCTACATGTCGCAAAGCTAAGTCCAAAGCTCAATCTCATGGTCTCTATATGCCTTTACCAATTCCATACCAACCTTGGGAAGACATTAGCATGGACTTTGTACTTGGTTTGCCTAGAACTCGAAATGGCAAGGACTCCGTGTTTGTTGTTGTGGACCGTTTCTCCAAAATGGCTCATTTCATTCCTTGCAACAAGATAGACGATGCTTCACATGTTGCAAATTTGTTTTGTAGGGACATATTACGTCTTCATGGAATGCCAAGGACAATTGTCTCGGACCGCGATGTCAAATTCTTGAGTTACTTTTGGAAGACTTTATGCGCCAAGCTCGGAATCAAGTTACTCTTCTCCATGGCGTACCACCCTCAAACCGACGGCCAAACGGAGGTGACGAACCATACACTATCCACTCTACTAAGAGTCTTGATCAAGAAGAACATCAAGGAGTGGGAGGAGTGCCTACCAATTGCCGAGTTCGCCTACAACCGTGCAACACATTCGACTACCGGCAAGTCCCCTTTCGAAGTCGTCTATGGATTCAACCCATTGTCCCCATTGGACATTCTTCCTCTACCACTACAAGAGCGCATCAACATGGATGCGAGCGACCAAGTGAACCACCTCAAGAATATGCATGAAGATACAAGGCACACCTTAGAGCGCCAAATACAATGACTCGCGACAAAGCGCAACGCCAACAAGTCCCCAATGGTGTTTCAACCAGGTGACCTAGTTTGGGTACATCTCCGCAAGGATCGTTTCCCCAAGGAACGCAAGTCCAAGCTACTTCCAAGAGCCGATGGCCCATTCAAGGTACTCGCATGCTACAATGACAACGCCTACAAGGTCGAAATCCCACGAGACAAGTACAATGTGAGCGACACATTCAACATCAAAGACTTGGCCAAGTACCATGGTGATGAAGATCACGATCCGCGGACGGATCTCTCCCAAGGGGGGAGATGATGCTGAGCATCCTTCCATCATCCCCATGGACTCTACACTGACACATCAAGCCCCACGTGGACCTATGACAAGAGCGAGAACACATGCTTTGGAAACCGAGGTGAACTCCTTCCTACTTAGCTTGCATATGGATACGCATGGAACATTGTTGCTACCTCACCAAGATACACTATGTCTCATTAGGTACGAAGAGGAACACCACCAAGAGGCTCAGGAGCACCCCCAAGGAGAAGAGGAACCACTCCAAGGCCACGCGGACCAAGATGGAGTGCAACACCAGCAAAACTGGAAGTCCCAGGTGACCCCGTGCGCACGGGCCCCGGAGACCCTGTGCCCACGGGCTATCCAGGAAGTTGGCGCTGGAGCACCCCGTGCGCACGGGCCTCCCAGGATGGACAGCTGAGATCCCCAAACCGAGCCCCTCTTCATCTCTTTCGACCCCAAGACTATATAAACCGTACCTAGGGCTATGTTTAGGGTTAGCAAAGTATGAGATGAGATATTTGTGAGCTTTGCTCCTTCTACCTTCCCATTTGTGGAATCAAGACCCCTTTGGGAAGAATCCTAGTGGATTTCAAGACCTCCTCTAGGAGAAGACTATCTTCAAGACCTCATCTCCTAGGAGTGGGAAGAACTTTGCCATTGTATCTTTCCTTTGATTGTGCTTGTGACTTGTGGATCTTATTTTGCTATTCTAGTGGATGTGTGATTGGGTAATTGTTTGAGTGATCTCCTCTTTGTGTTCTTGTGAGTTTGCCTTTTTTCCCCTCCAAGTGTGAAAAGATCCCCTTTAGGATTTCATCCTATATCAACACATCTCAAGTGCCTCGCCAAAATAGGCACGATCCTTCTCCAAATAAGCAATGTCGATGGAGCGGACATCTACAAAGAGATTCTTCTTTGCTTTGAGCACATCAAAGTAGATAGACCACTGTTGCCGGTTCCAGAAGGGGCGGTTGACACGAGCTAGATCTTGATCTTGAGCATATGGGTTGTGGCGACGAGCCACACAGAACTCCTTATCAGTCATCTCTGACACATACTTGAACTTCGGCTTTGGCTTGCTTGCAATTTGCTTAAAAGGTGCCTTGGGATGAGTTGGAGGAACAATTGAAGATGCAGCTGCTGCCTCAGAAGTGCGATAGCGCTTTGACCCTCCAGGACGCCCGGGGTTGATACGATGGACAGGGTTCTCCAAAGTGCCATCACCCGGAACCACACACACCGCAAAGGAAAGCTAACGAAAAACAAGGATAAGCCAGCAAGAAAAGCAAGAGGAATCAAGGATTTGTATGAGAGAAACAGAACATGGCACCCCAAGCGGTAGTACCGCCTCCAAAGAGCGGTAGTGCCACCTACAAGCGGTAGTACCGCTCCAGGGGAGCAGTAGTATCGCCCGAGGTGGAGGACAGCGGTCTGACCACTGCCGCTGTTGGATCTGGTACTACCGAGGGCGCAAACTTGAAATTTTCTCCTACAAATCTCCAATCCACCTAGTCTAGCAGCCTTCAACATCCTACTCAAGCCTCGATTTGGCCAAAATTCGACGAATGCCAAGACTATTGCCCCAAATCCTAGATCCGAAAACTAGAAGCAACGAGGAGAAGAGTGGGGGCAATACCAGCATCCATGGCAAGAGGAAGGGGTGGGGATCCATCCTACTGGTTGGAAATGCAAAGGTTGGCCCGGAGAAGGCGGCCCGGCGGTGGCCTCCCTATTTCTTGTGCGTCGATGGAGAGAGAGAGGAAGAGACAAGTGAGAGAGGCGAATGGGTATGGGGGAGTAAAACTCCCCCTGCCCGATTCATAACTCCCACACCCACCTCGCAGCGGCAGTACTGCTCGGCTCGGCGGTAGTACCGCTTAAAGCCACGAGCAGTAGTACTGCCGGGTTATAGCGGTAGTACCGCTCCACCGACAACAGGCAGCCCCAGAAGAGAAAGGCTTAGCAAGAAATAGAAAAACTAAAAGAAACACAGACAAACCAAGGGAGCAATTCCAAGAGCAAAAGACAACCAAAAACAATAGAAACACCCTTAGAGAGACTCAAAGCAAAGCAAAACAAAAACACAAACCAACCTGACTAGAGGAAAAGGAAAACAAAACACCTCTCAAGGAGAGGGTGGTGGCCGAGGCCACCTACGTTTGAGTCAATTGGTATGGCACCGCGAAGATTTTAACCTTGGGCCCATGACCAAAACGCATCTTTGAAGCACAAGTACCATAAAAATGCCTAATGTGAAAGACATGATCAATTTATGCATAATGGGGGGAGGGGGAGTTCATTGAGAGAACAACACTCCCCCTATGTCCATTCCTACATCTAGGACAAGATATAATGATGAGTGTGGTGGGGTGTGCCTAGACTCAAGCCACATTGCTCAAATCAATGATATTTAGCTCATGCCTTAACTCGTGAAATCTTACTTCATCTAGAGGCTTGGTGAAAATATCCGCTAGTTTCCCTTTAGTGTTGATGTAGATGATATCAATATCTCCCCGCTTGATGTGATCCCGGACAAAATGATGATGAATCTCAATATGCTTCGTCTTGCTATGTTGTATCGGATTGTGAGAAATCTTGATAGCACTTTCATTGTCACATAGAAGAGGCACTTTGTCACATGTGACACCATAATCCTTTGAAGTTTGCCTCATCCATAGCAATTGTGCACAACAACTTGCCGCAGCAACATACTTGGGCTCGGTGGATGAGAGAGATACACAATTTTGCTTCTTCGAAGACCAACCCACCAAAGAGCGACCAAGGAATTGGCACCCTTTGGAAGTTGACTTCCTCTCCACACAATCTCCCACGTAATCCGAGTCTGAGTAACCCATGATATTGAAGCTTGCTCCTTGGGGGTACCATAAGCCAAAGTTTGGGGTATGAGCCAAATATCGAAAGATTCGCTTGACCGATACAGAGTGGCTTTCCTTAGGTACGGCTTGAAACCATGCACAAATTCCCACACTCAACATGATATTCAGTTTAACTACTGCAGGATGCTGCTAACGCGACACTACTATGAGAGACACTTTGAATAAACTGTGTGCGATGTATTAATCGCAAATGGTGATGTAAAAAAACTGTCAAAAAAGATGCAAAATATTTACGATGGCTGATACATCAAACACGATTCAGAATTTACTTGTGTGTGCAATATGGGGCATACGGTTCAGTCCAATGAATGGTTTGCGATGAGGCAGAAGGACAGAGATGGGCAGCCATATGATGGTCTGTGCGATATACATCATACGGTTCACTCGGATGAACTGTTTGTGATTAGGCAACACAGAAGAAATGGTCAGCCAGATCAAGATGTGTGCGATATACGGCATACGGTTCACTCGGATGAACTGTTTGCGCTGAGCCAAGAAAACATAGATGGTTTAATTTAACAAGATGTGTGTGATACGCGACAAACAAATCTGTAATCAGAAATGTGTGCGAAGACCGATAATAACACAGACGGTTGCTGCTAATAAGACGTGTATGTTGTGCGATGCGATTGCATACAGAACAACAACATATATATACACACACACTTATAAGGACATGGTTGCATAACCAAATTAAACATCCAATTACATAGGTGGCTACTGCACACATGGCATTTGCACACACCAAAGTAAACTATTACATTCATAAGTACATAGGTGGCTACTACACACATAACATTTCCACACACCAAAGTAAACTATATATTACATGCATGATTAACTACGATAAACGATCATCTGATCATCATCTACTTCTTGTGACACTTGCTGCCACTGTTCTCCTGATGGCTCGATCCGACCTCGTCGATTTTGGGAAGGAGGCACTTCCTCATGTCAAAGATCCGCTTATGCATCTCGTAGCATGTGTAGAGGATCTTGGCCACGAACCTGAGGTGAGGTTCATCCAGTTGCTGCACCCAGGCCCCGTGCCAGGATGCAAGACGTATTCTGTTGGCATCCTGCTTTAGCTTTCCGTAGTAGGAGTCGATGATGGCCGAGGCAAGTGATACGTTTCCAACGTATCTATAATTGTTGATTGTTCCATGCTATTATATTATCTGTTTTGGATGTTAATGGACTTTATTTTACACTTTTATATTATTTTTGGGACTAACCTATTAACCCAAGGCCCAGTGCAAATTGCTGTTTTTTTGCCTATTTCAGTGTTTCGCAGAAAAGGAATATCAAACGGAGTCCAAACGGAATGAAACCTTTGGGAGCGTGATTTTTGGAACAAACGTGATCCAGAGGACTTGGAGTGGACGTCAAGAAACGAATGAGGTGTCCATGAGGCAGGGGGCACGCCTACCCACCCTGGGTGCGCCCTCCCCTCTCGTGGGCCCCTCGTGGCTCAACCGACCTACTTCTTCCTCCAATATATGTTCACATACCCCGAAAACATCCAGGAGCACCACGAAACCCTATTTCCACCGCCGCAACCTTCTGTACCCAAGAGATCCCACCTTGGGGCCTTTTCTGGAGCTCCACCGGAGGGGGCATCGATCACGGAGGGCCTCTACATCAACTCCATGGCCCCTCCGATGATGTGTGAGTAGTTTAGTTCAGACCTTCGGGTCCATAGTTATTAGCTAGATGGCTTCTTCTCTCTCTTTGGATCTCAATACAAAGTTCTCCTCGATCTTCTTGGAGATCTATTCGATGTAACTCTGTTTGTGGTGTGTTTGTCGAGATCCGATGAATTGTGGGTTTATGATCAAGTCTATCTATGAACAATATTTGATTCTTCTCTGAAATCTTTTATGCATGATTGGTTATCTTTGGAAGTCTCTTTGAATTATTAGTTTGGTTTGGCCTACTAGATTGATCTTTCTTGCAATGGGAGATGTTCTTAGCTTTGGGTTCAATCTTGCGGTGCTCGATCCCAGTGACAGAAAGGGAAACAACACGTATTGTATTGTTGCCATCAAGGATAAAAAGATGGGGTTTATATCATATTGCTTGAGTTTATCCCTCTACATCATGTCATCTTACCTAATGTGTTACTCTGTTCTTATGAACTATACTCCAGATGCATGCTAGATAGCGGTCGATGTGTGGAGTAATAGTAGTAGATGCAGGCAGGAGTCGGTCTACTTGTCACAGACGTGATGCCTATATACATGATCATTGATGCGGAGCATCCCATGATCATCCCCATGGACGCACCGACACCTCCAATGACACCACTTGGACCAATGACACGAGCCCGAGCCAAAGCTATCGAAGATAAGGTGAACTCACTCTTCTCCGAACTTCCACTTTATATGCATGAGACATGGCTACTACCTATGTCTGAGGTGTTGTGCATGATTAGGCACCAAGAGGGCCCACCCGAAGATGCGCATGAAGGTGTACAAGTCCCCAAGTCCACGGATGAGGAGAACCAACAGAAGGAGCCAAGAGCATCTCCCAGGCCCCGGACATCCGGCCCCTGGAGCGTCTTCCTCTACAGCAGCCTAGCCGCAGAAGGCTACAGGCCCCGGACATCCAGCCCCTTCCGAGCCCCCGGACATCTGGCCACCAGCCCAGAAATCCGGCCCCTCCGAACCCGAGAGCAACAAATGCCACCGCTCCAGCCTGGACATCCGGCCCCCCAGCCCGGACATCCGGCATCACCTGAAAGCCCGGACATCCGGCCCGACCAGCCCAGACATCCGTCCTCCCCTGTTTGCGCATAGTGAAGGGCCAAGGCCCGTGGATCCCTTCTCCCACCTAGACTATATATACTCCATCCCGTACAACTTTCTAGGGTTAGCAAAGGATTAGCTCATATTTTGTGTGAGAGCTTTGCTCATCCACTTGGTTACCTTCTCCTTGGAGATTCGAGCCTCCACCGGAGAAGATCCCCAAAGCGGATTCAAGACCCCTCTTTAGGGAAGAACCTCAAGACCTCCTCACGGAGAAGAACCGGTTACCCTTTTCTATCGTCCCTATTTGATCGTGGATCGTGTATCTTACTCTATGTATTCGAGGATCTAGCGCATGTGTCACTTATTCTTGTTGGTTGAGTGATTCTCTCGTGTTTCCCCTCGTGATTTCCCTCATTTTCCCCCTCGTGTTCCTCTTGTTCTTCGTGGGATCCGCTCCTTTCGTGAAAGATCGGGCCACTAGGGTTCTATCGTACATCATCTTGGTATCTAGAGCCACGTTGATCACGATTTCGGAGCCTCCCAGTTGTGTTTCTAGCCTTGTTTTGTTGTTTTTCGTCCTAATTCAGAAATTTCCCACCAAAAATAGCCCCAGTTTTGTTTTTGTGATTTGTTGGTGTGTTGAGATTTTGTTGGTTTGGATCTGTGGATTTGCTTTGTTTTGAGTGGATCTAGCTTCCCATCCTTTCCCCCCTAATTTCCATCCACAAATTCCTCCGAATTTCGCCCAGCTTTAACCTCTCCTCGCGGTGTTCATCCCGTTCGTCCCGGATCCAAGCCCGGACATCCGGCCCCCGGACATCCGGCCTTCCACCCGGACATCCGACCCCTGGCAGCAACATCTCCATCCACCGCTCCGTTTTCCGCCCAATTTCCACCAAATTTTGTTCCGGTGCCCACCATATACCATATACCATATATACTCCCGCATACCTCCACCACTTCCGCATATCCCAACCATTTTTTTGGACCGTTTCACTCGCTGACACATTTGCTACTTCGAGGTTTGAGATTTTGAGTTGCGGTACTGTATCCTTTTGTGTTTCGGCTATCTAGGTACGGTTTGACATCGACATCACCGTCGCTCATCTTCGCCACGGACGTGTCCTACATCGTCATCAACAACAACCACCTCGACTACATCTTGGTATTCGTGCCACCATTTTGACACCATACCAGAAGCAAGACCAGTAACCTCATCTTGGTATTGGACATATCACTCTTGTCATTACATTGATAGCCATCATAGCCCTACTCCTTTGCATTGCTTACCCATCGAGACTAGCCATTGAGTATTGCCGGCAACGAGACTTGTGCACATTAGTGATCATACTTCCCATAGCAGACATACATCATTGTTGCATATATTGGTATCATCTCTTGTGTCACAAAGTGTCATCGCATACTCATTTGCTATCTTGGTTCGTCAAGCATTGCATGAGAAAAGAGCTCAAACATCAAAGAGCCAAACAAGCTTTTAAGCGAAGAGAAAAGATAAGCAAAGAGCATGTAAGCAAGAACCATTGCATCTTACAACATTAAGATTGTCATACTCGATCATCTTGGATCATATCATAGCAACACCTTGCATACAAAATATTTGGGATAGAAGTCGTTGCCTTTTTGCTAAGTAGGTTGTGCACAAGTTCTTGTATCCGCCTATGGTGCAATCGTGCTAGCGTCTCTCTAGTGTTGTGCAACAAGAGCATTTTTGTGGATTCCACATTTTGGCTCACCCTTGGTTGCACAACCCCACTTATCTTTTTGCTTGTGTGTTTCCGTGTACCTTATATGCTTGGTCTACTTGTTACATTGCATCTTGCGAATCTTTTTGAACATTATTGAAGCTCACTTACAATTGCATCAAATTTTGTGCCACCATCCTAACCAAGCTCCACCAAAAGCTTTTACTTGTGTAGGTGTGAGAAACCGACAAGAACTAGTACCAATTGTGCTATTTCCTTGTCCTACATTGGAGTGATCCTCGATCCACTTTCAACTTCGGTCAAGGTACATTTGGTACTCGTTCTTCTCTTTCTACCACTCACATTTGTCTTGGAATGATGGATAGGCCAAGTACTTCTACCAACCCACTCTTCATGGAGCAAGACGACGACATGAACTCCTTCGTCACCAAGAGTCACCTCTTTGGTGTACAACGTGCTTTGCATCAAGAGCAACAAGCTATGAGTGAACGCATCGACAACCTTGCCGCCGACTTGCGACTTTTTGAGCAACGTACAATGGACTACTTCAACCACAAGCTCGATGATCATAAGCAAGAGAATGACGCAAGGATGGACGAAATTCGTGCTTTTGTAGCGACCTGACCCGAATGGATCACGTCTACTGTGCTACGGTGTCATCCCTGGATCAGTAATGCTAACACCACACAGTACATCGAGGTTTTATAGCAGAGTTTCAATCACACACTTATTACATCGATGGCTCAAAAAGAACTTATTACAATAAATATGGCTGAAGGCCATCTAATAACGATAACAGCGGAAGACTCGGAAGGTAAATGGGTCCATCAACTCCAGCGGCATCACTGAGTATAGAACCACGACCTAAACGCCTCAATCGTCGTCTGAAAAGTCTGCAACATTAACGTTGCAGCCCGAAAACGGGTCAGCACATGGAATATGCTGGCAAAGTAACACATAGAGAGTAATGGAATGAAACAACTATACTACATGCATATATGGCTGGTGGAAAGCTCTATGGTTACAGTTTTGCGTAAAGCCAGTTTTTCCCTACTGCAAAGGAATAAATTTATTTACTATCATGGTGGTTGTGAAACATTGAGAATGGTTGACAGCATTCTCAATCCCAATTAAAAGTAATTAAAACCCAATAACATTAATTAGAAGTATCATGTTGAGATTCACTCGATATTCAAGTACTAGATACTCAAGTTGTCCATAACCGGGGACACAGCTAATCATGATTAGTTTGTTACTCTGCAGAGGTTGCGCACTTTTCCCCACATGACTCGATCGCCTCCGTTTGTTTTCTCGCACTACATGGTGTTTGAGAAACGGATGACCGAGACATAGTCTTTCAGAAGCACTAGCACCTTACATGTGGGGTAGACCGGTACACCTACATCCCCTACATCTGCTAGTCCACCCCGTAAGAGTTCGCACAACTTAGTCAACTATGCTAGAGCCCATAGTAGCATGTGGCTGCACACGGAAGTTTCTAGCATGAAAGATCTTATGATCCCTTTGAGCCTGGGTGGCGGTCCAAAAAACACAGGCAAGTCCTGATAGACATCAGGTGCCTCAATCCACCCAGATGTGTGTTTAAGTTGCCACCTTAGATAAACCATTAAAATTATCAATCTCACATCTGTCATGGATATCACTCACCCAATCCACGTCTACTAGCATAGCATGGCAATATAAGCAAACGTAGAGTAACTCCCAAAGGTTTCATAATAATACAGGTAATAGGTACTACCTCATCTACTTCCCATCCCACAATTTAATTAGATCCTAATCATGCAATGTGTGAGGATTGATCTAATGCAATAAAACATGGGTTGTAGAAAAGGTATGATCAAAGTGTTACTTGCCTTGCTGATGATCCGCGAGTCCTAGGGTTTCGAAGTAACAAGCGGCGCAATCCGGGTAATCTATCGCAGACAAACAACAAGCATACAATAAGTACTCATCTAATGCACAGGTAAAACTCGAACAAGAGATCGAACCAGGTAGTTCAACTTAAGAACTCCGGTTGCAAAGAAAGAACGAAAAACAAACGGCGGAAGAAAACAACTCGGTTCTAGCAAGTTGAATCTAGGTCAAAATTTTACTGTAACAAAAGCTTGTTCAAGTTGATTAGACGGAACGGCGGTTTCGAGACGAAACTCCAGGCGGTTTCGAGACGAAACTCCAGGCGCTTGAATCACCTGATTCCGATAAACGAGCGAAAATAGACTAGGAAGAAGATCGGATCTGAGATCGCGATCGCGGAATAAATCCGACGAGAAGAAAAAGAAGAACGGTTAAACGAACGGACGTTCGTTAACCTAGAAGAATCCGGTGATCACGTTCGTTAGGACGAACGGTCCGGCGAACGGTCCAAAGGCAACTAAATCAGAAAAGAAAACGAATCCGATCTAGGGTTTCGGAGAAGAAAACCGAAACGAAAAACCGATCTAGAAAACCGGAACGGTTTAGAGAAGAAAAAGAAAACGAAGAAGAAAACGATCCGAGAAAAAGAATAGATGTAGCGCGGGGCAACCTTGGCGAGGTCTCCGGTGAGGGGCTCCGGCGGCGTGGGCGTGGGGCGGCGGCGGCAAGGTGCGGCGGCGGCACGGGTGAGGCGGCGGCTTAGGCGGCGGGGTGTGGGGTGGCGGCGCGGGTGTGGGGCGGCGGCGGTGACGCAGGGCGCGGTGTGATGCGGCGCGGCGCGGTGCAAGGCGCGGTGTGGAGGCGAGCTTTGATTTGATGTGTTTAGAGGGGGGGGTGCTTGGGTATTTATATTGGGGAGGGGAGGGGTTTACTTGGGGTAGAGGACAAGGAATTAGAATAGGAGTAGGAAAGATCTAGAAAATAAACGGAGTAGGACTAAAGAAAACGAAATAAGGAAAAGGGGACAAGGGGGCGCCCTAGAATCCTAAAAGGATTCGGTCCTAGCAAGAGGCGCCTGGCGCCTGGGAGCGCGGCGTAGGTGGCTTGGCTTGGGCCTTTGGCCCAAGGCGCTGCTCAATTTTTTTTTTTGGCTTGGGCCTTTGGCCCAAGGCGCTGCTCAAATTTTTTTTTAAATAGTTTCCTCGCGCAGAAAAAAACAAAAAAAAGGATCTAAATGAACTCCGAAAAATCTAAAGTAAATTTTCCCCGACTCCTAAAAATGAGCCGAACAAAATGAACTTTTCTCCGGACCTAAAATGCAATTTTTGAAAACGCGCATTTTTCCCTATCTAAATAAAATGCAAATAAACACCGGAAAGCAAAATTGATCTATCTATTATATCTTCATTTTTCCTAAATTTGGGAAAGTCATATTATTCCCTCTCTCATATATTTTGACACCGGAAAAATTATTGAAGATAAAATAAATAAATCAAATGATCCTATTTTCAAAATTCGAGAGAACTCTCAAATATGAAAATAACGAAATCTCCAACTCTCTCCGAGGGTCCTTGAGTTGCGTGAAATTTCTAGGATCAACCAAAATGCAAGAAAATATGATATGCATATGATCTAGTGTATAACATTCCAAATTGAAAATTTGGGATGTTACAGCTTTGTTGCTCAACCGCTCGTCTTCCCCTTCAAGAAGGAGCCGTTCAAGACACCACTCAGACTTCACTCTCTCCGGCTCAAGTACACCGACATCGAACACTCTTCGTCGAGCCGCGCGCACCGACCGCCAAGCAAGCCTCAATCCCCTACGAGACACCGACTCTCAAGAGCGCCGACAACGTCAAACTCAAGAGGCCTTTGCGCTAGCACGAGCACGACAACGACAACGCCAACATGAAGAGGAAGAGCGAGCGCGTCTACACCAAAATGCTCAAGATGTCGAGGCACAATGTCAAGAACAACAACTCCGTGACGCTCAAGCACTTGCGGCGCAACAAGCTCTACGCGATTCGAGTCGAGCAGTTACCGACCGAAGCCGACATGCTCGCGAACAAGAGGAAGCACTTTGCGAAGAAATTCAAGAACGAAGATTTCAAGCTCGCGTGCATCGTCAAGTTCCTCCTCAAGCTCGACAAACTCCTCCACAAGCTCGCCAAGAACAACAAGTCAATCAAGAGCATGAAGACAATGGAGATCCTCCATGACAAGAACAATATGACGATAACAACCCTCCGCGCCAAGAGCACCACGAGTTGCACAATCATCAACAACATGGGCGTCATCATCCCCGACCCCAACACAATGAAGAACAATGTTATGGCAAACTCAAGTTCACCATGCCCAAGTTCAACGGAAGCAACGATCCCGAAGAGTACCTTTCATGGGCATTGAAGGTTGACAAGATCTTCCGTTTGCACAACTATGAAAAGAGAAGAAGATCGCAATGGCATCCCTTGAGTTCCAAGACTATGTCCTCATTTGGTGGGAACAAATCATAGAGCGCCGAGAGGCAAGAGGTAAACCACCCATCACTACTTGGGTGCAAATGAAGGATGTCATGAGAGCATGCTTCGTACCTACCTACTACAACCGCGACCTCTTCAAGAAACTCCAACAACTCAAGCAAGGAACAAAGTTTAAGAATACTACAAGGAGATGGAGATTGCAATGATAAGAGCCAATGTCACGGAAGATGATGAGCAAACAGTGGCACGTTTCTTGAATGGACTCAATCATCCTATCAAGAAGATCGCCGACTTCCAACCATACTCAAATCTCATCGAGCTAGTGCACCAAGCTACCAAAGCGGAACGCCAAGTGCAAGATGATTTCAAGTATGCAAAGTTCTCATCCAAGTCCTACGGCTTCTCCAGCAACCAAGCTTCAACGACTCCAACACCAACTACAAAGCCTTCTTCTACCAACATCGACAAGTCGATTTGCAAGAAAGCTTCGTCAACTACAAGCCATCCTCCTACGAGCAACTTCAAGCCGAGAGCTACATCATCATCAACCCCAACCGATCAGACCATCAAGACGAGTTCCTTCAAGTGTTTCACTTGCGGAGGGCGAGGCCACAAGTCATACGAGTGCACCAACAAGCGAACCATGGTCTTCAACGACGATGGCACTTATGACTCCATGAGCGAAGGCGAAATGGAAGCCCTCGAGCAAGTCGCCATGCACCGCCAAGTGAATACTGAAGAAGAACAAGTCTTTTGCGATGAAGACTCAAGTCCCGCACTTGTTGTCTCCAAAGTCTTGACTCTCCAACATCACCAAGAAGAAGACCAACGATGCCACATATTCCACACCAAGGCCGGCATCAATGGATGATCCGTCAAGGTCATCATCGATGGAGGAAGTTGTTATAATCTCGCAAGCGAAGAGCTTTGCTCCAAGATCCAATTTCCCAAGACGAAGCATCCACATCCATACAAAGTGCAATGGCTTAGTGACTCCGGCACCATCCAAGTCGAGCACCGAGTACAAGTCTCCTTCAAAATCGTTGCCTATGAAGACACCTTGGAGTGCGACGTCGTTCCAATGACCGTTTTTCATCTTCTTCTTGGACGGCCATGGCAATTTGATAGAGGAGTCGTCCACAACGGCCGAACGAACCACTACATCTTCAAGATGAAGGGCAAGCAGTATGTCCGCCGTCCAATGTCGCCATGTCAAGTGATTGCCGAGAAGCAAGCCACCCATCGTGGAGATCATAGTGAGAGAGCGAGCAACCAAAAAGAGAGTGGAGCCACAAGCCAAAATCGAGTGCCTCCACGATGAGAGAAAACAAAAACCTCGTTCTATTTGCCACCAAACGTGAGATAAGAGAAGTGTGTGAGAACCCATCTAGTGTCCTACACTACGTCCTCGTGTGCAAGGACAATGCACCACAAACTAACACTTCTCACACTTCTCCTCTAGTGTTGTCTTCTCTTTTGCAGGAATTTCAAGATGTTTTCCCTGATGAGCTACCTCTGGGTCTACCTCCTCTATGAGGCATTGAGCACCGAATCGACCTCATCCCCAGAGCACCTCTTCCAAACAAAGCTCCATACCGTGTCAACCCCGACGAAACAAAAGAAATACAAATGCAAGTAAAGCATCTCATAGACCATGGACATGTGCGTGAAAGTTTGAGCCCTTGTGCCGTTCCGGTCATTCTTGTGCCAAAACGTGATGGTAGTTTTCGCATGTGCTCTGATTGTAGACCTATCAATGCTATCACCGTTCGCTATAGGTACCCCATTCAACGCCTAGATGATATGCTTGATGAGCTTAGTGGTGCCACTATATTTTCCAAAGTTGATCTTAAGAGTGGTTACTATCAAATCCGCATACAAGAGGGTGATGAATGGAAAACCGCCTTCAAAACCAAGTTTGGTTTGTATGAGTGGTTAGTCATGCCTATGGGTCTTTCGGAAGCACCGGGCAATTTTATGCGCCTTATGAATCATGTCTTTCGCCCTTACATTGGTATATTTGTTGTGGTCTACTTTGATGACATTCTTGCGTTTAGCAAATCTATCAAAGAGCATGTCACCCATGTCCGCACCGTTATGCAAACTCTTAGAAAAGAGCACCTCTATGCCTTTTTGGTGTTGATAAGCTCGTTTTCTTGGGTTTTGTTGTTTCTTCTAAGGGTGTTCATGTTGATGAGTCCAAGATCAATGCTATTAAGACTTGGCCGCAACCAACCAACTTGCATCAAGTGCATAGTTTTCTTGGCCTTGCGGGTTTCTATCGTCGCTTTGTGAAGGATTTTAGCACCATTGCTTCGCCTTTGCATGCTTTGAGCAAGAAGAATGCGCCTTTTGTTTGGGGACCATCCCAAGATACCACATTCAATGAGCTTAAGAATTTGCTTACTCATGCTCCCGTGCTTTCTTTACCCAACTTCGACAAGCCTTTTGAAATTCATTGCGATGCTAGTGGTAATGGCATAGGAGGTGTGTTAACGCAAGAGAAGCGCCCCATAGCTTACTTTAGTGAGAAACTTTCCGGAGCGCAACTCAATTATCCCATCTATGACAAAGAGCTATATGCTTTAGTCCGCGTTTTGCATGAATGGGAACATTACCTTCGACCCCATGAGTTTATCATTCATACTGATCATGAGACCCTCAAGTATCTTAAGGGTCAAACGAAGTTGAACAAGCGTCACGCTAAATGGAGTGAATTTATTGAGTCTTTTCCCTATGTCATAAAGTACATCAAGGGAAAAGAAAACATTATAGCGGATGCTCTTTCTCGCATATGCATGCTTGTCACGCAATTTGAGTTAGATGTCATTGGCTTCGAGCATATCAAAGACTTGTATGAGCATGATGCAACTTTTGCTACTCCTTATGCCAAGTGTTTGTCGAATACATCTTGGGAACGCTATTACATTAAAGACAGATATCTTATGAGAGCTAACAAACTTTGCATTCCCGAGTCCTCTCTTCATTTGTTGCTTTTGCAGGAATCTCATGGAGGAGGCTTAATGGGACACTTTGGACGCGACAAGACGTTCGCCACGCTCTCGAAGAACTACTTTTGGCCAAAGATGTTTCGAGACGTCAATCGTTTCACCAACCGATGTTCTACATGTCGCAAAGCTAAGTCCAAAGCTCAATCTCAGGGCCTCTATATGCCTTTACCAATTCCATACCAACCATGGGAAGACGTTAGCATGGACTTTGTACTTGGTTTTCCTAGGACTCGAAATGGGAAAGATTGCATATTTGTCGTTGTGGACCATTCTCAAAAATGGCACATTTTATTCCTTGCAACAAGACGATGCTTCACATGTTGCTAATCTCTTTTGTAGGGAAATATTGCGTCTCCATGGTGTGCCAAAGACCATCGTCTCAGACCGCGACGTCAAGTTCCTTAGCTACTTTTGGAAGACCCTATGTACCAAGCTCAGAATCAAGATACTATTCTCCACGGCGTACCATCCTCAAACCGACGGCCAAACGGAGGTGACAAACCGCACACTCTCCGCTCTACTTCGAGTACTCATCAAGAAGAACATCAGGGAGTGGGAGGAGTGTCTGCCCATCGCTGAGTTCGCGTACAACCGAGCAAGACACTCAACAACCGGCAAGTCCCGTTTCGAGGTCGTCTACGAATTCAACCCTTTGTCACCATTGGATATTCTACCTGTACCACTCCAAGAGCGAATCAATTTGGACGCAAGTGCACGGGCGACCCATCTCAAGAAGGTGCATGAAGATACAAGAAACACCATCGAGCGCCAAGTACAATGCCTTGCGACCAAGCTCAACGTCAACAAGCACCCTATGATATTCAACATTGGAGACCTCGTGTGGCTACACCTTCGCAAGGACCGCTTTCCCCAAGAACGCAAGTCCAAACTTCGACCACGCGCGGATGGACCATTCAAGGTGCTTGCACGTTACAACAACAACGCATACAAGATCGACATCCCTCGTGACAAGTACTCCGTGAGCGACATCTTCAACATCAAAGATCTCTCGCCCTACCATGGTGATGAGGATTTCGATCCGAGGATGGATCTTCCCCAAGGGAGGGGAGATGATGCGGAGCATCCCATTATCATCCCCATGGACGCACCGACACCTCCAACGACACCACTTGGACCAATGAAACGAGCCCGAGCTAAAGCTATTGAAGATAAGGTGAACTCACTCCTCTCCGAACTTCCACTTTCTATGCATGAGACATGGCTACTACCTAAGTCCGAGGTGTTGTGCATGATTAGGCACCAAGAGGGCCCTCCCGAAGATGCGCATGAAGATGTACAAGTCCCCAAGTCCACGGATGAGGAGAACCAACAGAAGGAGCCAAGAGCATCTCCTAGGCCCCGGACATCCGGCCCCTAGAGCGTCTTCCTCTACAGCAGCCCAGCTGCAGATGGCTACAGGCCCCAGACATCCGGCCCCAGCAGCCCGGACATCCGGCCCCAGCAGCCCGGAAATCCGGCCCCTTTCGAGCCCACGGACATCCGGCCCCTCCGAACCCGATAGCAACAAATGCCACCGCTCTAGCCCGGGAATCCACCCCCCCAGCCAGGACATCCGGCGTCGCCTGAAAGCCCGGACATCCGGCCCAACCAGCCCGGACATCCCGCCTCCCCTGTCTGCGCACAGTGAAGGGCCGAGGCCCGTGTATCCCTTCTCCCCCCTAGACTATATATACTCCATCCCGTACAACTTTCTAGGTTTAGCAAAGGATTAGCTCATATTTTGTGTGAGAGCTTTGCTCATCCACTTGGTTACCTTCTCCTAGGAGATTCGAGCCTCCACCGGAGAAGATCCCCCAAGCGGATTCAAGACCCCTCTTTAGGGAAGAACCTCAAGACCTTCTCACGGAGAAGAACCGGTTACCCTTTTTATATCGTCCCTAGTTGATCGTGGATCGTGTATCTTACTCTATGTATTCGAGGATCTAGCGCATGTGTCAGTTGTTCTTGTTCGTTGAGTGATTCTCTCGTGTTTCCCCTCGTGATTTCCCTCGTTTTCCCCCTCGTGTTCCTCATGTTCTTCGTGGGATCCACTCCTTTCGTGAAAGATCCGGCCACTAGGGTTCTATCCTACATCAATCATTCCTAGATATTCTCATAATTATTCGCTTTTCTATCAATTGCTCGACAGTAATTCGTTCACCCACTGTAATACTTATGCTATCTTGAGAGAAGCCACTAGTGAACCTATGGCCCCGGGTCTATCTTCCATTATAAGTTTCCAATCTATTTTTACTTTGCAATCTTTACTTTCAATCTATATCATAAAAATACCAAAAATATTTATCTTATCATTATTATCTCTATCAAATCTCACTCTCGTAAGTGACCGTGAAGGGATTGACAACCCCTTTATCACGTTGGTTGCCAGGTTCTTATTTGTTTGTGGAGGTATGAGGGACTTGCGTGTGCCTCCTACTGGATTGATACCTTGGTTCTCAAAAACTGAGGGAAATACTTATGCTACTTTGCTGCATCACCCTTTCCTCTTCAAAGGAAAACCAACGCAGTGCTCAAGAGGTAGCAAGAACAATTTCTGGCGCCGTTGCCAGGGAGTCTACGCACAAGTGAAGAAATACCAAGTACCCATCACAAATTCTTATCCCTCGCATTACAATATTTTCCATTTGCCTCTCGTTTTCCTCTCCCCCACTTCTCCCTTGCCGTTTTATTCGCCCTCTTTTTCCGTTCCCCTTCTCTTTTCTAGTTTGCCTCTTTTTGCTAGTTTCTTGTTTGCTTGTGTGTTGGATTGCTTGCTCGTCATGATGGCTCAAGATAATACTAAATTGTGTGACTTTTCCAATACCAACAATAATGATTTTATTAGCACTCCGATTACTCCTCTTACCGATGCTGAATCTTGTGAAATAAATGCTGCCTTGCTGAATCTTGTCATGAAAGACCTGTTTTCCGGTTCCTAGTGAAGATGCCTCTACCCATCTAAACAACTTTGTTGATTTGTGTGATATGCAAAAGAAGAAAGATGTGGACAATGATATTGTTAAACTGAAGCTATTCCCGTTTTCTCTTAGAGATCGTGCTAAAACTTGGTTTTTGTCTTTGCCTAAAAATAGTATCGATTCATGGAATAAGTGCAAGAATGCTTTTATCTCTAAGTAGTTTCCTCCCACTAAGATCATCACTCTTAGAAACGATATTATGAATTTTAAGCAACTTGATCATGAACATGTTGCACAAGCTTGGGAGAGGATGAAATTAATGATACGTAATTGCCCTACACATGGTTTGAATCTCTGGATGATTATACAAATTTTTTATGCTGGATTGAACCTTGCTTCTAGAAATCTTTTAGATTCGGCCGCAGGAGGCACTTTTATGGAAATCACTTTAGGAGAAGCTACTAAACTCCTAGATAATATTATGGTTAATTATTCTCAATAGCATACTGAAAGATCTACTAATAAAAAGGTGCATGCTATAGAAGAAATCAATGTTTTGAGTGGAAAGATGGATGAACTTACGAAATTGTTTGCTAGTAAAAGTGTTTCTTCTGATCCTAATGATATGCCTTTGTATAGTTTGATTGAGAATAATAATGAATCTATAGATGTGAATTTTGTTGGTAGGAACAATTTTGGTAATAACGCATATAGAGGTAATCCTAGGCCGTTTCCTAGTAATTTCTCTAATAATTATGGTAATTCCTACAACAATTCTTATGGAAATTATAATAAGATGCCCTCTGATTTTGAATCTAATATTAAAGAATTTATTAGTTCGCAAAAGAGTTTCAATGCTTTGATTGAAGAAAAAATGTCTAAAATTGATGAGTTGGCCATGAACGTGGATAGAGTTTCTCTTGATGTTGATTCTTTGAAACTTAGATCTATTCCTCCTAAGCATGATATCAATGAGTCTCTCAAAGCCATGAGAATTTCCATTGATGAGTGCAAAGAAAGAAAACCGCTAGGATGCATGCTAAAAAAGATTGCTTTGTGAAAGCGTGTTCTTCTAGTTTCCATGATAATAAAGATGAAGATCTAAAAGTTATTGATGTGTCCCCTATTAATCTTTGTTTTGCAATATGAATCTTGATAATGATGGTACTGGAGATGAGTCAACTTTAGTTAGAAGACATCCCAATGATTCAGAGTTTTTAGATCTTGATGCAAAAATTGATAAAAGTGGGATTGGGAGAGTTCAAAACTTTAGATAGCAATGAACCCACTATCTTGGATTTCAAGGAATTTAATTATGATAATTGTTCTTTAATAAATTGTATTTCCTTGTTGCAATTCATGCTAAATTCTCCACATGCTTATAGTCAAAATAAAGCCTTTACTAAACATATTGTTGATGCTTTAATGCAATCTTATGAAGAAAACCTTGAATTGGAAGTTTCTATCCCTAGAAAACTTCATGATGAGTGGGAACCTACTATTAAATTAAAGATTAAAGATCATGAATGCTTTGCTTTATGTGATTTGGGTGCTAGTGTTTCCACGATTCCTAAAACTTTGTGTGATTTGCTAGGTTTCCGTGAATTTGATGATTGTTCTCTTAAACTTGCATCTTGTGGATTCCACCATTAAGAAACCTATGGGAAGAATTAATGATGTTCTTATTGTTGCAAATAGGAATTATGTGCCCGTAGATTTTGTTCTTGATATAGATTGCAATCCTACATGTCCTATTATTCTTGGTAGACCTTTCCTTAGAACGATTGGTGCAATTATTGATATGAAGGGGAATATTAGATTCCAATTTCCGTTAAGGAAGGGCATGGAACACTTTCCTAGAAGAAATTAAATTACCTTATGAATCTATTATGAGAGCACTTATGGATTGCATACCAAAGTGATAATACCTAGATACTTGATAGAGGCAAAGGTGTCCCGATGTTTCGATGAGATGGTGGCTATCGTTTTCTGTGGGAGTCGACCTTGACGATCCGACTAGAACGTGCGAGACGTCGCGCCTTAGCAATCGCTAAACCAATTCCGAGGGGTTATTGACCACGCCGGAGCACGATCAACCTGACCACGAGGGCCTGTTTCCTGCGAGCAAACGAAGAACAAGCAAGAAACTGAGATTGCAATCTGGATATTGCGAATATAAGATGAAAGCTTTATTGATCAAGGTGGGGTTCTGTGACGTCTTGGTCTGGTCGTTGGACACAAACGAAGTACGCGAAGTTGCAGCTATGGCGAACTTTTAATCTAAACAAAACCCAAAGTCTAAACGACGCCCTAAGGGCTGTATATATGGAGGAAGAGAGGGGAATTTCGTGGCCCTTGAGGGTGGGGTCCGAAACCAACCCTAACTCTTGTTTCCCCACACATACGGACTCTAAAAATAGCCTATACTTAAGTATTTGAAATTACATGGGCCTGGCCCATTAATAAGGTGACGCAGCACCTAGAATAGCCTATGGACGAATATTATGAAGTGGCATCTTGTATATTTCGTCCATGGTTTCATGCACTCCTTATGGCGGCTTCAAAGTCCTGAAATCATCACTTGTAACTCCGTTCTTGATCCCCTTGCGCATGCCATCAACTTCATGCGTGTTCTTGCTCCAATGTTCATCCTTCTCCAAGCTAGGCCCTTCATTTGAAAGCAAAACAAATGTATCCAATTTAGGCAGCATCATAATCTCATGAACATTAGAATCATTACCAAGAAACAAAAGTACCTGGTAATTTAATTGGCGTGCGCGAGCTCTAGTAATTGGTCCAGTATATGTAACAGTAGGGGCTGTGGGTGTAACAATGGTATTGATGTCCTCATCATCCTCCCCTTCTTGAAATGAAGTCGTCCTCGACGGAAGCTCATCTTCCTCACCCAAATAAGGCTTCAAATCTGCAATATTAAAAGTGGGACTAACCCCAAAATCTGCAGGTAGCTCAAGTTTATATGCATTATCATTTATTTTCTCTAACACCTTAAAAGGACCATCAGCCAACGTGGCATTAGCTTTGATTTGCGCAGATTAGGAAATCTATCTTTACGCAAATGTAAGCAAACAAGATCTCCAGGTGCAAACACAACATGTTTTCTACCCTTATCTCCAGCAAGTTTATATTTAGCATTCATACGCTCAATGTTTTCCTTAGTTAACTCATGCATTTTTAAAATCAATTCAGAACGTTCTTTAGCATCAAAATTAACCTTTCGAAGATGGAAGAGGCAACAAATCAATAGGTGCACGAGGTAGGAAACCATACACAATTTCAAAAGGGCACATCTTAGTAGTAGAATGCAATGAACGATTATAAGCAAATTCAATATGAGGCAAGCATTCTTCCCACATTTTCTTGTTATTCTTCAAAACAGCCCTAAGCATAGTAGACAATGTTCTATTGACTACTTCAGTTTGTCCATCAGTTTGGGGGTGACAAGTAGTACTAAAAAGAGCTTAGTCCCCAACTTAGCCCATAAACATCTCCAAAAGTGGCTAAGAAATTTAGTATCACGATCTGAAACAATAGTATTTGGCACACCATGTAAGCGAATAATTTCACGAAAGAACAAATCAGCAACATTAACAGCATCATCGCTTTTATGACATGGTATAAAGTGTGCCATTTTCGAGAACCTATCCACGACAACAAATATGCTATCCCTCCCCTTCTTTGTTCGAGGTAAACCTAAAACAAAGTCCATAGATATATCCTCCCAAGGAACACTAGGTACAGGCAAAGGCATATATAAACCAATGAGGATTGAGTCGTGACTTAGCTCTTTGACATGTAGTGCAGCGAGCAACAAAACGCTCAACATCCCGTCTCATCTTTGGCCAAAAGAAATGTGTAGCAAGTATATCCTCCGTCTTCTTGACGCCAAAGTGTCCCATTAATCCTCCTCCATGCGCCTCCTGCAACAACAAAAAGACGAACGGAGCTAGCTGGAATGCATAGCTTGTTAGCACGAAACACAAATCCATCGTTAAGAACGAACTTGTTCCAAGTTTCCCTTCCTTACAATTCTGCAATACATCTTTAAATTCAGCATCATGAACATATTGATCTTTGATGGTCTCCAAACCAAATATTTTAAAGTCAAGTTGTGAAAGCATAGTATAACGACGAGAAGGCATCAGCAATAACATTTTCTTTACCCTTCTTGTGTTTAATCATAAGGGAAAGTCTCAATGAATTCAAACCCATTTAGCATGTCTACGGTTCAGTTTGCTTGATTTTAATGTGTTTCAAAGATTCATGATCAGAATGTATAACAAATTCCTTGGGCCATAAATAATGTTGCCATGTTTCTAAGGTCCGAACAAGAGCATATAATTCTTGTATCATAAGTAGAATAGTTCAGACTAGGCCCACTCAATTTTTCAGAAAGTATGCAGGGTTTTCCATCTTGTAATAACACACCTCCTAATTCCAATTCCACTAGCATCACATTCAAGCTCAAAGTCTTATTGAAATTAGGAAGTTGGAGTAAAGGAGCATGTGTCAACTTATCTTTCAATACCGTGAAGGCTTCTTCCTGTGCGGTACCCCAAACAAAAGGCACATCCTTCTTTGTAAGCTCGTTGAGAGGTGCAGCAATGGTGCTGAAATCTCTCACAAAACGCCTATAGAAACCAGCGAGGCCAAGGAAACTCCTCACTTGTGTGACTGTTTTGGGCTGCGGCCAACTCTCAATAGCTTCAATCTTGGCTTTATCAACTTCAATTCCCTGTGGAGTAACAACATAGCCAAGAAAAGATATCGGTCGGTGCAAAAGGTGCACTTTCCAAGGTTACCAAACAAACGTGCATCACGTAGAGCAATAAAAACAGCACGTAAATGTTCCAAATGTTCCTCCAAAGATTTGCTATAAATCAATATGTCATCAAAGTAAACTACCACAAATCGTCCAATGAAAGCACGTAAAACTTCGTTCATTAACCTCATGAAAGTACTAGGTGCATTAGTTAACCCAAAAGGCATGACTAACCACTCATATAATCCAAACTTAGTTTTAAATGTTGTTTTCCATTCATCTTCCAATTTCATACGAATTTGATGGTATCCACTACGCAAATCAACTTTGGAGAATATTGTAGAGCCACTCAATTCATCAAGCATATCATCTAGCCTAGGAATAGGATGACGATAACGAATAGTAATATTATTAATGCCTCTACAATCAACGCACATACGCGACGTACCATCCTTTTTCGGCACTAAAATGATAGGAACGGCACAAGGACTAAGGGATTCGCGTATATAACCTTTGTCGAGCAGTTCTTGTACTTGACGCATAATCTCCTTCGTCTCCTCTGGATTGGTACGGTATGGTGCACGGTTGGGTATGATGCACCGGGAATTAAGTCAATTTGATGCTCAATCGGAATAGGTGGTAATCCCGGTGGCACGTTTGTGGAAAGACTATGTCGGCGACGTCTGCAAAATGTTAGTGACAGAGGAGCAAACAGAGAAGGCATGTCCTCGAATGAAAATAATGCCTCTTTGCACACAAAAGCATAGCAAACAGATTTGTAAAATCTAGATCATCAATATCAGATTTGGTGGCAAGTAAACATGCAACTTTTCAATTTAATTTCAGAAGCAACACTAGATTGTTTATTATTATTAGGCTGCATTTGTTGCTAAATTCTTTTGCCACAATCTGATTTTCACTCTTATTTTTCCTGTTTTGCTTTATTAGCTCTATTAATATCATCTTTCAAAATGGAATCAGGAGTCATAGGAAGCAAAGTAATATTTTTATCCTTATGAACAAGAGTATACTGATTGTTTCTACCATGGTGAATAGAATTTTTATCAAATTGCCATGGTCTACCAAGTAATAAGGAACATGCTTGCATAGGTACCACATCACAATCAACATAATCAGCATATGTAGAGATACTAAAATGACACGAACAGTATGTTACCTTAACCTTGCCGCGTGTTGTTGAACCATTGGATGTAGTAAGGATGTGGATGTAGTATTGTGGTGAGAGATAGCTTCTCCACAATCCCCATGCTAGCCAAGTTGTTGCAACTCCCTCCATCAATGATGACGCGGACAGAATGTTGCTTCACAACTCCCTTTGTATGGAACAAATTATGCCTCTGATTTGGCTCAGCTTGTGTTACCTGCACACTCAAAACACGTTGAGCAACTAAACTTTCATACATGTCAGCGTCTTCAGTAGCCATGTATTGTGTTCCCATGCTCAGAATCATCTCCACCGTGTTCTTCACGTGTAATAAGAGCCAAAGTCTCCTCATCATAGTCACTAGCGGACTCATACCCACCATCTCAGTAACAATCATCACACGCTTAGATGGGCATTCTCTCGCATAATGACCTCCACCCTTGCAACGTCGACAAATAATATCATGTGTTTGCCCTGTTGATGCCATGGATGAAGAAGAGCTCTTTGCAGGCCCAGAAGGTGTGCTATTGGCAGATAGTGGTGATTGTGCTGCTTTATTGTATCACGGTTGGAGGTGGCAGCCGACGGAGGCGCCGGTGAGCAGAACGTGTGGAAGTAGATGATGCACGTGGTGTCCATGAAGAAGGTCGACCTGCAGAAAAGTTAGTCCGCGCCAATGCCTGTCGATCCTGCACTTCACGTTCAGCTTTACAAGCAAGATGGAATAAACGAGTGATATTAGTATACTCCTTATACTCTAGAATGGTCTGAATCTCTCTATTTAATCCACCCATAAAACGTGCAAGCATAGCTTCATTCTCCTCAACAATACCACATCTAATCATGCCAGTTTGTAATTCCTGATAATATTCTTCTACAGAATTTTTTCCTTGTCTTAACGCTGCAATTTTTGAAGTAATTCACGTTGATAATATGGTGGAACCCAACGAGTACGCATAGCAGTTTTCAAAGCAGCCCAAGTAGCTGGAATAGGATATAATCTACAATGTTCAGACCACCAAACACATGCAAAACTAGTGAAAGCACAAACAGCAGCAGGAACACGTCTCTCCTCGGATATTGTAAACATGTAAATCGTTGTTCAGTTTCTAACTCCCAAGTAAGATATATATCAGGAACATATCTACCCTCAAATGGTGGAATATTCAATTTTAGTTTAGGGAGATGGTCATGATCTCGTACCTGAGGGTGAGCCCTACCATTGCCATTATTTGCATGTGGACGACCTGATGGTTGCTGTGCTGGTGGTGGCACGTAGTTCTGATTTTGATCAACCTCATCCTCGTAATCGCCAGCAAAATCATCCTCCTCCGCATCAGCAGCAGGAGCCACAGAAGTAGCAACAGCAGCACCAACAGTTTGGCCAGGTGCAAGAGGGAGACGGCTCGCTCGGCGGAGGGCTGTTTCACGATGTGTAGGTAGTGTCGTTGTTGTTGTTGTAGAGGTGCGTTAGGTGCAGCCGGTGGTGGTGGTGGAAGACGCGCGAGCAATTCATTAAACCTGTTATCGAGCTTTGTTTCGAACGTCTTCTCCATGTCATCTATCTTCTCCATGGCCTCTTCAAATCTGTTTAGCACATCTTGCACCTGTCCACTCATCATTTGCTGAAATTTATCATGCAACTCCTTGATTCGTCATGTTCTCCCAGTCAGTCTCGTCGGCTTGTGATCCTGCCATGGTTAGCACAATAGAAACACACAAGAATATGATCCTACAGACTACTAACAAGAGGTGGTGGTGGCGGGTGTAAATCCGTCAAGCAAATCTCAAATTCTTACCAGTTCTTACCCAGCAGCAGGCGGTGATCGGCAACCGTTGTAGTCAAAACTCTCAAAAGCTTGGATAGAGCGATTGCCAGGGAGAGTCAAACGCACGACGTAGAGTATGTGGAGCTGGGAAGGCTTATAGTATGGTAGCAAAAAGGGTCAGCAATAATCAATTCAGAGATGCAAAGTTGAATAAACGCTCAACGACGGTACTGTGCTGGTCCTAGGCTAGACCGTGCTAGAGACGCGAGCCTAGAACACTAACAAAATCACGGCGCTGCACGTAAATAAGGGAAAAGCACACTCTGGAACTTTTTGCTTTTTTTTTGCGCTCTCTTTTTTTTTTCGCTCCTCTTTTTTGCGAAAAATCACTATAATGGCGAGTGTCTCAAAACTCTTCCCTCGTCAAACTGATAGGATGGGCACGAATTTTTTTTCACTTTTTTTTTCGGAAATCAGGGCAGCGACGACGAAAAAGTGCGACAAAAAATCACTATGATGGCACGTGGCTCAAAAGACTCAGAAAAGCCTAAAAATAGGATAGGGAAAAAATTTTTGCCCGTGAAAATTTTGGCCTAAAAACTGCCCGGGGGTCTCCAGACTTTTTTTTTCGAGACCTACGCAGGCAAGGAAACACGAATCGGAATTGAGATTGATCTCAAGAACAAACCTAATATGAGAAGAACTCGGATTGGTGGTGGATATATGGTTGTGGTATATGGCAGCGGTGGTGGTATATGGTAGCGGTGGTGGTATATGGATAGAGATTGATGGTGGTATATGGATACGGATTGGTAGTGGTATATGGATAAGGATTCAGAGCGGTGGCGGATAAGCAAAAGTGGTAGATGGGCGATGATGATGGTGCGGCGGCGGCGTGACAACTTATGACCAGAACTCGAAACTCTAAAAGACTAGACTCTAAGACCAGCAACTTGACACGACGATGCAACCGCAAATTCAACAAAGCAAAAACCCTAAAAAGATTATGCAAAGGCTCAGATTGGTTCGGATATGATGAACTAACCCTAATTTTTTTTGTGTGGCTTTTTCGTGGACTGTAGGTATGAAGAACAGACTCGATCTAATCTACGAAAAACTGTAAAATCTCACCGAGCAACCTGGAAATCTGATACCACTTGATAGAGGCAAAGGTGTCCCGATGTTTCGATGAGATGGTGGCTATCGTTTTCTGTGGGAGTCGACCTTGACGATCCGACTACGAACGTGCGAGACGTCGCGCCTTAGCAATCGCTAAACCAACTTCCGAGGGGTTATTGACCACGCCGGAGCACGATCAACCTGACCACGAGGGCCTGTTTCCTGCGAGCAAACGAAGAACAAGCAAGAAACTGAGATTGCAATCTGGATATTGCGAATATAAGATGAAAGCTTTATTGATCAAGGTGGGGTTCTGTGACGTCTTGGTCTGGTCGTTGGACACAAACGAAGTACGCGAAGTTGCAGCTATGGCGAACTTTTAATCTAAACAAAACCCAAAGTCTAAACGACGCCCTAAGGGCTGTATATATGGAGGAAGAGAGGGGAATTTCGTGGCCCTTGAGGGTGGGGTCCGAAACCAACCCTAACTCTTGTTTCCCCACACATACGGACTCTAAAAATAGCCTATACTTAAGTATTTCGAAATTACATGGGCCTGGCCCATTAATAAGGTGACGCAGCACCTAGAATAGCCTATGGACGAATATTATGAAGTGGCATCTTGTATATTTCGTCCATGGCTTCATGCACTCCTTATGGCGGCTTCAAAGTCCTGAAATCATCACTTGTAACTCCGTTCTTGATCCCCTTGCGCATGCCATCAACTTCATGCGTGTTCTTGCTCCAATGTTCATCCTTCTCCAAGCTAGGCCCTTCATTTGAAAGCAAAACAAATGTATCCAATTTAGGCAGCATCATAATCTCATGAACATTAGAATCATTACCAAGAAACAAAAGTACCTGGTAATTTAATTGGCGTGCGCGAGCTCTAGTAATTGGTCCAGTATATGTAACAGTAGGGGCTGTGGGTGTAACAATGGTATTGATGTCCTCATCATCTATCCTTGCTTTTATGCCTAGCTAGGGGCGTTAAAGGATAGCGCTTGTTGGGAGGAAACCCAATTTTATTTTTGTTTCTTGCTTTTGATTCTGTTTAGTAATAAATAATTCATCTAGCCTCTATTTAGATGTGGTCTTATGCTTTTAATTAGTGTCTGTGCCAACTGATCCTTTGGGAAGACTTGGGGAAAGTCTTTGTGATCTTGCTGTAAAAAATAGAAACTTTAGCGCTCACGAGAGTTGCTGCCATTTTTAGTGGTGAGTGCTATTTAGTAAAAAAATTGCAGATGATTAACAGATAAATTCCTCACGTCCAGAAATTTATTTTAGAATTTTTGGGGTTCCATAAGTATTTGAAACTTACAGATTACTACAGACTATGCTGTTTTTGACAGATTCTGTTTTTCGTGTGTTGTTTGCTTATTTTGATGAATCTATGGCTAGTAATAGAATTTATGAACCATAGAAAAGTTGGAATACATTAGGTTTACCACCAATATAAATAAAGAATGATTTCATTACAGTACCTTGAAGTGGTGGTTTGTTTTCTTTTACTAACGGAGTTCATGAGATTTTGTTTTAAGTTTTGTGTTGTGAAGTTTTCAAGTTATGGGTAAAGATTTGATGGATTATGGAACAAGGAGTGGCAAGAGCCTAAGATTGGGGATGACCAAGGAACCCCAAGGTAAAATCCAAGGACAACCAAAAGCCTAAGCTTGGGATGCCCCGGAAGGAATCCCCTCGCTCGTCTCCGTCCATCGGTAACTTTACTTGGAGCTATATTTTTATTCGCCACATGATATGTGTTTTCGTTGGAGCGTCTTGTATGATTTGAGTATTTGCTTTTTAGTTTACCACAATCATCCTTGATTTACACACCTTTTGGGAGAGACACACATGAATTGGAATTTATTAGAATACTCTATGTGCTTCACTTATATCTTTTGAGTTGGAAAATTTTTGCTCTAGTGCTTCGCTTATATCTTTTAGAACACGGCGGTGGTTCTATTTTATAGAAATAATTGATCTCTCATGCTTCACTTATATCATTTTGAGAGTCCTTTAGAACAGCATGGTAATTTACTTTGGTTATAAATTTTAAATGCTAAGAGAAGTTTGATGCTTGATAGTTGTTTTGAGATATAAAGGTGGTAATATTAGATGTGTGCTAGTTGAGTAATTGTGAAATTGATGAATACTTGTGTTGAAGTTGGCAAGTCTCGTACCATGCACATATGATAAACGTTGTGTGACAAATTTGAAGCATGAGGAGTTCTTTGATTGCTTTCCTTATGAGTGGCGGTCAGGGACGAGCGATGGTCTTTTCCTACCAATCTATCCCCCTAGGAGCATGCACGTAGTGCTTGGTTTTGATGACTTGTAGATTTTTGCAATAAGTATGTGAGTTCTTTATGACTAATGTTGAGTCGTGATACGTCTCTGTCGTATCTACTTTTCCAAACACTTTTGCCCTTGTTTTGGACTCTAACTTGCATGATTTGAATGGAACTAGCCCGGACTGACGCTGTTTTTAGCAGAATTACCATGGTGTTATTTATGTGCAGAAACAAACGTTCTCGGAATGACCTGAAACTTCACGGAGCAACTTTTTGGAAAATATAAAAAATACCTACAAAAGATGAAGGCCAGGGGGCCCACCACCTGTCCACGAGGGTGGGGGCGCGCCTGCCCCCCTAGGGCGCGCCCCCTACCTTGTGGGCCCCCTGGTGCCTCTCCGACTCCAACTCCAACTCCAACTCTATATATTGTGTTTCGGGGAGAAAAAAATCAGAGAGAAGAATTCATCGTGTTTTACGATACGGAGCCACCGCCAAGCCCTAAAACCTCTCGGGAGGGCTGATCTGGAGTCCGTTCGGGGCTCCGGAGAGGGGAATCCGTCGCCATTGTCATCATCAACCATCCTCCATCACCAATTTCGCGATGCTCACCGCCGTGTGTGAGTAATTCCATCGTAGGCTTGCTGGACGGTGATGGGTTGTATGGCATCTATCATGTAATCGAGTTAGTTTTGTTAGGGTTTGATCCCTAGTATCCACTATGTTCTGAGATTGATGTTGCCATGACTTTGCTATGCTTAATGCTTGTCACTAGGGCCCGAGTGGCATGATTTCAGATCTGAACCTATTTTGCTTTCATCAATATATGAGTGTTCTTGATCCTATCTTGCAAGTCTATAGTCACGTATTATGTGTTATGATCCGTTAACCCCGAAGTGACAATAATCGGGATACTTACCGGTGATGACCGTAGTTTGAGGAGTTCATGTATTCACTATGTGTTAATGCTTTGTTCCGGTACTCTATTAAAAGGAGGCCTTAATATCCCTTAGTTTCCGTAAGGACCCCGCTGCCACGGGAGGGTAGGACAAAAGATGTCATGCAAGTTCTTTTCCATAAGCACGTATGACTATATTGGGAATACATGCCTACTTTACATTGATGAACTGGAGCTGGTTCTGTGTCACCCTAGGTTATGACTGTTACATGATGAACCACATACGGCATAATTCTCCATCATAGATCCGTTGCCTACGAGATTTCCATATATTGTGCTTCGCTTATTTAATTTTCCGTTGTTATTGCTATCATCACTACAAAATACCAAAAACATTACTTTTACTACTGTTACCTTTTGCTATCGTTACCACTACTATCATATTACTTTGCTACTAAACACTTTCCTGCAGATACTAAGTTTCCAGGTGTGGTTGAATTGACAACTCAGCTGTTAATACTTGAGAATATTCTTTGGCTCCCCTTGTGTAGAATCAATAAATTTGGGTTGAATACTTTACCCTCGAAAACTGTTACGATCCCCTATACTTGTGGGTTATCAAGACTATTTTCTAGCACCGTTGCCGGGGAGCATAACTCTATTCTTTGAGTCACTTGGGATTTATATCTGCTTATCATTATGAAGAACTTGAAAGATCCAAGAACCAAGATTTATCCCTCAACTACGAGGGGAGGTAAGGAACTGTCATCTAGCTCTGCACTTGAT
Organism: Triticum urartu; assembly: GCF_003073215.2. Taxonomy (NCBI): domain Eukaryota; kingdom Viridiplantae; phylum Streptophyta; class Magnoliopsida; order Poales; family Poaceae; genus Triticum; species Triticum urartu. Next base: position 216,644,698 of record NC_053022.1, on the reverse strand, counting down.
TCACCTTCTGTTCCGAGTAAGCTTGCGACACCTAAAACTACTTCTGCTATTCGTTCTGATATGTCGCATGTTATTGATGATGCTACTTCTGCTATACATGATACTTATGATGAAACTACTTCTATGCTTGATACTATTGTGCCACTTGGTGAATTTCTTGATGAACAACTTGCTAGGGCTAGAGAGATTGAAAATATTGAATCTGATAATACTGATGAAAGTGATGATGAAGAATCACTTGTTATTCCTGAGGGTTATGTTTTTGATCAAGAAGCTTCTTTAGCTATTTTAGCTTGCAAAGATAGATACGAACTTAAGAGGTTATTAGCTAAATGGAACAAGCAATCTCTAAATGCTAGAATGAAACCTGACCCTACTTTTTCTACTTCACCTATCTGTGTTACTGATAAGGATTATGAATTCTCTGTTGATCCTGATATAGTTACTTTGGTTGAATCTGATCCTTTTCATGGCTATGAATCTGATGTTGTGGCACATCTTACTAAATTAAATGATATAGCCACCTCGTTCACTAAAGATGAGAGAACTCGCTACTTTTATATCCTTCAAATATTTCCGTTCTCATTAAAGGGTGATGCTAAGATATGGTTTAATTCTCTTGATCCTGGTTGTGTGCGTAGTCCCCAGGATATGATTTATTACTTCTCTGCTAAATATTTCCCTGCCCATAAGAAACAAGCTGCTTTAAGGGATATATATAATTTTGTGCAAATTGAAGAAGACAGTCTCCCACAAGCTTGAGGGAGGCTTCTCCAATTACTTAATGCTTTGCCTGATCGTCCTATTAAGAAAAATGAAATACTTGATATCTTTTATAATGGACTAACCGATGCCTCCAGAGATTACCTGGATAGTTGTGCTGGTTCTGTTTTCAGGGAAAGAACACCGGATGAAGCTGAAATTTTATTGAATAATATGTTGACAAATGAAAATAATTGGACACCTTCGGAGCCAATTCCTGAGCCTATTCCTACACCAACTCTGAAGAAGAGGGGTATTCTATTTCTCAGTCCTGAAGATATGCAAGAGGCAAAGAAATCTATGAAAGAAAAAGGTATTAAAGGTGAAGATGTTAAGAATTTACCTCCTATTGAAGAAATACATGGTCTTAATTTACCGCCTGTTGAAGAAACATATGGTCTTAATCCTTTACCTATTGAAGAAACTCATGGTCTTGATAACCCGACACAGGTAGTAAAGGTAAATTCTCTCTATAGATATGATAAAGCTGAAATCCCATTTACTAAATTTGCTAGCCCATGCTTAGATGAGTTTGATAAATTTATGGTTAAGCAAGAAGATTTTAATGCTTATTTTGGTAGACAATTGAAATACAATTCAAATATGCTAGAACACTTGGGTGATTATATGGCTAATGTCAAATGTGAACTTAAACTTATTAGTAAACATGCTTCTATGGTTACCACTCAATTAGAACAAGTACTTAACGCTCAAAATGATTTGCTCAATGAATTGAATAGTAAGGATAATGATAATGATGTTAGAGTTATGACTAGAGGTGGCAAAATGACTCAGGAACCTTTGTATCCTGAAGGCCATCGTAAGAGAATTGAGCAAGATTCTCAGAGAAATAATATAGATGCACCTAGTCATTCTAAAAGGAAGAAAAAGAAAAATGATAGGACTTTGCATGCGTCTAGTGATCCTATTGTTGAAACACCTGGGAATCCAAATGACATTTCTATTTCTGATGCTGAAACTCAATCTGGTAATGAACCTGAAACTAGTAATAATGTTAATGATAATGTTCATGATGATACTCAACCTAGTAATGATAATGATATAGAAATTGAACCTACTGTTGATCTTGATAACCCACAATCAAAGGATCAACGTTATGATAAGAAAGACTTTGTTGCTAGGAAACATGGTAAAGAAATAGAACCATGGGTTCAGAAACCCATGCCTTTTCCTCCCAAACCATCCAAGAAAAAGGATGATGAGGATTTTGAGCGCTTTTGAGCGCCTTGCTGAAATGATTAGACCTATCTTTTTGCATATGCGATTAACTGATATGCTCAAAATTAATCTGTATGCTAAGTATATGAAAGAAATTGTTACTAATAAAAGAAAGATACCGGAAGCTGAAATTTCCACCATGCTTGCTAATTATACTTTTAAGGGTGGAATACCTAAGAAACTTGGAGATCCAGGAGTACCAACTATACCATGCTCCATTAAAGGAGACTATGTTAAAACTGCTTTATGTGATCTTGGAGCCGGTGTTAGTGTTATGCCTCTCTCTCTTTATATCGTAGACTTGATTTGAATAAGTTGACACCTACTGAAATATCTTTGCAAATGACTGATAAATCAACTGCTATACCTGTTGGTATTTGTGAGGATGTGCCTGTTGTAGTTGCAAACGTTACTATTTTAACGGACTTTGTTATTCTTGATATTCCCGAGGACGATAGTATTTCTATTATTCTTGGAAGACCCTTTTTGAACACTGCAGGGGCTGTTATTGATTGCACTAAAGGCAATGTCACTTTTCATGTTAATGGTAATGAGCATACGGTACACTTACCGAGGAAACAACCTCAAATTCGTAGTATCAACTCTATTGGAAAAATTCCATCGATTATATTTGGAGGTTTTGAATTTCCCCTTCCTACAGTCAAGAAGAAATATGATATTATTATTATTGGGGATGTGCATATCCCCATTGAGGTAACATAGTGTTATTCAAAATTTCTCCGGTTCCATGTTATTCGGAATGAGTTCGTTAACAAGACTTGATCAACCTTGTTAGTGGATTTCTTTTGATGATCATGAGATGGATGAAACTAGAAGGCACAACCTTCTGTGCCCTCCTTTTACTTTCTGTTATTTATATTAAATAAAATAAAAATAGTATTTTTCTATCTGTTATCTGATTATCCGTGCAATATAAAAATACCCCGGAAATAAAAGTTCTCCAAGTACCCTGAAATTTAAATATGATTTTTTCTGGAATATTTGAGAATATTTGGCATTGAGTACACAGCAGGGGGGTCAACCACCTGCCCACGAGGGTGGAGGGCGCGCCCTACCCCCTGGGTGCGCCCCCTTCCTCATGGGCCCACGGTGGCCCTCCTCCACTTATTCCTGCACCCACACGCTTCTTCTTCCTCCCAGAAACACGAATATCCAGCTCAAGCACGAGTTCTAGCTCATCTTGCTGCCATTTTCGATCTCCTTGCTCAAAGCACCTCTCACAAAACTGCTTGGGGAGATTGTTCCTTGGTATGTGAAAGTGCAACTATCCCTAGGTGGTTTTGGTAATTCATAACAACATATAGCTCATTGAGCTAATGCTATTCCAAGATGATTATTTCAGGAAAGCTCAATGATTGGCATGGCATGGATGTGAAAGTGGAACCCTCAAAATGCTAAGGACAAAGGATTGGCTCAAGCTCAAAAGCTCAAGACTCTTCATTTTATATTTTAGTGATCCAAGATCACATTGAGTCTTTAGGAAAAGCCAATACTATGAAGGAGGGATGAGGTGTTGCTTAATGAGCCTCTTGCTTCATGTGCTTAGTGATATGCTCCAAAACCCTCAACTACTTTCCCATATCCACATATGACCTAAACCCTAAGCCAAACTCGGTCCTACCGATTCTTCCTATCCGGCGCCATCGAGTTTCACTTGTCATTAGCCACTGCCAAACCCTAGCAATTCGGTTCTACCGATAAGGATCTCGGTCTCACCGATATGGGGTTGCAAACTCTCTGTTTCCCTTTCGTAACTTTTCGGTCCCACCGAAAGAGCGAATCGGTCCCACCGGGATTGCAATGTAAACTCAGTGTTTCCCCTTTGTAACTTTTTGGTCTCACCGAGTTCCACTCGGTCTCACCGAAAGAGCAAATCGCTCCCACCGAGTTTGCCTGACCAACTCTCTGGTTAGCTAATTACCAAACTCGGTCTCACCGAGTTTGTGTAATCGGTCTCACCGAGATTACGTTATGCCCAAACCCTAACCATATCGGTCCCACCGAGTTGCATGTCAGTCCCACCGAAAATCTCTAACGGTCACTAGGTTTACATTTTCGGTCCGACCGAGTTTATTGATTCGGTCCCATCGAGATTGGAAAACTGTGTAACGATTGGATTTTGTGTGGAGGCTATATATACCCCTCCACCTCTTTCTCATTCGTTGAGAGAGCCATCAGAACACACACATCATTCCAACTCATATGTTCTGAGAGAGAACCACCTACTCATGTGTTGAGACCAAGACATTCCATTCCTACCATATGAATCTTGATCTCTAGCCTTCCCAAGTTGCTTTCCACTCAAATCGTCTTTCCACCAAATCCAAATCCTATGAGAGAGAGTTGAGTGTTGGGGAGACTATCATTTGAAGCACAAGAGCAAGGAGTTCATTACCTACACACCATTTGTTACTTCTTGGAGAGTGGTGTCTCCTAGATTGGCTAGGTGTCACTTGGGAGCCTCCGATAAGATTGTGGAGTTGAACCAAGGAGTTTGTAAGGGAAAGGAGATCGCCTACTTCGTGAAGATCTACCGCTAGTGAGGCAAGTCATGTGTGGGCGTTGGCCATGGTGGGATAGACAAGGTTGCTTCTTCGTGGACCCTTTGTGGGTGGTTGCTTCTTCGTGGACCCTTCGTGGGTGGAGCCCTGTGTGGACTCGCGCAACCGTTACCCTTCGTGGGTTGAAGTCTCCATCAACGTGGATGTAGGATAGCACCACCTATCCGAACCACGGGAAAAACATCCGTGTCTCCAATAGCGTTTGAATTCTCCAAACCTTTCCCTTTACATTCTTGCAAGTTGCATGCCTTACTTTCTGCTGCCAATATACTCTTTGCATGCTTGCTTGAATTATGTGATGATTGCTTGACTTGTCCCAAAATAGCTAAAATCTGCCAAGAACTAAAATTGTGAAAAGGTTAAGTTTTTATTTGGTCAAGTAGTCTAATCACCCCCCCTCTAGACATACTTTCGATCCTACAGTATGTGACTCCTCCATTGGTCCAATTAGTTTTTGTTCTAGTGCTTTATTCATTGCAAATTTTTGCTGCTTAGTTGACCCTGTTCTTGATCTTGCATGCCAAATTTATATGGTCAAAAGTAGTTTTGATGCATGATATAGGCCCTAGGCACTTGTAGGAGTAGTTGCTATCAATATTATTGAGTTTGGTTTACTTTTATTTTGAAGTCACTAAAAATTTTCAGAATTTTTCAGAGAAAGAAAAATGCTTAGGAAAATGTTCCAAGGTGGTTCCTCAAGGAAGCAAGGACCCAGGCTTGCAATGCGTGATGCTGATGAAGAGCCACCAAGAGACGCTCCAGTGCGTCCTTGTGAGTGGCCTTCTGAAAACTTTATGGATTGAGCAGGAATTAAGGAAGAATTCAACGCATATTTGCGTAACGCTGATCTTGTGAGCTTCAAGGAAGAGAGGTGCAGCCAGTATCACAATCTCACTAGTACCTTTGTGAGAAGGTTTGAATTTTCATCTTCACGTAATTCTCCAACTGTCCTGTTTGATCTTTATGAAAAAATTTACACTATGGACTTAGAGGATTTTACCACTTCTTGCGAACTCCCACAATGGGGTAGTATAAGGGATCCTCGCAAATCTGAATTTAGAGATTTTCTTGCTAGCATAACTGTGGGAGAATCTAGAGATATAACACAAGCTACCATAGGGAACATTCACTTTCCTGCTATACATTATTTTGCTCTCTTCATAGGTAGATGCATTAATGGTAAAGATGAGGCATGTCACATGTGTGTCCCTGACCTCAGTATTCTTAGGAGTGTTGTGTCAGGAGATAAATCTTATAATTTGGGAGCCATTGTTGCACGTAGGTTGCATCTTATTAGATTTAATGGAGATTTCTTTGGAGGAACTTATGCAACCCGCATAGCTAATTTTCTTGGTGTAGCCATACGCGAAGATGATATTGAATTACCACCTGCTTACCTAGACTTTAATGCTATGGTTCACCACCAGTTTGTTGAGAGGAATGAATCACCTCTCCAGTATCGACTAATCTTTGACAAACGTCGTGCTGTCCATATTACTCTCCCTGCTCCTGCCTTCTTTGATCATCAGGCAAAAGGAAGATATACTATTACCAGAGAGGAGGCAGATGAGTACGAGAGGAGAGCGGAGGCCGCTCGTCGCCACGCTGCAGCTCAGGAGGCGATAGCCGCTGCATCTTAGTACGACCCCAACTACTATTATGGATATCCGCCAGGCCAGCCGTGGCCATAGACCAACTTAGGCCAAAAGCCTAAGCTTGGGGGAGTACGTATTTCCCACCGACATTACATTTATGTTCACACACTCGTTGCTAGATGTTAGTGCTCATACTTTTTCATTGTATCATCCATGCTAGTTTAATTTCCTTTTTATGCTTTCTTCTTGTGTGTTTAATAAACCTTAAGAAAAACCAAAAAAATTAGTTGTAGCTTTTAATTAGTTAACTTTCCATGCTTGTAGTAGTAATTAAAAATAAAACCCAAAAATATTTCCTGTTCTTCTTTTACTTGTTGGGAGCTTTCCCATGTAAATAGTTTTATTTCTTTTCTTTGGGGGTCGATAGGAGAAGACCATAATTAAATTGTTGAAGTGGCTCTTATATGCATTATTGTTGATCTGACAAAAGAGCCCATATTGCCTTGTCTTCTCTTGTTTATTGAATGCTTGCAGATTCCAGCTTAGTCCAATGCACGAGCACTATTATTATTATTCACACTATTCGGTCGTGCAAGTGAAAGGCAGTTATGACGATATATGATGGACTGACTGAGATGAGAAAATCTGGTATGAACTCGACCTCTCTTGTTTTTGTAAATATGATTAGTTCATCGTTCCTGATTCAGCCTATTATGAATAAACATGTTTGCAATGACAACTAGAGATCATAGTTCTTGTGCCATGCTTGATTAGCTATGAGTTATAATGGTTTACCTTTCATTCCATTAAAATGGTTGTGATGTGGTATGATAGGGTGGTATCCTCCTCTGAATGATTTAAGTGACTTGACTTGGCGCATGTTCACGCACGTAGTTGAAACAAAATCAACATAGCCTTCACGATATTTATGTTCATGGTGGATTATATCCTACTCATGCTTGCATTCGGTGTTGATTAATTTTAATGCATGTTCATGACTGTTGTGGCTCTCTAGCTGGTCGCTTCCTAGTCTTTTGCTAGCCTTCACCTGTACTAAGCGGGAATACTGCTTGTGCATCCAATCCCTTAAACCCCAGAGTTATTCCATATGATTCCACCATACCTACCTATATATGGTATCTACCTGCCATTCCATGTAAATTTGTATGTGCCAAACTCTAAACCTTCAAATAAATATCCTGTTTTGTATGCTCGAATAGCTCATGTATCAACTAGGGTTGTCCGTATCTTCCATGTTAGGCGGGTTATTCTCAAGAGGAGTGGACTCCGCTCCTCACTCACGAGATAAATGGCTGGTTACCGGGATGCCCAGTCCCATGCTTTATGCAAACTAAATCAAAATAATTGCAAACAAAACTCCCCCTGGGACTCTTGTTAGTTGGAGGCACTCGTTGTTTCGAGCAAGCCATGGATTGATGCTTGTTGGTGGAAGGGGAAGTATAAACTTTACCATTCTATTTGGGAACCGCCTATAATGAGTGTAGCATGGAAGATACTGCCATCTCTTGGCTGTTATGTTGACAATGAAAGTATACCGCTCAAAATATTATTCATCTCTATTTCAAAACCGAGCTCTGGCTCCTCTACAAATCCATGCTTCCCTCTGCGAAGGGCCTATCTATTTGCTTTTATGCTGAGTCATCATCCTCTTATTAAAAAGCACCAGTTGGAGAGCACCGCTGTCATTTGCATTCATTGCTGTTAATTTACATTGAGTATGACTTGACTAGATCTATTTTACCATCAATTACAATGTCTAGTCAGTCCTTGGTCTTTAAAGGTGCTCTGCATTTATGTTTTGCGGTCTCAGAAAGGGCTAGCGAGATACCACCTTGTTATATTATATTATGATTGTTTTGAGAAAGTGTTGTCATCCGAGATTTATTATTATTGCTCGCTAGTTGATTATGCTATTGATATGAGTAAACTTGATACCTAAGTGTTATTGCGAATGTGGTTAGTTATAATCTTTGCTGAAAACTTGAATGCTGGCTTTACATATTTACAACAACAAGAGCAAACAGAGTTTGTAAAAGTTTTTCTTTATCACTTTTAGTTTGTCAACTGAATTTCTTGAGGACAAGCAAAGGTTTAAGCTTGGGGGAGTTGATACGTCTCCGTCGTATCTACTTTTCCAAACACTTTTGACCTTATTTTGGACTCTAACTTGCATGATTTGAATCGAACTAACCCGGACTGACGTTGTTTTCAGCAGAATTACCATGGTGTTATTTATGTGCAGAAACAAACATTCTCGGAAAGACCTGAAACTTCACGGAGCAACTTTTTGTTAAATATAAAAAATACCTGCAAAAGATGAAGGCCAGGGGGCCCACCACCTGTCCACGAGGGTGGGGGGCGCGCCTGCCCCCCTAGGGCGCGCCCCCTACCTTGTGGGCCCCCTGGTGCCTCTCCGACTCCAACTCCAACTCCAACTCTATATATTGTGTTTCAGGGAGAAAAAAAATCAGAGAGAAGAATTCATCGCGTTTTACGATACGGAGCCGCCTCCAAGCCCTAAAACCTCTCGGGAGGGCTGATCTGGAGTCCGTTCAGGGCGCCAGAGAGGGGAATCCGTCGCCATCGTCATCATCAACCATCCTCCATCACCAATTTCATGATGCTCACCGCCGTGCGTGAGTAATTCCATCGTAGGCTTGCTGGACGGTGATGGGTTGTATGGGATGTATCATCTAATCGAGTTAGTTTTGTTAGGGTTTGATCCCTAGTATCCACTATGTTCTGAGATTGATGTTGCCATGACTTTGCTATGCTTAATGCTTTTCACTAGGGCCCGAGTACCATGATTTCAGATCTGAACCTATTTTGTTTTCATCAATATATGAGTGTTCTTGATCCTATCTTGCATGTCTATAGTCACCTATTCTTTGTTATGATCCGTTAACCCCGAAGTGACAATAATCGGGATACTTATTGGTGATGACCGTAGTTTGAGGAGTTCATGTATTCACTATGTGTTAATGCTTTGTTCCAATACTCTATTAAAAGGAGGCCTTAATATCCCTTAGTTTCCGTAAGTACCCCGCTACCACGGGAGGGTAGGACAAAAGATGTCATGCAAGTTCTTTTCCATAAGCACATATGACTATATTCGGAATACATGCCTACATTACATTGATGAACTGGAGCTAGTTCTGTGTCACCCTAGGTTATGCCTGTTACATGATGAACCGCATCTGGCATAATTCTCCATCAGCGATCCATTGCCTACGAGCTTTCCATACATTGTTCTTCGCTTATTTACTTTTCCGTTGCTATTGCTATCATCACTACAAAGTACCAAAAACATTACTTTTACTACTATTACCTTTTGCTATCGTTACCACTACTATCATATTACTTTGCTACTAAACACTTTGCTACAGATACTAAGTTTCCAGGTGTGGTTGAATTGACAACTCAGCTGATAATACTTGAGAATATTCTTTGGCTCCCCTTGTGTCGAATCAATAAATTTGGGTTGAATACTTTACCCCTGAAAACTGTTGCTATCCCCTATACTTGTGGGTTATCAAGTCCATGGATTATAGGCACTCTCACCCTTCCATCATTTCTAGCCTCTTCGGTACCGTGCATTGCCCTTTCTCACCTTGAGAGTTGGTGCAAACTTCGCCGGTGCATCCAAACCCCGTGATATGATACGCTCTATCACACATAAGCCTCCTTATATCTTCCTCAAAACAGCCACCATACCTACCTATTATGGCATTTCCATAGCCATTCCGAGATATATTGCCATGCAACTTTCCACCGTTCCATTTATTATGACATGCATCATCATTGTCATATTGCTTTGCATGATCATGTAGTTGACATTGAAGGAAATATGCCCTAGAGGCAATAATAATGTTATTATTTTATTTCCTTATATCATGATAAATGTTTATTATTCATGCTAGAATTGTATTATTCCGGAAACATAATACTTGTGTGAATACATAGACAAACCAAACGTCACTAGTATGCCTCTACTTGACTAGCTCGTTAATCAAAGATGGTTATGTTTCCTAACCATAGACATGTGTTGTCATTTGATTAATGGGATCACATCATTAGGAGAATGATGTGATTGACATGACCCATTCCATTAGCTTAGCACCCGATCGTTTAGTATGTTGCTATTGCTTTCTTCATGACTTATACATGTTCCTATGACTATGAGATTATGCAACTCCCGTTTGCCGGAGGAACACTTTGTGTGCTACCAAACGTCACAACGTAACTGGGTGATTATAAAGGAGCTCTACAGGTGTCTCCAAAGGTAAATGTTGGGTTGGCGTATTTCGAGATTAGGATTTGTCACTCCGATTGTCGGAGAGGTATCTCTGGGCCCTCTCGGTAATGCACATCACATAAGCCTTGCAAGCATTGCAACTAATGAGTTAGTTGCGAGATGATGTATTACGAAACGAGTAAAGAGACTTGCCGGTAACGAGATTGAACTAGGTATTGAGATACCGACGATCGAATCTCGGGCAAGTAACATACCGATGACAAAGGGAACAACGTATGTTGTTATGCGGTCTGACCGATAAAGATCTTCGTAGAATATGTGGGAGCCAATATGAGCATCCAGGTTCCGCTATTGGTTATTGACCGGAGACGTGTCTCGGTCATGTCTACATTGTTCTCAAACCCGTAGGGTCCGCACGCTTAAGGTTTCGATGACAGTTATATTATGAGTTTATGCATTTTGATGTACCGAAGTTTGTTCGCAGTCCCGGATGTGATCACGGACATGACGAGGAGTCTCGAAATGGTCGAGACATAAAGATTGATATATTGGAAGCCTAAATTTGGATATCGGAAGTGTTCCGGGTGAAATCGGGATTTTACCGGAGTACCGGGAGGTTACCAGAACCCCCCGGGAGGTATATGGGCCTTAGTGGGCTTTAGTGGAAGAGAGGAGAGGTGGCCAGGGCTGGGCCGCGCGCCGCGCGCCCCTCCCCCCTAGTCCGAATAGGACAAGGAGAGGGGGGCGGCGCCCCCCCTTCCTTCTCTCTCTCCTCTTTCCCACTCCCGAATCCTATTCCAACTAGGAAAGGGGGGGGGGGAATCCTACTCCCGGTGGGAGTAGGACTCCTCCTGGCGCGCCCTCCTCCTGGCCGGCTGCACCCCCCCTTTGATCCTTTATATACGGGGGCAGGGGGCACCCCTAGAGACACAAGTTGATCCACGTGATCATATTCTTAGCCGTGTGCGGTGCCCCCTTCCACCATAATCCTCGATAATATTGTAGCGGTGCTTAGGCGAAGCCCTGTGACGGTAGAGCATCAAGATCATGACCACGCCATTGTGCTGACGGAACTCTTCCCTGACACTTTGCTGGATCAGAGTCCGGGGATCGTCATCGAGTTGAACGTGTGCTAAAACTCGGAGGTGTCGTAGTTTCGGTGCTTGATCGGTTGGGCCGTGAAGACGTACGACTACATCAACCGCGTTGTCATAACGCTTCCGCTGTCGGTCTACAAGGGTACGTAGATCACACTCTCCCCTCTCGTTGCTATGCATCACCATGATCTTGCGTGTGCGTAGGAAATTTTTTGAAATTACTATGTTCCCCAACAGTGGCATCCGAGCCTAGGTTTTATGTGTTGATGTTATATGCACGAGTAGAACACAAGTGAGTTGTGGGCGATATAAGTCATACTGCTTACCAGCATGTCATACTTTGGTTCGGCGGTATTGTTGGACGAAGCGGCCCAGACCGACATTACGCGTACGCTTACGCGAGACCGGTTCTCCCGACGTGCTTTGCACAAAGGTGGCTAGCGGGTGGCAGTTTCTCCAACTTTAGTTGAACCAAGTGTGGCTACGCCCGGTCCTTGCGAAGGTTAAAACAGCACCAACTTGACAAACTATCGTTGTGGTTTTGATGCGTAGGTAAGATTGGTTCTTGCTTAAGCCCGTAGCAGCCACGTAAAACTTGCAACAACAAAGTAGAGGACGTCTAACTTGTTTTTGCAGGGCATGTTGTGATGTGATATGGTCAAGACATGATGCTAAATTTTATTGTATGAGATGATCATGTTTTGTAAGCGAGTTATCGGCAACTGGCAGGAGCCATATGGTTGTCGCTTTATTGTATACAATGCAATTGCGCTGTAATGCTTTACTTTATCACTAAGCGGTAGCGATAGTCGTGGGAGCATAAGATTGGCGAGACGACAACGATGCTACGATGGAGATCAAGGTGTCGCGCCGGTGACGATGGTGATCACGACGGTGCTTCGAAGATGGAGATCACAAGCACAAGATGATGATGGCCATATCATATCACTTATATTGATTGCATGTGATGTTTATCTTTTATGCATCTTATCTTGCTTTGTTTGACGGTAGCATTTTAAGATGATCTCTCACTAATTATCAAGAAGTGTTCTCCCTGAGTATGCACCATTGCGAAAGTTCTTCATGCTGAGACACCACGTGATGATCGGGTGTGATAGGCTCTACGTTCAAATACAACGGGTGCAAAACAGTTGCACACGCAGAATACTCAGGTTATACTTGACGAGCCAAGCACATACATATATGGCCTCGGAACACGGAGACCACAAGGTCGAGCGTGAATCATATAGTAGATATGATCAACATAGTGATGTTCACCATTGAAACTACTCCATCTCACGTGATCACTTAGAGGATTAGAGGGATGTCTATCTAAGTGGGAGTTCTTAAGTAATATGATTAATTGAACTTAAATTTATCATGAACTTAGTCCTGGTAGTATTTTGCAAATCATGTTGTAGATCAATAGCTCGCGTTGTTGCTTCCCTGTGTTTATTTTGATATGTTCCTAGAGAAAATTGTGTTGAAAGATGTTAGTAGCAATGATGCGGATTGGATCCGTAATCTGAGGTTTATCCTCATTGCTACACAGAAGAATTATGTCCTTGATGCACCGCTAGGTGACAGACCTATTGCAGGAGCAGATGCAGACATTATGAACGTTTGGCTAGCTCAATATGATGACTACTTAATAGTTTAGTGCACCATGCTTAACGGCTTAGAATCGGGACTTCAAAAGACGTTTTGAATGTCATAGACCACATGAGATGTTCCAGGAGTTGAAGTTAATATTTCAAGCAAATACCCGAGTTGAGAGATATGAAGTCTCCAACAAGTTCTATGGCTAAAAGATGGAGGAGAATCGCTCAACTAGTGAGCATGTGCTCAGATTGTCTGGGTACTACAATTACTTGAATCAAGTGGGAGTTAATCTTCCAGATAAAATAGTGATTGACAGAATTCTCTAGTCGCCATCACCAAGTTAGTAGAACTTCGTGATGAACTATAATATGCAAGGGATAACAGAAACGATTCCCAAGCTCTTCGTGATGCTGAAATCAATGAAGGTAGAAATCGAGAAAAACATCAAGTGTTGATGGTAGACAAGACCACTAGTTTCAAGAAAAGGGCAGAGGGAAGAAGGGGAACTTCAAGAAGAACAGCAAGCAAGTTACTGCTCAAGTAAAGAAGCCCAAGTCTGGTCCTAAGCCTGAGACTAAGTGCTTCTACTGCAAAGGGACTGGTCACTGGAAGCGGAACTACCCCAAGTGATTGGCAGATAAGAAGGATGGCAAAGTAAACATAAGTATATTTGATATACATGTTATTGATGTGTACTTTACTAGTGTTTATAGCAACCCCTCAGTATTTGATACTAGTTCAGTTGCTAAGATTAGTAACTCGAAATGGGAGTTGCAGAATAAACAGAGACTAGTTAAGGGTGAAGTGACGATGTGTCTTGGAAGTGGTTCCAAAATTGATATGATCATCATCGCACACTCCCTATACTTTCGGGATTAGTGTTGAACCTAAATAAGTGTTATTTGGTGTTTGCGTTGAGCATGAATATGATTTGATCATGTTTATTGTAATACAGTTATTCATTTAAGTAAGAGAATAAATTGTTGTTCTGTTTACATGAATGAAACCTTATATGGTTACACACCCAATGAAAATGGTTCATTGGATCTCGATCGTAGTGATACACATATTCATAATATTGAAGACAAAAGATGCAAAGTTAACAATGATAATGCAACTTATTTGTGGCACTGCCGTTTAGGTCATATTGGTGTAAAGCGCATGAAGAAACTCCATGCTGATGGGATTTTGGAATCACTTGATTATGAATCACTTGATGCTTGCGAACCATGCCTTATGGGCAAGATGACTAAGACTCCGTTCTCCGGAACAATGGAGCGAGCAACTGACTTATTGGAAATAATACATACTGATGTATGTGATCCGATGAGTGTTGAGGCTCACGGCGGGTATCGTTATTTCTGACCTTCACAGATGATTTGAGCCGATATGGGTATATCTACTTGATGAAACACAAGTCTGAAACATTTGAAAAGTTCAAAGAATTTCAGAGTGAAGTGGAGAATCGTCGTAACAAAAATAAAAAGTTTCTACGATATGATCGCAGAAGTAAAATATTTGAGTTACGAGTTTGGCCTTTAGTTAAAAACGATGTGAAATAGTTTCACTACTCACGCCACCTGGAACACCACAACATAATGGTGTGTCCGAACGTCATAATCGTACTTTACTAGATATGGTGCGATCTATGATGTCTCTTACTGATTTACCGCTATCGTTTTAGGATTATGCATTAGAGACAGCTGCATTCACATTAAATAGGGCACCATCTAAATCCGTTGAAACGACACCGTATGAACTATGGTTTGGCAATAAACCTAAGCTGTCGTTTCTTAAAGTTTGAGGTTGCAATGCTTATGTGAAAAAGTTTCAACCTGATAAGCTCAAACCCAAATCGGAGAAGTGCGTCTTCATAGGATAGCCAAAAAGAAAATGTTGGGTACACCTTCTATCACAGATCCGAAGGCAAGATATTCGTTGCTTTGAATGGATCCTTTCTAGAGAAGGAATTTCTCTCGAAAGAAGTGAGTGGGAGGAAAGTAGAACTTGATAAGGTAATTGTACCTTCTCCCTTATTGGAAAGTAGTTCATCACAGAAATCTGTTCCTGTGACTACTACACCAATTAGTGAGGAAGCTAATGATAATGATCATGTAACTTCAGATCAAGTTACTACTGAATCTCGTAGGTAAACCAGAGTGAGATCCGCACCAGAGTGGTACGGTAATCCTGTTCTAGAAGTCATGTTACTAGACCATGACGAACTTGCGAACTATGAGGAAGCGATGATGAGCCCAGATTCCGCGAAATGGTTTGAGGCCATGAAATCTGAGATATGATCCATGTATGAGAACAAAGTATGGACTTTGATGGATTTTCCCGATGATCGGCAAGCCATAGAAAATAAATGGATCTTCAAGAGGAAGACGGACGCTGATAGTAGTGTTACTATCTACAAAGCTAGACTTGTCGAAAAATGTTTTTTTGACAAAGTTCAAGGTGTTGACTACGATGAAATTTTCTCACTCGTAGCGATGCTTAAGTCTGTCTAAATCATGTTAGCAATTGCCGCAATTTTATGAAATCTGGCAAATGGATAAACAAAACTACATTCCTTAATGGATTTAAAGAAGAGTTGTATATGATACAACCAGAAGGTTTTGTCAATCCTAAAGGTGCTAACAAAATATGCAAGCTCCAGCGATCCATCTATGGACTGGTGCAAGCATCTCGGAGTTGGAATATACGCTTTGATAAGTTGATCAAAGCATATAGTTTTATACAGACTTGCGGTGAAGCCTGTATTTACAAGAAAGTGAGTGGGAGCACTACAACATTTCTGATAAGTATATGTGTATGACATATTGTTGATCCGAAATAATGTAGAATTATTCTGCAAAGCATAAAGGAGTGTTTGAAAGGATTTTTTCAAAGAAAACCTCGGTGAAGCTGCTTACATATTGAGCATCAAGATCTATAGAGATAGATCAAAACGCTTGATAAGTTTTTTCAATGAGTACATACCTTGACAAGATTTTGAAGTAGTTCAAAATGGAACAGTCAAAGAAAGAATTCTTGCCTGTGTTACAAGGTGTGAAGTTGAGTAAGACTCAAAGCCCGACCACGGCAGAAAATAGAATGAGAATGAAAGTCATTCCCTATGCCTTGGCCATAGGTTCTATAAAGTATGCCATGCTGTGTACCAGACCTATTGTATACCCTACACTAATTTTGGCAAGGGAGTACAATAGTGATCTAGAAGTAGATCACTGGACAGCGGTCAAAATTATCCTTAGTGGAATAAGGATATGTTTCTCGATAATGGAGGTGACAAAAGGTTCGTCGTAAAAGGGTTACGTCGATACAAGTTTTGGCACTGATCTGAATGACTCTTAGTATTCATCTGGATACATATTGAAAGTGGGAGCAATTAGCTAAAGTAGTTCCGTGCAGAGCATTGTAGACATAGAAAATTGCAAAATACTTACGGATCTGAATATGGCAGACCCGTTGACTAAACTTCTCTCACAGGCAAAACATGATCACACCTTAGTACTCTTTGGGTGTTAATCACATAGCAATGTGAACTAGATTACTGACTCTAGTAAACCCTTTGGGTGTTGGTCACATATCGATGTGAACTATGGGTGTTAACCACATAAAGATGTGAACTATTGATGTTAGATCACATGGCGATGTGAACTAGATTATTGACTCTAGTGCAAGTGGGAGACTGAAGGAAATATGCTCTAGAGGCAATAATAATGTTATTATTTTATTTCCTTATATCATGATAAATGTTTATTATTCATGCTAGAATTGTATTATCTAGAAACATAATACTTATGTGAATACATAGACAAACCAAACGTCACTAGTATGCCTCTACTTGACTAGCTCGTTAATCGAAGATGGTTATGTTTCCTAACCATAGACATGTGTTGTCATTTGATTAATGGGATCACATCATTAGGAGAATGATGTGATTGAAATGACCCATTCCATTAGCTTAGCACCCGATCGTTTAGTATGTTGCTATTGCTTTCTTCATGACTTATACATGTTCCTATGACTATGAGATTATGCAACTCCCGTTTGCCGGAGGAACACTTCGTGTGCTACCAAATGTCACAACGTAACTGGGTGATTATAAAGGAGCTCTACATGTGTCTCCAAAGGTAAATGTTGGGTTGGCGTATTTCGAGATTAGGATTTGTCACTCCGATTGTCGGAGAGGTATCTCTGGGCCCTCTCGGTAATGCACATCACATAAGCCTTGCAAGCATTGCAACTAATGAGTTAGTTGCGAGATGATGTATTACGAAACGAGTAAAGAGACTTGCCGGTAACGAGATTGAACAAGGTATTGAGATATCGATGATCGAATCTCGGGCAAGTAACATACTGATGACAAAGGGAACAACGTATGTTGTTATGCGGTCTGACCGATAAAGATCTTCATAGAATATGTGGGAGCCAATATGAGCATCCAGGTTCCGCTATTGGTTATTGACCGGAGACGTGTCTCGGGCATGTCTACATTGTTCTCGAACCCGTAGGGTCCGCACGCTTAAGGTTTTGATGACAGTTATATTATGAGTTTATGCATTTTGATGTACCAAAGTTTGTTCGGAGTCCCGGATGTGATCACGAACATGACGAGGAGTCTCGAAATGGTCGAGACATAAAGATTTATATATTGGAAGCCTAAATTTGGATATCGGAAGTGTTCCGGGTGAAATCGGGATTTTACCGGAGTACCGGGAGGTTACCGGAACCCCCCGGGAGGTATATGGGCCTTAGTGGGCTTTAGTGGAAGAGAGGAGAGGTGGCCAGGGCTGGGCCGCGCACCCCTCCCCCCTAGTCCGAATAGGACAAGGAGAGGGGGGCGGCGCCCCCCCTTCCTTCTCTCTCTCCTCTTTCCCACTCCCGAATCCTATTCCAACTAGGAAGGGGGGGATCCTACTCCCGGTGGGAGTAGGACTCCTCCTGGCGCACCCTCCTCCTGGTCGGCCGCACCCCCCCTTTGATCCTTTATATACGGGGGCAGGGGGCATCCCTAGAGACACAAGTTGATCCACGTGATCATATTCTTAGCCGTGTGCGGTGCCCCCTTCCACCATAATCCTCGATAATATTGTAGCGGTGCTTAGGCGAATCCCTGCGACGGTAGAGCATCAAGATCATCACCACGCCGTTGTGCTGACGGAACTCTTCCCCGACACTTTGCTGGATCCGAGTCCGGGGATCGTCATCGAGCTGAACGTGTGCTAAAACTCGGAGGTGCCGTAGTTTCGGTGCTTGATCGGTTGGGCCATGAAGACGTACGACTACATCAACCGCGTTGTCATAACGCTTCCGCTGTCGGTCTACAAGGGTACGTAGATCACACTCTCCCCTCTCGTTGCGATGCATCACCATGATCTTGCGTGTGCGTAGGAAATTTTTTGAAATTACTACGTTCCCCAACAGACATCGTATTTGTGGCAAAGCCACCATGCTTAATTTTTCATACGTGTCACTCCTGATTCATCGCAATCCCGGTACACCGCCGGAGGCATTCACATAGAGTCATATTTTGTTCTAAGTATCGAGTTGTAATTCTTGAGTTGTAAGTAAATAAAAGTGTGATGATCATCATTAGAGCATTGTCCCATGTGAGGAAAGGATGATGGAGACTATGATTCCCCCCCAAGTCGGGATGAGACTCCGGACGAAAAAAGAGGCCATAAAAAAGAGAAGAAGGCCCAAACAAAAAAATGAGAGAAAAAGAGAGAAGGGACAATGTTACTATCCTTTTTCCACACTTGTGCTTCAAAGTGGCACCATGATCTTCATGATGGAGAGTCACTTATTTTGTCACTTTCATATACTAGTGGGAATTTTTCATTATAGAACTTGGCTTGTATATTCCAATGATGGGCTTCCTCAAATGCCCTAAGTCTTCATGAGAAAGCAAGTTGGATGCACACCCACTTAGTTTCTTTGATGAGCTTTCATATATTTATAGCTCTAGTGCATCTGTTGCATGGCAATCCCTACTCTTTACATTGACATCAATCAGTGGGCATCTCCATAACCCATTGATTAGCCGCGTCAATGTGAGACTTTCTCCCTTTTTGTCTTCTCACGCAACCTAAATCATCATATTCTATTCCACCCATAGTGCTGTGTCCATGGCTCACGCTCATATATTGTGTAAAAGATGAAAGAGTTTGAAAAAGCTAAGTATGAAACAATTGCTTGGCTTGTCATCGGGGTTGTGCATGATGGGAGAATTTTGTGTGGCGAAAATGAAGTATAGTTGTGCATGATGGCCAAACTATATGATTTTGTAGGGATAAGTTTTCTTTGGCTATGGTATTTTGATAAAACATAATTGCTTGATTAGCATACTTGGAGTATTACTATTTTTATGTCAACAATAAACTTTTATTTTCAATATTTTGGATCTGAACATTCATGCCACAATAGAGAAAAATACATTGAAGAACATGCTCGAAAGCATTCCATATCAAAAATTCCATTTTTATCATTTACCTCCTTGAGGACGACCAGGAATTAAGCTTGGGGATGCTTGATATGTCTCCAACGTATCTATAATTTTGTGTCCCATGCTATTATATTATCTATTTTGGATGTTAATGGGCTTTATTTTACACTTTTATATTATTTTTGGGACTAACCTATGAACCCTAATTGGCCAATCTTTCACGAAATGAGCGGATCCCGCGATGAACATGAAGAACACGAGGAGGGAAACGAGGGGAAATCACAAGGGGAACACAAGAGAACACTCAAACCAACAAGTATGATCACACATGCGCTAGATCCATGAACACAAAGGGAGATACAAGATCCAAAGTCAACAACGGACGATACACGAGGTAACCGGTCTTCTCCATGAGGAGGTCTTGAATCCACGAGGGGGTCTTCCCTTAGAGGGGTCTTGAATCCAAAGGGATCTTTTTCGAAGAGGGGTCGCGGTCTCTCTCGTGGAGTAGATCCGATGTGGATGAGCAATGCTCTATCTCTCAAATGAACTAAACCAATGCTAACCCTAGAAAGTAGGACGAGGTGGAGTATATATAGTCTAGGGGATAGAAGGGGTACACGGGCCTCGGCCCTTCACTATGTGCAGACAGGGGAGGCCGGACGTCCGAGCGTCGGGCCGGATGTCCGGGCTTTCACGCGGGGCCGGATGTCCGGGCTGGCGAGGCCGGATGTCGAGGCTGGAGTGGCGGGCTTTGCTGCTCTCGGGTTCAGAGGGATCCAGATTTCTGGGCTGGAGGCCGGATATCCGGGGGCTCGGGAAGGGCTGGATGTACGGGCTGGCGAGGCCGGATGTCCGGAGCCTGTAGTGTTTGGCGGCTGAGCTGCTGAGGTGGGTGAAGCTCCAGGGGCCGGACGTCCGGGGTCGTGGCCGGATGTCCGGGGCTTGGGAGGTGTTCTTGACTCCTTCCATTGGTTCTCTTCATCCGTGAACTTGGGGACTTGTACATCTTCATGTGCATCTTCGGAAGGGTCCTCTTGGTACCTAATCATGCACAACAACTCGGACTTAGGTAGTAGCCATGTCTCATGCATAGAAAGTGGAAGTTCGGAGAGGAGAGAGTTCACCTTATCTTCGATAGCCTTCGCTCGGGCTCTTGTCATTGGTCCAAGTGGTGTCGTAGGGGACGTAGGTAGGTCCATGGTGATGACCTTGGGATGCTCCGCATAATCTCCCCTCCCTTGGGGAAGATCCGTCCTCGGATCAAATTCTTCATCACCATGAAAGGGCGAGAGTTCCTTGACATTGAAGATGTCGCTCACCTTGTACTTGTCGCGGGGGAGGTCGATCTTGTAAGCGTTCTCGTTGTAGCGTGCAAGCACCTTGAAGGGTCCGTCCGCTCGTGGTCGAAGTTTGGATTTGCATTCTTGGGGAAAGCGATCCTTGCGAAGGTGTAGCCACACAAGATCACCAATGTTGAAGGCCATGGGGTGCTTGTTGATGTTGAGCTTGGTCGTAAGTCGTTGTACTTGGCGCTTGATAGTATGTCTTGTATCTTCATGCACCTTCTTGACATGAGTCACACGTGCACTTGCGTCCAAATTGATGCGCTCTTGGAGTGGTAGGGGAAGAATGTCCAATGGTGACAAAGGGTTGAATCTGTAGATGACCTCGAAGGGGGACTTGCCGGTTGTTGAGTGTCTTGCACGGTTGTAGGCGAACTTGGCGATAGGTAGACACTCCTCCCACTCCTTGATGTTCTTCCTGATGAGTACTTGAAGTAGAGCGGAGAGTGTGCGGTTGGTCACCTCCGTTTGGCCGTCGGTTTGTGGATGATATGTCGTGGAGAAGAGTAGCTTGATTCCGAGCTTGGCGTATAGGGTCTTCCAAAAGTAGCTAAGGAACTTGACGTCGCGGTCCGAGACGATCATCTTTGGCACTCCATGTAGACGCAATATTTCCCTACAAAAGATATTAGCAACATGTGAAGCATCGTCTATCTTGTTGCAAGGAATAAAATGTGCCATCTTAGAGAAATAGTCCACAACGACAAATACCGAATCCTTTCCATTTCTAGTCCTAGGCAATACAGGTACGAAATCCATGCTAATGTCTTCCCATGGTTGATATGGAATTGGGAGAGGCATGTAAAGGCCATGGGATTGAGCTTTAGACTTAGCTTTGCGACATGTAGAGCATCGGTTGGTGAAGCGGTTGACGTCGTGAAACATCTTGGGCCAATAGTAGCTCTTGGAGAGTGTGGTGAGAGTCTTGTCGCGTCCAAAATGTCCCATTAAGCCTCCTCCATGAGATTCCTGCAAAAGCAACAAACGAAGAGAAGACTCGAGGATGCAAAGCTTGTTAGCTCTCATAAGATATCCATCTTTGATATAATAGCGTTCCCAAGATGTATGCGTCAAACATTTGGCATAAGGAGTAGCAAAAGTAGGATCATCCTCATACAAGTGTTTTATGTGCTCAAAGCCAATGACATTCAACTCAAGTTGAGTAACAAGCATGCATATGCGGGAAAGGGCGCCCACCACAATGTTTTCCTTATCTTTAATGTACTTGATGACATAAGGAAAAGACTCAATAAATTCACTCCATTTAGCATGACGCTTGTTCAACTTGGTTTGGCCCTTAAGGTACTTGAGCGTTTCATGATCAGTATGAATGATCAATTCATGAGGGCGAAGATAGTGTTCCCATTCATGCAAACCACGGACTAAAGCATATAGCTCTTTGTCATAGATGGGGTAATTGAGTTGTGCTCCGGAAAGTTTCTCACTAAAGTAAGCTATGGGGCGCTTCTCTTGCGTTAACACACCTCCTATGCCATTACCACTAGAATCACAATGAATCTCAAAAGGTTTGTCAAAGTTGGGTAATGCAAGCATGGGAGCATGAGTAAGCAAATTCTTAACCTCACTGAAAGCGGTATCTTGGGATGACCGCCAAACAAAAGTCGCATTCTTCTTGCTCAAAGCAGGCAAAGGCGAAGCAATGGTGATAAAATCTTTCACAAAGCGACGATAGAAACCCGCAAGGCCAAGAAAGCTATGCACTTGTTGCAAGTTGGTTGGTTGTGACCAAGTCTTAATAGCATTGATCTTGGACTCATCTACATGAACACCGTTAGAAGAGACAACAAAACCCAAGAAAACAAGCTTATCAACGCCAAAAAGGCATTTCTCCATATTAGTATAGAGATGCTCTTTTCGAAGAGTTTGTAAAACGGTTCGGACATGGGTGACATGCTCTTTGAGAGACTTGCTAAAAACAAGGATATCATCGAAGTAGACCACAACAAACACACCCATGTAAGGGAGAAAGACATGATTCATAAGACGCATAAAAGTACCCGGTCCTTCCGATAGACCCATAGGCATGACCAACCATTCATAAAACCCAAACTTGGTTTTCAAAGCGGTTTTCCATTCATCACCCTCTTGTATGCGGATTTGATAGTAACCACTCTTAAGATCAATTTTTGAAAATATAGTGGCTCCACTAAGTTCATCAAGCATATCATCAAGGCGTGGAATGGGATACCTATAACGAACGGTGATAGCTTTGATAGGTCTACAATCGGAGCACATGCGAAAGCTACCATCTTGTTTTGGCACAAGAATGACCGGGACGGCACAAGGGCTCAAACTTTCACGCACATGTCCATGGTCTATGAGATGCTTTACTTGCCTTTGTATTTCTTTGGTTTCTTCGGGGTTGACGCAGTAGGGAGCTTTGTTCGGAAGCGGTGCTCCGGGGATGAGGTCGATGCGGTGCTCGATGCCTCTTAGTGGAGGTAGTCCCGGAGGTAGCTCGTCGGGGAAAACATCATGAAATTCCTGCAAAATAGAAGACAACACTAGAGGAAGAGTGTGAGAAGTGTTAGCTTGTGGTTCATTGTCCTTGCACAAAAGGACGTAGTGTAGGACACTAGATGGGTTGTCACACACTCCTCTTATCTCACTTTTGGTGGCAAATAGGACTAAGTTCTTCTTTTCGCTCATCGTGGAGGCACTCGATTTGGGCTTGTGGCGCTGACTCTCTTTTTGGTGGCTCGCTCTCTCACTATTTTCTCCATGATGGGTGGCTTGCTTGTCGGCGATCACTTGACTTGGAGACATGGGACGAAGTACGTACTCCTTTCCTTTCATCTTGAAGATGTAGTGATTCGTTCGGCCGTTGTGGATGACTCCTCTATCAAATTGCCATGGGCGTCCAAGGAGAAGGTGGCACAAGGTCATTGGAACGACGTCGCACTCCAAAGTGTCTTCATAGGCGCCAATTTTGAAGGAGACTTGTACTCGATGCTCGACTTGGATAGTGCCGGAGTCGCTAAGCAATTGCACTTTGTATGGGTGTGGGTGCTTCGTCTTGGGCAATTGGAGCGCAAAGTTCTTCACTTGCGAGGTTATGACAACTCCCTCCATCGATGATGACCTTGACGGATCGTCCATTGATGCCGGCCTTGGTATGAAAGATGTGGCATCGATGGTCTTCTTCTTGGTGATGTTGGAGAGTCAAGACCTTGGAGACAACAAGGGCAGGACTTGAATCTTCATCACAAAAGACTTGTTCTTCTTCATCGTTCACTTGCCGGTGCATGGAGACTTGCTCGATAGAGTCCATTTCTCCTTCACTCATTGAGTCGCAAGTTCCGTCGTCTTTGAGGATCATGGTCCGCTTGTTGGTGCACTCATAGGACTTGTGGCCTCGGCCTCCGCATGTGAAGCATTTGAAGCGTCTTGATGGTCTCATCGGTTGGAGTGGATGATGATGAAGCTCACGGCTTGAAGTTGCTTGTAGTAGGAGGATGACTTGGAGTTGACGAAGCTTTCTTGCGACTCGACTTGTCGACGTAGCTTGTAGAAGGCTTGGTAGAGGGTGTTGGAGTCGTTGAAGCTTGGGTGTTGTAGAATCCGTATCACTTGGATGAGAACTTGGCATACTTGTAATCATCTTGCACTTGACATTTCGCTTTGGTAGCTTGATGCACTAGCTCGATGAGGGTCGAGTATGGTTGGAAGTTAGCGATCTTCTTGATAGGATGGTTGAGTCCATTTAAGAAACGTGCCATTGTTTGCTCATCATCTTCCGTGACGTTGGCTCTTATCATGGCAATCTCCATCTCCTTGTAGTACTCTTCAACGCTCTTGGTCCCTTGCTTGAGTAGTTGAAGTTTCTTGAAGAGGTCTCGGTTGTAGTAGGTAGGCACAAAGCGTGCTCTCATGACATCCTTCATTTGTGCCCAAGTAGTGATGGGTGGTTCACCCTTTGCCTCTCGGCGCTCGATAACTTGTTCCCACCAAATGAGGACATAGTCTTGGAACTCAAGGGATGCCATCGCGATCTTCTTCTCTTCTTCATAGTTGTGCAAACGGAAGATTTTGTCGACCTTCAATGCCCATGAAAGATACTCTTCGGGATCGTTGCTTCCATTGAACTTGGGAATAGTGAATTGTAGCTTGCCGTAGCGTTGATCTTCATTGTGTTGGGGTCGGGGATGATGTTGCTCGTGTTGTTGATGATTGTCAAGCTCGTGTTGCTCTTGGTGAGGAGGGTTGTCAACCTCATGTTACTCTTGTCGTGGAGGATTTCCATTCTCTTCATGATCTTGATGAAGTTGATGTTCTTGGCGAGCATGTGGAGGAGCTTGTCGAGCTCGTGGAGGAACTTGAGGAACTTGACGATGCACGCGAGCTTGAAATCTTCTTTCTTGAACCTCTTCGCGAAGTGCTTCCTCTTGTTCACGCCGATGGCGGTTGCGTGTGGCGACGGCATGACTTGAATCTTGAAGGGCACGTTGCGCCTCAAGTGCTTGAGCTTCATGGAGTTGTTGTTCTTGGCGTTGTGCCTCGGCATCTTGTG
Source organism: Triticum urartu (assembly GCF_003073215.2). Classification (NCBI taxonomy): domain Eukaryota; kingdom Viridiplantae; phylum Streptophyta; class Magnoliopsida; order Poales; family Poaceae; genus Triticum; species Triticum urartu. The sequence goes on along the minus strand of NC_053022.1, from coordinate 216,619,214 downwards.
CTTCTTGTTGTAGACGCGCTTGCTCTTCCGCTTCATGTTGGCGTTGTCGTTGCCTTTCTTGTGCTAGCACAAAAGCCTCTTAGGTTTGACGTTGTTGGAGTTCTTGAGAGTTGGTGTCGCATAGAGGATTGAGGCTTGCTTGACGATCGTTGCGCGCGGCACGTCGAAGAGTGTTCGATGTCGGTGTACTTGAGCCGGAGAGGGTAAAGTCAGAGTGTCGACTTGAGCGGATCCTTCTTGATGAAGGCGAAGTGGAAGAAGAGCGTTTAAGCAACAAAGCATGAAACTCGTCCATTCTTGTGTTGTTCTCTTGCTTGTGATCGTCGAGCATGTGGCCGAAGTAGTCCCTTGTACGTTGCTCAGAGAGTCGCAAGTCGGCGGTGAAGTTGTTGATGCGTTCACTCATTCCTTGTTGCTCTTGATGCAAAGCACGTTGTGCACCAAAGAGGTGGCTCTTGGTGACGTAGGAGTTCATGTCGTCGTCGTGCTCAATGAAGAGTGGGTTGGTACAAGTACTTGGCCTATACATCATTTCAAGATAAAAATGTGAGTGGTAGAAAGAGAAGAACGAATACCAAATGTACCTTGACCGAAGTTGAAAGTGGATCAATGATCACTCCAATGTGGACTAGGAAATAGCACAATTGGTACCAATTCTTGTCGGTTTCTCACACCTACACAAGTAAAATCTTATGGTGGAGCTTGGTTAGGATGGTAGCACAAAATTTGATGCAATTGTAAGTGAGCTTCAATAATGTTGTAAAAGATTCGCAATATTTCAATGTAACAAGTAGACCAAGCAATATAAGGTACACGGAAACACACACAAACAAAAAGATAAGTGGGGTCATGCAACCAAGGGTGAGCCAAAATGTGGAATCCACAAAAATGCTCTTGTTGCACAACACTAGAGAGACGCTAGCACGATTGCACAATCAGCGGATACAAAGTCTTGTGCACAACCTACTAAGCAAAAATGTGACGACTTGTATCCCAAGTATGTCCTATGCAAGGTGTTTTGATGATATGATCCAAGGTGATCTAATATGACAATCTTAATGTTGTATGATGCTATGGTGCTTGCTTAAAAGCTCTTTGCTTGTCTTTTCCTTTTGCTTAAAAGCTTGTTTGGCTCTTTGTTGTTTGAGCTCTTTTCTCATACAATGCTTCACGAACCAAGATAGCAATTGAGTATGCGATGACAACCTTGTGACACAAGAGATGGTACCAAGATATGCAACAATGACGTATGTATGCTATGGGAAGTATGATCACTAATGTGCACAAGTCTCGTTGCCGGCAATACTCAAAGGCTAGTCTCAATGGGTAAGCGACACAAATGAGTAAGGCTATGATGGCTATCAATGTAATGGCAAGAGTGATATATCCAATACCAAGGTGAGGTTACCATTTCTTGCTTACTGTGTGGTGTCAAAATGGTGGCACGAATACCAAGATGTAGTCGAGGTGGTCGTTGTTGATGACGCGTCCGTGGTGAAGATGAGCGGCGGTGATGTTGATGTCGAACCGTACCTAGATAGCCAGGATACGAAACCGCAACTCGAATTCTCAAAGCAAGATTGGACCAACATTGTTGGAGTTGGTGTTGGTAAGTGGTGGTTTTGTATGTGGTATAAGTTGGTGCTATGCGGAAGTAGTGGAGGTATGCAGAAGTATATGTGGGTACCAGAACAAAATTTGGCAAAATATGGACGAAAAACGGGCGGTGGAGAGGAAGTGGTGCTGCCAGGGGCTGGATGTCCGGGCTTGATGGCCGGTTATCCGGGTGCCGGATGTCCAGGCTCTGGATCCGGGGATGAATTCGAAGATCTTCTCGTGGAGAGGTCAATCTGGGCAATTCGAAGGAATTTGTGGGTAGAAACTGGAGAAAAATTGATGGAAAGCTAGATCTACCTGCAACACACGAAATCTGCGGATCAAATCCAACAAAACTTCATCACACCAACAAATCACAAAAATATTTGTGGGCTATTCTTGTGGGGAATTTTCGAATTACGGACGAAAACAACAAAAACTAGGGTAGAAACACAACCGGGAGGCTCCGAAATCGTGATCAATGTGACTCTTGATACCAAGAAGATGTAGGGTAGGAACCCTAATCGGCCGATCTTTCACGAAAGGAGCGGATCCCGCGATGAACACGAAGAACACGAGGAGGGAAACGAGGGGAAAATCACAAGGGGAACACAAGAGAACACTCAAACCAACAAGTATGGTCACACATGCGCTAGATCGATGAACACAAAGGGAGATACAAGATCCAAAGTCAACAATGGACAATACACGAGGTAACCGGTCTTCTCCGTGAGGAGGTCTTGAATCCACGAGGGGATCTTCCCTTAGAGGGGTCTTGAATCCAAAGGCATCTTCTCCGAAGAGGGGCCGCGGTCTCTCTCTGGAGTAGATCCGATGTGGATGAGCAATGTTCTATCTCTCAAATGAGCTAAACCAATGCTAACCCTAGAAAGTAGGACGAGGTGGAGTATATATAGTCTAGGGGGGAGGTCGGACGTTCGGCCGTCAGGCCGGATGTCCGGGCTTTCACGCGGGGCCGGATGTCCGGGCTGGAGTGGCGGGCTTTGTGGCTCTCGGGTTCGGAGGGATCCAGATTTCTGGGCTGGATGCCGGATATCCGGGGGATCGGGAAGGGCCGGATGTCCGGGCTGGCGAGGCCGGATGTCCGGAGCCTATAGTGTTTGGCGGCTGAGCTGCTGAGGTGGGTGAAGCTCCAGGGGCCAGACTTTCGGGGTCGTGGCCCGGTGTTTGGGGCCTGGGAGGTGTTCTTGATTCCTTCCGTTGGTTCTCTTCATCCGTGAACTTGGGGACTTGTACATCTTCATGTGCATCTTTGGAAGGGTCCTCTTGGTACCTAATCATGCACAAGAACTCGGACTTAGGTAGTAGCCATGTCTCATGCATAGAAAGTGGAAGTTCGGAGAGGAGAGAGTTCACCTTATCTTTGATAGCCTTCGCTCAGGCTCTTGTCATTGGTCCAAGTGGTGTCGTAGGGGACGTAGGTAGGTCCATGGGGATGACCTTGGGATGCTCCACATCAGAAACCTTCGGGAGCATGATTTTTGGAACTAATGTGATCCAGAGGACATGGACTGGACGTCAAGAAATGAACGAGGTGTCCACGAGGCAGGGGGCGCGCCCTCCCCCTAGTGGGCCCCTCGTGGCTCAACCGACCTACTTATTCCTACTATATATGTTCACATACCCCGCAAACATCCAGGAGCACGACGAAACCCTATTTCCACCGCCACAACCTTCTGTACCCAAGAAATCCAATCTTGGGGCCTTTTCCGGAGCTCCGCCGGAGGGGGGCATCGATCACGGAGGGCCTCTACCTCAACTCATTGGCCCCTCCAATGATGTGTGAGTAGTTTACTTCAGACCTTCGGGTCCATAGTTATTAGCTAGATGGTTTCTTCTCTCTCTTTGGATCTCAATACAAAGTTCTCGTCGATCTTCTTGGAGATCTATTCAATGTAACTCTTTTTGCGGCATATTTGTCGAGATCCGATGAATTGTTCGTTTATGATCAAGTCTATGTTTGCAAGTCTCTTTGAATAATCAGTTTGGTTTGGTCTACTAGATTAATCTTTCTTGTAATGGGAGAAGTGCTTAGCTTTGGGTTTAATCTTGCGGTGCTCGATCCCAGTGACAGAAAGGGAAACGACACGTATTGTATTGTTGCCATTGAGGATAAAAAGCTGGGGTTTATATCATATGGCTTGAGTTTATCCCTCTACATCATGTCATCTTACCTAATGCGTTACTCTGTTCTTATGAACTTAATACTCTAGATGCATGCTGGATAGCGGTCGATGTGTGGAGTAATAGTAGTAGATGCAGGAAGGAGTCGGTCTACTTGTCACGGACGTGATGCCTATATACATAATCATGCCTAGATATTCTCATAATTATTCGCTTTTCTATCAATTGCTCGACAGTAATTCGTTCACCCACCGTAACACTTATGCTATCTTGAGAGAAGCAACTAGTGAAACCTATGGCCCCCGGGTCTATCTTCCATCATATAAGTTTCCAATCTACTTTTACTTTGCAATCTTTACTTTCAATCTATATCATAAAAATACCAAAAATATTTATCTTATCATTATTATCTCTATCAGATCTCACTCTCGTATGTGACCGTGAAGGGATTGACAACCCCTTTATCGCGTTGGTTGTGAGGTTCTTATTTGTATGTGTAGGTATGAGGGACTTGTGTGTGGCCTCCTACTGGATTGATACCTTGGTTCTCAAAAACTGAGGGAAATACTTACGCTACTTTGCTGCATCACCCTTTCCTCTTCAAGGGAAAACCAACGCAGTGCTCAAGAGGTAGCAAGAAGGATTTCTGGCGCCGTTGTCGGGGAGTCTATGCAGCGAGTTCAACAAGGGAGTCCTTCTTCGTGCTGCCAAAGATTTCGACAAGGTTCTTGCAGGCCTAGCCCGTAACCCTGAGCGCTTTTACATCGTCGGTGGTATCTACCGCTGCGAACTTGTAGTGGGTGCTGTTGACAAACCTGGCGAAACGGTCGCAAGGCTATGTGGCCATGCAGTAGTGGTAGATGGGGACATGATTGCACACGCACAACTGGGCGACGGCAACCTTCTGATCTATGTTGGGATGACCGCCAGTGTACTGGAGGTCGATGCTGACCACCTTGTACTTGTCTTGAGCAAGCAACTGCTCAACGGTATTGATGTAGTCATCCACCACGGTCGGGTCGATGGTGTACACCATCGAGAGATCCGTCTCCCTCGCCTGGTCTCCACTTTATGCTTAGCCAAACTCTATTTGAGCGCCTCTAGACATCCCCTCTCTATGCGTCGTCATGGGTGTGCTTGTTGTGTTATGGGGCGCGATCGAAAGGTTGAAGAGGCTAAGGTTATAATGGCTGCGAGAATTAAAGGGGAAGCCAGACATCCTGGAATATCTGCACGCCCGGATGGCAGTTCTAGTTTGCAGCGCGTAACTCCATCGTGTCACACGTAACTGCATCGTGGCGATGCACCCTCCGCAAACACATGCATATGTGCCCCCAACGTGATCGTGCGCAGGCCCCATTCGCTAGTAGAGTGCACGCGCAGGTACGCAAGCAGAGTGCTCCGCGATCACCTCAACGGTGACCAACCATATATATGCATATAGCAGTTGAACACGCAAGGAAAAGTTCTCCACATGCCTAGCGTGTGGAGGTACGTGAGCAAAGCGCGCCGACGGACGTGAACAGAGCACGTCGAGGGACGTGAGAAGATGCCGGCACAGTGATACGTGACAAATAAGACGAACTTTGTGACCGATGGTGGAGACATCAAGCACGAATCAGATTAGAATTGCGTGTGTGATACGTGACATACAGTTGATCCATCCGAGCTGTTTGTGATGGAATAAGCAGTGTGTGTTTTGGGCAAACGCTTTCTAGTATAGAACCGTTTGCGATTGATGAATTCATCACCGACGGGTTCCCTAGTGTGGTCCGTGTGCGATGTGATATGCTCTGTCTACACAGCACCTATTGGCCATTGGGCGATGGGCAGTCATCCGGGTACACCATAAGGATGCGAAGAGGCATCCTATATCAGTAAGGACTAGTTGTTCCACCAATAGCTCATCTAAGAGAACTCTCGAGTTAACTGTGCTTAGGCTGGAGCAGCCAACAGATGGGTGACTTGATGGGAAGTTGTCTTGATGTTAAGTTAATTGATGGGATGGATCACAGAGGTCAAATTAACTGACCTCTATGATCCATCCCATCAGTTAAATTAACCTCAAGGTCCTTGTTATTTTATTTTATTTTTTAACACATGTTAAAGAAGGTCTACCGCATTACTTTTTGACAATGTGCGATACTTGACATAGAGTTGATCCATCTGAGCTGTTTGTGATGGAATAAGCCATTTGTGTTGTGGGCAAATGCTTGCTGGTATACAACCGTTTGCGATTGATGAATTCATCACCGATGGGTTCCCTAGTGTGGTCCATGTGTGATGTGATATGCTTTGTCTGGACAACATCTATGCTCTGTGTACAGAAGAAGAACATATATATACTTATAACAGGACATGATTGCAAAACCAAATTAAACATCCAGTTACATTATATAACAAATACCATAAATATTGCAAGGTTCAAATTCAAAGATTACAAGGTTCAAACTATTCAGACACATAAAATTCATCTTCTTAAGAATCTTTTTCATGCATTATCTGTGAAAGGATCAGCCACCGAGAAGTCATATAGCGGCTCGATACAGTGACTTCCGAATAATCTGTCATATGAAGTTACAAACTGAAATTCAGCTTGTGCAAAGCCTTTTCCATTCAGCTATAGACGCCTGCACTCTTTAGCAATCCATTCACTTCTGCGCAGTAAATATAGGGCAAACCTCATTACCTCGAGCAACCTTGCTTTCTCAAGAAAGAACCTGGCGAATTTAATTTCTGGTGTGGTGTCTCGGTACTCGTTAAAAGTAATTTATGTGAGATGAAGATCAAGGCATTCAAAGGGATTGGTATATTCCCCAACATTTTCTACTTTCGGGCATGCTAGTATCCGCAAACAAAGACAACATATTAATGCATAACTGCAGATTTGAACACTTCAGGCCTCTTTGATTTGCAGGATTTCTAAAATACATGAAAAGAATGAAATGCCACCTTCAATCTTTCATGATAAACTTTTATCACGAAAGCATTTCAGGCGAAGGAATAAAAAGCGTACAACACTAGCACTCCAAAAAAATATGTATTGAAATCCTGCAAATTTCCTTTAGAAATCATTCTATATTTGTCATTGTAATCATGGGTAAAAGTAACAAAAAATTGCGCTCCGTTGTGGTTAACAATTAACATGAAAGGAGCATCACCTTGATGTATAGCTTCTTAGTCCAAGGAAAGCATCTAAATGCACTGCCTGAATGTAGCACGACGCAGCGTGGGCGCGAGGCGGAACACGGACGGCGGCAGCGAGCAAGGATGTCTAGCATGAAGGCTGAGCTCCTCGAGCCGATCCAAGGCTAGGGATAGGAACCAGTAGTGCAACCTGGGTTCGGTCTTGTTGCGGGGATTGAGCCTGCCGATAGCAAGGCGTCTGACCGGCCCAGGGTGCGTGTCGAGGACGTGGGACAATTCGTCCAGGCATTGCTGCTCCCCACTGAAAAACTCGTGGTCGACAATGAGGTCCAGGGGGTGTAGTGCCAGAGGGGGCGCCACCGCCGCGAGAGGACAGTGGTCTGCACACCATATTTGATGGGGAGGTGGGATATGACGGTTGCGAACATCTCGTCGAGGAGGCTGCTGATGAAGTCCACGTTTGCCGGAGGCTCTTGCGGTTCTGGCTTGACCCGCCCCCGCTTGTTGGCCGGCTCGTCCTCCATCTTGCAACAGGCGGCGATCCTCGACGGTGGTGCTTGTAGATGAGAACGGAGGACTGTTCTACGTACCTTCCCGAGGCAGCCGAAACAAAAGTCCAAAACCAGCAATAAATTGCAGCGCTCGCGGTGGACTGCTGATAGTCGTCCCGTCTAATCAAATAGCTGCCCGCGGTAGTAAATGGTTAGTTGAACGCCCACGGTTTTACTAATACAACTATTTGCGATAATAATATGGTGGCTATTTGTTAAAAATGACTAGGAAGATCAATGTATGAAAAGGCAAAACAAACCCTGAAAAATTTCATATGTTTAGCACAGTTGCATGTTACCTCTCTAAAATAAATCAAGGCAGGAAGATACAACGTATGTCGTTTCGCGACCAGATCATGTGACCAAGTTCGCTCTCGGAACCCTGAGGCTTCTTGATATAAGCTCCGGTTTGTATGAAAGAAAATATGGGTCAAAGTCGAGTGGAAAAGGGCGGCAATATCTAATCCTAGCTTACAAAAGGTACAAAAGCATGATGATTAATTGTTCATCAGGTTTACACGAAATCCAAATTTAACAGGATAATAACAACTAACTCAACCAAAGTTTTGAGCAGTCATAGTGAAATAAATCGGTCTGAACCATAAAATCAAGATCCTGGACCAGAAAATCTACTGGTACAAAAAAGCAAGTTGTTGTAAATAGAAGTCGAGCACGTTCAGAAGGCCTTTTGTCCATCTGGAACTTATTTTTATGTTGTTCAACGTGTCTATCCGTGAGAAAGTATCTGTCCAAAAACTTAATCGTCATGGATAGTAGTACTTTCGCATTCAACAGGAAGAATGTGACAAAGCAAGTGCACGCACGCTAACCCTAGTCGGATTATTAGCAAAAAAATCGTTTGTACAAAACGAACACTTAATCACTAACCATAGATACCATTCAAACAATCAATACACTACACAGATCTAACGAATCTCACTCTGATTTCATTGACTGGGTGAACATAACCAAGGGTTTCTATTCCCAACAAGGGGGGGGGGGGCTAACCGATTTTCCGTCGGAGTCAGAGTCTTGCCGGAGTAGCAGTGGACCTCCGGCTCCGACTGGGGAGGCACGACGATGGCGACGAAGTCAAGATCGCCTACCTGCATGCGGGAGACCTCGTCGGCGGCAACAGCAACCTCCGCGCCCAGCTTCATGCATTGTGCGGGTGCTTTACCAGCCCCGGCATCGCCACTCCCACAGATAGTGCGCTTCGGCAATATCCAAATACACTCCATGCGACAGTGGCAAATGTGGACAGGGTGTGTGACCGCGGATCGGGTGCGCCATTAATATGGAGCAGAGGGAGCGAGGTGAGCGGCGGTCAAAGGGCTGGCTTGCCTCTCGGTGAGCCTGCGTAGCGGACTGCAGGCATGCCTACCATCATTTCACACAGCTACTAGCATGCCCCATGATGAGTGCGTAGCGAACACGCGCATGCCTCGGCCTCCCGGTCTGCCTGCTAGCATGCGTCGCGTCAACTCACGCATGCTCGTACGGCACAAGGGAGGCATGTACGGCACATATTATATTGATTTTTCCCTTTTGATGATTAATTCTGCTGCTTTATTGCTTAACCGAAGCACTACACTTACAGTTTTGTTGGTGTAAAGCACACGGTTCAAATAAAGAGTTCAAATAACAATTATTGTCTAAAGCATAGTGTAATTTCCTGTATGTAAGGAAATAATAATATCACCGTCTATTGGTGTCCATATGACACCACGATAAGTTTCATGAATTTCAACTTAGTTTCGGATATATTGGATTTTAAAATCAAGATTCTGGATGTTAGAAATTTCTTGCATGGGGACTAAACATGCACCCGGGGACACATACACATATAATTTTGCAATCCATTTTTGTGCATTATCATGGGTCTCATGTAGATCAAATTTGATTTTTACACATTTAAATCCCTGGGAAATCAATCAATGTATAAAAAACGGAGAGATGTTATTTTTTTCATTTTTCTACACTAAACTCCTTTGGTTGCATGTTCGCTGCAGAAAAAGTTTGACATGCATCTTTGGGCCACATGCACGCGGTGGTGCTAGGACACTCACTCGCGTGGGCCCACGAGGTCGCCGTCCAGCACTATGATGTGCGATGAGAGATGTCAATTTGACCAACAAGGATGGTCATTTTTTGGTTTTTGTTATACGTATGGTAGGAGTATATATATAATATGCTTTGAAGAGGGTGGCCTGCGAGTCATATAGGACACTCACTCGCGTGCAATGCTTCCATCCATGGGCCTGCGAGGTTGTCCTCCATCACTTTGATCCAGCAAGGAGGTTTCTTTTTGGGTTGTGTTATGGTAGGAGTATATAGTATGCGTCGAAGATGGGAGGAGGGGGCCGGGGCAGCACATATATACTACACACACGTCATGAATTAATCTCACTCCATGTGGGGACTTTTCGGTTTCTGAGGTTGGTGCCGCAAAGAAGTTGTGCATATTGTGTATTAAAAACATCGCCAACACACTAGGCCACGTGCGTACGATGGTTGTCACTCATTCGCCTGCGACTCTTCCCTCCATGGGCCCATGAGGTCGTCGTCCGTCTAATATATGACACAAATTTGACGAACAAGGAGGAGTATCTTTAGGTTGTGTTACGGTACGTAGGAGTATATATTATGCGTCGAAGAGGGGAGGGGGGCAACATCAAAGTTCTGCATATATATTAGGTATTCAAACATCGCAACCACACATCTCCATACATGTGTTTGGCCCACAAGCAAGCGATGGAGGTTGTCCTATAGCACTCACACACGGGGTTATCAGCGAGATGCTTCGTCCATCTCTGTGTGCCCGCTTGGTCAATCACTTCGACCGACATTGATATAGGTTAATTTGACTTATAAATAGGAGGGTATTAAATTTTGGTCCATCTTATACAGTTCGGTACTTGCAACTATATACTTCACGCGCATGTGTACGCAAGAATCCCTCCCACTGGGTCGGAGGGGGGGGGAGCACGCGACGCATCATGAACCAGATTTGTGTGGGGACTGTGCGTTTTTTGATGCATGCATGCGCCACATGAAAATGTTGTGCGTTTGGTATTCAAACATATATGCATGCATCGCGCATGTCCGTACATATATTTGGGGCACATATATACATGTAGTGGTTGTCTTTGGACACTCTCCCTTGCTTGGTTATCAATGATGGTCCACCTATCTAGCAGTTGGCGGTGCCGCCTCGGGGCAACTCGATGGTATTCGGCGATCGTCCACTTTGCATAGACAGATGAGTCTGTAGATAGAGAGCGCGCGACTCTGGAAACGGGTCTGACTCACCGGGAGATCTCCTTGGGATAGTTTTCCTTTCTTCGAAGAGCTTGTGCACTGGGATTTCGAGGTTACTCGGGGTGTCCCGAGATGGAGGACTGTCTCCGCAGATCGTGAGAGCTTATCATGGGCTAAGTTGGGACACCCCTATAGGGTTTAAACTCTCAAGAGCTGTGCCCGCGGTTATGTGGCAGATGCAAATTTTTAATATCTAGTTGTAGAGAACTTGACACCTAATCCGAACTAAAATACACCAACCGCGTGCATAACCGTGACCGTCTCTTTTCGAGTGAGTTCAAGAAGATAAGACAGTGAGGTTATGTTTGAACGTAAGTAGTTCAGGATCACTTCTTGATCATTACTAGTTTGCGACCGTTTGCGTAGCTTCTCACATTACTCTTGTATTCGTAAGTTAGCCACCATACGATGCTTAGTGATGCTGCCACCTCACCACTTATCCATTCATTACCCATTAAGCTTTGCTAGTTTTGATACCCATGGTAATGGGATTGCTAAGTCCTCGTGGCTCACAGATTACTACAACAACAATTGCAGGTACAGGTAAAGCGAAGCTTTGACGTGAGAGTGATGCTTTCTTGTTTTGGAGTTCTTCTGCTTCTTCTTCTTTGATCAAGGGATAGGTTCCGGGTCGGGAGCCTGGGACTAGCAGGGTGGATGTTGTTTTTCTTTTCGTTTGATTTCATCCGTAGTCGGATCCTTCTATTTTGTATGATGATTGCTATGTATTGATGAACCGTTGTATTCATGTTGTAGCTTGTGGAGAGTGTAAGCCTTTATCTTGTATTCTCATCTGTTCAATACATGGTATGTTGCAATGATATCCACCTTGCTATGCGCTCGAAATGGGGTTGTGCCCCAATCATGAATTCATCACGTGATTGGGATAATATCGCAACTTGGGCGCTACAGTGCACCCCTGCAGGGAAGTTAATCTATTCGAATAGTCGTGTCCATGGTAACAGACGCTCAGAGTTGTATCCCGATCTACTACAACTAGAATTGGGTACTGGAGACACTAAATGGATATGATGGCTCCAGGATCGCTTTATGGTAGGGAGTCGAGGAAGGATATCTGGGAGTTACTATATTATACTTGTTACTTTATAATATGCTAATTTGCACTCTTCTAGTGCTGCAAGATGATGCAAGATGCTAGTCTTTGATATGCTAGGCTTTCCCTTCTATTATGGCATTTCTGCAGTTCAATCCAAAGATATAGCCCCATTCCTTTGATATTGATGCATACTTAGTATAGATCTGATGTAAGTCTTGCGAGTACTTTGGATGAGTACTCATGGTTGCTTTGCTACCTCTTTTCTCCTCTACCCGATTGCTGTGATCAGATGACGGAGCCCGGGAGCCAGCTGATCGAGCCGATGACCACTACTACCTCGATGGAGCTTACTACTACATGGAGACCGCCAATGACCCGTAGTAGTTAGGAGGCTCCCAGGCAGGAGGCATGTGCCTTTTCAATCCAGTTATTGTTGTTTTTCTAGCCTTCTTAAGTCAGACTTGTTTACTTATGTCTGTACTCAGATATTGTTGCTTTCGCTGACTCTTGTGTATTCAAGCTTATGTATTCGAGCCCTCGAGGCCCCTGTCTTGTAATATAAAGCTTGTATTATTTTAATTTTTGTTTAGAGTTGTGTTGTGATATCTTCTCATGAGTCTTTGATCTTGATCTGCGCATTTACGTGTATGATTAGTGCATGATTAAGTCGGGGCGTCACAAAACCAAGTGTTGTTGGCATCGCCCGTGTCATTGCGCCCGAGGTATCGGTCCCTGAGTTGGCCACTCTAGCTCTAGGGCCCTTGATGTTAGTTGCCAGCCCCGGCCCAAGTGAGCGCCAAATTCTTGGCGCCTTAGGCGACGTGGCCACTCTAGTGCTTGCTCATACAAGTGTGGCCCTTGAGACGGCTTCCCCTTTCATGGGCCACTGGCAGCCATTGATGACATAGGTAGGGGGATTTGAGGAGCCCATCTACCATCCTACCAAAGTCGACCGCTTCTCGCCCCGAGTACATACGCCATTGCCGCCACTCTCTGGTTTCCAAACCATGCGGTGGCAGCTTCCTTGCAACCAAGACTACAGCCATGCTCAACATCATCGCCAAGGTAAAACAGTTGATCATGGAGAAGCTTGGGATCTCTGCAAAGCGGGACGACACCATGGCACGCCACAAGGAGGCATTCGAGAGGTCACTAGAGGAAGTCCAGGTTGGTGCCCTCATGGTGTTGCCCTTTGCAAAGGCTAAGGTGAGCGCAGCTAGTGGAGAGGTGGTTTGCCAAGCGTAAGGGTCTGATGTATACTTGTTGCTATGTTTATTATGTTCCTTTATGGATAGCTATGCAATGCTAATGTGGAATGTGCACATACTGAATATCCAGCATGTAGAGGTATGGACCATCGATTGGTGTGATTACATAATCCATCCCTTATTTTCTTTCATGAACTGAATATGATGGATGTTGATGCCAGAGTCATCATGGAGTCATGTAGTGCTTCTTATGATTCTTTTGTGTGTAACTGGCTGATGGTACAAGGGGGTAAATGTGGCTGCATGGAAAGTGGATGACATTATTGTCAATCACAATGTGTGTGTGTGTTGTTGCCCACAATTATGGCCCATTATTTGCGCCATAGATCGGGGAAGGGTTGGAGCCTGGTTGGTGTCTATGGCCCTCAAGCTGATGTGGACACATTCACATTCCTTGACAATCTGCCCCGAATGTATGCTTCATCTAGCCTCCATGTTGCTTGTGCCGACGACTTCAACAAGATCCAGTTTTATTGTTGATAAATCCAACACACGTATCAACAGTCGCATGTTAAGTTCCTTCAAAAGATTCATCAACGACATTTCCTTTAAGGACACATATCTGCACAGAAGGACCTATACTTGGTCAAACGAGTAGCAATGGGCACCTTGGTGAAACCGGACCATGTGCTTTGTGATAGGGCCTGGCATGATTCCTTCCTAGACTGCTTGCTACAGCTAATCGCCATGGCCTTCAGCGTTCACTGCCCCCCATCTAGTAGTGTGTGGTATGTACTTCAGACCTTCAACACTATTTTTGTTCGAGAACAGCTGCCAATGATGTGGTCACGAGTGCTTGGGTTGCACCAGCGGCCTCGACTAACCCCTTCATCATCCTTCACCAGAAGCTCACCAAGATGGTCCTTGCTCTTAAAAGGTGGAACTCCAGGAACACTATCCAACAGAAGCTCGCCCTCGATGTTAGCAACAAACTCATCTATCGCCTTGAAAAAACATGTCATTCCTGACAACTTACTTGTGAGGAACAGAAACTGCGCAATCTGCTGAAGATGTGGCGTCGTGGAACGATCAAGATGGAGGCAACGGGCTAAGGTCTTGTGGATCAAATTTGGGGTTGTATCATCTCAAATGAATATATCATTTTTATTGATCCATGCTATTATTATACCACTTTTCCATACTTTTTGTACCAATTATTATTATTTTTCTAGACTAACCTATCATATATCACTAAACCACAACACTCGATTGGGGGCAGTTAACTGCCGGGAGAAAAACATGTCTAAGGGCAAAGAATCTGCCGGGACATCAGTTACTGCCGCTAAAAGCACATTAGGGTAGGACAACTGCCGGGAGAACTTAAGCAACGCCGACGCGAAAACTGCCGGTACACTTTACGACCCAAACTCTACCGGGAGAACTAAATCTCGGCCCATGATCTGCCGGAGACCGTCTTCGGCGCGAGACCGAATATAGTATCAGCCCTAAGCGCGCGCAGCGAGGAAAAAAAGCGCGCGACTTGGCGAAAATTTTAGCACGAAAGAAATATACGCGCCGGCCCTACCTCTACCAGACCGCAACGCCCGCCCCCAAATCACGCCCAATCCCCACCTATGCGCTCCACTAGATCCAGATCCGCCGCCCCGCCTCCCCCCTCCCCCCCGGCGCCCCCGCCCCTGCCCCAAACCTTCCCACCGCCGCCCCCGTCACCCCCAGACCTTCCCACCGTCGGCGAGCGGCTGCGTTCCACTCGATCAGATCACTTCCGGCGTACCTCCCCACCACCGCAGCTCCTCTGCCGCCCACAAATCCAGCGGACCGCAAGCCGCCGGCGCCCCCAACCATCCCACCGCCGACAGCTGCTTTCCAACCAAATCACTGTAGCCATCGCCCCCATCACGGCCACCCCTCCGCCGCCCCAACAACCACCGCACTACCGCCGAGCACTGCCTCGTCGCCCCACTCCAGAGCTGCGGGGCTGAGCACCTGATTGACACAGAGCACCACTGGTGGCTACCATCCTCCATGGAATGCCTTCCTCGCCACCAACCTACTCGCACGCTTCCTCCCCGAGCAGGCCTCCCCGCAAGCTTCACCGACCACCAAGCAACGGGTCCGCCTCGTCCTTCACACGCCCCCGAAGCAGTAGACCGCCGAGCCTCCTCTCCTACGAGCAGCTCTGCCTCCTCAACATCATTTCCCTGGATATTGTTGCCTCTTTGACAGGTGAGATTTTTCAATATTGTTGCCTTTTTTGTTCTGAATGTGCAGCTATGCATTGTGTAGAAGTGTAATAATGTTGAAAAGTAGCAGCACTGAACTATTCCGGCAGTTAGTACAAATCATCATTTTGAATTGCTTTGATCTAATAACAGTGAAAATCATGAGCCACACACGTCTAAAGGTTCTTTGTTATCTAAAAACTAACACTTCAGATCAAAGGACAGGGACCATTGGTGATTAATAATTGCATACCTTAATTAGATTTGTTGACACCTGACTAAGTTGTTTAGTTGAGCTTTGGAGTTCATTTTAATTTGAGATGAAAGAAAGCTAATTAGTTTAACTCTTTGTTTGTTTAGTTGATGCCTACATCCATTTTATTGTGCTGGAGTATAGAGAGAAGGGGATTATTGTGTTCGGTCTGGTCCATGAAGAGAGATGGGGATTATTGTTATTCCTTCAGTTAGGTTCAGTTAGAAATACCTGAACATTTTAGTGCTAATACTATTATTCCAGTACAGAACTAATTTGAGAATGACCAAATTTGTGGTCATACACTCTGCATTCTCAACATCAAGGTACTCCAATTCTAGGAGAACTAATTTGTGGCCATACACTAAGGTTCTAGGAGTATAACATTAGGGTAGTTTCTCTACATACAAAGGCACGCTCCAATTCTAGGAGGACTAATTTGAACTTTGAATGATTTTAACAAAACAAACTAGCATGAGTATAACTTGTTGAGAAAAATACTACTTGTACTAGTAAACTTTCAAGTTTACATGGCTGGTTAGCATTCTTTCTTAAACATTGATGCCTAGCTGTGTTCTAAAGAGTATAAGGCCATGCTTGGAATGGATGTATCTTGATACGGAGGTGTATAACTTACACGTGTAACTTACTGTCGGTCGCCTGCCACTGCCAGGGGCTGCTGCTGGTCGTTAGGCGAGGAACTCGTCTCCTGCAGCCGTGGCTTCATGGCCGCCTTTGTCGCGCTCAGCATCCAGCACCACCACCTCAAGGAAAGTTGCGGCTACCGGGCCCCCTTCATTTCTCCCCACACCAACTTTTCCTTGCCCCCATTTTTAGCTCCTGGCCAGGTAGATCTCGCCAGGTCCCGACCATGCCGACGACGGGAGGGTAGCGACAAGGGGGCGTCCAGTTGGAACTAGAGGGCCGGCGCCGAGGACCTGCCACTGTGAGACTCCACCGCCAAACACACCAACCCCAAGGTTTGCTCCTCCTTGGCCCTGTTATCTTGCTGTTGCTGCCATAAGATTGATTGGCTCTCTGAATTGTTCTCTGATAAATACTCAGACTGAATTCAATCTAAATGGAGTAAACATTTATGACAAAGAAATGTTTTTTGCTACTATTGGATAATGCACTGCTATGCTGATAATAGAAATGTTCTGTGCTAAAGTTTATCAACAAGAAATGTTTTGTGCCAAAATTTATGCTGATGACAAAGAAATGCAGTGCTAAAGAAACATTTGTGATAAATGCTAGTGCTATATTTTTAATGTCAAGTCTGAAATTTTGGTCTTTACTGTCAAGTCTGAAGTTAGTGGTAACTACTGAAGTTGGTGTCCATGTCAAGTTAGTGGTAACTACTGAAGTTTGTAGTTACAGTTGCTTGTCTTCCACACAAGAAGCTGGTGTTTCTGTCAGATCTTTGAAGGTCTGGTTTTCTAGTTACAGTAAGTTAGTGTTCATGTCCGTCATTGGTTACAGTAAGTTAGTGGTTAACTAGACACTGGTTGAAGTCTGAAATGGGCATGCACGATTAGTTAGCCTTGCTCCCCTGGGTTACTGCATTTTGCATGATTAGTTGTTTAAGTGTAAGGATTAGTATCACAGATATTTAAGTGTGTACACTGGACAAAGTTGCATAGAAATTTACTATAGTTATGTGATGAACATTATTAGAAGATGCTTCACTGACTCAAGATTGATCTATTCTTAGAGATTAAAAGGAAGAGATGGCTATTCCTTACAGAAACATGACACAACAAATTCATTTTTTGTTGGGAACTCGAGGAACATCTTCAAGCCCACTATTCTTATTCTCATTCTGTAATCTTATTTACTCCTTGCATTTTCATTCTTATTCTTACTGTCAAAATTAAGAGCAAATTCTAGTAATATTTGTACTGCTTGTTCAGATGTTATAGATTGCAAGCATCAGAGTTGAAGAGGCTATTAACAGAACTAATTTGCTCATATTGTTTCTCTTTAAGTACTTTGTTTTGTTATCAATGGTCTAAAACTTGGTCCTTGATTAAAACTGTCATGTCTTTTTTTGCTTGTTCTAATCTGCCAAGTAGTGACTGGTCAGCTTGACCTTTTTTCAAAAATGAGAAAAGGTCTACTCCCAGATAATGCTAAACTGGAACCAGATTGTTGATTTCCGGATAACACAATTATAGCATGAACAATAGACAATTATCATGAACAAGGAAATATAATAATAACCATTTTATTATTGCCTCAAGGGCATATTTCCAACAGTCTCCCACTTGCACTAGAGTCAATATTCTGATTACATTGTGATGAATCGAACACCCATATAGTTCTGGTGTTGATCATGTTTTCATCGAATCCGACCCGACTAAAGTGGGAGAAATAGACAACGCTAGCCACCTTATGCAATTAGTGCATGTCAGTCGGTGGAACCTGTCTCACGTAAGCGTACGTGTAAGGTCGGTCCGGGCCGCTTCATCCCACGATGTCGTCGAATCAAGATAAGACTAGTAACGGCAAGTAAATTGACAAAATTGACGCCCACAACAACTTGTGTTCTACTCATGCATAGAAACTACGCATAGACCTAGCTCATGATGCCACTGTTAGGGATCGTTGTAGAAATTAAAAAAATTCTACGCATCACCAAGATCAATCTATGGAGAGACTAGCAACGGGAGAGAGGGGAGTGCATCTTCATACCCATGAAGATCGCGACGCGGAAGCATTACAAGAACATGGATGAAGGAGTCGTACTCGCAGCGATTCAGATCGCGGTTGATTCCGATCTAAGCGTCGAAGAACGGCGCCTCCACGTTCAACACACGTACAGCCTAGGGACGTCTCCTCCTTCTTGATCCATCAAGGGGGAAGGAGAAGTTGGGGAAGAGCTCCAACAGCACGACGGCGTGGTGGTGGACCTTGCAGTTCTCCGGCAGGGCTTCGCCAAGCTCAACGGAGGAGGGGGTCTTGGAGAGGGGGAGGGCCACGCCTTGGATGTGGTGCTGCTGCCCTCCCTCCACCCCTCTATTTATAGGGTGAAGGGGAAGGGGGTCGGCCCCTCTAGATGAGATCTAGAGGGGGGCGGCCAAGGGGAGGGGGCTTGCCCCCCAAGCCAAGGGGGGCGCCCCCTTTAGGGTTCCCCCAACCCTAGGTTCATGGGCCCTAGGGGGGTGGCGCCCAGCCCACTTAGGGGCTGGTTCCCTTCCACATACAGCCCATAGGGCACTCTAGGGCAGGTGGACCCTCCAGGTAGACCCCCGGAACCCCTTTGGTGGTCCCAGTACAATACCGATAAACCCCGAACACTTCCGGTCACCGTATGATGACTTCCCATATAAAAATCTTCACCTCTGAACCATTCTGGAACTCCTCGTGATGTCTGGGATCTCATCCGGGACTCCGAACAACATTCGGTAACTGCATACTATTTCCCATAACAACTCTAGCGTCACCGAACCTTAAGTGTGTAGACACTACGGGTTCTGGAATCATGCAGACATGACCGGGACATCTCTCCGGCAATAACCAACAACGGGATCTGGATACCCATGTTGGCTCCCACATGTTCCACGATGATATCATCTTATGAACCACTATGTCGGGGATTTAATCAATCCCGTACACAATTCCCTTTGTCTACCGGTATGATACTTGCCCGAGATTCGGTCATCGGTATCCCTATACCTTGTTCAATATCGTTAACGGCAAGTCTCTTTACTTGTTTCATAACACATCATCCCGTGATCAACTCCTTGGTCACATTGAGCTCATTATGATGATGTCTTACCGAGTGGGCCCAGAGATACCTCTCCATCACACGGAGTGACAAATCCCAGTCTCGATTCGTGCCAACTCAACAGACACTTTTGGAGATACCCGTAGTGTGCCTTTATAGCCACCCAGTTACGTTGTGTTGTTTGGCACACCCAAAGCATTCCTACTGTATCTGGGAGTTGCACAATCTCATGGTATAAGGAAATGATACTTGACATTAGAAAAGCTTTAGCAGACGAACTACACGATCTTGTGCTATGCTTAGGATTGGGTCTTGTCCATCACATCATTCTCCTAATGATGTGATCCCGTTATCAACGACATCCAATGTCCATGGCCAAGAAACCGTAACCATCTATTGATCAACGAGCTAGTCAAATAGAGGCTCACTAGGGACATGTTGTGGTCTATGTATTCACAAATGTATTACGATTTCCGGATAACACAATTATAGCATGAACAATAGACAATTATCATGAACAAGGAAATATAATAATAACCATTTTATTATTGCCTCTAGGTCATATTTCCAACAAGGACTCCCTCAGTAGCCCCTGAGTCTGGCTTCAATGACAAGGTATCCGGCGCGTAGTGCTGTCTTCGGCATTGCAAGGCGGGTTCCTCTTTCCAAACTCCAAAATAGTCATCCAACGAATTGATCATGTCCGGACCTGTAACACACACCACACACAACCGTAGAGAGAATATAATAATACACGAGTCCAATCCACTAACAACTTTTACAACATGACATCACGTCCATCCGGTCATAATTTCGAACCAGATTTTTGCTTGCCGCTCCACGTTTTGAGACGCGGTTGCCATTGGCACGTCTTGTCAAAGTAGATATCATGTCCCCTTATTACGGGATCCTCATCAATACGGGCATGGGTAACCCAACTGTGCCATTTACACAGCCCTTTTGAGCTGGCGAATTTTGAGGCGAGTGGTGTGGTGTTCAATATTCATTGCCCTTATAAGGAGATAAGATTCCTCTTTCTTCCCCCACGCCTTCTTCCTACCTTTCCACTCTTGAGCTCCAGCGCCCAAGTTCTCATATGTTTCCCACTCGAGAAAACACTCAACCATGTCCAGATTCGGAGGTCAAGGCAAGTGGATGGCTTCCTCTGTCAAGGAGGAGGACATCGCCGAGCTTCGGGCGGCCGGGTACCTAGCGAAGGAAATCACCCACCGTCTTCCAGCCCAAGGACAAATCATTCCCACACCAAAGCCCGACAAGAGGGTAGTGTTCCTCCCCCATTTCCTCCACGGGCTAGGGTTTCCACTCCACCCCTTTGTCCGCGGGATAATGTTCTACTATGGGATAGACTTCCATGATCTATCCCCGAACTCCTTCCTCAATATCTCGGCGTTCATCGTCGTGTGCGAGGCCTTCCTCCACATCCAACCCCACTTCGGGTTGTGGCTCAAAACCTTTAACGTGAAGCCCAGGGTGGTGGATGGACAACATGCAGAGTGCGGGGGCGCCATGGTGAGCAAGCTCACCAATGTCTCTTGGCCAAAAGGCATATTCCTGGAGTCTGTCAAGGAATGGCAGAAACAATGGTTCTATATCACTGAACCCCGCGGTGCCACCTAGGCCGCGACTGCCGCATTCAACTCTAGCGCTCCCGTATGACTCACCTCCTGGATCGAGAAGAGCCCGAACTGTTGTTCATCAGACGAGATGATTGCGCTGCAAACGCGCATTCAAAGCATGATCGATAAGGACATCAAGATTGTTGACGTAATCCAAGTGATGGTGGTATGCTGGATCCTCCCCTGCCAGAGCCGAAGCCGCCCTCTATGGGATTTCAACCTGAAAAAGCACCACACCTTGGAAAAGCTCTTCGAAACAGCTCACGAAGATGCCTGGAAGTTGCTCTTCAAAGGCAACGAGATACCGTCGGCCACAGGTTCGGACCGTGGTCACGACATAAATCACCTCCCCAACGAGGTATGTTATTTTCAACACATCCCCTACTTGATTGTTTCAAGGGTGATATCTAAGCTTTTATTATCATTGCTTTTTCAGTACTGGTTGAAGAAGGCGAAGCAGATCTGGTGTCCGGCTCCCCTGCCTGAAGAACCAGTCATCCCGTGTTTAGCGAAGATGCTGGAGCCAACGCCTTATAAGGCACCAGAGAAGAAGGCCATAGGAAAGGCCAAGGGGGTCCGGAGTGGACCCCGCCGCAAGGGCACTTTGGACGTGACGTCCGAAGACAAGACCCGTTCCCCTGCCGCCAAAGACGACGAGGATGAGGAGGAGGAGGAAAGCAACTCTCCCCCTGATGGGGGGAGGAAGAAGAGGGCAACCTCCACAACTCTGGAGGCGGAGGCGCGCAAGAAGGGGAAGGGCTCCCTCGTCAATAACTCCGCATGGGACGTCGACAACAGTCCGGATAGACGCCCCCGCGCTAAGGCTCTGGCCGCATCGTAAGTATTAAGACTTGTATCCACCCATAAAGTGTCTCCTCCCCACTGCATTGAGATGATTGGTTATGTTTATTGTAGTCCGGCCGACAACAGCTCCCCGCGATCCTCGCCAGGAGGCTTGCTGGATTCCAAGGCAATGGCCAGCGATTCACCGCCAGCTGCTCACTCCCCAAAGGCCGAGGATGATGCGGAGGTGCTGTCCCGAAGGACTGTTCCAGGCGGGGGAGAGGCTTAGGAGGCGCAAGAAGGCGAAATCCCCGTCACCGGACACCAAGGGGAATCAATCCCCATGGAGACTGGTGGGGAGGGCCATACTCAGTTCAACCCTCAGCCGGACTCAATTCCAGACACCGAGGCTGCTCCGGAATCTGGCACGCGACGTCCTTCGGAAGAAGGGGGGAAGCCTGTTCCCCCGATGACCCCTGTCCAACCAGGGGCATCGGATAATCTGCTGGAAGCGTTGCGAGGCGCTTCCATTATGGATGAGCACCGTGTCCTTATGGGCACGCTAATTGAAAGGGTTCAGTCTGCCAAGAGCGGACTAACCGAAGCCTGCAGCAGCATGTTAACAGGTTTTGAGGTAAGCAGTGCAAAAATGGAGAAAATCCCAATATAGACAGTAGCCCCTGAGACACTGTCCGGTGTTCGAAAAGAAAAAACCGAACAGAGGATCAATCTCCTATTGCAGGAAACTAACTGAATTTGTCTGAAATGTGTGCACAGGCATCGCTGTTGGCCGCGGCCTCGCATACTACCGAAGTCTCTGGACTAAAGTAGAAACTAGCGGAGGATGAGGAGGAGCTGGTCCAGGCGAAGAGGTAGCTCCAGGAAAAACAAGGTAAGTAATAACCTGTTATGGATTCAAAAAAGGAGAAAATGATATGCAATGACCGAAATACCATGAAGTGAACAGAGGCGACGACCGAGGTCGAGGCCCTGAAAGCGGCCCGGGTCGAAGCCGAAGGGAAGGCTGTCAAGGAGCAGGCCGCCCATAAGAGGCTCAAGGCCCGGGTCAACGAAGTCCAACAGGAGCTCCAGGACACGGTGGGGAAGTGCGAGACCTTGGAGCACAATGCGTCGGCTCAAGAGGCCAAACTTGCCAAGGCTCGTAAGAGTGTGGAGGCGGCCCGGATTGAAGCCCAGGATGCCCTCCATGAGATCCAGGAGGCCAGGAAGATCGCGGCGGGTAAGGCATTGAATATGCAAGGCAGGAGTGTGAAGAGGAAATTTCTTTTACTAACCAGGATTCGGAGTTCTCTAGGGGCCTTTGCTATTCTGCCATGCAGTGTGACCGATGCTACGGAGTTCTTCCGAGGCGAAGAAGGGGGCTCCACAGAGAAGCTGTTCTGGTCGCAATATTGCATGCCAGAACATCTGGTACCCTTTAGCGATCAGCTGAAACAGCTGGTCGAGCTGCACAGGGTGGCCAAACTGGCCATGAAGTATATGATAATCCGGCTGTGGCCAGCCAAATCTATTCCCAGCAGCTACTTCGGCCTCGTGAAGAAGCTGGTGGATGCCTGTCCTTTGTTGGATATCATCAAGCGGTCCGTCTGCATCGAGGGCACGCGTCTGGCCTTCTCTTATTGCAAGGTCTGGTGGGCGAAGTTGGACGCTGTCAAGCTAGCGACCAGGGGGCCTTCGGAGGGCAAGGAGCACCGCACAGCTGAGCGGTACTTCGGCGATGTCTTGGAGGGGTCCCGCATTATTGTGGATCATTGTACTTTTGAATGAATGCATTCGAGCTCCCTCTACCTTGCATGATAGAAAAAAGTGTTTATGCAATATAATGCTTGCTATGTTTTTAAATTTTTACATCCTGTGCGGCCGTGTTGTACAAAATCTAAGGGTTAACCAGTCGTCGGCTTCTGCCCCCATGTAGGTAGTACGGGGGTGTTCGGGATGGAATGTAAACAATCTTGATCCAATTAGATGGTCCTTGAAGGAGTTGTTTAGCGCAACGAACCAGGAAACCAGACTATGCGGCTGTAAAGCCCTCACTTAGCCATAGGAGTGCGACAATAAAAACATGGGCGCAACCCCTAGTATCCAAACTAGAGTGCTATAAGCGTCTGATTGGGAAGTACCAATCCTTCGCGTAATGCGGAAGAAATCTCCAACGATTTGCAACCTCCGAACAGATGACCGGCTCTCGCCGCATCATGACAGTCAGTTTTCGGCTTTCTCTACTAAGGTGCTCATTTGGATAAACCAAGGCACAATCGCAGTAGTTCTCCCTTTACTACCTTAGCTGATATAGCGGAGCGTAAGGTAGCAAGCACAGGAGCCGGGCAGCCCAACTATTGACCAAAGACATGATTCGGAGCCAATGCATATAATGTTAAATTCGGGGTGCCGAACTGTACTTATAAAAAGTGTTCAGACTTTTGTTGCTATAGTTTGGGATGCTGTGCAGCCCCTGGCAAACTTGAAACGTACCAAAGTGTACGGGTGCTACCTGACAGGGTTATCCATAGGGGAGCTGGAAAAAAAAGAAAACAGAAAAGGTACGAAGGTAAAAAGCTGGAGTCCTACAGCTCCAGCCGCAGACAGTTCTCATTGTAACTTAATTAGTACGTCAAGGCGCATTGATACTGGTAGTGCGATAAGCAACATGCTATTTGACATGCCGAAACCAAGGGAGAGCTGCATGTGGGTCCTGAAAAACAGGTAGAGTTATCGTTAACGGAATCACCTAAAAAGTTCCCATTATGTCTGCGTTTCTCGCCGTCTTGGTGTGTTTATCCTTCAAGAGGACTGATGACCAGACCACCAGATGGTGCCTATGGGAATGAGACCTAAAAAGGAAACAAGTAAAAGTGAATGTATGTGTGTATCCGATGTCGGTTGAGCCGTACTACGGACCACAAGCTAGCTATGCCTCCATCGATGCCCATGGGATTTTGAGTGTGTCGTTATGTATGCGCGCACGAATGCCACCACTTGATCAGAACTGCGATGGTGGCCGGATTGCTAGTCGAGCTCCTGACGAGCCTTGCTCTGCTGCTGCAGAGTAATTCAGACCCTCTTAACGGTGTCCATGGGCTCGATAGCCAAATTAAGGTTCTGCTTGAGAAGGCCACTTTGTACTTCTGCTGCTAAGGCAGCTGTGTGCTCTTCTGTACGGAGGGAGCGTTCCGCATTCCGTTGACTGTTATGACGCCATGTGGACCGGTCATCTTAAGCTTGAGATAAGCATAGTGTGGTATTGCATTGAATTGAACGAACGTAGTTCGTCCGAGCAGTGCGTGATAGCCGCTGCGGAAAGGAACGATATCGAAGATTAACTCCTCGCTTCGGAAGTTGCCCGGAGATCCGAAGACAACCTCTAGTGTGATTGAGCCCGTACAACGGGTCTCTACACCTGGTATGACTCCTTTGAAGGTAGTCCTGGTGGGCTTGATCCGATATGGGTTAATGCCTATCTTTCGCCTGTATCCTGATAGGGCAGATTAAGGCTGCTACCTCCGTCCATAAGGACGCGAGTCAAGTGGAACCCATCAATTATTGGGTCTAGGACAAGTGCAGTTGTGCGACCATGACGGATACTGGTCAGATGATCCCGGCGATCAAAGGTGATCGGGCATGATGACCATGGATTAAATTTTGGGGCGACTGGCTCTATCACGTAGACGTCCCTGAGCGCACGCTTGCGCTCCCTCTTGGGGATGTGGGTAGCGTATATCATGTTCACCGTTTTGGCGATTAAGTTGGGTAACGCCAGGGTTTTCCCAGTCACGACGTTGTAAAACGACGGCCAGTGAATTGTAATACGACTCACTATAGGGCGAATTCGAGCTCGGTACCCGGGGATCCCTTTTCCATGTTCTCGGCGTTTAATTCGCCGGCCTGTTTAAAAACCCAGCATTCTCTATTTGTATGATTGGATGGTTTGTCTGGGGTGCCATGAATCTGGCACAGATGATCGAATATGTGGTCCAAGATGGATGGGCATAAATTGTTCTTTTGGAACGGCTTCTTCCGCTGACCGGACTTCGAGCCCCTGAATCCGGCATTGACTTCCGTGTCCTCGGTGTTATCACTATTGTTTCGACGTTTGTATCTGTCACATCGAGACTTGTCTTTGCTAGTTTTAGCTTCAGGGGTGCCGGCGTCGCTTCCATTGCTTTTGCTTCGCGCCAACCAACTGTCCTTGCCCGCACAAAAGCGGGTCATGAGTGCCGTGAGGGCTGCCATAGATTTTTTCTTTTCTTGGCCGAGGTGGCGAGCGAGCCATTCGTCGTGGATGCTGTTTTTGAAGACTGCTAGGGCTTCGACATCTGGACAATCGACGATTTGGTTCTTTTTAGTAAAGAACCTAGTCCAGAATTTCCTAGCGGACTCTCCGGGCTGTTGAACTATATGGCTTAAGTCATCAGCGTCCGGAGGTCGAACATATGTACCTTGGAAGTTATCGAGGAAGGCCTCTTCCAAGTCCTCCCAGCTGCCAATAGAATTTGCAGGCAGACTGTTGAAGGTCATCGCCACGGGCCATATGAATGTGGAGAATGAAGCCTTTGATCCACACCGCGGGGTCCATGGTTCCATCATATGATTCTATATTCATGGGTTTGAACCCTTCTGGGAACTCATGATCCAGGACCTCATCGGTGAAGCAATGAGGGTGTGCGGTGCCTCTATATCGGGCCGTATCGCGACATAGCTCTGATGGAGTCCGTCTGTGGTTTTCAGCCCGCGCATGACTAAATTTGTCACGTCCGAATAGGTGACCGTCGTCGCGTGTCGAGGCATGTCCTTGCGATCCGTAGATTGATCTAGTATGTCCTACTTTATTGTTCTAGTTTTGCCGGAGGTCATATGTGTGACCGTGGGCTAATTTGCATCTACCTGTGCGCTGAGGCGGGGCTGGATGGTGTTCGGCGTGAGTTGCCGTTTGTCTCGACCACGTGGTGGTCGGTCAGCCGCATTGTACGATGGAGGTTTGTATTCCAGCGCCTCCTCGTCAAACTGAGGTAGCAATTTGCACTTTGGGTAGCTTTTGGTTGGGTGCTTGAGGCCGTATTCTTTGGCTACTAGGACATCAGTCCATTTATCATTGAGCAGATCTTGGTCAGCTTGAAGCTGCTGCTGCTTCTTTTTCAGGCTCCTTGCAGTGGTAGTTAGCTGGCGCTTGAAGCGCTCCTGCTCAAGAGGTTCCTTGGGCATGATGAAATCCTCGGTGCCGAGGCTTACCTCATCCTCGGAGAGCGGAAGGGAATTATCATCCTCAGAATCTTCGTGCATGGCCTGTTTACCAGGGCTAACCTGCCCGCCTTCACGTTCATCTTGTTCATTAGCTGTATCGACAGGGTCTTCGTTGTCTTCGGCACCTTATGGAGTGTTATCTTCTCCTGTGCTGGTGTTGCTGTCTTTACTGCGTCGTGACTTAGAGCGGCACCGCTAACGCCGGCGCTTAGACTGTATTTCAGAAGGTCTATCCTCAGCTGGATCTTCCTTGTCCTTGCCGCTATTCTCCTTTGGTGCATCCACCATGTATACATCATATGAGGAAGTGGCCGTCCAGCGTCCGGCGGGTTCTAGGCCTCTTCTTCTTTCGCATCGTCGTCCATACCGTCAATGTATTCGGAGTTGTAATCAAGTTCGTCGGTCAAATCCTCGACCGTGGCTATGAAGTGGGTGGCGGGTGGGAAGCAAAATTCTCCACCGTCAGCCCCTAGTTCGAGCCGGATATAGTTCGGCTATGAGTCCTCCGCCAAGGACAGGTTTTTTAATATGTTTAGCACATCGCCCAAAGGTGAGTGCTGGAAGATGTCTACGATGCTGAATTCGAAGATCGACAAACGATCAAGCTCGGCGTCCGCGGACTCACGTGGTTCGGAACTTACGACCGGAGACGAGTCCGGAGTTCTCCGGACAAAAACATCGTGAGAGGTTAAGTCTATATGCGGCTCCAATGTCGTGGAATCTGTGGCCTCCGTAGTGGGGTTGATCCTCCCGTCCTTGGATGGCGCAGCTTGCTCTAGATCTAGGGCCAGAGCGGTTACAGGAGCAATCTCCTGGATGCGGCCAGATGACAGATTTAGGTCATGATCATTGGGGTGACCGGGAGCGGCTCCCGCGGTCTCGAATCCTACGAAGATCAAGTCTCCACGGATGTCCCCAACGTAGTTCAAGCTCCCAAATCTGACCTGATGGCCAGGGGCGTAGCTTTCAATCTGCTCTAGATGGCCAAACAAGTTGGCCCGCAGCGCGAAGCCGCCGAACACGAAGATCTGTCCGGGGAGGAAAGTTTCTCGTTGGACAGCGTCATTATTGACGATCAAAGGGGCCATCAAACCTTTTGGCGACAGCACAGTGGAACTCTTAATGAAAGCACCAGTTTTGGTGTCAAAACCAGCGGATCTCGGGTAGGGGGTCCCGAACTGTGCGTCTAAGGTCGATGGTAATAGGAGACATGGAACATGATGTTTACCCAGGTTCAGGCCCTCTCTATGGAGGTAATACCCTATGTCCTGCTTGATTGATATTGATGAATATGAGTATTACAAGAGTTGATCTACCTCGAGATCGTAATGGCTAAACCCTAGAGGTCTAGCTTGTACGGCTATGATAATGCTATGATAATGAATCTCTCCTGTCCGGACTAAGTCCTCCGGTTTATATAGACACCGGGAGGATCTAGGGTTACATAAGGTCGGTTACAAAGAAAGGAATCTACATATTTGATGCCAAGTTTTCCTTCCACGCCAAGGAGAGTCCCATCCGGACATGGGTGCAGTCTTCGGTCTTCGTATCTTCACAACCCATCAGTCCGGCCCATGGCCAACAGGCCGGACGCCCGAGGACCCCTTAGTCCAGGACTCCCTCAAGTGCCATGAGGGCTGCCATAGATTTGGGCTTTTCTTGGCCGAGATGGCGGGTGGTCCATTCGTCACGGATGCTATGTTAAAAGGCCGCTAGGGCCTTGGCATCCGGAGAGTCGATGATCTGGTTCTTTTTAGTTAGGAACCTAGTCCAGAATTTCCTGGCTGACTCCCCGGGCCGTTGAACTATGTGGCTTAAGTCATCGGCGTCTGGTGGCCGGACATATGTACCTTGGAAGTTGTTGAGGAAGGCCTCTTCCAGGTCCTCCCAGCTACCAATAGAATGTTCAGGTAGGCTATTTAACCAGTCCCGAGCTGGTCCTTTAAGCTTGAGCAGGAGGTATTCGATAGCGTGGAGGTCATCTCCCCGGGCCATGTGGATGTGGAGGATAAAATCCTCGATCCATATCG
Source organism: Triticum urartu (assembly GCF_003073215.2). NCBI lineage: Eukaryota > Viridiplantae > Streptophyta > Magnoliopsida > Poales > Poaceae > Triticum > Triticum urartu. The sequence goes on along the minus strand of NC_053022.1, from coordinate 216,590,254 downwards.
CGGGATCAGTTGTCCCATTGTATGATTCGATATTCACGGGTTTGAACCCTTAGGGGAATTCATGGTCCATTACTTCATCAGTGAAGCAGAGAGGGTGTGCGATGCCTCTATATCTGGCTGCATCCGCCGTAGCTCCGATGGAGTTCGTTTGCGGTTATCGGCTCGGGTGTGACTAGGCTTGTCAAGCCCAAATAGGTAGCCATCATCGCGTGTCGATGGACATCCTCGCGACCCATAAATCGATCGGGTATGTCCTGCTCTACTATCCAGGGTCTGCCGGAGGTCGTATGTGTGGCCCCGAGCTATTTCGTCTCTATTTTTATGAGGCGGTGGGGCAGGCTGCCGTTCGGCCTGAGTTGCCGCTCTATCCCAACCACGTGGTGGTCGGTCCGCCGCACTGTCCTGACCGTGTAGTGGTCGATCAGCCGCATTACACGAGGGAGGTATGGGCTCTGGTGCCTCTTCATCGAACTGGGGTAGCAGCCTTCGCTTCGGGTAACTCTTGGCTAGGCGTCTGAGGCCGTATTCTTTGGCTGCCAGGACATCAGTCCATCTCTCGATGAGCAGATCTTAGTCATCTTGAACCTGCTGCTGTTTCTTTTTCAGGATCCTTGCCGTTGCAATTAGCTGGCGCTTGAAGTGCTCCTGCTCGAGAGGTTCCTCGGGCACGATGAAATCTTCGTTGCCGAGGCTTTCCTCATCCTCGGAGAGCGGATGGTAACTACCGGCCTCCGAGTCGTTGGGCCTGGCCTGTTCGTCGGGGCTAGCTTGCCCGTTTTCTTGCTCCTCCTGTTCGGATGTTGCCTCACCAAGGTCTTTATTGTTTTCCGCATCGTCCGGAGTATTATTTTCATCGGTGCTAGCATTGCTGTCTTTTGAACGAGATGACTTAGAGCGGCGCCAAGGACGCCGGCATTTTTGCTGTGTCTCTGGAGCTTTATTCTCGACCGGATTTTCTTTGTCATCCTCGTTGGTTGTTTTGGGTGTATCCACCATGTACACATCGTACGAGGAAGTGGTCGTCCAGCGTCCAGCATATGGCGGATTCTGGTCTTGCTCCTCATCAACATCGTCGTCCATACCATCGATGTCTTCGGAGTCGTAATCAAGCGTGTCGGTTAAGTCCTCGACAGTGGCTATGAAGTGGGTGGCGGGAGGGAAGCAAAATTCTCGATCATCAGTGAGGGAGTCCTGGATTAGGGGGTCTCCGGACAGCCGGACTATATCCTTTGGCCGGACTGTTGGACTATGAAGATACAAGATTGAAGACTTCCTCCCGTGTCTGGATGGGACTCTTTTTGGCGTGGAAGGCAAGCTAGGCAATACGGATATGTAGATCTCCTCCCTTGTAACTGACTTTGTGTAACCCTAGCCCCCTCCGGTGTCTATATAAACCGAAGGGTTTAGTCCGTAGGACAACATACAATCATACCATAGGCTGGCTTCTAGGGTTTAGCCTCTACGATCTCGTGGTAGATCAACTCTTCTAATACTCATATCATCAAGAACAATCAAGCAGGACGTAGGGTATTACCTCCATCAAGAGGGCCCGAACCTGGGTAAACATCGTGTACCCTGCCTCCTGTTACCATCCACCTTAGACGCACAGTTCGGGACCCCCTACGTGAGATCCGCCGGTTTTGAGAACGACATTGGTGCTTTCATTGAGAGTTCCACTATGTCGTCACCGTAAGGCTTGATGGCTCTTTTGATCATCGGTAGCGATGCGGTCCAAGGTCTAGATTGAGGACTTTATCCTCCATATCCATATGGCTCGCGGAGACGATCTCCATGCCATCAAATACTTCCCCTCAAGCTTAAAGGACCAGCTCGGCACTGGCTGAAAAGCCTCCCTGAAAACTCAATTGGAAGTTGGGAGGAGGTCGAGGACGCTTTTCAGGCTAATTTTCAAGGGACCTATGTCCGACCTCCGGATGCAGGCGATTTAAGCCATATAATTCAACAGCCCGGAGAGTCCGCACGAAAGCTTTGGAACAGGTTTCTCACTAAGAAGAACCAAATCGTCGACTGTCCGGACGATGAAGCCTTAGCAGCTTTCAAACACAGCGTCCGAGACGAATGGCTTGCTAGACACCTCGGCCAAGAAAAACCGAGAACAATGGCAGCCCTAACAAGCCTCATGACCCGCTTTTTGCGCGGGCGAAGATAGTTGGTTAGCCCGCAGTAGCACCAGCGACCCAAGCACATCCGAAGTCAGGGATGGCGATGGAAAACCACGACGCAATAAAAACAAGCATCGAAATAAAGAAGACAGCCCAGATAATACGGCGGTAAACGTTGGATTCAGGGGCTCTTGACCAGGTCAGCGGAAAAAGCCTTTCAAAGGCAGCAGAGATGGACTGTCTCGCCTAAACAGGATTCTTGACAAACTATGTCAGATTCACGGCACCCCCGATAAACCTGCAAATCACACCCACAGGGAATGCTGGGTCTTCAAGCAGGCCGGTAAGCTAAACGCCGAATATAAAAGGGGGGAGACACCAAGCGAAGACGAGGACGAATCTCGCCAGCAAAGCACTGGAGGACAGAAAAAATTCCCACCAGAGATTAGAACAATAAACATGATCCATGTGACGAAGAGGAGAAGCACACATGCACTCCGAGACAAACGCGCCATAGAGCCCGTCACCCCTAGGTGCAACCCCTTGTTGGCCTGCCCGATCACTTTTGATCGCGGGGATCACGCGACAAGCATCCGGCATGAAGGATTGGCTGCCTTGGTGTTAGGCCCAATAATAAATGGATACCATCTCACACGAGTCCTCATGGACGGCAGAAGTGGTCTAAATCTGATATATCAGGACACAATTCGTAAAATGGGGATAGACCCGACACAAATAAGCCATAGTAATACTACCTTCAAGGGAGTAATACCAGGCCAAGAGGCCCGCTGTACGGGCTCACTATTGCTAGAGGTTGTATTCGGTTCTCCCGATAACTTCCGAAGCCAAAGGTTAACTTTCTATATCGCTCCATTCCGAAGTGGCTATCAAGCACTACTCAGAAGAACGGCTTTCGCTCGTTTTAATGCAACACCGCATTACGCTTCTCTCAAGCTTAAGGTGCCCGGTCCACGTGGCACCATCACAGTTAGTGGAAATACGAGCATTTTCTAGGCGCCGAAGAGTGTGCGACGGCTTTAACAACCGAGCACTAGACGGCCTCACCAACCAGAAAAAATGACAGGTCATCAAGACCATGGACACGGTTAGACGAGTCCAATGCACCATTACATATACATTGGTTTGATGATCAAACCCTCCTAGACGGTACAGGGGCTTCCCGCGTGTAATCAGGGCTAGTCCGGCTCAACTTGACTTATCTTAAATTTTAATGGTTTATTGATAATAACCAATTTTCTGGCATGGCAAATTTCACCTAAGTTCTTCTCTTTTACAGATGACAATCGTGCTACACCCGTCCAGGACATGGCACAACGGAGACACAGGCGCAGACGTGCAGCAGGGACCTACTCAAAGGTTTCTTTTCAGATTAAGACCCTGCGTAAACCTTTTTTATTGTCTCTTGTTGTTCACATCCTCCGGATACTCAATTCAACCAAGAAGGATGGTTACGTTATTGGCATGTGGTCATGTCAGGATATTGCACGTACCTGGACACCCAGGGTTTATTATTAAGGGCATTGTTCAGCCCGGCATATGTTATAAAGACCGAATACCTTAGGGAGTGTTCGACGTCGCGAGTTTGGCCTTATATGCATCAGCTCCGAATCATGTCTTTGGTCAAATGTTGGGTTTGCCCGTCTCCCACGTTTTGGTACCTTACGTTCTGCTATATCGGCTAAGGTAGCACTGGGAGAACTACTGCGATTGTGCCCTGGTTCATCCGGATGAGCACCTCAGTGGAGAAAGCCGAAAACTGAGCGTCATTATAAAGCACGAGACTGGTCAACCACTTGATGACTCAATGGAATCTTCAGGATTGCTCCGCATTAATGAAGGGCCGTTTCCCGGTCATGTACGTACGCGCCCCGTATTCGGATGAGCGCAGAAGTACCAGGGGCTATATAGTAGCCCCACCGTCAAACTCGTATGGCTAAGTGAAAGTGTTAAAGCAATATAGTCCGATTGCCTCGTTTGCTGCGCTGCCACCTCCTTCATGGACCAAGATGTTGGATCAAGTGTGAATACGCGTTTTTTGCGAACACCCCCGCATTATATGCGTGGGGCCGGAAGCCGACGACTACAAACTTTCAGGTTATATACATATATACATAAACGGTAGCACAGGAGGCATCATAATACTTTCAGGCAAAAGTATAAACACAGCCTTGATAACACAATAAAACATTCTTTTTACAATGGGAGTACATGTCACTAGAACATAATATTCTTTGATCACTGAGCCACTATCGAACGAGCGCCTTCAAGGACTTCTTCAAAGTAGTGCTTGGCAGCCAGTCGGCCCACGGCCGAACCCTGTGTTGCAACAGTGGTGGCCTCCATCTCTGCCTAGTATGTCTTGACACGGGCAAAGGCCATCCGCACACCCTGTATGCACACCGACCTCTTCATAGCATCGATGTGCGGCACAACACTAAGGAATTGTTGCACTAAACTAAAGTAACTATTGGGCCTTGGCCCTCCCAGCCACAGATGATCCACAACAGACCTCATGGCAAGTCCGGACAATCTATGGAGCTCGGCCCGCTCGGCCATTCGATCATTCAACAGCAGCGGACACACGGGAGCATGGAACTGTGACCAGAACAGCTTTTCCACTTCGCTATCTTTTTGATCCTTGAAGTACTCGGCCGCATCAGCAGCACTTGCTGCCAAATCCACATAGGCATCCGCAGAACTCCATAGTTGATCAAGAGGAGCATACTTCGGATCTCCGAACTTAGTCTGCAACAAGAAGGGCTTCCTAGCCACGATATCCACAGCTTGACGCAGCTCCTCCTTCGTCGCTCTGATTTTGGAGCGGGCTTCCTTGGCTGCTACCATGGCCTTCTCCAGGTCCATCGCCCTCGCTCGGATTTCCTTTTCAAGAAGCTAGTAACGGTCAGCGGCATCTTTCAACTCAACGGCCATCTTGGATATTCTTTCCTTGCTCTGGCAATGCGCGGCCTATTCGGCCCTCAACTCTTCAACTGCCTTTAGAGCGGCCGCATCGCTATTCCTTGCTTGTTCCTTGGCTCGGGCAAGCTCCGCCCAAAGGCTCTCCACGGTGGCAGCTCCATCTGCAGTCACAACATATTAAAGATACTGGCATCATGCTCCTCTTACTATGTGTTGAACACCGGAAAAATCACTTACCCTGTGCCTCGTCAAGCCGCTTGTTGACAAGCACGATGTCGACAACTACCGCATCAAGTTGCCGCTTTAGCTCGGCAAACCCATCAGTCCGGCTAGCCACCGAAGCTTCAGCCACCTGCACATAAAGGCGGTCTGGTTATCACCTGGGACTATGATCCTCTGTTTGCTGCCGTTTTCAACGACAACCAAAGTCTCAGGGGCTACTATCTTCATAGGGCACACCTAACATGTGCGGTACTGTAAAAAACATACACTATTTCACGCACCTCAAAGCCTTCCAGCAGACTCATAAAAGATTCATGCAATCCGCTTTCAGCGGATGAAATCCTTTCAATTACCATACCCATTAGCGTACGATGAGCTTCTGAGATGGCCGCTTGCTCCAGAAGATCTTTCAGTGCGTCCGACCGCACACTGTATGGTTCCAGACTCTTTTTGTTGCTCCGGGTAGCCAAAGGATTACCCTCTGGCCTTGGCGGATTAGGAGAGACCCTCCATGACGACACTTTAGGGTCGCCCACCTCATGAGGTGGGGTAGCAGGGGAGGCGTTTCGCTCTCCATCATCTCCGGAAGAAGATCCCCGAAGACGAACTCGGTCGAGAAGGGCTACGATCAGAACTACAAGATATAAGCTTCGGTTATTGTCTCCAGAAGTAAGGTAGGACACTCTCACTATTAAAATACCTTTTGATTAGTTACGGCTCGGTAGAGGGCTGATCCCCATACGGACATTGTGCGGCACGAATACCCTCCAAGGCAGGACCCTCTGGTGAAGATTTCTTCTCCCGTTTGGAAACCTTGGTTTCTAGATCTTCAGAGGTGGTCCTCTTCCTTCCTCGGGGAGAGGGAATGTCAGATTCTTCTCCTTGGTTATCCTCCCTTGCGGAGACGCTCATTCCCCCGGTTGGGACGAGTAGCGAGTGAGGCCCGCTTTCGGCCTCTTTATTCCCCCCTTCATCTTCCTTTGAGGGCACCTGATGAGGCGCCGGCTCGAGCATTCTGTCCAGTACTAGATTGGCCAAGCCTTCAGGAAGGGGGGCCAAAAACCTGATCATCTTCGCCTTTGTTATCCAGTCCTGGTCAAAGAGCGACTTTTCAGAATGATGTCATGATAAATAAAAGGACAACGTGTTTGGCCATGGGATTACTTACTTGGGTATCAGGGTGGTTGCAGCTCAGACCCGCATCCTCAGTGGTGTCCGAACACTCTATTTGGGGTCCGAAGAACAATTTATACATCTCTTTGAGCGTCATGCCGAGGAAGTGCTGAATAGTTCGCGGTCCTTCCGGGTTGAATTCCCACATACGGAGAGGTCGACGTTTGCAAGGTTGCACTCGACGAACTAGCATAACTTGCATTACCATAACCAGCCTGAAATCTCTCTCATATAGATCTGGAATGCGGCTCTACAATATCGGCACATCATTTGCTGGACCCCTGCTCAGCACCCTGCTGATCCATGACGTCAGTTGTGGTGGGGGGCCTGAGCGAAAGGCAGGGGCGGCTACCCACTTGGTACTTCGGGGAGCTGTGATGTAAAAGCGCTCCTACTGCCACAAGCTTGACACCTCTGGGAAGGAACCCTCTAGCCATGGAGCATCAGCGCTTTTGCTTATCACGGCACCTCTGCACTCTGCATGCCGCCCCTCGATCATCTTCAGCTTCACATTGAAGGTCTTGAGCCACAGACCGAAGTGAGGGGTAACGCGGAGGAAGGCCTCACATACGATGATGAACGGTGAGATGTGAAGGAGGGAATCCGGGGCCAGATCATGGAAATCCAGCCCATAATAGAACATGAGCCCCCTAACAAAGGGATCCAGAGCAAGGCCTAGTCCTCGGAGGAAGTGAGAGATGAACACAACACTCTCGTTGGGTTTGGGAGTGGGGATGACCTGCCCTCGGGCGGGCAGCCTGTGCGAAATTTCGACGGTCAGATATCTGGCCTCTCTCAGCTTCTTGATGTCCACCTCTGTGACAGAGGAAGACATCCACCGACCTTGGAGGTTGGATCCGGACATGGTTGAAGGTCTAAAGCGCCTGACCTGAGCTTGGGGTGTTGGAACTCGAGGCGGGGGAGGGATTCGATTGAGCACGAGTGGAAAAAAGGACAGGTCTTGGCCTCTATAAAGAGGGTGAATGTCAAGCGTCCTCCTCGTGGCCGTTTTGGACTCGCCTAAAATCGAGGAGTCATACCAATGGGCACAAGTGGGTTACCCACGTCCGTATTGATGAGAATCTCGTAAAAAGGGGGACACGATCTCCGCTTCGACAAGACGTGCCAAGGAAACCGCCTCACAATATGTGCAGTGCTGGCTGGGAAAAATGGTTCGGATAATGACTGGGCCATGACATAACGTCGCGCTGTCAAAACACGTCGGCAGATTAGATTTGTGGAAATATTATTCTCTCTATGGTGGTATGTGGAAATTGTTTTCCAGAGCTGGACACTATCCCTGGGTTCAAAATCTTCTGTGGAGTATTCGGAGGAGGAACCCGCCTTGCAATGCCGAAGACAATACTGCGCGCCGGACTCATCGTCATTGAAGCCTGGTTCAGGGGCTACTGAGGGAGTCCTGGATTAGGGGGTCTCCAGACAGCCGGACTATATCCTTTGGCCGGACTATTGGACTATGAAGATACAAGATTGAAGACTTCCTCCCGTGTCCAGATGGGACTCTCTTTGGCGTGGAAGGCAAGCTAGGCAATACGGATATGTAGATCTCCTCCCTTGTAACGGACTCTGTGTAAACCTAGCCCCCTCCGGTGTCTATATAAACCGGAGGGTTTAGTCTGTAGGACAACATATAATTATACCATAGGCTAGCTTCTAGGGTTTAGCCTCTACGATCTCGTGGTAGATCAACTCTTGTAATACTCATATCATCAAGAACAATCATGCAGGACGTAGGGTATTACCTCCATCAAGAGGGCCCAAACCTGGGTAAACATTGTGTCCCCTGCCTCCTGTTACCTTCCGCCTTAGACTCACATTTCGGGACCCCTACCCGAGATCCGCCGGTTTTGACACCAACAATCAGCCCCTAGTTCGAACCGAACATAGTTCGGTTGCGAGTCCCCCGCCAAGGATAGGCTTTTTAATGAGTTTAGCACATCTCCCAAAGGCGAGTGCTGGAAGATGTCTGCAGCGCTGAATTAGAAGATCGATGAATGATCAAGTTCGGCGTCCGCGGGCTCACATGGTTCGGAACTTATAACTAGAGACGAGTCCGGAATTCTGGTGACACAGATATCGTGTGAGGTTAAGTCCATGTGCGGCTCCAACGCAGGGGAATCTATGGCCTCCGTAGTGGGGTTGAACCTCCAATCCTTGGATGCCACAGTGCGCTCTGGATCTAAGGCCGGAGTGGTCACATGATCTATCTCCTGGATGCGGTCTGACGACAGATTTAGGTCATGTTCGTCAAGGTGACCGGGAGCGGTCGCCCCGGTCTCGAATCCGGCGAAGATCAAATCTCCACAGATGTCCGCAACGTAGTTCATACTCCCAAATCTAACCTGATGGCCAGGGGCATAGCTATCGGTCTGCTCCACGTGGCCAAATGAGTTGGCCCGCAGTGCGAAGCCGCCGAACACGAAGATCTGTCTAGGGAGGAAGGTTTCTCCTTAGACGGTGTCACTATCGACGATTGAAGGGGCCATCAAACCTTTCATCGACTACACAATGGAACTCTCAATGAAAGCACCAATGTCGGTGTCAAAACCGGTGGATCTCGGGTAGGGGGTCCCGAACTGTGCGTCTAAGGTCGATGGTAACAGGAGACAGGGAACATGATGTTTACCCAGGTTCGGGTCCTCTCTATGGAGGTAATACCCTACGTCCTACTTGATTGATATTGATGAATACGAGTATTACAAGAGTTGATCTACCACGAGATCGTAATGGCTAAACCCTAGAAGTCTTGCCTGTATGACTATGGTAATGACTATCCCCCCTTTTTGGACTAAGTCCTCCATTTTATATAGGCACCGGGAGGATCTAGGGTTACACGAGGTCAGTTACAAAGGAAAGGAATATACATATTCGGTCGCCAAGCTTGCCTTCCACGCCAAGGAGAGTCCCATCCGGACATGGGTGCAGTCTTTGGTCTTCATATCTTCATGGCCCATCAGTCCGGCCCATGGCTAACAGGCGATACGCCTGAGGACCCCTTAGTCTAGGACTCCCTCACCCACCCCCGACCCCCCCGGTTCAACCGATGTTGATCTCATCCATGGCCCCACCGCTGATCTCCTCTGGCTCGCTGACAAGAATTTGTCATCCTACATCGCCATCGAGCCCCTTTTGTCATTTCTGAAGGACACATTCTGCGATGCTGGCTTGTGATCCACAGCTTCCAAGTCAGACCTCATCGATGGCGACCATGAGGAGGGCACCCTCTCCGGCTCTTCCAAGGGGAAAGAGCCCATATGCTCTTCCAAGGGGAAAGCGCCAGTCTGTGACATCAGGTAGGGCACCCTACAGCCGTGCTCTTCCAAGGGGAAGGAGCCCATTTGCGACAACATGGGGCGCATCCAGCGTCCGTGCTCTTCCCAAGGGAACGAGCCCATATGTGACAAGTGAGGAAACCCATGATTTGTTTGCCATGCCTCTTCACAGGGGGAAACCCATGATTTGTTTTGTCGATTCCCTTTTGTAGTGTAGTGAGAATATGTCTAGTTTTAATTGCTATATCTGGTTGTTTGCAGTATGCCTTGTTTATTTCAGTTGTTCACAATGTGATGCTCTATATGTGCAATTATTTACTATGCAGTACATTTCATCAATCCAGTTTTAAACATACCGATAGGAATGCATATATTTGCTTGTTGCTAAGCCTGTTATAGCTAGCATATGCCTCTTTTAAGGTTTTTGATTGTTCGGTTGTTTGTAGTTAGCATATGTCCATTTTCAAATGCTATCTTTGGTTGTTTGTAGTATGCCTTGTTTATTCCAGTTATTCACAACATGATGTTCTATATGTGCAAGTATGAACTGTGCAGTTCAATTTCATCAGTACTAGTTTCAACAATACCACTATGAGTGACTACATTTGGTTGCTGCATCTTGTAGTTAACACGCCTTTCCATTTTTATTTAACAATAACTAGTGTACATAGACCGACACAATACCAGTTTGAATGACTATGTTTGCTTGTTGTTGAATGTTAGGCCTGTTGCAGTTAACACACCTTTCCACTTGTTTTGCTTTACTAGTGTGGTTAAACCTGCACACTAAAGCTATCTTTTGGAGATTATTTTGTCTCTCATGGATAATTTTGGTCGATGTTTAGCATGTTGTGCTTAACATGCTTCTCGATGTACCTACACAGGACAATTTTGGGAACGACTGCTATTTTGCATCGAGGTTAGTTTCATCCCATGGCTTATATATGCTCACTGTTTAGGATATCGGTAGCTGTTACCATATAGGCCGGGGGCTGATAAGGGACTAATCGGTGAATCAGACTTTTAACTGAATATATCTGCAACCCGTTTATCGTTAGGTTAACTAGGGCCATATGTAATATTTATGAGGCTACATAGCAACACGCACTGTACTTAATGTCTAAATATGCAATCCTAGGCTACATAGCAACACAGAAGAGTGTGACATTAATGTTCTGATGATGTCCAGATATACGTAGAAGAGCAGCGGTAGCAACAACAACAACAACAACAACAACACAGCCCTGTTTGGATACTCAACTTAGCTATAGGTTAGAGTTAGTTTCTAGCTCATGACTAACCCTGAACTAACTCCATCCAAAGAGTTGTTGGATGGCAGGGTTAGATTGACAATAAATGCACTAGGAGAACTAGCTCCAATCAGCACCTCTTGGGTTGGATAGTTTTTTTGGGTGGGTTATAGATGCAACTAGCTCAAACTAGCCCTCATGTTTAGATATACTTTAGGGATATTTGAGCCCGAACTAGCTCAAACTAACTATAACCCATGGATACCGTAGTAGTTAATCATCCGATAATTTGTAAGAATGCAATAAACTCCTTCCGGCCCATAATATAGGATGTTAATTCATCTAATATGTGAGTATATTGGATGTTATAAGATATTATAAAAGTGTGTTGTACTACATCATTGTGCAATTTCTGTTTAGCTTCTAATATTAACTTGGTTCTTTTAGGTACATATGTCACTGGTAAAGATCCGCACTTTGACCCTTTCTGCGTATGGGGCAATGAGATATCGATGAACCAGCATCAAATGAGGAAGCTGATAAAGATTGTTAGTAAAATGGGTCCAAAGATGGTAATTAAACTATTTGTTTACACTTTATCCAGGACAACGGCGATCTGCAGGATGGTAAGTAAGAACTCTACAACCTTCTTTTTACTTCCCATAATGAGTTGTGTTAGATGACAATGTCTGAATCTTTTTCCTTTGTAGTGGTTGCCAAAGCAGTTTACTCAAGATTACCTCTCAAACTACATGATTGGTGGGCAGGCAAAGGTTAAAGTATTTCTACCAGAACATGATGATTATCTTGATGTTTTCATGAAGACCATGAAGGATGGGTGATCGGCTATCACAAGGGGTTGGACTAGAGTCGTGCGTGCCTTCTACATGGAGGAGGGCACAATATGGGCATTCCGCTTCATCTTGTTCAGCAACCAGAATGTATTTCTCCTCTTTCTTTACCGTCTTTAATAGTACAATTATACAACTATGGTTCATCATTCTTTATTTGGTTCTGATGTAATTCTTGAACATATGTACCTATAAATCGACTAAGGCATTGGTTGTTTGAACCTGATGGATATGAATAAAGCTATAACATACATTCAAATTCAAATTCAAATCCAGTACAATTTGAAATTGCAGCAATTAAATTACGGTGAAATTATGCTCTCCAGGTCGTTACGGCATACACGATTGGTAAAACACAAACATTTGCGATATACACCATAATCCGAGACGGTTCACAGAGAGGAAACGTGTGCAAGCATGCACATAGCGGCCGTTTGCAAAGCGTGTGCAATGTCAGACAATATCACAAACGGTGCAGGCAAACTAAACATTTGTCATAGTTGCCTTATCATACACGATTCGCAACCATGAACTATTTCTGATGAAGTATGCATCATAAACATTCCATCATAGAATAGCTTGTGCGATAGTTGTCGTGTACGACAATGTTACGACGGACCAACGTTTCGTAATCCTATCCGACACTCGTACGACGATTAGCTAATCTTCTTTATTAGTTATCACATACGGTTTGGAACAAGAGAATGTGTGTGATTGTATGCTTATCATACAAGTTCTATAATAGTGAACCGCTTGTGATGCGTCGCGCATCGTAAACGTAGCACCATGGAATACCGAATGCGATGGCAATGCGAGCACAAACATGTAGGAGTATTGTATATGCATCTTGGCTCCCTATCCTCGACAGTTTCTGGGTCGTGTGGGAAGGACCCCCCTATCGCCCACAGTCACTTGGCGACGGTTCCAAATGTCGTCGTGGAAAGGGGTTAAAAACTCTTTGTATAGCACCGACGCATTGATGAGGATATCAATACCATTGTTACACCCACAACCCCTGCTGCTAGACATACTGGACCAATTACTAGAGCTCGCGCACGCCAATTAAATTACCAGGTACTTTCGTTTCTTGGTAACGATTGTAATGTTCATGAGAATATAATGCTGCCTAAATTGGATACATTTGTTTGGCTTACAAAAGAAGGGCCTAGCTTGGACAAGAAAGATGAACCTTGGAGCAAGTTCAAGCACGGAGATGATGGCGTGCGCAAGGGGAACAAGAACGGAAATACAAGTGATGATTCCAGGAATTTGAAGCCACCATAATGAGTGCATGAAGCCTTGGACGAAATATACAATATGCCACTTCATAAATTTCATCCATAGGCTATTCTAGGTGCTGTGTCACCTTATTTTTGGGCCAGGCCCATGTACTTTCGAAACAAGAGTTAGGGTTGGTTTCGGACCCCTCCTCCAAGGGCCACGAAATTCCCCCCTCTCTCCTCCATATATACAACCCTTAGGGCATCATTTAGACTTTGGGTTTTGTTTAGATGAAAGTTCTCCATAGCTGCAACTTCGCGTACTTCATTTGTGTTCAACGACCAGACAAAGGCGTCACAGAACCCCACCTTCATTAATAAAGCTTTCCTCTTATATTCGCAATATCCAGATCGCAATCTTAGTTTCTTGCTTGTTCTTCGTTTGCCTGCAGGAAACAGACCTTCGTGGTCAGGTTGATCGTGCTCCGACGTGGTCAATAACCTCTCGGAGTTGGTTTAGCAATTGCTAAGGCGCAACGTCCTCGCACGTTCGTAGTCGGATCGTCAAGGTCGACTTCCTCCAAAACGATAGCCACCATCTCATCGTAAGACGGGACACCTTTGCCTCTATCAAGTGGTATCAGATTTCCAGGTTGCTCGGTGAGATTTTACAGTTTTTCGTAGTTTAGATCGAGTCCTTTATTCATACCTACCGTCCATGAAAAAGCTACAGAAAATAGGTTCAGTTCATCATATCCGAACCAATCTGAGCCTTTGCATAATCTTTTTAGGGTTTTGCTTTGTTGAATTTGCGGTTGCATCGTCGTGTCTCGTTGCTGGTCTTAGCGTCTAGTCTTTTAGAGTTTTGAGTTCTGGTCATTAGTTGTCACACCGCCACCGCACCATCATCATCGCCCCTGCCATCTACCACCACCGCTTATCCTCCACCGATCTGTATCCATATACCACCACCAATCGGTATCCATATACCACCACCGATCCGTATCCATATACCACGACCGCTACCACCATTGCTGCCATATACAACCACCGCTGCCATATCCTACCACCATATATCCACCACCAATCCGAGTTCCTTTCATATTAGGTTTGTTTTCGAGATCCATCTAATTTCCATTTCGTGTTTCCTTGCCTGAGTAGGTTTCGGAAAAAAAAGTCTGGAGACCCCGGGAAGTTTTTAGGCCAACATTTTGCACGCAATTTTTTCCTATCCTATTTTTAGGCTTTTCTAAGTCTTTTGAGCCACGTACCATCATAGTGATTTTTTGTCGCACTTTTTTGTCGTCGCTGCCCTGATTTCTGAAAGAAATAGTCAAAACAAATCCGTTCCCATCCTCTCAGTTTGACCTGGGAAGAGTTTAGAGACAATCGCCATTATAGTATTTCTTTCGCAAAAAAAGAGGAGCGCAAAAAAATAGAGTGAATTTTTTTCCCAGAGTGTGCTTTTCCCTTGTTTACATCCAGCGCCGTGATTTTGGTCGTGTTCTAGGCTCGCGGCTCTAGTACGGTCTAGCCTAGGACCAGCACAGTACCGTCATTGAGCGTTTATTCAACTTTGCATATCTGAATTGATTATTTCTGACCCTTTTTGCTACCATATTATAAGCCTTCCTAGCTCCGCATACATCTACGTCGTGCGTTTGACTCTCCCTGGTAATCACTCTATCCAAGCTTTGAGATTTTTGACTACCACGGTTGCCGATCACCGCCTGCTGCTGGGTAAGAACTGGTAAGAATTTGAGATTTGCTTGATGGATTTGTGACACCCACCACCACCTCTTGTTAGTAGTCTGTAGGACCATATTCTTGTGTGTTTCTATTGCTGCTAACCATGGCAGGATCACAAGCCGAAGAGATTGACTGGGAGAACTTGACGAACAAGGAGCTTCATGATAAGTTTCAGCAAATGATAAGTGGACAGGTGCAAGATGTGCTAAACAGATTTGAAGAGGCCATGGAGAAGATAGATGGCATGAAGAAGACGTTCGAAACAAAGCTCGATAACAAGTTTAATGAATTGCTTGCGCGTCTTCCACCACCACCACCGGCTGCACCTAACGCACCTCTACAACAACAACAACATCGCCTTCCAAATCAAGTGGGAGGGGCACTACGCATTCCCCTTGAGCCTGGTCAAAATTATGGTGCCGCCGTTGATTCTTCTGTAGCTCCTGCTGCTCCTGCTGAGGTGGAGGACCATTACGAGGATGAGGTTGATCAAAATTAGAACTACGTGCAACCACCAGCACCACCGCCACCAGGTAGTCCTCATGCATATCATCGCAATGGTAGGGCTGCACAAACACCTGAGGTCCGAGATCATGACCATCTTCCTAAACTAAAATTGAATATTCCACCATTTGAGGGTAGATATGTTCCTGATATATATCTTACTTGGGAGTTAGAAACTGAACAATGATTTACATGTTTACAATATCCTGAGGAGAGACGTGTTCCTGCTGTTGTTTGTGCTTTCACTAGCTTTGCATGTGCTTGGTGGTCTGAACATTGTAGATTATATCCTATTCCAGCTACTTGGGCTACTTTGAAAACTGCTATGCGTACTCATTGTGTTCCACCATATGATCAATGTGAATTACTTCAAAAATTGTAGCGTTTAAGACAAGGAAAAAATTCTATAGAAGAATATTATCAGGAATTACAAACTGGCATGATTAGATGTGCTATTGTTGAGGAGAATGAAGTTACGCTTGCACGTTTTATGGGTGGATTAAATAGAGAGATTCAGACCATTCGAGAGTATAAGGAGTATGATAATATCACTCATTTATTCCATCTTGCTTGTAAAACTGAATGTGAAGTGCATGATCGACAGGCATTGGCGCGCACTAACTTTTCTGCAGGTCGACCTTCATCATGGACACCACGTGCATCCTCTACTTCCGCTGCACCAGCACCTCCATCAGGTGCCACCTCCAGTCATGATATAAGAAAGCAGGCACAACCACCACTATCTGCTAAGAGCACACCTGCCGGGCCTGCGCAGAGCTCTTCTTCTTCCATGGCATCAACAGGGCACACAAGTGATATTATTTGTCGTCGTTGTAAGGGAAGAGGACATTTTGCGAGAGAATGCAAATCTCAGCGTGTGATGATTGCTACTGAGGATGGTGGGTATGAGTCTGCTAGTGACTATGAGGGGGAAACTTTGGCTCTTATTACCCATGAAGAACACGGTGCAGATGATTCTGATCATTACACGCAATACATGGCTGCTGAAGATGCTGACAGGTATGAATGTTTAGTTGCTCAACGTGTTTTGAGTGTGCGGGTTACACAAGCTGAGCAAAATCAGAGGCATAATTTGTTCCATACAAAGGGAGTTGTGAAGGAACGTTCTGTTCGCGTCATCATAGATGGAGGGAGCTGCAACAACTTGGCTAGCATGGAGATGGTGGAGAAGCTATCTCTCACCACAAGACCACATCCACATCCTTACTACATCCAATGGTTCACCAACAACGGCAAGGTTAAGGTAACACGTACTGGTTGTGATGTGGTACCTATGCAAGCATGTTCCTTATTACTTGGTAGACCATGGCAATTTGGTAAAAATTCTGTACACCATGGTAGAAATAATCAGTATACTCTTGTTCATAATGATAAAAATATTACTTTGCTTCCTATGACTCCTGATTCCATTTTGAAAGATGATATTACTAGAGCTAATAAAGCAAAACAGGAGAAACATAAGAGTGAAAATCAGATTGCGGCAAAAGAATTTGAGCAACAAATGAAACCTAAAAATAAACCATCTAGTGTTACTTCTGAATTAAATTGAAAAGTGCATGTTTACTTGCCACCAAATCTAATATTGATGATCTAGGTTTCAGCAAATCTGTTTGCTATGCTTTTGTGTGCAAAGAGGCGTTATTTTCTTTCGAGGATGTCCCTTCCTCTTTGCCTCCCGCTATCACTAACATTTTGCAGAAGTTCGCTGATGTCTTTCCACAAGACGTGCCACCGAGATTACCACCTATTCGAGGGGTTGAGCATCAGATTGACTTAATTCCCGGTGCTTCGCTGCCTAACCGTGCGCCATATCGTACCAATCCAGAGGAGACGAAGGAGATTATGCATCAAGTACATGAGTTGTTCAACAAAGGTCATATACGCGAATCTCTTAGTCCTTGTGCTATTCCTATTATACTAGTGCCAAAAAAGGATGGTACGTCGCGTATGTGTGTTGATTGTAGAGGCATTAATAATATTACTGTCCGTTATCGTCATCCTATTCCTAGGCTAGATGACATGCTTGATGAATTGAGTGGCTCTACAATATTCTCCAAAGTTGATTTGCGTAGTGGATACCATCAAATTCGTATGAAATTGGGAGATGAATGGAAAACAACATTTAAAACTAAGTTTCGATTATATGAGTGGTTAGTCATGCCTTTTGGGTTAACTAATGCGCCCAGTACTTCCATGAGATTAATGAACGAAGTTTCACGTGCTTTCATTGGATGATTTGTGGTAGTCTATTTTGATGATATACTGATTTATAGCAGATCTTTGAAGGAACATTTGGAACATCTATGTGCTGTTTTTATTGCTCTAAGTGATGCACGTTTGTTTGGTAACCTTGGGAAGTGCACCTTCTGCACTGACCGAGTATCTTTTCTTGGCTATGTTGTTACTCCATAGAGAATCGAAGTTGATAAAGCCAAGATTGAAGCTATTGAGAGTTGGCCGCAGCCCAAAACGGTCACACAAGTGAGGAGTTTTGTTGGCTTCACTGGATTCTATAGGCGTTTTGTGAGAGATTTCAGCACCATTGCTGCACCTCTCAATGAGCTTACAAAGAAGGATGTACCTTTTGTTTGGGGTACCGCACAGGAAGAAGCCTTCGCGGTATTGAAAGATAAGTTGACACATGCTCCTTTACTCCAACTTCCAGATTTTAATAAGACTTTTGAGCTTGAATGTGATGTTAGTGGTATTGGATTAGGAGGTGTCTTATTATAAGATGGAAAACCTGTTGCATACTTTTCTGAAAAATTGAGTGGGCCTAGTCTGAATTATTCTACTTATGATAAAGAATTTTATGCTCTTGTTCGGACTTTAGAAACATGGCAAAATTATTTATGGCCCAAAGAATTTGTTATACATTCTGATCATGAATCATTGAAACATATTAAAAGTCAAGCCAAAATGCATCGTAGACATGCTAAATGGGTTGAATTCATTGAGACTTTCCCTTATGTCATTAAACATAAGAAGGGTAAAGAAAATGTTATTGCTGATGCATTGTCTCGTCCCAATACTATGCTTTCACAACTTGACTTCAAAATATTTGGTTTGGAGACCATCAAAGATCAATATGTGCATGATGCTGATTTTAAATATGTAATGCAGAATTGTAAAGAAGGAAGAAAGTGGAACAAGTTTGTCGTTAATGATGGATTTGTGTACTGTGCTAACAAGCTATGCATTCCAGCTAGCTCTATTCGTCTTTTGTTATTGCAGGAGGCACATGGAGGAGGATTAATGGGACACTTTTGCATGAAGAAGATGGAGGACATATGAGGGAGTCCTGGATTAGGGGGTATCCGGACAGCCGGATTATATCCTTTGACCGGACTGTTGGACTATGAAGATACAAGATTGAAGACTTCGTCCCGTGTCCGGATGGGACTCTCCTTGGCGTGGAAGGCAAGCTTGGCAGTACGGATATGTAGATATCCTTCCTTGTAACTGACTCTATGTAACCCTAGCCCCCTCCGGTGTCTATATAAAATGGAGGGTTTAGTCCGTAGGACCAACGACAACAATCATACCATAGGCTAGCTTCTAGGGTTTAGCCTCTTCAATCTCGTGGTAGATCAACTCTTGTACTACTCATATTATCAAGAACAATCAAGCAGGACGTAGGGTATTACCTCCATCAAGAGGGCCCGAACCTGGGTAAACATCGTGTCCCCTGCCTCCTGTTACCATCTGCCTAGACGCATAGTTCGGGACCCCCTACCCGAGATCCACCGGTTTTGACACCGACATTGTTGCTTTCATTGAGAGTTCCTCTGTGTCGTTAACGTTAGGCTGGATGGCTCCTTCAATCATCGATAGCGATGCAGTCCGGGGTGAGACTTTTCTCCTCGGACAGATCTTTGTATCTGGCGGCTCTGCACTGCGGGCCAACTCGTTAGGCCATCTGGAGCAGATCGAGAGTTACGCCCCTGGCCACCAGCTCGGGTTTGGAAGCTTAAACTACACGGCCGACATCCGCGGAGACTAGATCTTCGACGGATTCGAGCCCCTGCCGAGTGCGCCGCACGATCACGACGAGCATGATTTAGCTATGCCATCGGACATTGTTCAGGAGACCGCACCGGCAACTGCTCCGACCCTTAATTCGGAGCCAATTGCGCCATCTATGGAGGGGTGGATAGAACCCTGCCATGGAGGCCACATTCTCAGCAGCGATTGAGCCGAGTATCGACCTTACCCTTCACGGGAGCCGTGACGCCGAACTGCCGGACTCTTCCCCGGCCACGGACTCTGAACCGCCTGCGCCCGTGCCTATCGAATCCGACTAGGCGCCGATCATGGAGTTCACCTCCGTGAATATCTTTCAGCACTCGCCCTTCGGCGACATACTGAATTCATTAAAGTCTCTCTCCTTGTCAGGAGAGTCCTCGCCGAACTATGTCCGGCAGGATTGGGATGCGGATGACGAAGAAGTTCGCCGCCCACCCACCACCCACTTAGTAGCCACTGGCGACGATTTGACCGACATGCTCGACTTCGACTCCGAGGATATCGACGGAATGGATGATGATGCAGGAGACGAACAGGAGCCACTGCCCACAGGTCACTAGACGCCCACTTCATCATATGATGTATACATGGTGGACACACCGAAAGAAAACGATGACGAGGAACGGAAGGACGCAGCGGAGGATCGTTCCCCCGAGAAGCAGTCAAAGCGGTGGCGTAAGCGCCGCTCCAATTCCCGCCTCGGCAGAAACAGCGATCATATAGACCTAGCGAGAGAGCAGGGTGAGCCAACGGACGACAAACACGGCATTGAACCACCGTCCGACCACGGCAACACGGAGAATCAAACCGAACAACCCGACTCCGGCGAAGATAACAGCCCGGATGACATCACACCGGACAGGCACCCGGAGCAACAGAATACCCATCAAAGGCTTGTTTCCACTGCGAGGAGCCTGAAAAAGCAGAAGCCAAGGCTCAGGGCTGCACAAGACACACTCAGAATCAGATGGAGTGAAGTACTCAACGCTGCAGCAAAATACGGCGGTAGTCGCCACACAAAGAGCTACCCGAAGCGAAAACTGCTACCTGAATTTGATGAGGAGGCCTTAGATCCCCCGCAATCAAAAAACAAAACAGCCATCCGGTCGGATAGACGACCTCGTCCAACATAGAGCGGCAAATGACACCGCACACAAGCCAGTACGCGATCCACGTGAGGGCTCGCATCAAAAGGACGGCGCAACCAGATCCATCTACGAGCCAAGCAAGCGCGCTCCGGCATGCAATGCAACATAACAAAAATCCGGACACCACGGTACACCTAAATACAGGGGTGCCGCACACCCCCTATGTTTCACCGATGAGGTGCTGGACCATGAATTTCCAGAGGGATTCAAACCCGTAAACATAGAGGCGTACGACAGAACGACAGACCCTGGGGTCTAGATTGAGGACTACATCCTCCATATCCACACGGCTCAGGAGACGATCTCCAAGCCATGAAGTACTTACCCCTCAAGCTCAAAGGGCTAGCTCGGCACTGGCTTAAAAGCCTCCCCGAAAACTCCATTGGAAGCTGGGAAGAGCTCGAAGATGCTTTTCAGGCAAATTTTCAAGGGACCTATGTCCGACCACCGGATGCAGACGATTTAAGTCATATAACTCAACAGCCCGGAGAGTCAGCCCGAAAGCTTTGGAATGGGTTTCTCACTAAAAAGAACCAAATAGTCGACTGTCCGGACGCCGAAGCCTTAGCAGCTTTCAAGCATAGCGTTCGAGATGAATGGCTTGCCAGACACCTCGTCCAAGAAAAGCCGAGAACAATGGCAGCATTAACAAGCCTCATGACCCTCTTTTGCGCGGGCGAGGACAGCTAGTTAGCCCGATGTAGCACCAGGCGAAGAGCACAGCAGTAAACACCGGATTCAGAAGCTCTCGGCCAGGTCAGCAAAAGCTGCCCTCCAAAGGCAACAGAGATGAACTGTCCAGCCTAAACAAAATTTGGGACAAAATATGCCAGATCCACAGCACCCCCGATAAACCTGCAAATCATACCCATAGAGAATGTTGGGTCTTCAAGCAGTCCGGCAAGCTCAATGCCGAACACAAGGGGCAGGATACACCAAGCGAAGATGAGGACGAGCCTCGTAAGCAAAGCACTGGGGAATAGAAGAAGTTCCCACCAGAAGTCAAAATAGTAAACATGTTACACGTGATAAAGGGGAGAAACAAAGCGGCACTCCTAGAGACACATGGCCTAGGGCCTATCACCGCGAAGTTCTGCCACCGGTCGTCCCAACCGATCACCTTTGACCATCAGGATTACTCCGCAAGTATCCATCATGCAGGATGGGCCGCCTTGGTGTTAGACCCGATAATTGACGGATATCACTTCACATGAGTCCTGATGGACGGCGGCAGTAGTTTAAACCTAATATATCAGGACACAGTCTGCAAAATGGGGATAGACCCAACAAAAATCATCCATAGCAATACTACCTTTAAAGGAGTAACGCCAGGCCCAGAAGCCCATTCCACGGGCTCCCTGCTACTAGAGGTTATATTCGGCTTTCCCGATAACTTCCACAGCGAAAAGTTAACCTTCCACATCGCTCCGTTCCAAAGTGGCTATCAAGCACTACTCGAACGCGAAGCTTTCGCTCGCTTTAACGCAATACCGCATTACGCTTCTCTCATGCTTAAGTTGCCTGGTCCACGTGGCATCATTACAGTAAATGGAAATATTGAGCGCTCCTTGCGCGCGGAAGACCGTGCGGCTGCCTTGGCAGCCGCACACTAGACGACCTCACCAACTAGAGCATCTGATAGGTCGTTAAGACCACGGACACAGTTAGACGAGTCCGGTTCGGCTATATATAATTGATACAAGTTTGATAGCTATACCCCTATAATAATACAAGGGGATCAACACGTGTAAACAAGTGACAGTTAGGCTCAACTTTACTCATCTTGAACTGTACATGGTTTATTTAATATAACCTACCTTTTTGCATGACAACTTTTCAACTAAGTTCCTCTCTTTTACAGATGACCATCGTGCTACACCCGTCCAGGATACAGCACAACAGACTCACAGGCACAGACGTGCAGCATGGACCCGTTTCAAGGATTCTTTTTAGATTAAGACCTTGCATAAACCTTTTTTACTGTCTCTTGTTGATACACATCCCCCGGATTCTCAGTACAATTGAGAAGGATGCTGACGTATTGGCATGTGGCCACGTCAGAATATTGCACGTACCTGGACACCAGGGGCTTATTACAAAGGGCACTGTTTAAGCCCGGTTTACATCATGAAGACCGAATACCTTAGGGAGTGTTGGCGTCGCGAGTTTGGCCTTATATGCATCAGCTCTGAATCATGTCTTTGGTCAAATGTTGGGTTTTCCCGACTCCTGTGTTTTGCTGCCTTACGTTCCGCTCTATCGGCTAAGGCAGCACCAGGAGAACTACCGCGATTGTGCCCTGGTTCATCTGGATGAGCACCTCAGTAGAGAAAGCCGAAAACTGACTGTCATGATATAGCATGAGACTGGTCAACCACTCGATGACCTAGCAGAATCTTCAGGATTCCTCCGCCTTAACAAAGGGCCGTTTCCCGGCCAGGCATGTACGCGCCCCGAATTCGGATGAGCGCGGAGCCACAAGGGGCTATATAGTAGCCCCACTGTCAAACTCCTCTGGCTAAGTGAAAGTGTTAAAGCATTATAGTCTGATTGCCTAGTTCGCTGTGCTATCACCTCCTTAATGGACCAAGACGTTGGATCAAGTGTGAACATGTGTCTTCTGCGAACACCCCCACATTATATGCGTGGGGGCTGAAGCCGACGACTGCCATCTTTCAGGTTATATACATATATACATAAACGGCCGCATAGGAGGCATCATAGCACTTTCGGGCAAAAGTGTAAATACAGCCTTGATAAACTCAATAAAACATTGTTTTTACAACGGGAATACATGTCACTCAAACATAATATTCTTCAAGCACTGAGCCTCTATCGAACGACCGCCTTCAAGAACTTCTTCAAAGTAGTGCTCGGCAGCCACTCGGCCTATGGCCGAACCCTGTGCCGCAACAGTGGTGGCATCCATCTCCGCCGAGTATGTTTTGACACAGGCAAGGGCCATCCGTGAGCCTTCTATGCACGCCGACCTCTTTATAGCATCGATGCATGGCACAGCACCAAGGAATTGTTGCACTAAGCTACAATAGCTGTTCAGCCTTGGCCCTCCTGGCCACAGATGATCCACAACGGACCTCATGGCGAGTCCGGATAATCTATGGAGCTCGGCCCAACCGGTCAATCGCTCATTCAGCAACAGCGGACGGACTGGAGCGTGAAACTGTGACCAGAATAGCTTCTCCACTTCAGGACCTTTCTGATCCTTGAAGTACTCGGCCGCATCAGCAGAACTTGCAGCCAAATCCATGTACTCGTCCGCAGAACTCCATAGCTGGTCCAGAGGAGCATATTTCGGATCTCCGAACTTAGTCCGCAACAAGAAGGGCTTCCCAGAAACGATATCTGCAGCTTGATTCAGCTCTTCCTTCGTCGCTCTAATTTTGGTGTGGGCTTCCTTGGCAGCCACCCGGGCCTTCTCCAGGTCCGTCGCCTTCACCCGGTTTTCTCCTTCAAGAAGCCGGTAACGGTCAGCAGCATCTTTTAACTCTACATCCATCTTGGCTATTTTTTCTTTGCTCTCGCAATGCGCGGCCTGTTCGGCCCTTCACTCTTCGGCCGCCTTTAAAGCGGCCGCATTACTACTCCTTGCTTGCTCCTTGGCTTGGGCAAGCTCTGCCCGAAGGGTCTCCACGGTGGCAGCTCAATCTGCAGTCACAATATATGAAAGATACTGGCATCATGCTGCTCTTAATATGTGACAATCACCAGAAAAATCACCTACCCTGTGCCTCATCAAGCCGCTTGTTAACAAGCACGATGTCGGCATCTGCCGCATCCAGTTGCCGCCTTAGTTCGGCAAACCCATCAGTCCGGCTAGCCACCGGAGCTTCAACCACCTGCACATAAAGGCGGTCTAGTTATTACCTGGGACTATGATCCTCTGTTTGCCGCCGTTTTCGACGACAACCAGAGTCTCAGGGGCTACTATCTACACAGGGCACATCTAAAAATGTGCGGTACTGTCAAAAATGTACATGATTTCGTGTACCTCAAAACCCGTCAGTAGACTCATAAAGGCTTCATGCAACCTGCTTTCGGCGGACGAAATCCTTTCAATCACTGTACCCATCAATGTGCAGTGCTCTTCTGAGATAGCCGCTTGCTCTAGCAGATCCCTTAGTACGTCCGACCGCACACCAGACGGTGCCGGATTCTTTTGATTGCTCTCTTCAAGAGCCGGATACTGAGGACTTCGGGTGGCCATAGGATTACCTTCTAGCCATGCCGGATCAAGAGAAACCCTCCGCGACGACACCTCGGGGTCGCCCGCCTCATGATGCGGTATGGCAGGGGGAGGTGTTTCGCTGTCCATCTTCTCTGGAAGAAGGTCCCCTGAAGACGAGCTCTGCTAAGAAGGGCTAAGATCCGAACTGCAAGATAAATGCCTCGGTTATTTTCCTCACAGGTAAAGCGAGATATTTTCATTATTAAGTACCTTTTACTTACAGCTCGGTGGAGGGCTGATCCCCTTGAGGGCATAGTGCTGCCAGGGTATCCCCTAGGGCAGGACCCTCCGGCAGAGATTTCTTCCCCCGTTTGGAGACCATTGTCTCCGGGTTCTCAGAGGCGGTTCTCTTCCTTCCCTGGGGAGAGGAAGTTTCAGTTCCTCCTCCCCGGCTGACCTCCTTCGCGGAGGCGCTAGCCTCCTTGCCCCCCCCTTTATCTTCTCCTGAGGGCGCCTGATAAGGCGCGATCTCCAGCATCCTGGTTAGCACGGGATTTGGTGAGGTCTCAGGGAGGGGGGCCGAACACCTGATCAATTTTGCCTTCGCTATCCAATCCTGGGTCAAAGAGCGGCTTTTTAATGACAATGTTGCGATAGATAAACGGACAGTGTGTTCGGATGCGGGGCTACTTACTTGGGTATCCGGGCGATTGCAGCTCCGACCTGCATCCTCAGTAATGTCCGGACACATTATTTGTGGTCCGGAGAACAATTTGTACATCTCTTCGTGCATCATGCTGAGAAAATGTTGAATAGGTCACGGTCCTTCCGGGTTGAATTCCCACATGCGAAGGGGCCGGTGTTTGCAAGGCTGGACTTGACGAACTAGCATAACTTGCACTACCATAACCAGACAGAAATCTCTCTCAAAGAGATCTCGGATACGGCTTTGCAGTATTGGCACGTACTTGGCTGGACCCCAGCTCAGCCCCCTGCTGATCCATGACATCAGTTGTGGTGGGGGGCCTGAGCGAAAGGTGGGGGCAGCTACCCACTTGGCACTTCGGGGAGCTGTGATGTAGATCCACTCCCGCTGCCACAATCCGGACACCTCTGGGAAGAAACACTCAGGCAATGGAGCGTCAGCGATTTTTCTTATTAAAGCGCCTCCGCACACTGCTTGCTGCCCCTTGATCATCTTCGACTTCACATCGAAGGTCTTGAGCCACAGGCCGAAGTGAGGGGTAATGCGGAGAAAGGCCTCACATACAACAATAAATGTCGAGATGTGAAGAAGGGAATCCGGGGCTAGATCGTGAAAATCTAGCCCATAATAGAACATGAGACCCCTAACAAAGGGATTCAAAGCGAGGCCTAGTCCTCGGAGGAAGTGGGAGACGAACACGACGCTCTCGTTGGGTTCGGGAGTAGGGACAATTTGCCCTCGGGCAGGCAGCCGATGCGAAATTTCGGCGGTCAGATATCTGGACGATTTGAAGGTTGGATCCGGACATAGTTGAAGGTCCGAAGTGCCTAAACCTGAGCTTTGGGTGTTGGAACTCAAGGCGGGAGGCGGAGTCGATTAAGATCGAGAGGAAAAGGCCTGGTCCCCTTTATAAAGAGGGTGAATATCAAGCGTCCTCCTCGTGGCCATTTGGGACTTGCCTAAGATCTAGGAGTCCTACCAATAGGCATGGTTGGGTTACCCACGTCCGTATTGATGAGAATCCCAAAATAAAGGGGACACGATCTCTGCTTCGACAAGACGTGCCAAGGAAACCGCCTCACGAAACACGCTGAGATTGGTTATGAAAAACGATTCGAATAAAGACCTCGCTATGGTGTGATGTCACACTACGGGGTACGTCAGCAGATTAGATTTATGGAAACATTATTCTCTCTACGGTGGTATGTGGAACTTGTTTTGCAAAGCCGAACACGATCCTCGTGTTCAAAATCTTCTATGAAGTATTCGGAGGAGGAACCCGCCTTGCAATGCCGAAGACAATCTGCGTGCCGGACTCATCGTCATTGAAGCCTGGTTAGGGGGCTACTGAGGGAGTCCTGGATTAGGGGGTATCCGGACAGCCGGATTATATCCTTTGGACGGACTGTTGGACTATGAAGATACAAGATTGAAGACTTCGTCCCGTGTCCGGATGGGACTCTCCTTAGCGTGGAAGGCAAGCTTGGCAATACGGATATGTAGATCTCCTTCCTTGTAACCGACTCTGTCTAACCCTAGCCCCCTCCGGTGTCTATATAAACCGAAGGGTTTAGTCCGTAGGACCAACGACAACAATCATACCATAGGCTAGCTTCTAGGGTTTAGCCTCTTAGATCTCATGGTAGATCAACTCTTGTACTACTCATATCATCAAGAACAATCAAGCAAGATGTAGGGTATTACCTCCATCACGAGGGCCCGAACCTGGGTAAACATCGTGTCCCCTGCCTCCTGTTACCATATGCCTAGATGCACAGTTCGGGACCCGCTACCCGAGATCCGCCGGTTTTGACACCGACAACATACTTGCTACACATTTCTTTTGGCCAAAGATGAGACAGGATGTTGAGCGTTTTGTTGCTCGCTGCACCACATGTCAAAAAGCTAAGTCACGACTCAATCCTTATGGTTTATATATGCCTTTGCCTGTACCTAGTGTTCCTTGGGAGGATATATCTATGGACTTTGTTTTGGGTTTACCTCGAACAAAGAAGGGGAGGGATAGCATATTTGTTGTCGTGGATAGTTTCTCGAAAATGGCACACTTTATATCATGTCATAAAAGCGATGATGCTGTTAATGTTGCTGATTCGTTCTTTCGTGAAATTATTCGCTTGCATGGTGTGCCCAATACTATTGTTTCAGATCGTGATACTAAATTTATTAGCCACTTTTGGAGATGTTTATGGGCTAAGTTGGGGACTAAACTGCTTTTTAGTACTACTTGTCACCCCCAAACTGATGGACAAACTGAAGTAGTCAATAGAACATTGTCTACTATGCTTAGGGATGTTTTGAAGAATAATAAGAAAATGTGGGAAGAATGCTTGCCTCATATTGAATTTTATTACAATCGTTCATTGCATTCTACTACTAAGATGTGCCCTTTTGAAATTGTGTATGGTTTCCTACCTCGTGCACCTATTGATTTGTTGCCTCTTCCATCTTCGGAGAACGTTAATTTTGATGCTAAAGAACGTGCTGAATCGATTTTAAAAATGCATGAGTTAACTAAGGAAAGCATTGAGCATACGAATGCTAAATATAAAATTGCTGGAGATAAGGGTAAAAAAACATGTTGTGTTTGCACCTTGAGATCTTGTTTGGTCACATTTGCTGAAGGATAGATTTCCTAATTTGTGCAAATCAAAACTAATTCCACGTGTTGATGGTCCTTTTAAGGTGCTAGAGAAAATAAATGATAATGCACATAAACGTGAGCTGCCTGCAGATTTTGGGGTTAGTCCCACTTTTAACATTGCAGATTTGAAGCCTTATTTGGGTGAGGAAGATGAGCTTCCGTCGAGGACGACTTCATTTCAAGAAGGGGAGGATGATGAGGACATCAATACCATTGTTACACCCACAACCCCTGTTGCTATACTATAACGCCCTCGATGCGGCTATATCTCTCATGTGTCGAAGCACGACTTAGAGGCATAACCGCATTGAAAGGAATGTCACAAGTGAGGTAATCTTCACACAACCCATGTAATACATAAGGGAAAGAGATACATAGTTGGCTTACAATCGCCACTTCACACAATACATGAATAAAGCAATACATCAACCAGATACAATCAAGGTCCGACTACGGAACCCAAAATAAAAGAAGACTACCCCAAATGCTACACAGATCCCCGATCGTCCCGACCGGGCTCCACTACTGATCAACTAGAACGACACAACACAAAGGACAAGATCTTCATCTTGCTCCTCCTGAGCTTGGTTGCGTCATCTGCACGGACTCATCGGCACCTGCAAGCTGGTTTTGGAAGTATCTGTGAGCCACGGGGACTCAGCAATCTCGCACCCTCGCGATCAAGACTATTTAAGCTTATGGGTAAGGTAAAGGTATGAGGTGGAGCTGCAGCAAGCGACTAGCATATATGGTGGCTAACAAACGCAAATGAGAGCGAGAAGAGAAGGTAAAAGCATGGTCGAACAACTATGATCAAGAAGTGATCCTAGAACAACCTACGTCAAGCATAACTCCAACAACCGTGTTCACTTCCCGGACTCCACTGGAAAGAGACCATCACGGTTACACAAGCGGTTGATGTATTTTAATTAAGGTCAACTTCAGGTTTTCTACAACCGGACGTTAACAAATTCCCATCTGCCCATAACCGCGGGCACGGCTTTTGAAAGTTCAAATCCCTGCAGGGGTGTCCCAACTTAGCCCATCACAAGCTCTCACGGTCAACGAAGGATAAACCTTCTCCCGAGACATTCCGATCAGACTCGTTATCCCGGTTCTACAAGATAACTTCGACAAGTTAAAACAAATCCAGCAACACCGCCCGAATGTGCCGACAAATCCCGATAGGAGCTGCACATATCTCATTCTCAGGGCACACTCAGATTGTCTAAACTTCCGGTAGGCCAGCCTAGAGTTGCCCCTGGTGGCCACGGGCGGCTGATAGGTTGGACCAACACTCAGAGGAGCACTGGCCCGGGGGTTTAAATAAAGATGACCCATGAGTCTGCGGAACCCAAGGGAAAAAGAGGCTTGGTGGCGAATGGTAAAAACCAATGTTGGGAATTGCTGGAAGAGTTTTATTCAAGGCGAACTGTCAAGGAGTTCCCATTATAGCCCAACCGCGTAAGGAACGCAAAATCCGGGAACATAACACCGATATGATGGAAACTAGGGCGGCAAGAGTGGAACAAAACACTAGGCAAAAGGCCGAGCCTTCCACCCTTTACCAAGTATATAGATGCATTAATTAAATAAGAGATATTGTGATATCCCAACAAGTAAACATGTACCAACATGGAACAACATCTCCATGTTCCAACAAGGAACAAACTTCAATCTTCACCTGCAACTAACAACGCTATAAGAGGGGCCGAGCAAGCGGTAACATAGCCAAACAACGGTTTGCTAGGACAAGGTGGGTTAGAGGCTTGGTTCACAATATAGGAGGCATAATAAGCAAGTGGCAGGTATGGCAGCATAGGCATAGCAAAAGAGCGAGCATCTAGCAAGCAAAGATAGAAGTGATTTCGAGGGTATGGTCATCTTGCCTGAAATCCCGCAAGGAAGAAGAACGAGTCCATGAAGAAGATAAACGGATGTAGTCGAACGGTTCCTCACAAACGCGACGTTATCGGAACCAACCCGAAGAAGCAACACCGGAAAGAAGCACACAACATAGTCAACAACCACTACAACAACATGGCATGATGCACAACAAGTATGATGCATGTCCGGTTTAATGAAGCATGGCATGGCAAAGTGCACAAACAACACTACAAGTTAAGTGGAGCTCATTATGCAACGGAGTTACATATTGAAGAAAACACCACTTGACTTATTTAGTTCTCTCTCGTTTATGTACCCATCAAGATTAAATGTTGTTAGCATGGCAAGAAGGTGAATCAAAGTTAAACTAACTATCTAGTCAAGTTTAAATGAGGCCGGAAACAACGAACAACAATTCTAGTAAATCCCCATATGCATATATTAGGTTTGGTGCTGTTCTTCCCTAAACATAATTTTAGAGTTGTTAAGCATGCAAAACAAGTACACCATGTTAAACTACGCATTTTTCTACCCCATTTACATATAAATTTTATTTAATTCGGAGCTACGGTTATTTAGTTACGAATTAAAACATTTTAGCATGTTATTTAAGCAAATTTAAACAAACAACATTTTAAACATAGATGAAAGTTGCAAATTATTAAACTAGATGAAATTCTAGTCAAGTTACCTATATGACATGTTTTAATTGGATGCACGGTTAATTAGTTATTAAATGCATGAACATCAAGGGGTAATATGTAAATGTGCAGTTTTTCTGTAAATAGCGAAATTCGTTCATAGCAGAAAAAATATACATCGGGCAGAATCTGGTTGGCCCATCAGTGGGAGGGGGCGCAGCAGTGAGGCTCACCCATGGGCTTGGCCCATTCGGTGGAGAGGAGAGAGGCCGGCAGGCTGGGCAGGCCGCGAAGGGGCGCGCTGGGCCTCGCAGGCCAGATCAAGCGGAGGCAGGGCAAGGTCAACGCGAGGCAGGGACACGGCTTCAGGTCGTGGTGCTCGTCTCCCTCGAGAAGAAAATGCAGCAGCAGGAGGAAGGAAGCGGCGACGCGGGATCCAGTTGACGTGAGGTCCAGGACGGCAGCAGGCGGTGGATCCGGGCGGGGAACGTCCAATCTCGCTGGAGGCGGGGCGGCGCTGCAGTTCGTGAGGCAGGCGCACGGGCGGAGCTGGAGGCCATAGCGGCGGCGGCCGGAGCTCCAAAAGCGGCGAGGACGAAGCAGGGGCGACCCGAGGTTGCAGGTGATCCGGGCGGCGCAGGGGCTTGCGGCTCGGCGAGCGATGCGTGCAACGAGGAGGAGGGAGCTCGTGCTCCTGCATCCAGGACGAGGCGAGGTCGGGGACTCCGGTGCGAAATCCATGGAGGCCGGCGCATCGTTTTCTCCCTGTGAGAGAAAACAGAGAGGTGGAGGGAGTGAGAGGGAGAAGGGAACGAGAAGGAGGAAGGGTAGGGGCGATGGGGATGGCCTGGCATGGTCAGGGTCGCCGGTGTGCTGGAGAGGAGCTTCGGCGAGTTGCTGCGGGGCTGAGGGGAGAGGGCGCCTTAGATCGGGAGGAGGGGGCTGGTGTTTGAAAGAGAGAGGAATTTTGGATCAGGGAGAAAACTACTGGTTCGGTGTGGAACCCGAGGAAGAGAGTGGCGGCGGTGGGATGGATCCCTAGAAATTTGGGATTTGGTCTAGGTTTAGACTAGCTATATATAGTGGGTGGGTTTGACTAGGGGCTATCTCGTCCCTCCGATCGTAATCGGGCGGACGGAAAAAAATAGTTAGGGAGCCCAAATAAGAAAATGGAGACGTTTTGTAGATGTTTGGGGATGATCTGGACACAACGGTGGCGACACTCCGGGTCGGGTTCGGGACAACTTTCGGACGTGCGCGCGGGGAGGGCCGCGGGCTGACGAGATAGGTTAGGTTGGGCCTGGCGGTAGGTAGTGGACTGTGCAGAAGGCCTCAGGCTGAGACGAGAGAAGAGAGAAAGGCCCGACGACTGTTTCGGGAGACCGAAAACGTCCGACGTTAGACCGGCTATAATGCCGCTATAGTTATACATTGGGGCGTCAAACGAACTCCGAATGCGACGAAAATTGACAGGTGGCCTACCTACAACATAAAAAACACTGCACGCCAACTTTCATCCGATTCCAAGAACATTTTCCGGCCACTTATAAAATACTATTTCGGACATGCCGCGGGCGCGTGCAAGTGTGTCTGGGCTCTGAACGGACAACGGACAGAACGAGGAGAACCCGGACGAATGCAAGTTTTTAAAACATGATGATGCAATGCACATGATGACATGATATGAGATGCATGACACGCAAGCAATGACAAGGCAACAACAACGAATAACTGGAAGACACCTGGCACAACGGTCTCGGGGCGTTACAACACTCCACCACTACGAGAGGATCTCGTCCCGAGATCTAGAATGGCACCGGAGGGAAAACGAAGAGAAAGAGAAGAGGTAAAACTAAGTTGCTTCTTTGACCAATGAGTGAAACCAAAGAACCTTGAGAGGTTGAACAAATGAAAGAAAGAAAGCAACAGAGATGAACAAAGTTGAAAGTACTCTGTAAAGAAAGAGGAATAAGAAAGAACCGATTCGAGTAGCATTTCGGTTGAAAGGAGATGAATGACTTGAAAAATGAAAGAGCTTGAGCAAAGGGGCACAACACTCCGGTTAAAAGGATAAGCATGACAAGGACAAGGTCCTGACAAGAACAAAAGAAGGGTTGAAGATAGCAACATCACAATGCCTCCGGAACAAAAGTAAGAATGGAATGGAGTGAACGAAGGGAAACACGATCTTGAGGGAGCACGCTGACACCAAAATCTAGAACGGAATTGTTGGAAAACCAACAATGAAAAGGATAAACTTGATATGGTCTTATGGAATACATCTCAAATTATGAGGTGACAACCTGCCACTCACGGGAAAAGAATTGGATTTATATGAACAAATTGACGAGAAAGTATGTCGCACCGAAAAGGATAAATGAAGAAATTGGATCATTTATAAGCACCATAGATAGCAACAATCCTTAGGGAAAGCTTTAGGTGAAATATAACCCAAGATAACTCGAATGAGGAGATTTATGGATTTAAAATACCTCATTCTTAATAACATGTGAATCATGAAACATGAACTCAAATTATCAAGAATAACATAATACCACCTCCAAAGATATGGTAGAAAGAAATTGCACTCGGGATTGCAAAATGAAGAAAGCTTGAGCTCCCTAGAAATGAATCTCGATGAAAACTTCGGGAAGGAATTAAATCCTTTATGAACCATCATGTAGAACCTTCATGAAGAACTCCGGTAACAAAAGGATAACGAAAAAGAAAGAGAAGATGAAAACACAAGGTGAAACCTTGCAATGATTAGATGGACCTTCGCGACGATATATTTGAGAGAGCTTGGAACTCCGGAAAAGAAAAGATGAAACAATAGAGACCGAGAATTTGGTGAACCTCCAGAATAGGGAATTAATCACTTGGATGAAAGAAGAATAAGAATTACATTATGCTTATCCTTCACCAATTTAGATTGATGACAAGCAACGGATTTGGCATACTACTTATTCTCGAAGAAAGGATTAAGATAGATATCGCGCCAACTAGAGAATGCCTTCAACGAAACACTGGTGGAATCGAAACAACAAATGAATTGATATGATAACGAAAGAAGAGGAATCTTGCAGGAACCACCGTTAGAATTAAAATGACCGAAGGAAAGATAAAGGAACACCGGGAAGAATTATGAAATGAACGAGGATACTTGAGAGAATTTAGATACATGAGAATGAAGAGATCACGAGCTGATTAGAGGATATTGAATGATGCACCGGTAAGATTTGGAGAATGATAGCTGAAGGCTGAGAATGAATAAGTCTTCTGAAATGATGGGCTTCAAATAAACAAACTGAAAAGACTCCTGAATTACTCTAGATGGGTGAAAAGAATTCTCATAATCAAAACAATTATGAGGGGATGACAACAAGCTAGAATCACGAATCTTGAAGAGAATGTAGCCGGATTGAGAGAAAAATCTTCTTCGGTCTTCAAAATCCGAGAATGATGACGAGAAACACCACCATGATAATTGATGAGTGACCCCGGGAGAATGAAAGCGAAGAGGTTAAGCCAACAATGAAAAGAGTTTGAAAGATCTTGGGGAAAGACATTTGACTGATGATGATTCATTCTTACGTCAAACTTCAAAAAGAATTTAGGATAGCTCCGGGAAAATTAGAAGAGTCAGGTAAGATCCTGGAAAAAGACCTGTGGGTTATGGGCCCACTCAAAAGAAAACACCGTTGAAAAGATTTAAAAGAGAGGTTTCCCCGGTTGAATTAAAATGTCTTGAAAGAGATAACAACCTCGGATTAGGTTTGAACGGATCTTGAAGGAAAAGACGAGCCTTCCGAGATATCTTCAGCACTTCGAAATAATTGAATAGCGAGAAATGAATGAATATGATGAGCACCGGTATGATAAAACTTCTGAAACGAGGAAGGGATATGATCAACACCAAAAGCTTGTATTGAAACCACCGGAGAAGAAAAGAATGAAGAATGACGAACTTGGAGCTCCATTAGAATCTTCATGAGAATCACCAGATAAGGATATTGATTGAAAAGAATGGAGAGACTTCACATCAGTAAAATGGATACTTGATTAAGAAATTGGAGTCCTCGAAGAAAAAGGGTGGGAGGGTGGGAAAACAAAGGCAGCTTGGGACGAATGAAATGAACATCGTTGAGAGGACTTGAGTTGATCTTGCGGATGTTGAAAAGATCGGATCCACTTGAAGAGAAACACACCGGTTGAAAAGGATTGACATGACAGACTCGATGATCGAGAAGGATTAGTATTCACATCGGAGTATGAGACCACGGCTTAGGGAAAGTATGGAATCAACATTTGACTTCGAAGAAACTCGAATACCACAACTCCAAACAAAAACGAAGGATTGGCTTGCGGAATAAGCCGGAACAAACATATGATAGATATTTCATCCGAAGTTTTTGTGGTGGGGCCTACACGGGCTCGATCGTACAGCACCATCATGTACAAGGCAGTGCACATGACATATGAAGCGTCCCCGAGTCGGCATAGCCAAGGACTCTTTAAGACACAACGAGACCACTGTAAAACCAACCGTGAATAGGCGGACCACTAGACGTCGAACCCCAATTTCATATCATACATTTGTCGGAAAGATATCCTAAGAGCTACTTGAATTCCCACTTATGAAACTCCCGAAACTTTCCGGTTATGCAATCAGGTGTTGGGGATACAGGGGAAGCATAATAACTCACCCAAACTAACAAATCCTACATCCAGCTGTATCCATCCTTCAACACATAACCAAGAAACCTTCGGAAATCCTCTACCTCAACCTTCGAAAAGCATCCGTTATACGAGTTATGGAAATACTCCCGAACTCCCGCCCCAGTACTGGGTGGCGTTGAGGTTATCTCACCAACAACTGCATAAAAGAGATTTTCGATGTCGGCGAACTAAACTCAGGTATTCCAGAATTGCAACGATAAAATTGTGACGACAACACCTCGGAGCTCAACTCCCCGAGACACTGCCACAACCCCTAAATGACAGGAGGCACCAAGAACAATGTTCTCGTCACAAAAACATCGGAACGATTCCAAGATACCCGCGTGATCCTAAATTTTTTTTTGTGAAATTTGAGAAGAGAAGAGTCAAAACTCTATGTCAGGATGCCTTACCAGAGCGATGAAGGGACTGAGGAGTAAAAAGAATTCCTAACTCTTCGATATATAATTCCTAAATGACTCAAAACATTTTTTCTAGACTCAACTCGTCAGCTAATTCGATCAAACAATGGGGCTCCTAAGGTCGGGGAAGGCTCTGATTACCAACTTGTAACGCCCTCGATGCGGCTATATCTCTCACTTGTCGAAGCACGACTTAGAGGCATAACCGCATTGAAAGCAATGTCGCAAGTGAGGTAATCTTCACACAACCCATGTAATACATAAGGGAAAGAGATACATAGTTGTCTTACAATCGCCACTCCACACAATACATGAACAAAGTAATACATCAACCAGATACAATCAAGGTCCGACTACGGAACCCAAAATAAAAGAAGACTACCCCAAATACTACACAGATCCCCGATCGTCCCAACCGGGCCCACTACTAATCAACTAGAATGACACAACACAAAGGACAAGATCTTCATCGAGCTCCTCCTGAGCTTGGTTGCGTCATCTGCACGGACTCATCGGCACCTGCAAGCTGGTTTTGGAAGTATCTATGAGCCACGAGGACTCTGCGATCTCGCACCCTCGCGATCAAGACTATTTAAGCTTATGGGTAAGGTAAAGGTATGAGGTGGAGCTGCAGCAAGCGACTAGCATATATGGTGGCTAACAAACGCAAATGAGAGCGAGAAGAGAAGGCAAAAGCACGGTCGAACAACTATGATCAAGAAGTGATCCTAGAACAACCTACGTCAAGCATAACTCCAACAACCGTGTTCACTTCCCGGACTCCACCGGAAAGAGACCATCACGGTTACACACGTGGTTGATGTATTTTAATTAAGGTCAACTTCAGGTTTTCTACAACTGGACGTTAACAAATTCCCATCTGCCCATAACCGCGCGCACGGCTTTCGAAAGTTCAAATCCCTGCAGGGGTGTCCCAACTTAGCCCATCACAAGCTCTCACGGTCAACGAAGCATAAACCTTCTCCCGAGACATTCCGATCAGACTCGGTATCCCGATTCTATAAGACAACTTCGACAAGTTAAAACAAATCCAGCAACACCGCCCGAATGTGCCGACAAATCCCGATAGGAGCTGCACATATCTCGTTCTCAGGGCACACTCAGATTGTCTAAACTTCCGGTAGGCCAGCCCAGAGTTGCCCCTGGTGGCCACTGGCGGCTGACAGGTTGGACCAACACTCAGAGGAGCACTGGCCTGAGGGTTTAAATAAAGATGACCCTTGAGTCCGCGGAACCCAAGGGAAAAAGAGGCTACGTGGCGAATGGTAAAAACCAATGTTGGGCATTGCTGGAAGAGTTTTATTCAAGGCGAACTGTCAAGGGGTTCCCATTATAGCCCAACCGCGTAAGGAAAGCAAAATCCAGGAACATAACACCGATATGACAGAAACTAGGGCGGCAAGAGTGGAACAAAACACTAGGCAAAAGGCCGAGCCTTCCACCCTTTACCAAGTATATAGATGCATTAATTAAATAAGAGATATTGTGATATCCCAACAAGTGAACATGTTCCAACAAGGAACAAACTTCAATCTTCACCTGCAACTAACAACGCTATAAGAGGGGCTGAGCAAGCGGTAACATAGCCAAACAACGGTTTGCTAGGACAAGGTGGGTTAGAGGCTTGGTTCAACAATATAGGAGGCATGATAAGCAAGTGGCAGGTATGGCAGCATAGGCATAGCAAAAGAGCGAGCATCTAGCAAGCAAAGATAGAAGTGATTTTGAGGGTATGGTCATCTTGCCTGAAATCCCGCAAGGAAGAAGAACGAGTCCATGAAGAAGATAAACGGACGTAGTCGAACGGTTCCTCACAAACGCGACGTTATCGGAACCAACCCGAAGAAGCAACACCGGAAAGAAGCACACAACATAGTCAACAACCACTACAACAACATGGCATGATGCACAACAAGTATGATGCATGTCCGGTTTAATGAAGCGTGGCATGGCAAAGTGCTCAAACAACACTACAAGTTAAGTGGAGCTCATTATGCAGCGGAGTTACACATTGAAGAAAACACCACATGACTTATTTACTTGTCTCTCGTTTATGTACCCATCAAGATTAAATGTTGTTAGCATGGCAAGAGGGTGAAGCAAAGTTAAACTAACTATCTAGTCAAGTTTAAATTAGGCCGGAAACAACGAACCACAATTCCGGTAAATCCCCATATGCATATATTAGGTTTGTACTGTTCTGCCTTAAACATAATTTTAGAGTTGTTAAGCATGCAAAACAAGTACACCATGTTAAACTAGGCATTTTTCTACCCCATTTACATATAAAGTTTATTTAATTCGGAGCTACGATTATTTAGTTATGAATTAAAACATTTTAGCATGTTATTTAAGCAAATTTAAACAAACAACATTTTAAACATAGATGAAAGTTGCAAATTATTAAACTAGATGAAATTCTAGTCAAGTTACCTATATGACATGTTTTAATTGGATGCACGGTTAATTAGTTATTAAATGTGTGAACAGCAAGGGGTAATCTGTAAATGTGCAGTTTTTCTGTAAATAGCGAAATTCTTTCATAGAAGAAAAAATATACATCGGGCCGAATCTGGTTGGCCCATCAGTGGGAGGGGGCGTAGCAGTGAGGCTCACCCTTGGGCTTGGCCCGTTCGGTGGAGCGGAGAGAGGCCGGCAGGCTGGGCAGGCCGCGAAGGGGCGTGCTGGGCCTCGCAAGCCAGATCGAGCGGAGGCAAGGCAAGGTCAACGCGAGGCAGGGACGCGGCTTCAGGTCGGGGTGCTCGTCTCCCTCGAGAAGAAAACGCAGCCATAGGAGGAAGGAAGCGGCGACGCGGGATCCAGTTGACGTGAGGTCCAGGACGGCAGCAGGCGGTGGATCCGGGCGGGGAACGTCCAATCTCGCTGGAGACGGGGCGGCGCTGCAGTTCGCGAGACAGGCGCATGGGTGGAGCTGGAGGCCATGGCGGCAGCGGCCGGAGCTCCAACAACGGCAAGGACGAAGCAGGGGCGACCCGAGGTCGCAGGTGATCCAGGCGACGCAGGGGCTTGCGGCTCGGCGAGCGATGCATGCAACGAGGAGGAGGGAGCTCGTGCTCCTGCATCCAGGACGAGGCGCGGTCGGGGACTCCGGTGCGAAATCCATGGAGGCCGACGCATCGTGTTCTCCCTGTGAGAGAAAACAGAGAGGTGGAGGGAGTGAGAGGGAGAAGGGAACGAGAAGGAGGAAGGGTAGGGGCGATGGGGATGGCCTGGCATGGTCAGGGTCGCCGATGTGCTGGAGAGGAGCTCCAGCGAGTTGCTGCGGGGCTGAGGGGAGAGGGCGCCTTGGATCGGGAGGAGGGGGCTGGTGTTTGAAAGAGAGAGGAATTTTGGATCAGGGAGAAAACTACTGGTTCGGTGTGGAACCCGAGGAAGAGAGTGGCGGCGGTGGGATGGATCCCTAGAAATTTGGGATCTGGTCTAGGGTTAGACTAGTTATATATAGTGGGTGGGTTTGACTAGGGGCTATCTCGTCCCTCCGATCGTAATCGGGCGGACGGAAAAGATAGTTAGGGAGCCCAAATAAGAAAACGGAGACATTTTGTAGATGTTTGGGGATGATCCGGACACAATGGTGGCGACACTCCGGGTCGGGTTCGGGACAACTTTCGGACGTGTGCGTGAGGAGGGCCACGGGCTGACGGGAGAGGTTAGGTTGGGCCTGGCGGTAGGTAGTGGACTGTGCAGAAGGCCTCAGGCTGAGACAAGAGAAGAGAGAAAGGCCCGGCGACTGTTTCCGAAGACAGAAAATGTCCGACGTTAGACCGGCTATAATGCCGCTATAGTTATACGTTGGGGCGTCAAACGAACTCCGAATGCGACGAAAATTGACAGGCGGCCTACCTACAACATAAAAAACACCGCACGCCAACTTTCATCCCATTCCGAGAACATTTTCCGGCCACTTATAAAATACTATTTCGGACATGCCGCGGGCGCGTGCAAGTGTGTCTGGGCTCGGAACGGATAACGAACGGAACGAGGAGAACCCGGGCGAATGCAAGTTTGTCAAACATGATGATGCAATGCACATGATGACATGATATGAGATGCATGACACGCAAGCAATGACAAGGCAACAACAGCGAATAACTAGAAGACACCAGGCACAACGGTCTCGGGGTGTTACATATACATACTGGACCAATTACTAGAGCTCGCGCACGCCTATTAAATTACCAGGTACTTTCGTTTCTTGGTAACGATTGTAACGTTCATGAGAATATGATGCTTCCTAAATTGGACACATTTGTTTGGCTCACAAATGAAGGGCCTAGCTTGGACAAGAAAGATGAACCTTGGAGCAAGTTCAAGCACGGAGATGATGGCGTGCGCAAGGGGAACAAGAACGGAGTTACAAGTGATGATTCCAGGACTTTGAAGTCACCATAATGAGTGCATGAAGCCTTGGACGAAATATACAAGATTCCACTTCATAAATTTCGTCCAGAGGCTATTCTAGATGCTGCGTCAGCTTATTTCTGGGCCAGGCCCATGTAATTTTGAAATACTTGATTATAGGTTGTTTTTAGAGTCCGTTTGTGTGGGGAAACAAGAGTTAGGGTTGGTTTTGGACCCCTCCTCCAAGGGCCACGAAATTACCCCCTTTCTCCTCCATATTTTTTTCGTGAATGCGCAGAGGATGCGTATCTTTTCATTGATAGGAGAAGAGTTTGTACAACATGGGATTACAAGAGCTCGCTAAGCCATGTACACAGGAAGGCATGGAAGTGAGCCAGGAGCAGAACAAACATGGGGTTGCTCAGCCCCAGAAACTTATAGTGCTATCTCTCGGGAATGAAGTTGTCCAGTCCGTTGGCGCCAGCCTTGGCCCACATGCGCGCTTTGTCTCGAATGATGTCGGAAAGCCGGATGATGGAGGGATGCTCGCCGTCGAAGATGCAAGCGTTCTAGTGCTTCCAAAGCCACCAGGCCGTGAGGATGATAAGGGAGGACAAACCTTTGTGCGTGGGGAATGGTGAGCGGTTGCAGGACGTCTCCCACCAGGTGAAGAAGTCAGCATCGCTGCTCGGAATGTCGGTGGTTGAGCGAACCCACCCAAGGACATCGTGCCATATTTGGCAGGAGAAGGAGCAGCCCACCAGGATATGTCACATCGTCTCTTCTTCCTGATCACAGAAGGTGCATGAGTCCTCGTGTGGGAGGCCATGTCGGGCGAGTCGTCCGGCCGTCCAGCATCTGTCTTGCAAGGCAAGACACATGAAGAATTTTATGCGGAGGGGAGCCCATGGCTTCCATGTGAGCCGCCAGCGAGGGTCCTGGCAGGCGCTGAGGAAAAGCGCCTGGTAACAAGAGCTGGCCGAGTAGGTGGCAGAAGAGGTCCAGCGCCATTGGAGGGAGCCGGGGGAGTCAAAAAGACAGACCTGTCGCACGCAGCGCTAGAGGTTGACGTACTGGATGAGAGCAGCGGGGCCCAGGGCACCCTGGATGTCCCGGACCCAAGAGCGCTGGAGGAGGCTGTCATGCACCATGCGGGTCTTGCGTCGTCGCCGAGAAACAAGAGCAAGGACGAGCGGGGTGATCTTGGCAACTGATCTACCATTGATACAGTGGTCACCCCAAAACCTACACGTGCATTCGTCGCCGAGTGTCCAAGTGGTAGACGCACGGAATATGGCCGAGACGGCGGGGTCATGAGGGATGTGCAGGTGGCTCCATGGGCACAACATATCTGTGTACTTGAGCCATAGCCAGCGGGTTCTGAGTGCGATGCCGGTGCGCTGAAGGTCACGGACACCGAGGCCACCGAGGGAAAGCGGGCGGCACACCCTTTGCCAGGTGACCAAGCATTGGCCGCCTTTGGCATCGGTGCTTCTAGCCCAAAGAAACCCACGAATGATCCGGTTGTTTTGCTTGAGGATGGAGGGGTTGAAGGCTATGGCGGTGACGAAGTGCGTGGGGATGGCACATAGGACGTGCCGGACGAGAGCGAGCCGATCTCCTCGGGAGAGGAGGGAGGCGCGCCAAGTGGAAAGCTTCCGCTCCAGCTTGTGGATAATCGGCATGAGGCTCACAGTAGAAGGCTTGCGGATGGACAAAGGGAGTCCAAGTACTGGATAGGGAACTGCTTCATCGGGCATTGCATCTCGGAAGCAATGGTCGCCATGTCCTTGTCATTGCACTGGATGGGAGTAGCCGAGCACTTGCTGTAGTTGGTGCGGAGCCCGGAGGCCACCCCAAATACACGTAGAAGCTCGCGGACAGCAGAAACATCATGGTGGTCCGGTCGGCAGAAGATGACGATGTCATTGGCATAAAGAGAGATGCTCGAGGCCGCGTGTCTCGTAGTAAGCCGCTGGATGAGGCCAAGCTCGACGGCATGGACGAGCATGGAGTTAAGAACGTCGATGACGATAGTGAAGAGCATCGGAGAAACCGGGTCGCCCTGGCGAAGGCCACAAGCGTGGTCGATGGGGGGGGCCGGGTGGCCGTTGATCATGACGCGGGTGGAGGCGGTGGATAGAAGGATCGATATCAAGTCACGCCAACATTGGCCAAAGCCAAGGTGTTGTAGGGTTTCGAGGAGAAAGGTCCAAGATACGTTGTCGAAGGCCCGCGCGATGTCAAGCTTGATAAGCATGCGGGGGACCTTGAGGTTGTGGAGGAGGCGCACCGTCTGCTGGATGAGCAGGAAGTTGTCGTGAATACACCGGCCGGCGATAAAGGCGCTTTGGTTGGTCGAGACCATGGCCCCAAGACGAGGTGCCAGCCGAAGAGACAACACGTTTGCAAAGAGCTTTGCAATGAGGTGGATGAGGCTAATGGGGCGGTAGTCCGATAAGGCAGCGACGTCCGGGCGCTTGGGTAGAAGAATGAGGAGCGCTTCATTGAGCTTTTGAAAACCTCACCCGTTGGCGGTGTATAGCTTGTCATATGCCTCGCAAATATTGTGCTTGATAATATCCCAGCAAGCAAGAAGGAATTCGGTCATGAACCCATCCGGGCCGGGAGCCTTTCCGGTTGGAAGGCATTTGATGGCCTTGCAAATCTCGTCCTCGGTGAAAGGCATCTCCAAGTCGGTTAGATCAAATGATTCCATGCGTAAGAGCGACTGGTTCAGGGAGAAGGCGCGCTCTTCGGAGGAGCCAAGGACATTGGCAAAGTGGTTGTAGGCGGCTTCAGCCATATGGGCATGCTCGGAGATGGAGTGGTCGTCCACTTGGAGGGAGGAGATGAGGTTCCGCTCTTTCCGGCGTGAGGCATTGATACGTCTCCGTCGTATCTACTTTTCCAAGCACTTTTGTCCTTGTTTTGGACTCTAACTTGCGTGTTTTGAATGGAACTAACCCGGACTGACGCTGTTTTCAGCAGAATTACCATGGCGTTATTTTTGTGCAGAAATAAAAGTTCTCGGAATGACCTGAAAATCAACGGAGATTATTTTTGGAATATATAAAAAATACTGGAAGAATAATCCATGTCAGGGGGCCCACACCCTGTCCACGAGGGTGGGGGCGCGCCCCCTGCCTCATGGGCCCCCTGATGCTCCACCGACCTCAACTCCAACTCCATATATTCACTTTCCGGGAGAAAAAATCAGAGAGAAGGATTCATCGTGATTTACGATACGGAGCCGCCGCCAAGCCCTAAACTTTCTTAGGAGGGCTCATCTAGAGTCCGTTTGGGGCTCCGGAGACGGGAATACGTCACCATCATCATCATCAACCTTCCTCCATCACCAATTTCATGATGCTCACCACCATGTGTGAGTAATTCCATCCTAGGCTTGCT
Source organism: Triticum urartu (assembly GCF_003073215.2). NCBI lineage: Eukaryota > Viridiplantae > Streptophyta > Magnoliopsida > Poales > Poaceae > Triticum > Triticum urartu. Next base: position 216,546,717 of record NC_053022.1, on the reverse strand, counting down.
GGACGGTGATGGGTAGGATGAGATTTATCATGTAATCGAGTTAGTTTTGTTAGGGTTTGATCCCTAGTATCCACTATGTTCTGAGATTGAAGTTGCTATGACTTTGCTATGCTTAATGCCTGTCACTAGGGCCCGAGTGCCATGATTTCAGATCTGAACCTATTATGTTTTCATGAATATATGTGAGTTCTTGATCCTATCTAGCAAGTCTATAGTCACCTATTATATGTTATGATCCGTTAACCCCGAAGTGACAATAATCGGGACCATTACCAGTGATGTTCGTAGTTTGAGGAGTCCATGTATTCACTATGTGTTAATGCTTTGGTCCGGTACTCTATTAAAAGGATGCCTTAATATCCCTTAGTTTCCAATAGGACCCCGCTGCCACGGGAGGGTAGGACAAAAGATGTCATGCAAGTTCTTTTCCATAAGCATGTATGACTATATTCGGGTTATAACTATTGCATGATTGATCACATCCGACATAATTATCCATCACTGATCCAATGCCTACGAGCTTTTCATATATTGTTCTTCGCTTATTTACTTTTCCGTTGCTACTATTACAATCACTATAAAACCAAAAATATTACTTTTGCTACCGTTACCACTATTATCATATTACTTTGCTACTAAATACTTTGTTACAGATATTAAGTTTCCAAGCGTGGTTGAATTGACAACTCAGCTGCTAATACTTGAGAATATTCTTTGGCTCCCCTTGTGTCGAATCAATAAATTTGGGTTGAGTACTCTACCCTCGAAAACTATTGCGATCCCCTATACTTGTGGGTTATCAAGACTATTTTCTGGTGCCATTGCCGGGGAACATAGCTCTATTCTTCGAGTTACTTGGGATTTACATCTGCTTATCACTATAAAGAACCAAGATTTTTCCCTCAACTACGAGGGGATGTAAGGAATTGCCATCTAGCTCTGCACTTGATTCACCTTCTGTTTTGAGTAAACTTGCGACACCTACACATGCTATTGATTCTGATAGGTCGCATGTTATTGATGATGCCACTTCTACTTTGCATGATATTTATGATGAAACTACTTCTATGCTTGATACTACTGTGCCACTAGGTGAATTTCTTGATGAACAACTTGTTAGGGCTAGAGAGAATGAAATTATTTAAACTGATAATATTGATGAAAGTGATCATGAAGATTCTCCCCCTAGATATGAATTGCCTGTTGTTCCTGATGGTTATGTTATGGATGAAGAAACTGCTAGAGACTTTCTTGCTTGCAATGATAGCTCTGATATTAAAAAATTATTAGCTAATCTTAAAGAAAAGTCCTTGAATGCTAGAATGAAATATGACCCTGCTTTTGCTACTTCACCTATCTTTATTACTGATAAGGATTATGATTTCTCTGTTAATCCTTAGATAATTACTTTGGTTGAATCTGATCCTTTCTATGCCTATGAATCAGAAACTGTTGTGGCACATCTTACTAATGATGATATAGCCACCCTATTCACTAATGATGAGAAAACTTGCTATTATTATATCCTTAAGTTATTTCTGTTCTCATTAAAGGGTGATGCTAAAACATGGTTTAATTTTCTTGATCCTGGTTGTGTACATAGTCCCCAGGATATGATTTATTACTTCTCTGCTAAAGATTTCCCCGCCCATAAGAAACAAGTTGCCTTAAGGGAAATATATAACTTTGTGCAAATTGAAGAAGAGAGTCTCCCACAAGCTTGGGGGAGGCTTCTCCGATTACTTAATGCTTTGCCTGATCATCCTCTCAAGAAAAATGAAATACTTCATATCTTTTATAATGGACTAACCGATGCTTCTAGAGACTACCTCGATAGTTGTGCTGGTTGTATTTTTAGGGAAAGAACTGTTGATCAAGCTGAATTGCTATTGAATAAAATGTTGACTAATGAAAATAATTGGACACTTCCTGAACCAACTCCTAAGCCAACTCTGAAGAAAAGGGGTATTCTATTTCTCAGTCCTGAAGATATGCAAGAGGCAAAGAAATCTATGAAAGAAAAAGGTATTAAAGCTGAAGATGTTAAGAATTTACCACTTAGTGAAGAAATACATGGTCTTGATAACCCGACATAGGTAGTAAAGGTAAATTCTCTCTATAGATTTGATAAATGTGAAATCCCATTTACTAAGTTTGCTAGCCCGTGCTTGGATGAGTTTGATAATTTTATTGTTAAACAAGAAAACTTCAACGCTTATGTTGGTAGACAATTGAAATACAATGCTGATATGCTTGAACACTTGAGTGATTATATGTCTAGAGTTAAAGGTGAACTTAAACTTATTAGTAAACATGCTTCTATGGTTACCACTCAAGTAGAACAAGTACTTAAGGCTCAGAATAATTTGCTCAATGAATTAAACAATAAGAAAAATGATAATGCTGTTAGAGTTATGACTAGATGTGGTAAAATGACTCAGGAACCTTTGTATCCTGAGGGCCATCCTAAGAGAATGGAGCAAGATTCTTAGAGAATTAATATTGATGCACCTAGTCCTTCTAAGAGGAAGAAAAAGAAAAATTATAGGGCTTTGCATGCTTCTAGTGAACCTATTGTTGACACACCTGAGAATCCCAACGATATTTCTATTTCTGATGCTGAAACACAATCTGGTAATGAACATGAACATAGTAATAATGTCAATGATGATCTTCATGTTGATGCTCAACCTAGCAATCACAATGATGTAGATATTGAACCTGTTGTTAATCTTGATAACCCACAATCAAAGAATCAATGTTATGATAAGAGAGACTTTGTTGCTAGGAAGCACGGTAAAGAAAGAGAACCATGGGTTCAGAAACCCATGCCCTTTCCTCCTAAACCATCCAAGAAAAAGGATGATGAGGATTTTGAGCGCTTTGCTGAAATGATTAGACCTATCATTTTGCGTATGCATTTGACTGATATGCTTAAAATGATTCCTTATGCTAAGTACATGAAAGATATTGTTACTAATAAAAGAAAGATACCAGAAGCTGAAATTTCCACTATGCTTGCTAATTACACTTTTAAGGGTGGAATACCAAAGAAACTTGGAGATCCAGGGGTACCAACTATACCATGCTCCATTAAAAGAAACTACGTTAAAACTATTTTATGTGACCTTGGAGCTGGTGTTAGTGTTATGCCTCTCTCTTTATATCATAGACTTGATTTGAATAAGTTGCCACCTACTGAAATATCCTTGCAAATGGCTGATAAATCAACTGGTATACATGTCGATATTTGTGAGGATGTGCCTGTTGTGGTTGCAAACGTTACTATTTTAACGGACTTTGTTATTCTTGATATTCCCGAGGACGATAGTATGTCTATTATTCTTATGACCCTTTTTGAATACTGCAGGGGCTGTTGTTGATTGCAACAAAGGCAATGTCACCTTTCATGTTAATGGTAATGAGCATATGGTACACTTTCCAAGGAAACAACCTCAAGTCCACAGCATCAATTCTATTGGAAAAATTTCAACAATCACTATTGGAGGTTTTGAATTTCCTCTTCCTACTGTCAAGAAGAAATATGATATTCTTATTATTGGGGATGTGCATATCCCCTTAGAGGTAACCTAGTGTTATTCGAAATTTCTCCGGTTTCACGTTATTCGAAATGAGTTTGTTAACAAGACCTAATCAACCTTGTTAGTGTATTCCTTTTGATGAGCATGAGATGGATGAAGTTAGAAAACACAACTCTCTGTACCCTCTTTTTACTTTCTGATATTTATATTAAATAAAGCAAAAATACTATTTTCTGTCTGTTTTCTGAATTATCCATGCAATAAAAAATACCCCAAAAATAAAAGTTCTCCAAATGCCCTGAAAATGAAATATGATTTTTTCTAGAATATTTAAGGATTTTAGGCACTGAGAACACAGCAGGGGGAGCAGCCATGTGCCCACGAGGGTGGAGAGCGCGCCCCCTGCTTCGAGGACCCCACGTGGGTCCCCTCCACTTATTCCAGCCACCACACACTCCTTCCTCCCAAAAAATCACTAGCCAGCTCAAACCCGAGTTCTTGCTCATCTTGCTGCCATTTTCGATCTCCTTGCTCAAAGCTCCTCTCACAAAACTGCTTTGGGGGATTGTTCTTTGGTATATGACTCCTCCAATGGTCCAATTAGTTTTTGTTCTAGTGCTTTATTCATTGCAAATTTTTTCTGCTTAGGTGACCTTGTTCTTGAGCTTGCATGTCAAATTTATATGGTCAAAAGTAGTTTTAAAGCATGATATAGCCTCTAGGTACTTGTAGGAGTAGTTGCTATCAATCTTGTTGAGTTTGGTTCACTTTTATTTTAAGTTACTAACAATTTTAGAAATTTTTCAGAGGAAAAAATATGTTTAGGAAAATGTACCAAGGTGGTTCCTCAAGGAAGCAAGGCCCAAGGCCCGCAATATAAGAGCCGGACAATGAACTACCAAGAGATGCTCAAGTGCGGCCTTATGAATGGCCGTCAGAGGACTTCATGGTTCGGTTAGGAATTAAGGAGGATATTGAAGCATATGTGCATAACACCAATCTTGAGAGCTTCATGGAAGATAAGTGCCATCAGTACCTCTATTTAACTAATTCATTTGTGAGAAGGTTTAAATTTACATCATCACGCAATTCTCAAACTGTCCTATTTGATCTTTATGATAAATCTTATACCATGGACTTAGAAGATTTTAACACTGCTTGTAAACTCCCACAGTGTGGTAATGTTAGCGAACCTCGCAAATCTGAATATAAAGACTTTCTCGCTAGTATAACTGTGGGGGAAACTAGGGAAATCACACAAGCTACCATAGGGAGCATTCATTTTCCTGCCATACATTATTTTGCTCTCTTTATAGGTAGATGCATAAATGGTAAGGATGAAGCGTGTCACATGTGTGTTCCTGATCTTAGTGTTCCCAAGAGTGATGTATTAGGAGATAGACAATATAACTTGGGGGGCCATTGTTGCACGTAGGTTGCATAATAATAGTATTGACAGAGATTTCTTTGGTGGAATTTATGCAACTCGTTTAGCTAATTTTCTTGATATACCCATACGTGGAGTTGATATTGAGTTGCCTCCTGCTTATTTAGATTATAATGCCATGGTTCGTCATCAGTTTGTTGAGAGGAACAATCAGTTCCTCCAGTACCGACTAATCTTTGACAGACGACGCACCTATCACGTCGCTCTCCCTGCTCCTACTTTCTTTGACTTTCAGGCAAAAGGGAGATATGTTATAACCAGGGAGGAGGTGACCGAGTACGAGAGGAGGGCGGAGCCAGCTCGCATCCCAGCTACAACTTTGATCCATGGGTATAGACCAACTTAGGCCAAAAGCCTAAGCTTGTGGGAGTACGTATCTCTCATCGACATTACATTTATGTCCACACAGTCATGCCATTTGTCGGTGCTCATACTTTTTCATTGTATCATCCATGCTAGTTTATTTTCATTTTCTCGCTTTCTTCTTGTGTGTTTGAAAAACCTTAAGAAATACAAAAAAATAGTTGTAGCTTTTAGTTAGTTTACTTTTCATGCCTGTAGTAGTAGTAACTAAAAATAAAACCCAAAAACATTTCTCGTTCTTCTTTTACTTGTTGGGAGCTTTCCCGTGTAAATAGTTTTGTTTCTTTTCTTTCCTTTGGGGGTCGAGAGGAGAAGACCATGATGTAAATGTTAGAGATTATAGTTGTTTATGCCATGCTTAATTTGCTAGGAGTTTATAATGGTTTACCTTGTGTGCCAACATGCTATTAAAATGGTTGTGATGTGGTATGATAGGGTGGTATCCTCCTTTGAACGATTCGAGTGGCTTGACTTGGCACATGTTCACGCATGTAGTTGAAACAAAATCAACATAGCCTCTACAATATTTATGTTCATGGTGCATTATATCCTACTCATGCTTGCATTCGGTGTTGATTAATTTTAATGCATGTTCATGACTGTTGTCGCTCTCTAGCTAGTCGCTTCCCAGTCTTTTTCTAGCCTTCACTTGTACTAAGCGGGAATATTGCTTGTGCATCCAATTCCATAAACCCCCAAAGTTTTGCCACATGAGTCCACCATACCTACCAATATACGGTATCTACCTGCCATTCCAAGTAAATTTGTATGTGCCAAACTCTAAACCTTCAAATAAATATTCTATTTTGTATGCTCGAATAGCTCATGTATCAACTAGGGCTGTCTGTATCCTCCATGCTAGGTGGGTTATTCTCAAGAGCAGTGGACTCCGCTCCTCATTCACGAGAAAATGATTGGTCACTGGGATGCCTAGTCCCATGCTCAAATCAAATCAAAATAATTGCAAACAAAACTCCCCCAGGATTGTTGTTAGTTGGAGGCACCTGTTGTTTCAGGCAAGCCATGGATTGATGCTTGTTGGTGGTGGGGGAGTATAAACTTTACCATTCTACTTGGGAGCCGCCTATAATGTGTGTAGCATGGAAGATATCGAGATCTATGAGTTGTTATGTTGAAAATGAAGGTATACCGCTCAAAATATTATTCATCTCTATTTCAAAACCGAGATCTGGCACCTCTACAAATCCATGCTTCCCTCTGCGAAGGGCCTATCCATTTACTTTTATGTTGAGTCATCTCCCTCTTATTAAAAAGCACCAGTTGGAGAGCACCGCTGTCATTTGCATCCATTACTGTTAGTTTACATTGAGTATAACTTGACTGTATCTCTTTTACCATGAATTACAATGTCTAGTCAGTCCTTGATCTTTAAAGGTGCTCTGCATTTATGTTTTGCGGTCTCAGAAAGGGCTAGCAAGATACATCTAGTTATATCATATTATGATTGTTTTGAGAAAGTGTTGTCATCCGAGATTTATTATTATTGCTCGCTAGTTGATTATGCCATTGATATGAGTAAACATGAGACCTAAGTGTTATTGTGAATATGGTTAGTTCATAATCTTTGCTGAAAACCTGAATGCTAGCTCTACGTATTTACAACAACAAGAGCAAACAGAGTTTGTAAAAGTTTTTCTTTATCACTTTCAGTTTATCAACTGAATTGCTTTAGGACAAGCAAAGGTTTAATCTTGGGGGAGTTGATACGTCTCTGTCGTACCTACTTTTCCAAACACTTTTGCCCTTCTTTTGGACTCTAACTTGCATGATTTGAATGGAACTAACCCGGACTGATGCTGTTTTCAGCAGAATTACCATGGTGTTATTTTTGTGCAGAAATAAAAGTTCTCAGAATGACCTAAAAATCAATGGAGATTATTTTTGGAATATATAAAAAATACTGGAAGAAGAATCCATGTCAGGTGGCCCACACCCTGTCCATGAGGGTGGGGGCGCGCCTACCCCCCTGGGCGCGCCCCCTGCCTCGTGGGCCCCCTGACGCTCCACCGACCTCAACTCCAACTCCATATATTCACTTTCGGGGAGAAAAAAATAAGAGAGAAGGATTCATCGTGATTTACAATACGGAGCCGCCACCAAGCCCTAAACTCTCTCGGGAGGGCTGATCTAGAGTTCGTTCGAGGCTCCGGAGAGGGGAAGCCGTCGCCATCGTCATCATCAACCTTCCTCCATCACCAATTTCATGATGCTCACCGCCGTGCGTGAGTAATTCCATCGTAGGCTTGCTGGACGGTGATGGGTCGGATGAGATTGATGTTGCTATGACTTTGCTATGCTTAATGCTTGTCACTAGGGCCCGAGAGCCATGATTTCAGATCTGAACCTATTATGTTTTCATGAATATATGTGAGTTCTTGATCCTATCTTGCAAGTCTATAGTCACCTATTATGTGTTATGATCCGTTAACCCCGAAGTGACAATAATCAGGACCATTACCGGTGATGACCGTAGTTTGAGGAGTTCATGTATTCACTATGTGTTAATGCTTTGGTCCAGTACTCTATTAAAAGGATGCCTTAATATTCCTTAGTTTCCAATAGGACCCCACTGCCATGGGAGGGTAGGACAAAAGATGTCATGCAAGTTCTTTTCCATAAGCATGTATGACTATATTTGGAATACATGCCTACATTACATTGATGAACTGGAGCTAGTTCCCTGTCACCCTATGTTATAACTATTGCATGATTGATCGCATCAGACATAATTATCAATCACGGATCCAATGCCTACGAGCTTTTCATATATTGTTCTTCGCTTATTTACTTTTCCGTTGCTACTGTTACAATCACTATAAAACCAAAAATATTACTTTTGCTACCGTTACCACTATTATCATATTACTTTGCTACTAAATACTTTGCTGCAGATATTAAGTTTCCAGGTGTGGTTGAATTGAAAACTCAGCTGCTAATAACTTGAGAATATTCTTTGGCTCCCCTTGTGTCGAATCAAAAAATTTGGGTTGAATACTCTACCGTCGAAAACTGGTGCGATCCCCTATACTTGTGGGTTATCAGGCATGCACCCTAAGGTAGGACAGCGGGGAGTCACGGAGCCAGGATAAGCGCGATCGCTGGCGAGTGATGGAGCGCTCGAGGGAAGCCAACCCCAAGTATGTGCATTTGAGCTTGCGCCTGAGCCACACCTCGATGTGAGAAAGTGGGCGGAAGTCTTGCGTGGCATCAAGGCGGGAAATCAGCTCGCGCGCGACCTGCAGTTGTAGAGAGATACCGCCGATCATGCGCGCACTCTGACATTGGAGGTTCCGCGCGGTGGCCTTGAGGCGGGCCATAATGCGCCGGAAGGGATCCATGTCCGGGGGGGTCGAGTTCCAGGCATCCGAGACCGTGTCATGGAAGCCGTCTAGCTTCGGCCCCCGCGTGGCGAGCAGCACAATCCACCACCAACGGGCAATGGTCGGATGCTGCGGAGGAGAGGCAGTGTAGAAGGCAATGTGGGTGTGCGACCTCCCATCCGGATGTACACAAGATCCTGTTTTTGCGCACGAGGGTTGGTGTGTCACTCTCACTAGACCAAGTGTACCAGCGCCCGTGCAGGTACATGTCGCGGAGCTCCTCATCAACAATGAAATGTCGGAATCGATTCATGACGCGATGGCTCAGATTCGGTGTGTTCTTGTCGGCAGCCGAGGTGATCAAGTTGAAGTCACCGCCAAGGAGCCAAGGCCCGATGCGCGAATCACGCACATCGTGGAGGCCGGCTAAGAAGTCAAGCTTTGCCTCTTCGTCCTGGGGCCATACACGCCGGTGAGCCACCAATGCCCGCTGCCGCCGATGGGGGTAACAAGGGCAGTGATATGATGTTCTCCAATCAGAGAGTTAGAGAGGGAGACTTGCGATCTGTGCCAAGCGAGGACCACGCCACCGCGTGTGCCAGAGGCCGGGAGGTAGAAGAAGTCCTCAAAAGAGGGTCCGAGGGTGTCGAGGACCATGGAGTCTGAGATGTGGGCAAGTTTAGTTTCTTGCAAGCACGCAATGGTGGGGGGCAGCAGCGGAGATCACGTTGCGGACGGTCGTACGTTTAGCACCGGAGTTTAAGCCGCGCACATTCCAGAAGATAATCTTAAGATTGTGATCCATTAACAGTTATGGGGGGTTTGAAAGCGCAACAAGCGAAATGGCTAGGCCTCCACTTCTTCGGTTGGGATCTTCCTGGACGTGCAATGGCCTCATACTCTCCTCCATATATACAGCCCTTAGGGCATCGTTTAGACTTTGGGTTTTGTTTAGATTAAAGTTCGCCATAGCTGCAACTTCGCATACTTCGTTTGTGTTCAACGACCAGACAAAGGCGTCACAGAACCCACCTTCATTAATAAAGCTTTCCTCTTATATTCGCAACATCCAGATTGCAATCTTAGTTTCTTGCTTGTTCTTCGTCTGCCTGCAGGAAATAGACCTTCGTGGTCAGGTTGATCATGCTCCGGCGTGGTCAATAACCTCTCGGAGTTGGTTTAGCGATTTCTAAGGCGCGACGTCCTCGCACGTTCGTAGTCAGATCGTCAAGGTCGACTTCCTCCAAAATGATAGCCACCATATCATCGAAAGACGGGACACCTTTGCCTCTATCACGTGTACCAGTGGAAGGTGAGCGGGGGTTTCCTCTACGAGTGAGGAAGATGTGGATCGGGGGGAATTGGGGGGTGACGGAAGCGGGAGAGTCCAGTGAGCTGCAGTATAAGTGGAAGCGAGGTGGAAGGAGGTTTTTTCTGGGATCACCCCCTCTTCAAGAAATATGGGCTTTTCTTCGCAAAAAACAAAAACAAATGGGATTTAAGATGGATAGGCATTTGTATCAGCCTAGTCCGCTGCCCGTGTTTCATACTTGAGGGCCTTAACACTAGAGGCAGCCCATTAGAGACACTCTCTAGCTATCCAGCTTATTGCCCATTCAAAAAAAGAGACACCTCTAGCTTAATTATGGCTCCTCATCGGTAACATTTTTCAACTTGAAAAAACGTTATAGCTCCTTTTCGGGCCGGCTTGGCATCCACCAAATTAGAGGATGGTGTACTGGATGGAGACACTCACACTGGTTGTAGCGCGACAAAATGAGGGGTCAAATGACATGCACACAATATACATAGATTGTAAAGGTTGACACGCTAGTCAACATTCAGCATGTTTACACATCTAAATGATACACAAGACTATAACCAAGACAAAGCTGTGAGAAGGTGTAGAAATAAAGAAAAAATGATCGATGCTTCTTTGAGCAAAGGGCTTCCCTACGCACGCATTAATTTCCTGGGCATGCTTCTTTCTGCTCAATGTTGTGTGCACTCTGAGCATATTGGCAACTCCATATAGCTAGCTTGATGGCTCATCTTGCAATTTACGCTGACACATTGCAGCAAACAGAGGAGGCGATAGAGATCACTCAACATCAGACCATTTTGTGTAGTTCCACTGAATTCATCTTCATTGTCCTGGATGTGGAAAGATAGGAAAGTGTTGTACTTAAACGGTGTCGCAAAACAGTAGCACATATCAATATCTCGGTATGACAAAACACGGTCATCTGGACAAAGGGGATACTGACCTGCGTGAGGAAGATTGTGCATAATTTTATAGGTGGTTAGTTGATTTCCACCTTGGGATCTTCTATGATGGCACGGAGGAAATTCTATGCAATCGATGAGTGCAATTCCTTCCGTGTGGCTATAGAAATTTTGTCCGACTAACACCAATATCTATTTTGTGCAGTTCCATTAAAATAATGCACCACTTTTTGCACGACCCCTACTCGCTGGCCAGGACATCAATGGATCGGTCTCTTTTATCTTGCATTGACGACGTGACTAGAATGCTTGTTTGCTCCTCCACACATGACAGCCTCATTCCACACTTCGAAACAACAAGTCAATGTACGAATAAGCTTATTTCATCTTGCGTTGGTCATTCTACGTAGTTATGAATGTAGCAATCCCTGGAGCACCGTGAGGTCATCTCACAACAGTTTCCACTAAAATTGAGGTTTGTGCTTCCGTTTGCACAAATAGACACCATATGGAGATAGACAACCCTATTTGTACAAATATGTAACAAGGTTATTTAAGCAGAGTCATTTTTTGCAGCGACATATGATTAACAGCAGCATCTCATATGTTATCAATGGCATTACAGTGATAGTATGAAGAAGTGCCATTAACTAAGAAGTGTAACTAAGAAGTGCCATCACATCAAATCAACACTGGTACTAGATTAACGGGGGCTTACATTAACATGCATAACAATTGCATTATTACTCTATGATGACAGATTGGGAGTAGCAGTTGATCAGTACGTACGTGCACGGTTAACAGGAACAATCATTCTAACAAAGGGTGATACGAAAAGGGGAAACACATCGTCGTGTCAACCATTGTGCAATTAAATTTTTGCAGTTCAATGGAGATGCAGCTATGTTACCGGTGTCAGAGTTTAGTGTAACGACCCAAAACACTCTTTATGAGAAACAAAGCAAGACAGAAGCATTTCATAAAATGGTGGTGGCATCGATTCATTTTATCAATGGTAATAGATTGACAACAGCATTACTTACCAGCGATATCATATTAACAGTGGAATTGTTTGATTTTACCTGTGATGTTAGATTAACATCAGTAGTAAGGGCATAGCGACAACGGAGGCACAAGCACGTTTTACATCCACCAAGGCATAAAGTGGTGAGGCAGAGGTGTTGCCGAGTGCGGAAAACATGCAAAGCATGTCTGGATTTGTGCATTTTTGTTCTGGTCAGTGACCTTTCCTATGGGACCACAAGAAATCTAGACGTGCTCATTCTCGGTTGCATTGTCGACCCAACACCCCCCACTTTCTGTCCTTTTTTGACCAAGAGACCGGTCAGGCCAACATCTTTATTTTCCTTTCCAACCAAGAGATCGGTTTGTCAGCCAGTATCTGCGGTACCTTTTCTCCTCTAATAGTAAAAAAATTAGGTGGTGTTCGAGTGTTCGACAAGCCGACAGAGCTAGCTACATGTGGAGCTTTGTAATACTAGAAGGATATCCACATGAAGGATGCAGCGACGTGGGGAGCAATCCTAACTTGATGAAAAAAGGGATGGAACGACATGGGGAGCTGGGCCATTAGAACAAGGCTGATTCTAAAAAAATTATACCTCCAGTTGGTGGGATGTGGCGAGGTAGGCGGCGGGATCTGCCAACTCGACGGTAGGGACCAAGGGTGAGGAGGATCTCCCACGCCGGCGCCAGGTCAGAGAAGATGGCGTGCGTTGGCTTCCTCCATCGCCACCGACGACCACCAGCGGAAGGTATCCGGCCGGATCTGTGTCAACCGGAGAGAAGTGAGTGAGAGAGAGAGAGAACACCACAATCTTGTTTAGATCTGGAGAGGGTGAGAGAGTGAGAAGAAGAGAACAACCCTAGCAAGCAAGTCCCGAAGTGGACTAGTGGACAAGTAATTGTTTTTCTCTCCCTAGTGATCCGTTTAAATTGAATACACGTGGAGCCATCTTGTTTTCATTTAATGTACGAGTAAAAGGAAACTCGATCAATAACCGTGCCACCGCCTTTAGTTCGCACTTGGTATGGCTGACATATGGTCCCAGACCCCACATTAAGTGGACGACTAGATGTCTCAAATTTTCACATTACCTGCCTTTTCGTGTGCAAATGTGCTCCACTATGAGTGTACCCGGGTGTGCGCGTGAGGGGAGAGTGAAGTCCATTTATAAACCTTGAGTGTACTCTTCATTCATGAGTGTTAGTACAAATAGGATACATATGGCGATGTCATCCTCATACCGGCCACTATTGATGGTTGCCCACGCAACGTCACCATGCTCACCTGCAACTGCAATGGAGTACTAGACGCACAAGGCATGTTGTTGGTGCTGCTTCATGAGCTACCGAGCCGTCTAGACGAGCATGCGGTATGAAGGACGTCGTTCTTTCGCCATGTCCTGGCCATCACAAAGGTGGTGACGCACTTTGCGGGGTTGTCAGAGACGGATTCCGTCATCCCACTCCAGCGACGGACAGCGCTCGCCCGAGAGCGCGAACGTGGACGCAAATTCCTGCAAACATGGCCGGATTTCATATAACCATGAATGATTTCATTACATTTACATTAAATAAGTTGTGCTAGTCCAGAGCTAAAGGTAGAATTAATATACCTAATTCAATTTTTGAACAAAGATATACCTAATCTAAATGGTCGCCGGCCGATCTGTTTGTCCTCCTCCAGCATCCAGCAGAAGAAGAATCGTGCAAGACACCGGCTATTTTCGCCAGCGTCGCCTCAACGATGGCCTTCATGGGATACAATCGGTGGTGGCCTCCCGTGTTTTACTTCTCCTCGATGATGGCGGCGGGCGGGGACGTGCTGGCCGTCACCTTGTTGACATCCACGTAGCCGCGTCACCTCATCGACATCCACGGCAGCTTCTTTCTCTACCTGCATGGTGCGGCTATGCGCGCGTCGAAGGTGGATGGTGCGGTCACTGGAGGCATTGTATGAAGCAGCAGCATCGAGGGCAGTGACGATGCTCATGCCGCCATGTTCCCCGACAAGCTAGCGTGGAGCAAGTCGACACTTTTTCTCGAGCTGTATTGGAGCGGACAACTGCGGAACCACATGCTGGCTTAGTGCGGCAACTGGCTCCGATGGGCTAAGCGAGGTAGGTGGAGCAGTGAGCTGCCTCACTTGTAACTGCCGGGCTCGGCGGGCCACTCAAACGACTTCTATGCCAGAGAACCTTCCTTCTCATTGGATGCCGCCGAATGAGTGGAGAAAATGGTGGAAGGAGGAGCTTGGTCGGCGTCCTGCTCCTGAACGGATGTGTGTGGTCGGAGTGGGTTTCTCGCATTCCATGCAGGTTTAAATGTAGGTGTTTGAATGCGGCGAGGAGATGGGTATAGCTGGGAGTGCAGTGGGTGGCGCCCTCGGCCAGTGCTCCACTTCGATGGCAGACACAGTGAGAGGTCGCGTCCGCCCTGACCCCCTTGACCGTGTATGTCCGGCTTTGAGGACAACATTATCCTTAATAGACCTTGACGGTGTATGTCACCTTGTGTCCAGATCTGAGATGCCATGTGTACCAGATGAATGACTCCAAGTTCGATCCCCGTGATGCTAGGTGTGAGCTGAGGAACACTGTTGGAGAGACCCGCCTCATAATTTTCCTACATTGGTCGTTTGATTCATAGGATAGAATGATACACGATTTTTTCCTATGAAATCATGTGTTAATTGGCAATCTAGCATCCACTCCAACTTTTTTTTCAGTTCCTTTGTTTTTCCCGTGTCAAACACTCTGGTTTTTTAGGGAATACTATGTTAATGCTATGGGATTCAAGTGGACATGCCACTCCAATCCTTTATTTTTCCTATTCCTACGTTTTGAGTTCCTATGAATGAAAGAAAAGAAATAGAGAGAGTATTTGCTCTAAATGATGTTCCGCTGCAAGAGCTGACTATATTAATTAACCATGCTCTAAAAAGGCGGACCAACTTTGGCTATAGTACTGTACTATAGGTTAGTAGGTGACCTTGCGCTTGGCTCTTGGCCTCTTCCGGAAGTCAAACAATGATGATGGTACTACTATAGTACTTCTGGCAATCTAACACCAACTGAACTGCTGCATGTCCACCGCCTGTAAGCAAAAGTTTATCCTCGTGCTACGAGCCACCGCACGCACATGGGCGAGGGAAAAGGCGTAGTAAGGGCATCTTCAACAGTTTGTTTGTTAACTTGTTGGTAAAATATGCCATGTCATCAACCAACACCTTAACATACAACAACTCTAATAGGTTGTATCTAGTTTGCCCAATAGGATGTGGGATAATAAATAAGGTGCTCTCTCATTCTACATTGGAGCTTGTGCAAGGGGTGTTGGTTCATGTACATACACCTTCCTCTCTACCCTCATTTATTGTATGACACATCATCAAAAATCCTATGTGGCAAAGTCTACCAAAAATTATCTTACAACCATTGGAGATGCCCTAAGCAAGCTTCTCGTTGTTCTGCGAGTTGACGGAGCACATCAAAGTTATTTAGTACTCTCTCCAAAAAGGGCTAACCATGTTCATGGATACCATCCTGTGCTCCGTAATTGAGTACGTGCACTATTCATGTGCCATCGAGGAGAAAAAATATTGCGTAGTACGTGCCATCGAAGTGCATGACTCACTTATGCACTGCTTATCTCCATTTTCTTGCATGACATGTGCACCCTGATGCTAGATGTCCCGCGTGTTGGCAAAAGGATGAACAAAGCTCATGTACGTGCCATTGAATGTAAGCCATTTATTCACTCTATCCAATGGTCAATAGTTGGAAAATCAAAACAAAGCCAGCCATTGGATCAACTCTTTAGCAATCAGATTGTTGCCATCTTCACATTCTGCTGCAACGTAGAAACTACCGCGTTGTCTGTGAACCATCCCAAACATTCATGCGAAGCCATGGAGACTTGCAGGGCACTTGCTCATACAACATGTGGGTTCACAACTTCACATGCTGTCGTAGTCAGCTTCCCCATTTCTTTTCTTTACTTTTCTCTAAGAAGTACTCCCTCTGTAAACTAATATAAGAGTGTTTAGACCACTAAAGTAGTAGTGATCTAAACACTCTTATAGGGAGTACAAGTCTGCCTTGTACGTGAATAAATTTTCGTTGTTGCACATACGTACGTGGCAAGACATGGTATCCAATCACCATTTAGTTACTAATTTTGTGTAACCAAAGAAAACACGTGGTTCATTTTTAAATTTAAGTAGTCAAAACTAGCATGGAGGTAATCAGTCACATTGAACATTCTTTTCTACCGGCAAAAAAGAACATTTTGTTCTGATATATTTGCAAAAGGATATATTCATAAACTCACATGTTATTATTGACTACCAAAATGTTAAATTGTTACTATTTAGAGCATGCATGGTGCTTGATAAGACAGTTTTATCTTAAGCCTGTCACATAATCTAGAGGAGACATCAAAATATGTTGCAGTAGGTTATTTTTCGTCTTATCTTTGGTAACACGATAAATATTTGGTGAGACATATTGTTGCCAATAGACCATCTATTAATCAAGAGAAGACATGCAATTTTCTTATGGTCTCTCTCATCCACCTCATCATTTATCCTAAATGGCAGTCCAATGATAATACCATTATAAACAAGTAAAACCAGTTACCATTATTTTTGTAAGTTGGTTGTAATGTTACCTCCGTTGAACACCTAGTTATAGTATATCCAGCAGCCTGTATCACTTCTTGCTCCTCGTCTGTAGCCTCTATCATCGTCCTTATAGCCTACCGGTGGTACCTTATATACACTTACTCTTTGAGCAAAGACCTCCCTAAGCACGCATTAATTTCCTAGGCATGCTTCTTTCTACTCAATGTTGCGTGCACTTTGAGCATGTTGGAAACTCCACTGCTAGCTTGCTGGCTCATCTTGCAATTGATGCTAACACATTGTAGCACTCCTGCAAAGCCCAGAGGTTAATTTGAGAACAAGTACCTTGAGGTTAATTTGATAGACATGCCTTATTGGTTGACAGAAGTCATATCACTTTTTTTTAAAAGATGTCGTGAAGTAACATGATTGACCTTCTTTCAAGCCAATTAACATGTGTTCAAAAAGAAAAAAATATCAAAAAGTAACGCGATAGACCTTCGATTAACATGTGTTCAAAAAATAAGTACTCCTGCAAGGCCCAGAGGTTAATTTGAGAATAAGTACCTCGAGGTTAATTTGACAAACTGGTAGAGGCAAAGGTGTCCCATCTTTCGATGAGATGGTGGCTATCATTTTGGAGGAAGCCCCTGGTATTCGGAAGACCGAGTTCGGGGCGCTATCCACGCCTTGGCCGGACAGAGCCGGCTCCTCGCCCTAAGCGGCATAAGTCTTTAGGGACTCGAAAAAACCTCTCGAACAGCGACCAGCTCTTTCTTCATCATGACAGTCAGTTTTAGCTTTCTCCACTGAGGTGCTCGACCCAGCTCAACCGGGGCACAATCGCAGTGGTTCTCCTAGTGCTACCTTAGCCGATATAGCGGAACGTAAGGCACCAAAACATAGGAGCCGGGAAAACCCAACTATTGACCCAAGACATGATTCGGAGCCGATGCATATAATGCTATAAGTTTGGGGTGCCGCACTTGTTAAAGTGTTCAGACTTCTCGCACCATATTGAGGGTACTAAAGCCCCTGGCGTATTTTTGCCGTACCAACGTGTACGGGTGCAACATGTCGTTAAGGAACATATATAAAGAAAAAAGGTAATGCAAAAATAGACGAAAGCTATGCATTGTTTATTAAAAAGGGCTACGATCAAAGCAGAACGATACAAATAATGCGATAAGTGGAAGGTTGGACTAGTTAACATGTCCGTTCCAGGGGCAAGCTACGGAATAGTATGTGGAACGGGTATACTGCTCGTAATAGAGACCACCTGGGAGTTCCGTAGTGCGGCGTGGCTTGTCTGCTTCCCTGGTTCTTGCATCATTTGTGCGGCAATTGAACTGCCGAACAGGCCTTCCGAAGGACGAAGTCCTGAAAGTAAGAGAAAATTAAAAAATCGGCAGCCCCTGGTATGGTTTAAGCCGTGTTTTGGGCGTGCCGTGATGGTGTCCCTCCCCCTGTGCCCATGGTATCTCTAGAGCGTAGTGATGTACGCGAAGTACTGGCGTCGCCTTTTTGCGAGGGTTGGGGTTGTGGCCGCATTGCTACGCCTGCTCGGATCGTGCCAGGCGGTCTTGTTGTAGGTTACTCCGGGCGCGCTTGACGGTGTCTGGTCGTTTAGTGGCTGGACTGGAGAACTGCCTGGAGAGGCTGCTTTGAACTTCCGCTGCAAGGGCCGCCATGTGCTCCTTCGTTTGGAGGGAGCGTTTGGTGTTTCCATTGACCGTAATTACTCCTCGAGGGCCTGGCATCTTGAGATTAAGGTATGCATAATGTGGTACCGCATCGAACTTAGCAAATGCGGTTCGCCCGAGCAGTGCGTAATAGCCACTGCGAAACGGGACTATGTCGAAGATTAACTCCTCGCTTCGGAAACTATCCGGAGATCCGAAGACCACTTCAAGTGTGACTGGCCCTGTACAGTTGGCCTCTACACCTGGTATTACGCCTTTAAAGGTCGTTTTGGTGGGCTTAATCCTCGAGGGATCTATGCCCATTTTCTGCATTGTATCCTGGTAAAGCAGGTTCAAGCTACTGCCGCTGTCCATAAGGACTCTAGTGAGATGAAATCCGTCAATAATTGGGTCTAGAACCAATGCGGCGAATCCGCCATGACGGATGCTAGTGGGATGGTCCCTTCGATGAAAGGTGATCGGGGAGGAGGACCATGGGTTGAACTTTGGGGCGACTGGCTCTACCGCAGATATGTCCCTTAACGCACGCTTCCACTCCCTTTTGGGGACATGGGTTGCGTATATCATGTTCACCATCCGCACTTGTGGGGGAAAACCCTTCTGTCCACTGTTGTTCGGCGGCCGGGGCTCCTCGTTGTCATCGCTATGTAGCCCCTTGTCTTCGTTTTTGGTGTTTAACTTGCCTGCCTGCTTGAACACCCAACAATCCCTGTTGGTGTGATTGGCTGGCTTTTCGGGGGTGCCATGTATCTGGCACGAGCGGTCGAGTATTCGGTCCAAACTGGACGGGCCCCTAGGATTCCTTTTGAATGGCTTTTTCCGCTGACCGGATTTAGAGCCTCTGAATCCGGCATTAACTGCCTTATCCTCAGCATTGTCGCCGTTAATGCGGCGCTTCTGCTTGTTGCGACGCGACCTGCCACTACTGTCCCTGGTGTCCGAATTACCAGGGTTCTTGGTCATATTGTTCCTATGAGCAAGCCAGCTGTCTTCTCCCGCGCAAAAGCGGGTCATGAGTGTCGTGAGTGCTGCCATAGATTTCGGCTTTTCCTGTCCAAGGTGCCGGGCCAGCCACTCGTCAAGGATATTGTGTTTGAAGGCTGCTAGGGCCTCAGCATCCGGACAGTCGACTATTTGATTTTTCTTTGTTAGGAACCGTGTCTAGAATTGCTTGGCCGATTCCTCTGGCTGCTGAATTACGTGACTTAGGTCATCGGCATCTGGGGTCGCACATAAGTGCCCTGGAAATTTTTGAGGAATGCGGCTTCCAGGTCCTCCCAACAACTGATTGATCCTGTTGGCAAGCTGTTAAGCCAATGCCGAGCTGGTCCTTTAAGCTTGTGTGGGAGGTATTTGATGGCGTGGAAATCATCGCCGCGGGCCATGTGGATATGAAGGAGATAATCCTCGATCCATACCGCAGGATCTGTTGTGCCATCATATGATTCGATGTTTACGGGTTTGAAACCCTCGGGGATTTGATGATCCATTATTTCGTCTGTAAAGCAGAGTGGGTGTGCGGCGCCTCTGTACTGGGCTATATCATGACATAGCTCGAATGAGCCTTGTCTATTGTGTTCGGCCTTGCCGAATTTGTGGCCGGCGTGACGGTCACCGTCTCGAGCCGTGGGGTGCCCACACGATCCGTAGATCAATCTTGTTTGCCTTGCCTTGTCCTCCAACATGTCTCGTAAGTCCGGCGCATATTCCCGTGCCTTGGTATGGGGTGCGGCTTGAGTGGAGGGCCGAGAGGCCTCTCTGTCGCGGCCACGAGGTGGTCGGTCGGCCGCATCAAGTGCTTCCTCCTCTAATCGGGGTAGCAACCTACGCTTTGGGTAGCTCTTGGAGGGGCGTTCGAGTTTATGCTCTTTGGCCGCAAGGACTTCAGTCCATCTGTCGACTAGCAAATCTTGATCAGCTCTAAGCTGTTGCTGTTTTTTCTTGAGGCTTCTTGCCATGGCCACAAGCCTATGTTGAAAACACTTTTGCTCGACGGGATCCTCTGGCACGACGAATTCGTCATCGTCGAGGCTTGCCTCATCTTCGGAGGGAGGCATATAATTATCGTCCTCGACCTCTCTGTCTGCCGCTCTCTCATGAGGGCTGGTTTCTCCATCCTCCTGTGCTAAATCTTGCTGGAGGGGGTTTTCTTTGGCGCTTTCCGGAGTATTATTATCTCCCGTGCTGGAATCACCTTGTTTGTTTTGGCGGGATTTTGAGCGGCACCGCTGACGCCGGCGCTTAGGCTGTTTCTTGGAGTGGTCATCCTCCGCTGTTCCATCGCCATCTCCCTCTTCTGGGGTGTCCCCCATGTATATGTCATACGATGAGGTGGCTTTCCAGGGCCTATTAGGCGCTGGTTCTTCATCATCTCCTTCATCGGCGTCCATACCGTCGATGTCTTCGGAGTCGAAGTCGAGCATGTCGGTTAAGTCATCGACAGTGTCTACAAAGTGGGTGGTGGGTGGGCTTTGAATTTCTTCATCGTCCGTACCGCAACCTTGCTGAGCGTAGTCCGGCCAGGGCTCTCCTGATAAAGAGAGAGTCTTCAGTGACTTCAGGATATCGCCGAAAGGCGAGTGCTGAAAGATGTCTGCGGCAGTGAACTCCATGATCGGTGCCCAATCGGATTCGATTGGTAGGGGCGCGGTGGGTTCGGAGTCCGGAGAGGAGTCCGGCTCTTTGGAGTCACGAGTCTCACAGAGTGCGGGGCTAGTGCTTGGCTCAATCGCCATTGGGGTCGCAGCCCCCGAGGTGGCGTCCAACCGCCCATCCTCGATCGGTGCAGTTGGCTCCGAATTAAGGGTCGGAGCCGATGCGGGTGCGGCCTCCAGGGCACTGTTCGGCGGCAGAGCTAGATCATGCTCATCGTGACAGTGCGGCGCGCTCAGCAGTGGCTCGAATCCGTCGAAGATCAAGTCCCCGCGGATGTCAGCTGTGTAGTTTAAACTTCCAAATCTGACCTGACGGCCAGGGGCGTAGCTTTCGATCTGCTCCAGACGGCCAATCGAATTGGCCCGCAGTGCGAAGCCGCCGAAGATGAAGATCTGTCCGGGGAGGAAGGTCTCACCCTGGACTGCATCGCTATCGATGATCGTAGGAGCCATCGAGCCTGACGGCGACGACACAGAGGAACTCTCAATGAAAGCACCAATGTCGGTGTCAAAACCGGCGGATCTCGGGTAGGGGGTCCCGAACTGTGCGTCTAGGCCGGATGGTAACAGGCGGCAAGGGACACGAAGTTTTACCCAGGTTTGGGCCCTCTCGATGGAGGTAAAACCCTACGTCCTACTTGATTAATATTGATGATATGGGTAGTACAAGAGTAGATCTACCATGAGATCGAGGAGGCTAAACCCTAGAAGCTAGCCCATGGTTTGATTGTTGATGTGTATGTTGTCCTACGAACTAAAACCCTCCGGTTTATATAGACACCGAGTAGGGTTAGGGTTACATAGAGTCAGTTACAATGGTAGGAGATCTACATATCCGTATCGCCAAGCTTGCCTTCCACGCCAAGGAAAGTCCCTTCCGGACACGGGACGGAGTCTTCAATCTTGTATCTTCATAGTCCAGGAGTCTGGCTGAAGGTATAGTCCGGCTATCCGAACACCCCCTAATCCAGGACTCCCTCAACCTCCCTCCCCGATTAATACACGGTGGGCGCCAAAAAAACTCTCCTCGGCCGAAATCTTCATCAGCAAATATTCGGTGTATGTGAGATTACCGTCCTATACCCAACCGACTAATATTGCTGTGATGCAGGAAATTTTAAACGAGGGCTAAGTTTGTAAATTTCCCGGCAGTTGAGACAAGCGCGCCCTGAAGACATGGTTCCCCCTACCTTTCTCCCTCCATTTCCCGATTCGTACTCCATGGGTGCCAAAACACCCTCTCCACCGCAGTATCCTCTATCCGCCACCCCATACACAGACATTGTCCTCCACCATGCTGGAGCTGATACCCCGATGCCGTAGTCCATTACAAGAGATCGACCTCTCTCATCCACGGCTTTGGACCAGGATCCTTGCATCATGTCCTCTCACTTCATCCGTGCCGTTGTCCACCTTGCCAAGGCCTCTCATACAACCGTCTCGTCCACCGCGCTGGGATATTTCCCTTGCTGCCACCATCTGCCCTCCTAGATCTACTTCCACGCCGCCGACAGCCATCGTTACTGCAGTACCCTCAAGGCCTCAGCAGCTGCTTACAAGGCGCCACACCAGAGGTGGTACTCTTTCGTATTTGCTCAAGTTATTTATCTTAGCAAGAAAATAGATCGCCATTGCTTTACTCTGATCACTACAAAAAAATACACTTCCGTGATGATACGTGTTTGTCACAGTAGGTCGTGTTTTCTGTCATGCATGTACATCCATGATGATTTTATGACAGAATCAAGATAGTCATACCTGTGCTGTCATAGAAGTGTTCCATGACATTACCAAAATTATCATCACGGAAGTGTCCACTTCCATGACGATAAATCGCGCGTCACAGAAGTGCTTTCGTCAAGGGTGGCCGACACGTGGCATCCACCGTAACGGAACGCCGTTAAGCTATCGGGTCGGGTTTTGGATCCGATAACCCGTTAATAGCCCCGACCAATGGGGATTTTCCACGTGTAAAATCATCATTGGCTGGAGGAGACACGTGTTAGGTCCGCGTTGCACAGGTGTCACTCATCCAATGGGCAAGACGCGCCTATGATATGTTGACACGTGGACCGGCCCATCAAGTTTAAATGGGCCGGCCCAACTGAAGGCCCACAAGATTTCACGGACCATAATGGGCCGGCCCAGCTAAAGGCCCACGAGATTTTGCGGACCATAATGGGCTGGCCCAGCTAAAGGACCACAAGATTTTGCGGGCCATAATGGGCTGGCCCAAGTAAAGGCCCACAAGATTTTTGTGTGCCATAATGGGCCGGCCCAGGTAAAGGCCCACAAGATTCTTGTGGATCATAATGGGTCGGCCCAGCTAAAGGCCCACGAGATTTCGCAGACATTAATGGGCGGCCCAGTTGTAGGCCCACAAGATTTTGAGGACCCTAGTAGGCCGGCCCATTAACTAGCTACCATGTTTTGGCCCAAATGCCGGCCCATATTTGATCCGGTCCATTAATGGCCTGCCACGCTCCGGGCCTAATAGTGGCCCATATGAGATCCGGCCCGTTAAAAGCCTACCATGTTCTGGGCCAAATTACGGCCCAGATCAGGTCTGGCCCTTTAAGAGGCTTTGGGCTCAATTATGGCCCATATCAGATTCGGCCCATCAACTGGACACTATGCTTTTGGGCCCACTTTCTAAAGGCCCACTTAGTAATTCAGCCTGATATTAGTTTTGTCCTGTTAAGGGCCCATTTAACATTTCAGCCCTATATTAATTTCGGCCTGTTAAAAGCCCGTCATATAGTTAAGCCTAACTATGGCCCAGTTTGCATCCGGCCTGCTCGCAGCCGATATCTGATTGGGCCAAACAAGGACCGAGATAATTTTGGCATGTTAAAAGCCCGTGATTTGATTCGCACAATCATGGGTCAGGGTTCATTTCGGGCTGCTGCCGGCCCGTGAGCTGTTTGGCACGTTTCAGGCCCAACCTACATCGTGATTGCATGACGGCCCGATTATGTACCGTAATTTTATAGTTTGGCCGGTTTACTGCGAAGACATGATATATATACAGTAAAATAATTGCAGCATCGTGAATAAGAAAAAACCTAGACTATACAATAAAGAAATTACGTCATATTACATCCACTGGGCATCAAAGTTCGCCACTATGATAATAAAGCACAAGCAGACAGCAGATTACATACACTGGGCATCAAAGATCGCCACGAGTGCAAATAAACACGCCGACAAAATAATATACAAAGCCGATAGTACTTCAATAAAGTACAAGAAAGGTTAGCCCTGCTGGGGAGCTGCAGTGCAAGCAGCTGAGCAAGATGATGAGACTGTGCTTGTTCAACACATATATCTTCCTCACTCTGAAAGATAAACAAGCAGACAGATGACAGGTTTTGCACATAAACGTATCAGTGCTGACAATTCATCACATTTCTTACTGACGAATAAAGTGACACAGTTTAAAATTGCATTAACACAATATGGTATTGTTCAGATTAAGACATGGCAGGAAATGACATTGTGAAGGAGTTGGCAGCTTCACGACACAATTGGATTACAGATCAAGAACTCATAAGTATCAATGGTTAGTGTGCTATCAATTTATACCATTTCAGATTGGCAAATAAAGAGACGGTTCAAATAATAGTAGAATGATATGACATTGTTCATAGTTAAGACATTGCAGAATATGACATTATGCTGTAGTGGGTAGGTTCACCACACCACTGGATTGCGGATGAAGAACAGAAGCATACATGGAGTGCAAAAGAAGATCACTTGCTCTGTATAGTTTAATTTACATGGTATGAAGAAGGAACTTGGTTGTACAACTGAAAACATAAATTGAGAAAGGACAAACTTTTGTTTACGAACTACATAATAAACTTTAAACAAGCAATTTGATGCAAACACCAAAAATAAACAGCTGTTGCAGTCATGCCTAACCAAATATATACAACAAAGTTTGAAGGCTTGAGATGGACAAACTTACATTATTGGTGAAGACAGGCTCTATAAAGGCATTGTCCATGCTGATGGGGGGGGGAATTCAAGAAGTTTACCACAGAATCTTCTTCAAAAGCATTGCCTTTATTCTACATTTTGTTAAGAGTAAATATAGATGTGATAATATATGAAAAAATGGAGAATATTTAAGATAAGATGAAGAGTGATGCTACATAACCAAGTAGCTATAAATGTAAGTGCAGCGATACAGGCAAAAGGTACAGCCAAGAGCAATGGACAGCTAAACTTCTTCAGTACCAACCTTATGGTAAGAGTAAATATAGATCTCATGTGTAGAAAATGGAGGGCAAAGGAAAATAAGCTGCAGAGTGATGGTACATGAACAACTACTTGTCATTATAAGTACAGTGATAAAGGACAGCATGTACTTACAAGAACAATGCAGAGCTAAAAACCATTAGCATTGGATATATTCTACATTAATGTAACCGTTCATACAGATCAGATAATTTGGAGCGAACAATTGATAAGCAAGCTATCATGCATACTGCTGTCACATAATGAACCAGGTATGTATGCAAGTACAGTGATATAGGACAATATGTACTAACAAGAGCAAAGCACCGGGCAGCATATTTGTGATATCCTGTCGTTCTTGTAAAACCGGAATTCTTCTTCGAGCAGATTTCCTGCAAAAAAGATCCGTAAGGCACACGCGGAAAAGTAGAAGTTCAAATTGTCATGTGATTTCATAGACAGTACCTCATCTTGGGAATGAGACCAGTGCATAACAAGGTTTTTCCATTCAATGTCTTCTAAATTTAGCATAGGAGACTTCACCAGAAATTCATTTATAGACTTGCCATCAAAGTGTGATTACCTCATGTAACACCGATACTTCTGCAATGCTTCCTTGAAAAGCACAAGCAAGCTTTGCTCGTCATGACTATCTAGATTGACCCTCGCCTAGTTACAACAATGTAATGTAAATCATTGATGTGTTCAATCAGCAGAAAACAGGAAAATAATACCCATGAATAATAGCACTTACATGTAAGTGGGACAGGAAGATGTGAAAATGGTGTTTGTCTTCACAGTAATCTTCCCATGATGGGAATATATGCACGTAGTCCCTAACAACATTGAAAGCATTGTCTTTTAAACCGGGAATAAATGGAATGGGGTTCCAATCTGCAGGAATTGGCCATCTCTGCAGTTGGGATAGGTCTTCGGCCGGTGGACTTGCTGTACTTTTTGCTGGAGTGGGATTTTTCTGTGGTACAGTTCGTGCTATGGCAAATGAAATCGGTATACCTTTTGCTGGAGTGCAGGTCCTATGTGGTGGGGCTAGTGGTGTGGCCAGTGAAGTATGGGTACAGTCTGCTGGAGTCGGTCCTATGTTTTGTGTCACTAGTTG
Source organism: Triticum urartu (assembly GCF_003073215.2). Taxonomy (NCBI): domain Eukaryota; kingdom Viridiplantae; phylum Streptophyta; class Magnoliopsida; order Poales; family Poaceae; genus Triticum; species Triticum urartu. The sequence continues at coordinate 216,520,432 of NC_053022.1, read as the reverse complement.
TATAGCCAATATAAGTGGGGTGTTGTCTGATTTCTCTGGCACCACCACGTTTTTCAAGGACTTTGCTGGTGCTCCTTCAGGTTCGGCAATCACCCTCTTCCTTTTTGATGTCTGATGCACAAGAACAGCATTTGAGTGGAAAACATGGTATGATGATAGATGGAATATGTATTGATAATGGATGGGCATGGCATCTCGACATATATGATGAGTAAACTAAGCAGATGGCGGTGCAACAAAGTAGAAGAAATGCAAGACAACATATGCAAGATACCCGCAATCAATAAAACATTGCCAAATTAGAACAGGTACCTTGATGGGTGAACGGGATAGGCCATCTGCCTTTGACTCCTCGAGGTTAGAATAGTCATTAGGATAATATTCTGAACACGAATCAACAGGTGGGGAGCGTATCAGTTTCATTGCATCCAGAATGGCACTCAATGCCTTGGTGCCAATTTTGTAAGTCATTGCAGTGTTTAGCTTCAAGAGTGGACTGCTGCTAGTGCAACACAAAGCAGCTACACAGATCATAGTGTAGATATAACGGGAAAACCTTAAGCATCAGAGTAAAATCAGCAAAGTGGAACTTGCTGGAATATATGTGCTAGTATTGCCGGTACGGCTAGAAAGGCTTCGGATACCAACTCTCTTCAAGTGAAGGTGCGGTACTGTTAATATCAGTGTAACTCTCAAAGGCGACACAGCTCCCCGTATTTCCTTGCTATTCTTATAGGATTCAAGTGGGCAGGCCACTACAAATCCTATTCCTATGTTTACGAGATCCTACGAATCAAAGAGGCTCAAAGTGTCCATCACAACCGACCGTATAGACCTCTACACTGCAAATGCCCCTGCTCATCTTCAGTACAAGGAACATATTGTACTACTATAATACTCCCTCTGTTCCAAAATATAAGTCTTGGTAGAGATTTTCACTATAGATCACATACAGATGTATCCAGATACATTTTAGAGTGTAGATTCACTCATTTTGCTCCATATGTAGTCCATGGTGGAATCTATACAAAGACTTGTATTTAGGAATGGAGAGAGTACATATTAAAGAAGAACGGAACAGGAACATGGCAAAGAAGAGCAAGCAGATTTTGGATAATAAATGTTGGTTGCGCAGTACCCACACATGATGAACTAGAGCGCATTAAGAATGCAACTCCCAGCTGTCTCTCGACCATTCCAGGTGGTTGGATGAAGATCCTATGTCTCCTAACCCTTCTTCTTCCTCGTCTCTGATTCTTCCCATACAGAACACCGCACGGGCCGCCGGCCGGACCACCGGCCCCCACCGCCTATGTTCCTCCGCCACCCCCACCCCTGCCCCAACCACCACCCGCGTCGAGTTTTCTTTGTTCGGCGAGGCCCCACAACCACCCGAGCCCCTTCGATCGCACCGGCGAACTCCAGCGAGCTCTGAAAAATCGACTGACCCAATTTTGAAATTTAGTCTACTGTGATTTAACTAGTGTGGAATATAAAAGGGGAAAACCATAAGCATTGGGAGTATAGTTTTGAGCGTGCCATGGCGGATCTGGAGGTGCAAATCGGACAAAGGCAACTTCGCAACCAAGACAAGAAATCAGAGTAAAGTAGTGGTGATCTATTTTCTTACTGCGATAAATAAGTTGAGCAGATACGGAAGAGTACCGCCTCTGGTGCGGCGCCGTGTACGCATCTGCTGAGAATTTGACGGTGCTGCGGTAGCAATGGCTGTCGGCGGCATAGAAGCAGATCTAGGAGGGTAGACGGTGGCGGAGGGGTGCGGTGGACGAGACGATCGTAAGAGCGGCGCGGGCAAGGCGGACGACGGCGGGGATGAAGCGAGAGGACGGGATGCAAGGATCTCGGTCCGAAGCCGTGGATGAGAGAGGTAAATCTCTTGTAAGGGACGACGGCATCGGGGTATCAGCTCCGACATGGTGGAGGAGGACGGCGGTGGATGGGGTGGCGGATGGCGGCGGATGGAGGAGGTTGGGGGTGGAGAGGGTGTTTTGGCGTCCACGGAGTACGAATGGGGAAAAGGGAGGTAGAGAGGAAGGGAGGAACCATGTATTCAGGGCGCGCTTGTCTCAAATGCGAGGAAATTTACAAACTTAGCCCCGTTTCAAATTTCTACTACATCACAGCAACATTAGTCGGTTGGGGATAGGGCGATAATCTCGCATACACCGAATATTTGCTGACGAGAGTTTGTTTTTGGCGCCCACCGTGTATGAATATGAATCGGGGAGGGAGTCGATTTCGGCTGAGGACACACTGTGTTTTGGCGCCCACCGTGTATGAATCCAGGTGAGAGGCGGTTACGTCACGTTTGGGTGAAATTACAAACCTACCCTAATCGAAACCTATAGAAATCCAGTAGATAGGCTTTGCGTGGCAGGGATAGGCAGTAGTGATTTCCATCTCGCAGATTTTGGTTTCGGGCGGTTACTGTGACTTTCCCCGCTTCGTTCAAATTTTGCAAAGTGCACTTTCACCGTGCCAAATCAATTCGAATCCCGTTTGTATTCTATTTTTTCGGGCGGGATCCATTTTCAATTGGAATTACATTCTATATACATCATTTTTTATATATACTTTCAAAAGCACAACAAAGAATTCTGCTCCTTTATATGTATAATATGATTTACAAATACAACGATCTCGAAATCTTAAGGTTGAATTCGAAAAAAATTAACCAAATTATGTTCTACTAAAATGTATGGATCAGTAATATCTACGTATTAAATAACATAGATGTGCGTGAATTCGTATGAGTATGCATGTTTGATAGATCAATTTTGGTTCGAGTATGGATTACATGTATCATCATCTCGAATTCAAATATTTGAAACCCTTTTTTGTTCACTCCTTTCACGCCCATCTCTCTCGCATGCATGCTCCTTCAGGTAGCTATCACTCTCTTTTCTCCAGCTCACCCGCACGCTCACTTCATGTTTCTCCTATCCTCGCAAACATGGTCTCTCGACGTCTCCCTTGAGAAGTGTCACACTCTCCCTATCATTATACATTACACGGTTTTCATTATCTCTCACGTCTCTACTGTTCTCTGGTATCACTCGGTACCTAAGCTTTCTTTTTCACCGCCACACACATAGTCTCCACTCATCTTTCACTTTGTCTTTCTCTCTATGGGATTCTCTCACACACCCTATATGTCTCTACATATGACTCATACCACTAAAATTACTCTCTCTCTCCTGTAGACACACCATTTGTTGCGGTCTCCTTTTCGTCTCCATCCCAGACTGACATTATTCATTTGTTTACCGATCAGACAACCCCGACTACCGTCTCCTCTCTCTCTCTCTCACAGACACACACACACAACTCCTGCTTCCACTCCCCTTCCCGACTACTGTCTCTCTCTCACACACACAAAACTCTCGCTTTCGCACCCTGACTCATATTTCTCTCACAAACATTTATCGACTAGCTAGCCTCTAGATAGGTTTATACACCCGCACACTCGTGCTTCCACCATCACATACATGTCTCTCTCCCACTCCTTGTATCTATGTAGATTTTTATTCCCTTCTTGAGACACGCCCTCTCGATCATGCACACACACACTATCGCCTCATTTTAAGCTGATACATATCGCACACACACTCCTTATGTCTTTGTCACACATGAACTCCGTCCTCCTCCACTCTCCCTCTCTCTCACACACACATGGGCTTTTTGCAACAACTAGCAAGATGCCCATGCGTTGCACGGAACATCAACATGCATTTGTATGAGTAGTTTATCTTGTGGGGCAAAAGGATGAACGAGGGAAGGCCTTATTTGCCAATGTGGAGAGGGGTGTGGGTATATTTTTGCAAAATTGCCATAGTTTCCTTCCTATCCGTCAGATATAGATCGGATGGCCTATATTGCAGGATGGCAGGCACACGATCATCACCGACAATGCTTTTTACAAGAGTAGGGATAAAAAATAGAGTTGGTGATGATGGTGGGCCTGCCATCCTGCAATGTAGGTCATCTGATTTATATCTAACGGATAGGAAGGAAAATATGGCAATTTACCCGCACTCTTCACCACATTTGCAGATAAGGCCTTCCCTCGTTCATCCTTTTCTCCCACAAGATCTTGATGTTCCATGCAACGCACAGGCATCTTGCTAGTAAGAGTAGAAATTAGACATATACCACTTCTCGAACCTTGAAACCAACAACATTCCTCCCTTATCTCATCAAAACCACCAAATGAATATATTTTGAGTGAAACATAACATAGTTTTAGTGATATACGTATTTCAAAACTAGACTTTTTTTCTATCAAATTGGTGAATATGTATTAATCTACTTTGATCGTGTGGCAACGCATTGGCACATTTCTAGTAGTTATTATAATTTTTTGGACACCAGAAAAACGGTGGAGTACATATATGAAGAGAAGAGGCGCACGCACGTAGTCGGCCTCTCGCTGTCTCGCACACATGAGTGTTACGTAAAGGCGACGTTAACAAATAAACCCTAAAACCCTAAGTGCACGATTGCTGCATTCAGGGGTACCGGGTATGTGGTGGACCATCTTTGTAGGAATAGTCAGCTCGCATGATAATTTGATCCGTAGGAGTTGATGGTCGGGACCATAGGTGAACGACTTGGAGCGCGGTGGCTCGCCAGTTGCCACAGATCAAGTAGCCAAGTTTAAAATATCACTTTTTAGCGGGGTTAAGAGTTCCGGTTTTCAATGGCGCGTTATAAGTAGTAAGTAGTTTTTAGAACGATTGGTATGGAGCGAAAATGGAATTCATAGTACTACGTACCTCCTTGGAGTATGGTTGTATGGTTTTTTTGCGGTGGAGGTTGTATGGGTTTATGTTGCGAGTGTTGAACCTGGTAGTTCTAGGGCAAATACTATGGTTTAGATTAAGATGCTGGTTTTCAGTAATGAAAATCGGAAGGGGAAACCCTTCTTTGATTAAAAAACTACTACCTCCATTCTGGTTTACTAGTCCCCATCGTACTTTTGGTCAAATTTTGTCCACGAATTTTACTTGTAAATGTGAATGGAAAATGAGATTTTGTTATACCCAAACAAAAAAGGACTGGAGGGAGTGATTGCTCTGACACGGACGCGACCTCTCATAGCGCAGGCATTGAACCGGCGCGCCGGCCAAGAGGGCCGCACTCGCTGTAGGCCCGGCTGAGCACGCCTCCTCGCCGCGTGCAACCAGCCTAAGACTGCCCCGCCCGCCTTCATTGAATCCGTGTGTGTGCTGGCAACACGTCCTTCCACGAGCCGACAGGCATTTTAGAACACAAAAAATGACTAAAATATAATTAATTTACGCATGGTCTTGACTTGTTGTGCTCGCACTAGTAGCAGGAACTAGTAGAGGATTTTCTTTATTTATAACTCTCCTCACATTTTTTTGGCTTTGAAGTGAATCATGGTTGTGGATATTATGTATGAATGTGTAGATATCTGTGAACATGAGTTTGATGTGGAAGTTGAACTTGGAATGTTGGGCTTGCGCGTGAACTATACCATCTCCAATGCTTCGTCTGTTATTGTTTGGAAAGTAATTGTTGTTATTACATGACCCGAAAAAAACATTTTGTGCCACATCAGTAGATGCACGGACATCACAACATGCATGCTGACTGGATAAACATTTGAACCTAGCTATTATGAAGGAAATTTTGTATTGACAACAGTTTTAGATAGCAGGAGACGCCTAGCCTGCTCTTCCTCTGCTAGCTTATTTCTGGCTTCTTCCATCTCTTCTTTGGCTTGGGTGAAGAGATCATGATTGCTCTTTTCGCTTCTTTAGGAACTCAGCTACATTCTCAAGGGCTGCTGCACGCTTTCTTTCAGCCTTTACTAATGCCACGAGGACACGAACAGCTGACGAATCCACCTGGCTTGTGTGTAATCCAGCATCATCTGGGAATTTGCACCTTGTGTCTAATCCAGCATCATTAGGGAACTGGCACCTTGTGTGTAATCCAGCCTCATTTTGGAAACATGATCTTGAGGTTGACCATACTTCCCTCCTCGCAGGAACTGCATCCTGACATGAAGTTACTTCTTTTTTAGATCAATACTCAGAGAAACCTAGATCCATTTAGTAGAAGCCAGATAAACAGAACTCACAGAAGTGAATTCAAAAGGAAAAAATAAAATAAAAACAGACTACAAGGTGAGAACACCCACTTCCTACATCAAGCTAAAAACGAAAGCATTAGGACGATTAAGACTCTTCTTATTACACATCGAAGAACACCATGCTTAAGAGAAACAAAAACTACACCATATACACATCGAAGAACACAACGCTACACAAAAGTAATTGAAAGGATGTTACTTACCAAAGCTCGTTTTACAGGTTTGGTGCAGCTCCTCTTTAACTTGCCACGCTCCTTGAAGATGTCCCAAATATTCCGTGTTTGGTCTTCATTGCTCCTCTGCATGTTCGCACTCGTGGTTTTAAAATCTCAACATGGCAAGAAAAATATACTACTAGTAATACTCACGCATCATGTGGGCAACATTAAAGCACTCGTCTGCCATGTTAGAGCATCTCCAACAGAATCGCAATGCGCGGCGCTTTAAAAAATGCATTTACAGTGCTGAGATCGAGAAGTAGATACTAGAGAGTAGAGGATAGTTCTCAGCATAGATAGATAAAAAAAGATAATTCAACTACTCCTCGTCATTCGACTCCTCCTCGGTGATGTCCTCCTCCGACGTCTGACTGTAGGCGTGAAGATACCGATCATCGTCGGATTCCCAGGGCGACGCTGCTCCTAGCCTCATGTTGAATTGAGCGTCCACTTTTCGCCTACACTTGTCCTCGCGATAGGCGGCTCGCTCCGCCCTCCTCTTATGCCTCTCCGCCCTCCTTTGCGCGTAGAACTCATGCTCGTTGATGATGTCATGCGAGAAGTGTTGGCGCCACAGCGCCATGGCTTCCTCGTCCATCTCGGCGATGCCGAGACGGTGCTCCCGCCTCCGGTTGTCGCGACAGTCCTCGTCGGTGCTAAGCCATGGCAGAGGCGCGAGCTCCTGCGCCCGCTCCCGCGTCGGCACGTTGAGGAAGTTCAATGTTCTATGAGGCCACTGGAGGCGCCACACCGTCGTGTCGTAAGCGCGGGCGGCCTCGTTGGCGGTGTTGAAATTGCCGAGGCCGAGGCGCATCCCGCAGAACCGGATCTCGGCGGAGAAGCCGCCGGAGGGGCGCGCGCGGACGCCGCGGTATCCCCAAGTTTCCCGGTGACGCGGCGACGGTGCGACGGCGGCGAGGCAAAAAAGAGCGGGGAGAGAGCGGTGGCGAGGCATAGAGCAGGGAGAGAGCGGTGGCAAGGCACAGAGCGGTGGGAGGGCGTTGGATTTTATAAAGCGCGCCGGATGCCGCGCGCCAAAACTAGCGCAAGCCCGACCGCTTTTTCCCGCACGCGCGATCCTTTCCCTCTGCTATCTCTACTCTCTTATGTACTGTTATATTTATTTTATATTTTATATTTTATATTTATCTCTACTTCCTTTACTGTCTACTTTTTTTCTCTATACTTTTTTTTCTTGCAATATAGGCCGTCCGATTTATATCTGACAGATAGGAAGGAAACAAATGGGAATTTTGCAAAAAGATACCCATACCCATCTCCAGATTTGCAAATAAGGCCTTCCCTCGTTCATCCTTTTCTCCCACAAGATAAACTACTCATACAAATGCATCTTGATGCGTGCAACACATGGGCATCTTGCTAGTTCTAAAAACCTTTCCATCATTTGCCACACTACTGGTTGCAGATGAAAAACCTACCCAAGCACAGCGCGATATGGGAGCGACGCACAATTACAAGCTGATATTCTGTTGGACAATGGAGGCTATAACCAATTACTTTTACGGGAACAATAGCACCCAGTAAATTTGAAGGGTAGGTATGAACAAAATTGGAACTGCACATGTACTGCTAAGTGATTCAATACACACATTACCAATCGAGGAGGAGAACGATGGTCGTGGCGGCCTCTGTGAGTCATGGTCGGCAACGGGAGTCAGTTCATTGTCCACAACGATGGTACTTCTGCGCTTGGCGTCGGCTTCCGGAAAGCAGATCCGAGACCATGGAAGACGATGCCGGGGAAGAGGCTCCGTGTACGACGACGACGGTGGACCGGCTCCAGTGCAGCGTACGAGGTCGTCGATGAGGCAGATGCGCTGCGGTGGACGAGTGCGCCGATGTAAAGGGGAGGAGCATAGAGATGTCAATGGGGCCCCATACCCGCCAAACCCATGGGGATTTCATCTATTAGGCGGTGGGGATGGGCGAAAAACATCCCCATGGGGATATTTACAAAACTAATTTATTCCCCATAGGGTACAACGGGGATGGGGATGATATCCTATTCCCCAGACCCAATACCCATCGGGGACCAGGTTAGTAACTGTGACACATCGGTCAACCTTAAAATATTCACAAACAAGCTTGCGAAAACAAAAAAAACTCTGAAAAAACCTTAAACCTATCTCACGTCCTCACCTCAGCTGCCACCATGACCAAGAAGTAAGTATGACCTAGATAGGCATTAGCAGGACAAGGACAACACCATTTATTTATGTTGATTATAGGGTGTCATATTATGTATATGAGTATTTTTTTATGGGGATGGGGACCCTAATGGGGCCCCGTTCCCTAGTGGGGCATGGGTATGGGGAAATTTCATCCCCAATCATGTAAACGGGGATGGGGATGGGATGATAGGGAATAGATGGGGATGGGGATGTTGTAGGTATCCCCATAGGGGATTGTCCCCAGTGACATCCCTAGAGGAGCACGAAGGCTGCGGTGCCGTGGAGAAGTCTATTTTGCGGTGGGGATAGAAAATGGGGAGTATTCAGGTGTACTACTCTGGGTGCCGGGGTGGGGTTGGCTGGGTAGGGTGAACCTGAAGTTACGAAAACAGCCCCCTATCAAGCGTCATTCATAGGTCTGTTCCGAAGGCTATGATGGTAACTTCCCACTGCTCGAATCAGGGTCGCGGGAGATTTTCCCGCCGACCTCAAAATTTTGTGACACTGGACTCCCCGTGTGGCGTGTTGAGTGATTCGGCTACGCAACTAGCGAGTAGTAGTAGTAAACTCTTCATATTAGGTTTGACCGAAGTCAAACTTCCTAAAGTTTGACCAAGTTTATAGAAAAATATAAACATTTACCATAACAAATATGTATGATGTGAAAGTACATTCAATAATGAATCTAATGGTATTTATTTGTTATTGTATATGTTAATATTTTTTGTTATAAGCTTTCTGAGAGTTTAAAAAACTTGACTTTAACCAATGCTAATACGCTGACTTAAATAAAAACGGAGGGAGTACACATTTGTTTTCTTAGTTTGTAGTGAACTAATCATTTGTTGTAATTGTGAAATAAATATATTAGGCTATTGACTTCGAATGTAATGGTCTATACAATTCAATAGTTACAATCATTGTCGAATTCCAAGATGTATACAAGGTCTATAGTACTTCACAACATGCTCAAACTCACATAATCCCAGTCAAATGAGAATCTAAATGCATTTCATAGTTATTACTTTGTAGGATGCAACAAAAACAACCATAACTCTACATCATCCATTATAGAAGCAACATTTTGACATATCCCAATGTGTGAATGAGACGTGTAGAGAGAGCTTTTGAAGATGGAGCATATAGGGTGGGAAAGATTGTATGTATGTGGACGAGAGAGTAGGAGATAAACCTAACGAGAGAGATAGAGAGAGAAAGAGAGAGGAAGAAGTTAGGTCTGTGAGAAAGATGGATACATGTAATATACATGAGATGCGTGTGCATCTGGATTCTGTATACGTGGAAGGAGAAGAGACAACATGTTTGATGGGAGAGCTAGAAAAACATGGACGGGACGGGAAGGATCTCGTGGGTTGAGGGATTGACAATTTTGTGCGGGGGAGAGAGGGATTGGTAATTTTGTGCAAGAGAGAGAGGGTGGGGGGAGGAGTCAGTCAGCCGTCATCACATCACCCTGCTTCCAAATGACCCCACATTCTCTAGCGCGGCGTGGTCGCCGTCTTTGATCTGCTCAATGCCCTCTTTGAAGATTGAGGTGTTGTGCATGTTGGGGTGCAAAGAAGCACATGCGAGAGTGGTCGCCGTATAACCTTGGATGGGGATGAATTGTGTGCTCGGGGGAGTGTGTGTGTGTGTGTTGTGCTGCGTGTGTCTCTGTGTGTGTGTGTGTCAGATATTGAGAGAAAACAAACCTAAGGAGAGAAATGGGTATTCACGAAGAGATTGTGCGGGCCTTGAGGTGGGCAGGGGCCGGGTGAGGGTGTCAAAATGTGTGCGTTGATGCATGTGTTGCATGCGACCGTGCGAGGGACGGACGAATCGAGAGAGATGGTTGTTGTGTTACGGATGCTCCTCTCTCTCTCCCTCCCTCTCTCTCTCTCTCTCCCTCCCTCTCTCTCTCTCTCACACACACACAAGTAAACTAGAAGACTGTTCTCTCATGTATACACAACGTATCGGCATCTGTCTATGTCTCACTCATGCATGATCATTTGCACATTCACACCTCTCTATGTCTGTATCACACGCACACCGTCTCCACATTGCCCTTCTGCCACAACACACGTATGGACACATACACACGTTCTCTCTCAGTCACACACACAAAATCAGTATTAAAAAACTAGGGCGCACCTTAAACGTCCAAATCCAAATAAACACGAATTGGAGCTAAATTCAAATATATGGAAATATTGCAGCGTCAAGAACTTTTACAGGAAAAAAAAGTTGAGTAATATTCGAGGATTGTTTTCACACACACAAAAAGGTTCGGTGGATGTCCTTCGAGCGCGACAAGGTGACGCACCGTTCGATCGACCGCGCGGCCGCGGTTCACGCGCTTGCACAGGATTCCATATCGTGGTTGTGGTACTAACTAATAAAAGCGCTGCCTAAGTCTAATGTTTACATGTACTAGTACGGTTTTCTTTTAAGTTTGACCAACCTTATATATAAAACTAAAGTAAGCTCCCACACGCACACTCATCAATATGCTTCCACCGCCGTTGCGCATGCCGGGGCCAGCCTGCTCCGGCCAACAATTTCTCTCCCATCACCGCCGTGTCGCCGCCATACCTGTGCCATGAAGCCAAAGGCTCGCCCGCTCACATCATCTGTAGTCCCTCCTCGTGATGCCGCCGTGCTGCCAAGCACGCGAGCAGCTGGTGGAGCCACATCTATGCACGCAGCGTAGGAAGAGGAGGACGAGCGCGTGCTCCAGCACGCCGGCGAGGAGGAACTAGCATGTCATTGTCGTCTCCGCCCATGCGGAGGAGGCGTGCATGGTGGCTGTCGCGGCGGAAGCTAGTCGCGCACGCATCAAACCCGCAAACCGGGTGTGGACGCGGAATCTACCTTCGAGACCTTGAATGCCACGTGGATCTTACAATCTGAAGGAGCAATTTGGGTCAGTCGACTCATGTGAGCCGTTTGATGCAACATGGATGGCTAGAAGGGCTTGTTCCACCTCTTCTGCCATCTTCTTCCTTCGCTCCATTGAACTTCTTTCACAAATCGATTGACCCAAATTATACTACTAGTACGAACGTATTAAGTACAGTAGGAACACAAAGATACGAGCAGTAGTACCAACTGCAAGAAGAATAGTAGTAAGACATAGTACTAGTACTACTGTACGTACTAAAGAGTTCAAATAACGAGAAAGAACATAAACATAGTTCTGCTGGGGCCTTAGCACAACACACCCTTGAAAATAAACTAAGCAACTAGTCTGCTTGACACTACAGTAGAACCAGCATGAGCGACGGCACTGCCACCTACTCGGAGTCCGAGTCCACGTCCTCGACTTCGTCCTCGTCCCTCTTCCTCATCCTCTTCGCCGATGCTTCTTTGCTTGAACCGGACACTGGGCTCTGCTTCTTCATCCAACCCTTGTAGATATTTAAACAAAGGTAGGCATCCATTGTTGCGTACAGGATGTGATCTTCATCTAATGTCTTCGACTCCCATGCATGATGAAACTCGTGATGAGGTTTCTCCAGTTTAGCGTACGAAGGATCGATCATGGCTGCTGCCAGGGTCAACATTGAAGGTTGAGAGGAGGACACCAGGCTTGCCTTCTGCAGATCGAAGGGCTGACCTACAACGAGACCTATTCGACGCAGGACATCCCTGTCGTTCTTAAAGCCTACAGTAACGAATTTCACTCTTTTGTCCTTGAGGAAGTTCTTAAAATCCTGGCACTCAACGTCGGCATGGCATATGTGGTAGACCAAGCAAACATTATGTACGCAAACCTGGATCATGGCGGGCTTCTTCCTCTCTTCGTCCTTTAGATCCTTCTCTTGTCCCAGGACTGTGGTGTACTCAACATCTAGCCCATCGACCCACTCATCCGTTGAACTGTTGAACATGCGTAGGAAGCGAGCAAGCCATGCTTTCACCGTCTCGGATCCACGTGTGTAGATGACGATGAACTGATCGCCGGTGATGGCTCTAACCTGGTACTCAGTGGCGACCATGGAGATTTGGGAGGCCATGGATTTTGGAGGAGGGTTAGGAGAAGTTGAACTATTGTACCCCGCAAAAAAACTGGGAGCGAACTAATGTGAAAGGACGGGACGACAGGGAGCGAACTGTTGTAAGGTAGAAGACGGGGACGAGTAGGGCGTGCGAACGGCGTGGGGTTGCTGGCTTGCCCGGTGGATAAATGGCTGCAAGCCCCCAAAGAGTTCTCGAGAACTATGCGGGACCCACTAGATGTCATGTCTACTAGACCCATATCATAGGCCTGACGGTATAGCTTCTGCCTGTTCGCACGCCATGCCGGCGCGTGGATGTAACTTCACTTAATTCCGTCAAATGTCACGCCTCCCACGACCTTCGCCTCCCTCGCGCGGTCGCGCCCTTTGAGACTTCGACCGGCTATAAATGAGCATTTTTTTGCCTTTTTTAGACAAGCAATTTTTTTTGCCTACTCCGCATGCATGATACTCCCTCTGGTCCTTTTTACTCCCGTCAACCGTTTGCAAAGTGTTTGACCAAATTTATACTTTTTTGAACACCACCTTATATTAATTAACCAGCCACACCAGTACACTCATTCGATACAATATTCACAACACAGGGCGGTACGTTATTTACAAGAATACCATCTAATCTATTGTCAAAGCTATACTTAGCGATTAAGTGTGCCACCTTATTGGCCCAACGGCTAATCTTTGACAATTGAAGATTGTTGATCAACTTCGAGATGCTCAATGCTTTCATCTTCAGGTCACGCATAGCAGACCTGTCATAGTCCCCCGATGCAAGAGACGCTACCACAAAAGCGCAATCAGTCTCTAAAATTATAGGATTATGAAGAGAAATACCTATGTAGAGACCGACAATGCAAGCCCTAAGCTCCGCTTCCTCCACGCTTTGACAGCATCAATGAAATCCCACGACCAAATTTATACTAAAAATATCAATATCTACAATACTGATTATAATGAGTATAAGAACTACGTTTTATAATGAGTGTAAAAATATTGATTTGACATTGTGAATGTTGACACATTTTTCTATAAGTCTGGTGAAAGTAGAGGTACATTGACTTCAGACAAAACTTAAATGCACAATGCAGACTAGTTCCTCCGTCCAGGTGTGTGCCATGTCCTATCTTGTCATCACAACAAGGTTAGCTATTAGAGTACCACTACCTCCCTTCTAGTTTAACGGGCTCGATTCAAAAATTTCACCTACTCTTATCAAGATAGTAGAGGCGGTGGAATAGTTATTGAAGTCTGCAAAAGTACTCAACTAGTGTTGTCGTTCTTCACAAAAAAATGTGTTTACCAATGCATGCATGAACACTATTTACTCTAACCCCCCTCTCTTCTTTAATTCTTTGCCACATCAGCATGTTTGCTATTCCCGTGTGCATGATACCAGCTAAGATACCACCATTATGGCCAGCCTTAATCATCACATGCAATAATTTAGTGCACCTTGAAATATGAACATGTGTGGGGCGTGTATGTTTTTAATGACTTGAGACTATACCTAGCCCGTCATGCAAGATGACTTATTATGCACCGTTCCCCATACCTGCAGGAAGCCCGTTTGTGTCCAAATATTTTCCTCTGCATGTGTGGAAACAATATGCCTGCCAAACTCTCCTTCTCCCTCTAGCGGTCCCACCACTCCATCCCATGTGAAAAAATCTGCATGCATGACTCTCCTCCCCCCACGCTCATCCAATCCGTTGTGACCAACATTATTTCCACCCCTTCGCTCCCCCGTAATTTACTCCAACAAATATGCCCACATAGCTGTTACTTAACTGTTGGTGCATTGGGTCACTGACATATGGGCCCAACAGGGGTCTGGCCCACATGTCAGTGACGCAACCGGACCTGCAGTTAAGTCAGTGCAGCTCAGTCCATATCTTACGTAGGTGTGCCATTGCTCGCTATAAATACTGCGCCTCCCACGACATCGCTATCTCCTCCCCCTCACGTTCACGTTCATCGCTATCTCCTCCCCCTCCCTCTCACGTCGACCACCATGGCATCGCCTCTCCCAAGCCCTAGGAGCCCCTCACTGCACCGCACGGACGGTCATGCATCGCCGTTCCGTTCCTCGCCGCCACTAGTCGAGGAGGACGCGTCGGTGTTCCACTCATCGCCGCTACGCGATGCGTCGCCGCTCCGTTCCTCGCCGCCACTAGTCGAGGAGGACGCGTCGGTGTTCCGCTCCTCGCCGCGACGCGCGGTGTCGCCGTTCCGTTCCTCGCCACCACTAGTCGAGGAGGACGCGTCAGTGTTCCGCTCCTCGCTGCGATGCGTCGAGGTGGATGCGTCGGCATTCCCAATCTCGCCAGCATGCGCGCCGGAGGACGCGTCGGCTCCTCGCTACGAGGAGAACGCCGTGCCGCCCGCCGAGCCCCCCCAGCCCTAAGGAGCTTTGGAAAGAAATGGATGTCGCCTTGTGGGAGGCTTTGCCTCCAGCAGAGCGCGCCAAAATAGAGGTGGAGAAGAAGGCCGAGGAAGAGAAGCGCACAGCGGAACAAGCTGCCTGGGAGGCCTATGTCGCATCCGAGAGAGTCAGGCAATTGGCTCTTTGGCAGAAGGCTTGTGCGAGGGCCGTGAGGGTGGCGGAGGACGCCCGTGCCAACGCCATGAGTGCAGTCAGGACCAAGCGCCTCATCTACGCTTGGCGGTACGTGGACCGGGTGCACGCTTCCAGCGAGGAGGAGTACCTGTCGGCGCCGGATCACCACACCAGTGAGATCGCGCTCGCCCGCCGGCAAGCCGCCAATCAGCACCTCGCGAGTTGCGAGGCTGAGGAAGAGGCGTTGTGTTGGCGCGCTGGGAAACGGCCGTGCACCACGACACTCGTGGCGCGTCGCAAGCGCTCCTGCGAGCGCCGTGGCTTTTAGGAGGAGTATAATTTTTGTTTCGTAAGGCGATCTCATTAGTTTTGGGACGCAAATGATAAATCCCGAACGTTCAGGAATTTTTAGCGTCCTTAATTAAGTATGTAAAAGGGAAAGTTTGAAAACCTTGTGTATTCATACGCATTTTGCAAGTACGTGCATATAGCACAAACTTTACTATATACTATCGCACTACACGTCTCTCTCGATATATGCTTGCAGACTATGCTACTCCCTCCGTCCAGGTCAATAAGTCATCTTTGGTTGTGCACCATGACCAAGAAGGAGGGAAGACTTGTACACCTAGACGGAGGGAATACTACTATTACTTATGTATGTGCAAATGCAAGTTTTAACATTACGATGCGGTTTTTGTAAAAGTAGAAAAACAGCACTAGTCAAGCTTGTGAAACGATTCAATGCAAAACAAATGCAAAAATGCTCGTTTGATTGTTTACTTTTAGCTTCCTTCTCTGCGGTTATTTCTCTGTCGTACTTTGTATGGAGTATCTCACTGGTTGGAAAGGCATGCAAATTCCCAAACCGCTTCCTACACCCTGTATCGAATTTTTGCCTAACAAGTTGTGCCGTGCAATTGGAATTCCAACTTGTGTACTACTACTAGTAGGAGTACCAGGGGCCAGTTCTTTTAGGCTTCTAGATTAGTAATCCCATAACTACTACCTTCGTCCTGGTTTATTGGTCCCCATTGTAATTTGTGTCACATTTTGATCATAAATTTAACTAATGAAATGTTAGTGCATGTCACATGCACTACTCCATCTGTCTAGGTGAGTAAGTCATCTTAGGATGTGCACCATGACCAAGGAGGAGGAGAAAACGAGAAATGTTAATGTTTATTTACTAATTAATAGTATTGCATGCAATGAACTAACAACTGCATGTCGTGTTTGATATCTCAAGTCATTAAAAGCATGCACACTCTTTATCTCTTATTGGTTGATATGTCAAGAAACAAGAAACGAGGTAGAAGTTAATGCACCGCGCCTAAGTGTTTTGGGATTATTTGGTTTTTGTAAGATGACTTACACACCTAGACGGAGGGATTACAATTGTGAGGAATAAACCAGTTAAATATTTGGTAAAAATTTAGCACAAATTACAATGGTGAGGAATAAACTAGGACGGAGTAGTAGTTTAGAAGCCCAAATAAATGAGTGTGGCGCCTTATTGTTACTCTCCACTGTGACTAGTCTTGTGGGAAAAGCTGGGGAAGCTGCCAAAAGAACTGGCCCTAGGAGTAGTAGCTAGGGATCGAGTGTGCGAGATGAACCGGAAAAGTAAATGCAGAGAGATGAAATGCAAAAAAGACGGAGGGATGTGACGGTTTCTTGTCCGTTTATTTTACCAGGCCACTTATTACTGGGAGTGGTTGGGTTTTGTGATATGACGGCTTCACTGCCGCGCCATGAGCAGGGTGAGAGGTGAGATTCTCATGCAGCACCGCCCTCTACACTTGTACTACATCGGTCGTGGTTTATTAGTCCCCATTGAATTTGACTGAAGATTTAACTGACAAAATGTTAGTGCATGTCAACAAAAACTATATCGTTGGATTCGTATTTGAACATAGTTTTGAATGATATAATTTTAGGTGACATGCATCAGCATTTATCGTACTATATATAATGTTAGTTCAATTTTTGGTCGTACTAATCTATAGTAGTAAGGTGCCCGTGCGTTGCACCGAAGAGTGAAATGCATTGATCGGGGAGTTGTTTATTTTGACAAAGGATGTGGGGGTCATCTCATGTGTAACGGGTATCGATAGGTTTCTTCGGATATTATTTCATCTCTAGAGCTCACAAACATCCGGGTGAAATAGATAAAAAGGTATCTTTTGCAAACAAAAGCGTTCAACTGTTCAACCTGCATCCGAAACTTGCGAAGAAATAACACTTATTGTGCTTTGCAAGAAATGATCTTTAATAATTAGTTTTTGAGTATCGATTGTTATACATGTTGGCTACAGATGACGTGGCACTTTCTTATAGTCAACAATTGGCTATACTATTAAGTAATATTAACCATGCCCTTATACACCTAGACGGAGGGATTAAATCAGGATGACTTGCAAGCGAGAAGAGGAGATGTAAGAAATGGTTCATCGTAAGTCTTTCACCAGTACTGTAGTAAAAATTCATACATGGAAGATTCTAGACTAAACCATAAACGGATACACTTTTATTAATGCGTGATACTCCAATAGAGCAAGATCCTGCATGGAAGTCTCCACATGCTTAGACAGCGGATTACATTGAGCGAAGACTAATGATCAACATTTAACTTGATAATGTGTATGTCCAGGTGAACCTCCTTGGAGTCCCCGTGCACCGCGTTAGTGGGTAAAGGATGCCATGGGTTTTCCAAGTCCACATTGGCGGGAAAGTCCTAGCTCCCCAGAGTCCAAGTCCGTTCGATGAGGCCGGTGTCGCCGCCCACGCAACCCGGAGGGGTAGTAACACTGACCACGCACCCGTACATCGGCCTCGTGTCAGTGTTAGCGTCACCGGCGTCGCCCCTGATGCACATTACAGAGACGGGGTGGCAGCCTGCGCGGGCCTCGCCGGTGCCCACGATCAATAGGAAGAAGTTGTCGTCCTCTTCCGAGACTAGCAGGCGGCAGTGATCCTCCAGCGACTCCGGCATGGTGAACAGGTAGCACGTCTCGTACTTGATGTTCTCCGCCAAGGGCCAGCAGTGACCGCTGCACGCATTCGTGAGGTGATGCACCATGTCCGCCGGTGAGCCACAAAACGGTATCGGGCACTCATAGCAGTGGATGAAGGGCTCCTTGGAGGCATCGACTAGGCCGTCCATGAAATGGGAGTGGTTGTAGGGGACGTTGTGCCAGTTGAATATATGAGCAAGTTACTACGAGATTTAATCCAAATAAGCACAAAATAAATCATGACGGCTATAACAGAGATGAAACTAATCATGTGGACCAGCATAGTAGTAGGATACAGAGTAGAAACATGAATTCTACCACGATTTCGAACAGGAAGGACAGAAACACATATGGTGCAACGGGAGCAGCACCGTTGGCGTTGAGGTTGTCGCCCATGTCCAAACACCACATAGACACGGTTTTTGAGCATGGTTCATAGTCCTTCCACGCTCGGGCATTGAAGTTTGTAACTATTTTAGATTAGAATATAATACTCCTCCGGTGCTAGTAGTAGAGCAGAGTCCTACTCTACTACTCTACTCAAGCAATTTAGGGCATAGCACTGTAGGGAGTACCAGTACTGTGATCACTCAAGCAAGTTGTCTGGCATCGACATGACCCTACGCTGCTGGTATGTGTCTCATAAGTCAAGCGGCGTGCTGTAGTCATCATCACCTGTCCACTTCCCGTAGCACATATTCGCTTCTCCATCTTTGTCCGCACATAATCTCGTCCAATCTTCCATCCCCGCTAAGGAGCCTCCCCCCTCGTCCGAAACCCAAGCACTAACAATGGCAGAACCGAGCAGCGTCCGCCGAAAGAGTGGCTGGAATTCGCTCCCCACAGAGGTAATCAAGCTCATTGTTTCACGTGTGGACAATCTCAGTACCATGCCGCTCGCCGCGTGCTCGTCGGGGCTGTACCGTTTACTCAAAGCCCTCAGGCCGGAGCTTTTTAAGCCAGCTCCTTGCTTGTTGATGCCGCCTGATCTTCAGAAACGGTGTGTCACGCAGCATAACGATCATAGGGTGGCGAGCATCAACCCCCTTGACTGCGATCCGATCCCCGTCAGCCTCAACTACATTAACGGTATGTATTGGGTCGGCATGAACACGTCTTGGATGGTGCTCATCGACGGTCGCGGCAGCCGGATGCTCGTGGAGGTCTACACCCGGCGATTGATCCCCCTTCCTTCGATTAACACTGCACTACTTTGGCACCACGGCCCAGAATACTCGGAATCTTACAATAGCCAACATGATACCAAGTTTGATTTTCTCAACGTTGTAATCTGTTTTTAAGATTGACTAAATCAAGAGCCCTTTTTTATTTGACTCCAACTTGATATGATGTTGTAGGCCGCCTGGTGTCCCTACCCTTCCTAATCCCAGAACCTTTCAAAGAAAAGTGGCATGGCAGTTGCAGGTGGTTCCTGGCTCGATCAGACGACGGCGAAAGATTGATGATCGTTCGCACGTACCGGACGTGTTGTTTCGCGGAATACAATCATAGTCACTACAAGGTCTTTGAGCAGGATCCCAGCTTCTCTGGGCCTTCAGGAATTTTTGACTGGAGGCTGGTAAGTAGCCTTGGTACACTCTCTCTGTTTGTCGGACTGAATTATCCGATTAACTAGGAGATAACCGACGGCAAGGATCATGATGGCAGCGCGGTTTCGTTCATCAGGCAAAACTGTGTGTACACGGCGTACCATGCGTCTCTGCATGCACCATACCCTGATATGTGACGCCACGCTCTGCAGCCCAAAGTAGGAGAGAGGGTCGCAAGTATCAGACTTCGACCCGCTGGCTGGAGTTTCCCCCGTCAGGCACCCATCTAGTTCAAGCCGTCAGCCAATCTCCACATCTTAATAAATAGTAACGTCTAACTGAGCCAGTTAGTTAGATGCGTACACTTGGTGTAGTAGGATCTTTATTTAGTTTGATGCATACACTTGTTCTTTGTTGGTAGCCCTTTTGTAATGATGGCTGATGTTTGGTTTGGAAGAGAGAGTTGCGTCTTCACTCTTCTGGCCTGCTTACTACTTCTGTTGCACCCCCAGCCCTGGTTGCTGCTGCTACTGTTTTCAATGTACAATCAGTAGTATATTTCGTCTTTTGGTTGAATAAATGTGTTGTTGGAACAACAAACACAATGTTTTGGAAGTCGTTGCACGGTTCAATCCTTTAGTGCCCCGTACCATACGTAGCGCATACTATTTTTCGTACGGAACACATTTTCCACTTGTTGATAACATGCAGCCCACTAATGAAGGCCCAATAGAGAAGCCCATAATTAACTGGAAGGGAGGCTCTCACATGAATCCGGCCCAGGTACATGCTCATGGTCCCCTAAACATAAATAAGTAAATAAATAAATAAAGCTAAATGCTCATGCACCAGTTCTTTGGGAAAATAGGTAGCCCAGTATTTCTTTTTGAAGAATACCCAAGCTAGGCCTATTTGTTTTCTCTGAATTACTGGGCTGCAAATCTTTCAAGATGAGGAGGGATGCATTCCGGCCTGGCTTAAGAGTATGGTCAATGTCTGTTAAAAGTAATATCAAAAGGAGTTGAAAATTCCAAAAAAATTATAGCAAATGGGATATAAGTTTCTTTTTTTGTTTTTGTTCTTCACTGATATCTTATATGTATTTCATTAGATTTAACATGACATAGTACTAATTTATTTTTAAATTTGTTTTAGTATGGCTATTAATTTTTGGATTAAGAATATTTCGTTCCCCATCAAAAATTTGTGAATTTTCAAAATTTCCCACATATTTAGTTAATTTTTTGACCCTGGTACTGACCAGAAAATGGCCAGCAATTCTAAAAATGGAAAACGGGCTGCAATAAATTCCATATGAATTAGAAAATGAGTAAAAATTATAAAAATAATAGCAAATGGGTTGTACATGCCACAAATTTTGAGGCTGACTTGTTTACACAAGGCTTTGTCAATGAACACACGATTCTAGTAGCAGTGACTATTGGATGTCCATCGAACGGCCGACGTGCTACTTCAATCTCTGATCTTCCTGCTCCAGCCGGCTAAACTAGCGCCGGAGGGACTGCCTTCTCCCTCCTCTTGTGGCCCGCTGTGATGCCGCGCAGGCTCCCCCGGCCCACACTACTCCCTCCGCTGGCATGGCCGCACGCAATCAACTGCCTCCTTATTACGCGAAAAAAATGATTCCTCCCACTGACATCTGGGTGCACCGGTTGGGAGGCTGACCTATGGTCCTACTAAGTTGACGCGTATGCAGGGCTTGTCAACTTAGTCAACAAACGATTCTAGCAGCAGTAACCGTTGGATTTGAATCGAATGGTACTGCTGCTTCTTCAATCGCTGCTCTTCTTACACCAGCCGCCCAAACCAGCGCCGGGGAGACCGCCTGCTCCTACCTCCTGTGGCCGGCTGTGCTGCCGTTGAGGCCTCATCGCCCCTACTACTCCCACCGCTAGCTAGGCCCTGTGGCGACGGCAGCCTCACACCGCAGCTGAACCAGTGAACCCTCGTACTCCTCTCCGCGTGGGCATCCACTGCCGCGTCTTCCCCAGCTCAGCGTCGTCCCCTTCCTAGGCCTCACCATCGTCCACCGCCTTGGTGCTCTCGATGCGGCGTGGTCAACATGGTTAACGACATTCCATTGGAAGAGTACTGTACGTGGAGAGGCTGACAGCTGGGTCCACGGCCACAGCCCAGTTTTTTTTGTGATTTGCCAAGTAAGTCGCTTTGTGTGGCCTGTTGGGCTGCAAATCTTTCAAGACGAGGAGAGCTTTCATTCGGCTGGCCAAGAAAATGGCCCATCAGTAATGAGAAATGGGTTGTACATTTTTAAAACACATCAAACCGGCAATTAGTTTCAAATATCTTCTTTTCATTTCGAGATTTTAAATTACATTAATTTTTATGTGTGGAGAATTTGTTCGATTTTATATTGATATACATTTATTTTCAAAATCAGTTTGAATGTGAGTCAAAATTTCGAGATTAAAAACAGTTCGGACCGGACTGAAATATGCAAAATTTCGTATAATTTTTTAATCATGGCCACAATATGGGCTGTAATGCTAACAAAAATAATATTGGATCCAAAAAACCTTAATAATTAGCAAATGGGCTGTAAATTATTAGAAATAATGGTAGATGGGCCGTATGCTGTTTTCCACAGATTTGAGGCTTTCCTAAAAAAAGGTTGACGCACAAGCAGTGACTGTTGGATGGCCATCCAACGGCCGTCGTGCTTCTTCAATCTCTCCTCTTCCTGCTCCAGCCGCTCAAACAAGCGCCGGCGGGTCTGCCTGCTCCCTCCTCCCCGTGGCCCGCTCTGCTGCCGCGCAGGCCTCACCGCCCCACTGTACTCCCATCGCTGGCCTAGCCATCCCTCTACTCACCCACACCTGTTGTTATTCTCCGGTGACGGCAGATGAACCAGTAAACCCTCGTACGGTCATACTCCCCTCCGCGTGGGAAACAACTGCTGAGTCTTCCTTGCCTCTGTGTCGTTCCCTTCCTAGGCCTCGCCATCGTCCACCGCCCTGGTGTTCTCGGTGCGGCCTGTTCAACATGGTCAACGACCGACATGCATCTGAAGTGGAGTGTATGTGGAGAGGCTGACAGCTGGGTCCACGGCCGCACGCAAGTAAATGCCTCCTTATTATGCGCAAAATAATGATTCCTCCACCTGACATCAGGGACCCACCGAAAGGGCCTCTGTATTTCGTGCAAAAAACGTTACCGCCGCTGACAGCTCGGACCCACCAGCTATATCTTCGCATGCAAGGAAGTGCCTCCTTATTACGCACAAAAAAATGAATAATGAATACTCCCCCTGTTAGCTGGGACCCAGTATAGTGGCAGGCTGACTTGTGGGCCTACTAAGTTGACGGGGACGGAGGGCTTTGTCAACTTAGTCAATATGCATGATTCTAGCTCCAGTGACCGTACGATGTCCATCCAACGGCCGTAGTGCTTCTTCAACCTCTGGTCTTCTTGCTCCAGCCGCCCAAACCAGCGTCGGTCGTGCCTCGTGCTCCTGCCTCCCGTGGCCAGCTGCGATGCGGCGCAGGCCTCACCACCCCCTACTACTCCCACCGCTGGCCAGGCCATCCCTCTACTCACCCACACCCCCTGTTATTCTACGGCAACGGCAGCCTCACACCGCAGCAAACCAGCAAACCCTCATACTCCTCTACGCGTGGGCATCCACTGCCGCATCTTCCCTGGCTCCACGTCGTCCCCTTCCTAGGCCTCGCCGTCGTCCACCGCCCTGGTGCTCTCGGCACGGTGTGGTCAACGTGGTCAAGGAACGGCTTCCATCGGACGTGTACTGTACGTGGAGAGGCTGACAGCTAGGTCCACGGCCGCAGCAAGGAACTGCCTCATTATTACGTGCAAAATAATTATTCCTCCACCTGACAGCGGGGACCCATTGGACGGGCCACCGTATTTCGTGAAAAAAACGTTTCCCCCCTGACTGCTGGGACCCACCAGCTACATCTTCGCACGCAAGGAAGTGCCTAACAGTCGGGACCCACCTGGTCGAAGCATACGTAGCGTTGTCATTCTAGTCGCGAACATGTACATACATATATACTGGTGGATGTAGAGGTGCGCGCGTGTCGTAGTAGAGGCGGCCAGGGTGTAAGAAAGAAAATATGGCCACATATGTGTACATACGGGCGGGTCTCGAACGCCTACTCGCGCATTACATACGGCCAGGGCTCGTGTACATGGCTGGGTCGGAACGGAGAAACAACGTCGTCATCGTGTTCATGGGGAGGCAAGGGAATGCGTCGTGTTCATGGGGAGGCAACAGAATGCGTCGTGTTCATGGGGAGGCAACGGAATGCGTCGTGTTCATAGAGAGGCAACGGAATGCGTGGGAGCCAACCGGCTGGGTTGGAACGGAATGCATGGTCGTGTTCATCAGGAGGGCTTGGATGGAACAGGCAATGGAAACGAGGCCTGGCGTCCCGCAAAATGGAGGAAAAAGACCTCCTACATTCGGAATGGGGTCTTGTTGATCGGGAGGGGTGTAGCGTACCACAAAACGGAGGAAACGGACCTCCTACGGTCGAAATGGGGGTCCTGTTGATCGGGAGGGGTGTGGCGTACCGCAAAACAGCAAAACAGACGAAATGGACCTCCTACGGTCGAAACAGGGGTCCTGTTGATCGGGAGGGGTGTGGCGTACCGCAAAACGGACGAAACAGACCTCCTACGGTCGAAACGGGGGTCATGTTCATCGGGAGGGGTGTGGCGTACCGCAAAACGGGACTCCATGGGATACTGTTCATCTCCACCGTCGACCTCCTCCAGCCTCCACGAGCTACCGTCGACCTCCTCCAGCCTCCACGGGCTCCTGTTCATCCAGCCTCCACCGCGCGCTACTCCACCGGCTACTGTTCAACCACCCCTCCACGGGCACCCCTCCACCGTCTACTGTTCATCAAGCCCTCCACACCACGGGGTCCTGTTCAACCACCCCTCCACAGGCACCCCTCCACCGTCTACTGTTCATCCAGCCCTCCACACCACGGGGTCCTGTTCATCCAAAGGCAGTGCCACCGCTCACTGTTCATCCAACCCCCTCGCAACACTCACTATTCATCCAATCGATCGGCTTCAGTTAGCAGCAGTAGCGAAGGAATCACTCGATCGGGTTCAGTTAACAGCCATCGATCGATCGCTTGGGTTCAGTAACGCATAGCCTGCAGTGCAATCGCTCGGGTTCAGTTAGAGCCAACATGTACGAGAGAAACGCGCATCGCTCGGCCCCCGACCTCCCACCGTAACCGGGAACTCCCCGAAATTTTCCTCCCCCTCGCTTCTACCACGGTTTTTTCCGTCATGGACGGCCCAAAGAATGTCATGCAGCTGCGTCTCCGGCCTGCCCAGGACGAAAATCCCATTTTCTGTCATGATTTTTTTTCATAGAAGTAGGATCCCACCACATCTATGATGATACCGGGTTTTGTCACAATTATCGTCATAGAAGTGTCATATGTATGACAGAAAAAATTTCATTCGGCCCAAAATGTCATAGATGTGTATTTTTTTGTAGTGGATTTCTTGTCCATCACTTAGAATATTACTTGTTAGTTGAAACCAAACATTGGTTGCGAAGTTGTGTCGTGGTGTAACACAACCACCTATGGGACCATCGGCCCCTTGTGGTTCAGCAAGGGGGAAGAGCTCGTTGCACAAAGAGCGGAGAGCATAGAGCAGCATGACAGCAATGACACAGGAAGTTTTTACCTAGGTTCGGTCCACCGTGAGGCGTAAAACCCTACTCCTGCTTTTGCTGGATTGATGAGGGGACCGTGGTGGAGACGGAACGCTCTTTGCCCGGCAAGGTTCCCTCGGTACAAGAGTAGCTACGCGCGTATGAGTGTACAAAGGTCTGAATCCTCTCTAAGGTAGCCACAACCCTCCTTTTATAGATCAAGGGGTTACCACAATGGCAAATCAGTCATTACACACTAATCAGATGGCAAACAGTGCTATCATACCTAACTCTGCAGACAGGTCAGGACGCATTAAATGCGCCGCTTAGTGTCACGTCATGGAGTAGCTCGGCAAGCCTTGTCGCGCCACTTTAGCTGCCTCTTACCCTGTCTTCCTGACACGGCTCTAGATGGGTGTCATGCAGAGTGGATCTTCTCCTTGAGTGGCTGCCACATGCGAGGAGGCAGCCACCTAGTCACTTGGGGGCTTGACACTGCACTGATAAGTGACTCGAGTCACTGTGCGGTGGAGCGGCGGAGTCTTGGTGGGGCGACCCACCCTCGGCGTCCCCGACAAGCTTGCCGAGGTTGTCTTGAAACTTGTCTTTTGGGTTGCCTAGACCTTGTCAGGCTCGGCGGCCGGCAAGGGAGGTTTTTCCTCAGTGATGCCTTGTTCTCTTGGTTAGCCTTGGTCTTCCTGATCCACCCTTTGGTTTCTCAAAGAGCTATCCCTTCTGCTTGGCCTTGTCTTGGATGTTGCAATCTTGCTCTCGAGCCTGTGTACAGTCCGAGCAACATACGCCAAGGTTTGTTGCACCTACAGGAGCCCCAGGGCCTGGCCTGAATGCGCTGCCAAGCGTCATCGGGGTAGGCCTTGTTAAGTACACAGGCGAGGAGTTTGCGATAGCTCATCCTTTGAGATCTTCTTTGCTTATTCATTAACCTGTGCTTGAGTCAGTTTCCTATTTTTTCGCGCATCACGTGATGCCAATTGTAGTGGGACCATCTCTGTAATGGCCCGTGAATGACGTTAATGCACAGGCGAGCAACTGCCTATTCACTCATCCTACCACACCCTTATCATTTGCCACGTATGCTGCATCCTTTGAGTGGGGTAGGTAACGGAGGTGCGCGGTGTGGGAGAGAGTCTCATGGCAAAGGCCCGGTCTTCTCGGATTGGCGTAAGAGGGCGGCGAGCGAGTCCGACCATCGGTGGTAGCTTGGAAGAGTCGGATCGGAACGAGCCCCTTGGAGATGAAGGCGAAGGACCAACCCCGCCCCTATCCTGTCTATAACAAAGGGGGCAAGAGGGGGCAGAGGCACCCATCCATGCACCTCTTCCCTTCTATTCCTTGCCTTCTCCTCCTTTGTTATGTCGAGGGGCGGAGACCGGGGCAGGCCCCGGGCTCTAGCTCGAAGTCGACTATGTCAAACGCTTGTGTTGATGCTCGGGGAGTGAGTCTGGTCCAGGGTCATGGGAGATGCGGCGGTCGAAGATGTGGATGCCAAATCGACCGTAGTGCAAGGGGCGTCGTGCTTCTCCAAAAAGGTGACGCGCTCGCTTCCCCCAAATGAGCCGGCCGCCTGGTTAGGAGTGCTTGCCCTTGCCGCAAGTCGCCGAGGCTCGTCACCTCGATGGAGAGGCCCTGGGGGCTCCCAGGGCCTGTGTGGGGTGCAATGCTCGAGATCCTCGGTAATCCCAGCACCGCTCCTTCCAGTGGGGTCAGGGTTAATGGACGACAACGCCTTCCTTCCCTCCAAGGCAGGGAGCGATGCTCCTCGCGTGCCTCGGATGTTGCCGTCGTCTGCTGTTTCTCCGAGGGAGGTAGCGAGCCGAGGAGCCGGGGCCCTCCTAGAGCGATGGTGGTGATGAAGAAATGAGGGAAGACAGAGAGGCAGATGGCAGGACGTCACGTCGGAGTACGATGGCACCGATGCCTTAGTCTCCTATTGCTGGCCCACTGCCTCATATTTCCGCTCTTCCCCTCCCTCCCCAGCACCATCATCACCGGCCTCGTTAGGACGGTTGCCGGCGGGTTGCTCTCTTGGTGCCTTCGCCTCCTCTAGCAGTCTTCCAGCTGAGCTTCGGCGGCTCCCCCGCCGGTGCTTGTGCTGGGGCTTCTTGCGAGCCTTGGGGGTGGTGACCAGGGCACAGCCGAGCTGTTCCTTCCGTCCCCTTCCTTCCCAGCCTCGCCACTCACTACTAGAAAAAGTTTATACACAGAATCTTAGCAGCAGTGCGGGACAACAACGGGCACTACTGCTAATTAGCAGCAGCGCAGGCCATAAACAGGCGCTGCTGCTACCAACTTAGCAGTAGCGCGGCTCGGTCGAACCACGCCACTACCAAAATTTACCGACCGTTCCCGCCATGCTAGGTTTAGCAGAAGCGCGCCCATGTTAACCATGCTACTGCTACTGTAATACTAGTAGTGCGCTTTTTTTGTAGGTCTCTACTGCTTATTTTGAAACTAGCCACATGGCCGGCGCCGCTTAGCAGTAGCGCGTGTGCCAAAAGCGCGCTGCTGCTATCTTATTAGAAGTAGCGCGGTTTACGACCAGCGCTACTCCTAAGTCGCAGAATATACCACCTTTTTCCCTCCCCCTCCCCCTCCACCATCCTCTCTTCCTCACTTTCCCCTACCTCCCCCCTCCTCTCTCCCTCACTTTGCTTCTTCCTCACTACTTCTCCCCCATTACTCTCCATCTTCTACCTACCTTTCTCTCTCTTTGTTACACCTAGCTAACTACACCACCTCCATTGATGCATGTCCTTTCTCTTTTTCCTTCCCCCTCCACTAGTGGAAGTTGTCTCCTCCCTGTCGGTTCTATATCCGGCATATCTCCTAGTAGGGGTCCTAAACTAGGCGTCTTGGAGCGATGGTAACATGGCACGGGATTTTACCCATGTTCGGGCCCTCTTGATGGAGGTAAAACCCTACGTCCTGCTTTTGATTGTATTCATATGGGGTGTAGTACATAGTACATGTGTCTACCACGAGATTGTAGTAATGAATATGAGATGTCTATTGACTAGCCTGGCCCCGGTTTATATAACACACAAGAGGCCTAGGGTTTAGGAGAGTCCTCATCCTGGGTGCCAAGTCTTGTGGGATCTCCTTTGTATGCACATGGGCTGTCCGAACTGGCCCAATAGTGAACCGCCATGGGGGTCCTCGGCCCGACCCACTGGTCGGGAGACGACGTGATGGGTACCCCTAGTCCAGGACACCGCCAGTAGCCCCCTGAACTAGTCTTCAAGTTGGGGATGCTCCTCAATTCTTCCAAATTGTTCTTCATCTTCGGTCGCCGGTCTTGAAAACCGGTTTAACAAATCTTTCCATCTTCTATCTTGAGGATCGCCGAAGTGAATCCAAAGAGTCTACACGTTGGGTATCCGAGGAGCCCCTTTAAGTTTTCGGCCTTTAGAAATGCCTTGTTATTTTTTACGCCACACCTCAGGTTTGAAGGTATTCCCTTGCGGCAGTGTCCTCTTGCGTCCGAGCTCCAACGCCGTACTGCATCCGAGATATCTTTTGCAGCCGAGCACCAACGCCGGACCGCTTCCGAGCTCCAACGCTGGAATGTATCCAAGCTGTAATCGCCGGAATGTATCCGAGCTCTAATCGCCGGAATGTATCTAAAGTGTCATAGATTACCTCGGTCTTGAAAAAGTTAAAAGGGTAGAACCGAACCTAATGCCGGAGATGCCCTCTATGCAACCGGCCACTTGCAACCGAGCTTCATGCCGGACTGCTTCCGAGGTATCTTTTGTAGTCGAGCATCAATGCCGAACTGTATCCGGGCTCCAACCCGGACTGTATCCGAGCTGTATTTTTATAACTGAAGTCCAATGTTGTTCGGCATCTGAGGTGTCATAGACTACCTTGGTCATGAAAAGTTTGAGGATTTCAGCCGAGCTTAATGCCAAAAACATCCTCGGTGAAGCCAGCCACTCACATCCGAGTTCTATGCCAGGATGCTTCTGAAGCGTGCGATTTATTCTCTGCCGAGATGTATAGTCAGTAGCCCTTAAGGTGTGTGTCGGTCTAAAACCCGAGATGCACCTGATGGATGACATAAGACCGCTGATCCCAGTAGCCCCTGAGACTCAGGATCAAATCCTAGCTTGGCAGCATACTTCAGAACACAAAAGCGGTGTGCACAGACCTTGAGACTCAGGTTGGGTGCGGCCGACCAACCCGAGGATCATAATCTCCCTGGAAATTGTATTGCACTTAAATTTTCTACATTGAATTGTAAATGTAGTAGCCCACGAGACTTGGGTTGGGCAACATGGCCGACCCTAGGATCGTATCTCCTTGGGAACTAGCTTCAACTGCCGTGTATGTTTTGACAACGCCGAACTGTAGTTCGAAAAAGAGTTTCCGAGCAAGACCATCACGCCGAACACCTCAACCAAGAGGATGTCCAACTTCCTGAAAGGAAAATATAAAATAGGTTAAAGATGTTATATGCTCGAAAGACCAAAAAACTTATGTGAAAACTTTACTTCTCAATCGAATCAAGTTTTTTGGTGCCAATACGAAATTGGTCTTAAAATTGTGCTTCTGTCATGCTTTAACATGACACATCCGATCACTAGACATCAAGTGGGTCAGCTTTCGGCCTCAATCTCCCTATCCCGAAGGCGGAGTGTTTCTAAAGCCAGTTTAACGAGCTAAGCGCGAGCGGCTTTAGAGAGAAACCAGGCAATCCGGCTATTGACCATGCACTCGAGTCGAGAAAGGAGTGGTAGAAAAAGGCTTTGCAACGACTAGGAAGGGAATATTTATTATAAAATGGCTCATATAAATTTAAGAGCCCCCAAGTGATTTGGGTAAAAGAATTTTATGTATAATGATTGTATGTACCGAAGTACTTATATCATATCTGTGTTCACCAGAACTTTAAACGTGTCTTAACCGGCCGTCTGCTTCTCCCTCTTCGGTCAAGGGCCGAAAAGTGTTATGTTCTCCTCCTGTCGAGAATATCGACGGTGTTTCCGATAACCAGGCAATCAGGCCATAAGGCTGTAACAGACAAAGCGCGCTCAGGGAACTTATGCTATATTACTGATGAAGTGTAAGAAGCATCTTCGAATAAAATAGACCCCCCACCGATACCTTTCTTCGGTTGCTCATTGTTATTATGAGACTTGTGCAATAGATTTTTTGTACTCATGAGTTCCGTTGTCTGCCGACCATGATTGAAAACAATAAGAGAGATAGCTTTCAGCTTCACCCAATCTGAGATCTGAGCTCGGATGACCCTATCGTGACAATCGCATAGGTGCTCCCTTTACTCCCTAGCCGAACAATCAGGAACGTAGGGGTAAACACAGGAGCAAGGCAACCCAGCTTGCGAAACACTTAAGTCAACATGGTGCATATTGTGGCATAATACACGAACAAGGAACGAAGCCATACAAGTATAATCTATGCAAGAGGAAAGGCTTCATAAAGGAAGCCCCCAAGTAAACGGGGTATTTGAATTTGTGTATCACAACAAAGTTTTGACAAGGAAGTTTTTCACAAACAACTTTTTGCCAAAAAAAGTATAATGCTTGGTCGAACCGGACAAAATTTAAAACTAAAAGTTTTTTAGCATGAAAGCGACTTAGCTGGTTAATGCGCTCGGTGTTGATGACACGATCTGGGCTTGTGGCAGGACGAAGATGCCCATTGATCTTTGACAGATCCAACAAGGTTCGTAGTCCTTCGCATGGCCGAGGTCCCAGCCCCCAAGCCTGATGTGTCTGAGCAAGGAGTTTAGCACTCCAGAGTAGTGACACGGCTCGACCGATGTGGTAAGGCAAAGCCCTCAGTCTAGCAAAGCTAGCGGAGTAGGTCGGCAAGGTGACCGCGTGACGCAGTCGAAATCAACAACAGACCGAAAACTAATCCACTACAGGAAATCTGCATGGAAAAAACATGCAAACCAGCAAAAAAAGAAAAAGAAAATTCTGTTGAAAGTAGTATACAACATGTGTAATTAGGAGAAATACAACCTGATTCATAGGGTAGCGAGAGGACATTAAAATCTGAAGTGAGCGATTGGCACCGCGTTTGCATGAAGATCAAGCAGACCTCGAAATCCGCACTGAAGGCGGTACAACATACCGCGGTTGGGTGCTGACAAGATAGTACCGAATCCCATCCTCACGTGGAATGGCCTCTGCGTAGTCTCCTCAGATGGGTTGCCAGATAGATCGCCCCCCTTTTGTAATCAAACTAGAGGACAAAACAACTGAAAAGTGCGTGTAAGGTGGATGGACTAGCCAAAAGTGCATCATCGTTCAACCTTTATAATTAAATGGTAGATAATAAATAAAAGGAAAGATAGATGGAATCTTCCCTGTATGGTGCCACCGATCTGGATCGCCAACGACCGGTCCTCCTGCGGTGCATGATCCTTTGAAGGATCGAGGTCCCAGCCCCCATGCCTATCCCGAGGTGGCCGAGTGAAGAGCTCGGCATTCCAAAGTGGCAACACAGCACGACCGCCGTGGAGAGGTGAAGTTCTCAGTTTAGCCGAGGTGACGAAGCAGGTCGGCGGGTGACGCCGGAGCCCCCACGTTAGCTGACGCGTTGAAACAGGTCGGCGTCGGTTTACACAGGGGGACACGTCAAGGCAACGCAATGACTTGGCCGACGCAGGTGGGACGACGACATCGACTTGCTTAGGTGTTAGCGCGGCCCAGCCTAAATAGATTACCTGTACACACAAAGTAGTGCAAGCCAAATAATAATAATGATTAAAAAATCATTTGCATAGTTAATTCATGCGAAGATTATGTAAATAATACAACAAGTACGGCCTCCGCACCAAAGTAAAATCGACGGCACAGGGACATCGACGCGGGTCAGAGGTCATCGGCTAGAGCGAAAATCTGATTGAGAACCACCAGCGCCAATAACCTGCGCGCAAAATTATACCAGTTGCCAGTACAAAGGTCTCTCGTAGTACCTATCTGCGAGAACAATTTTAATAGGAGAAAAAGTACCTAATTGCTCATACTCGTCAAAACTGCAATACCAATCATTAGTACTAGTATATAATTTATGTGAGAAGCACCAATTATACTGTTGTACTAGTACCAATCGTGCTAGCATTTGTATGATCAGTTGGCTATTGCCACGGTGCAAAGACACTGTATGCTATAACAAGAACTGATGGCCTGACCAGCAACAACCCCGCTACTAAAGAAAACAAAGATTAAAAAGGGAAGGAAAAGAAGAGAATCTTCCCGATGTGTGTTCGGAGGTCCATGTCTCCACGTTATTGTTGTGGCGATCCAAACAAAAACATATGCTGCTCCTATTATGTGGACAATGGCAGTCCTAGTAATAGTAGGAGTACTTGCACGCATATACAACAGATGATTAGCCAAAAGCATAGACTGCCTCATGATTATGATTAAATAATAAAGAAAAGAGAACTAGGATCAGATCACCCTGTGTGTTCCCAGGAATCTGAATTCCTGTCCGCCCTTGCACACTGTTCGGCAGGGGCAGGGTCTCCTCGGCCGGACCGTAGGTCGCATATATTTTCTTAGCAGGTCCCACGAGTTGTTGTCCAGCCGGAACCTGACCCTAATCAGGTATCCTATGGCCTGCGTATGCAAAGCTGTGTTCGGCCGCCAGCCTCCTGCCACCGCTGCTTTAGCACACGTTGGTGTCCGGCGCAGGCATAGCTATGCATGTTCCTCACCTTGATAGCCTATATGCACAGAGCCGGATCTAATTTGCGGAAAAAATAGCGATGAACAACAGAGATTTTTCTCTTGGCAAAAGAATTGATCTAGGTACAGCGAAATAAACTGAAACTACAACACCTGATTTTGCGTTGGTTGAAGATTCCATCGAACCATGGCGATCACCCAACAGGCTCTCAATGAAAGCACCAATGTCGGTTCTATATCCGGCGTATCTCATAGTAGGGGTCCTAAGCTAGGCGTCTTGGAGCGATGGTAACATGGACACGGGATTTTACCCAGGTTTGGGCCCTCTTGATGGAGGTAAAACCCTATGTCCTGCTTTTGATTGTATTCATATGGGGTGTAGTACAGAGTACATGTGTCTACCACGAGATTGTAGTAATGAATATGAGATGTCTATTGACTAGCCTTGCCCCGGTTTATATAACACACCAGAGGCCTAGGGTTTAGGAGAGTCCTCGTCTTGGGCGGCAAGTCTTGTGCGATCTCCTTTGTATGCGGCATGGGCTGTCTAAACTGGCCCAATAGTGAACCGCCATGGGGGTCCTCGGCCCGACCCACTGGTCGGGAGACGACGTGGTGGGTACCCCCTAGTCCAGGACACCGTCACTCCCAAATTAGCTAGCTAGGTAGATGTAGCATTTAGTGAAGTGATGTATGTACCCCCTAACTAGATCTAGCTTTGTCAAGAAGAGCTTTGTACACTTTTGATCTCCCTACTATATACGTACATCATCATCTCCACCGATCTCGAGATAGGTAATTAAAAGTTCATGCTTTTGCAAGAATGGAAATATGTGTATGTGTGTGTGATATGACATAATCGGGCGATATGATGGAAATTGTGTGTGTGGCATGAGTTGACACCGAATTGTGCATGTGAGTTGCCTATGTTTTGCTAAAATGTCGATTTATTTCCGTTTCGGCACCGGGCAAACTCTAGATCTATATGTCCTATTTTTAGGGAAGGTCATGCCGAATTTTTGTATGACTTTGATGCATGCATGCGTTTTCATAATAAATTTGTTTATTATTACCATGCAGGCGTTCATGATGGTCAGTGGAACGATGGTGGATAGGTGGTTGCAGTCAGCGGTGCAGGATGTGAAAGAAAATAACCTAACAGAGGTTTTATGTCTGTGTTGAAGATGCAAAGGAATAGTTTATCTCGACCCCTATGACGATGGTCATGTCGAAGTGCACCTGCTCATGACTGGTTTCATGGATGGCTATACTCAGTGGATAATTGAAGATGAGGATCAAGATGTTGAGGACACCGACGGGGCAGGCAATGATCACATGGGGAAAGACGAAGAGATGATTGATAATGGCGGCGGGGAATAGGCCGGACATGGCGGTGGAGAAGGGGACGGACATGGTGGAGGAGAAGGGGCCGGACATGGCGGTGGCGAGAACGTGGACTCCACGCCGCAGAGTTCGTCGGTACTAAGTTCAATCGTGTGGGACCCTCGTGTTCAAGCACTGCTTCGCAAGGAGACGAGTACTGAGAGAGCTGCTTATAGAGACGAGGCTAAGCTGCAACAACTAGTGGTAGACTTGAACACTCCATTGTATGATGGTTGCAATCCTGAGGTGACCCGCTTGAGTTTCATGCTCCAACTCCTGAAGACGAAGGCTAAAATCAAATGGACCGACACTAGCCTCGATGAGCATCTGAAGTACCTAAAGGATGTTCTTGCCGCGGGGAATCTATGTCCTACTAGTGTGGATGAGGCCAAGAAGATCATGTGCCCTCTTGATCTGCCGCATGTTAGATACCACGCATGCATCAACGATTGCATAATTTATCGGAAGGAGCACGCAGAAAAAGTAACCTGTCCGGTGTGCAATGCTTCTCGATACAAGAAGTCCATGAAGAAATCTCCCCAAAAAGTTGTATGGTACTTACCGATCACTCCCCGTCTCTAGCGGTATTTCGTAGATCCCAAGGAAGCAAAGCTCATGCACTGGCACACGGAGAGGAAGAAGCCCGACGATGGAGATGATCCGAAGCTGAGACACGTCATGGATGGAAGCCAGTGGAGAGCGTTGAATGGCTTCTATCAGTATTTCAAATGTGATGCAAGGAACATCGTGCTCGGCACGTGTACCGATGGCATGAATCCGTTTGGCAACTAGAACACCAACCATAGCACATGGCCTGTGTTTGTATGGATGTACACCTCCCCCCTGGTTGTGCATGAAGTCAAAGTACATTCACATGAGCATGCTGATTCAAGGGCTGAAACAACCGGGAAATAATATTAATCTGTATTTTGGGCTACTTCAAGAGGAGTTAGACACGTTATGGAAAACACCGACCAAGACATGATACGCCAGCAAAGGTGAGTATTTCTACATGAGAGCCGCACTGATCACGACGGTGCACGACTATCTCGGTTACGGATATGTCGCAGGCCAGGTGTGCCATGGATATTGCGGATGCACGCAGTGCATGGATGATACAATGTCTCAGCAGCTAACATCAAGGAAAGATGGCGGGTCTGGGAAATTCATGTAGATGGGGCATCGGAGACGGCTCGATTAGGACGACCCGTGGAGAAACCGTGGAGATCTATTCAATGGTCAAGTTGAGCATCGAGGACATCCACGTAAGCGGAGCGGCGCCGAAATCAATGAGCTATTGAAAAACTGGGAACAATGCCCCGCACCGGGAAAGACGATGAAAAAGGCTCCGGAGCCGCTGCTGAAGGTATGGAAGACGAGGT
Source organism: Triticum urartu (assembly GCF_003073215.2). Classification (NCBI taxonomy): domain Eukaryota; kingdom Viridiplantae; phylum Streptophyta; class Magnoliopsida; order Poales; family Poaceae; genus Triticum; species Triticum urartu. Next base: position 216,484,604 of record NC_053022.1, on the reverse strand, counting down.
CTGTGTTCTGGGACTTGGAATACCGGCACAAACTCGACACACCTCATTGCCTTGATCAAATGCATATCTGTAAGAATGTCCTTGAGAGCTTGCTTGCGACACTGATGAACATTCCGGATAAGACCAAGGATGGGCCGAAGACAAGAAAAGACTTGCAAGATTTGAAAATCAGGGAAGATCTGCACATGTCGTCCCGTAAAAAGTCAGACGAGACAGAGACAGAGACAGAGGCGCGGGAGAAGAAGGGAAAAAAGTAAAGGAAGAGGATTATTGCCCCCTTCTTGCTTCACCTTAAATCCGGCTGAGATCGATCAATTCTTTAAGTGCCTTACCGGAGTCAAAGTTAGTTTCGGTTACTGTGGCAAGATAGTCAGATATCTAGACACGAATAAGAAAAGGTTCAGCGGGATGAACTCCCTTGACTGTCATGTGATGATGACGTAGATACTACCTGTTTCCCTTAGAGGGATAATGGACAAGCACGCCTGTGACATGCTTATTGGTCTCTGCAACTTTTTTGACGGTATCTCTCGAAAGTCGATCAGTCTGAAGCAGCTCCGTAGGCTACAGGAAGAGATCGTTGTGATACCGAATGAGCTTGAGATGTACTTCCCGCCTGCTTTCTTTGACGTCATGGCGCATCTATGTGTCTATATTGTGGACGACATAATAGACCTGGGGTCGTCATTCCTACACAACAAGATGCCATTTGGAGGATGAATGGGATCATCAAAGGATTCGTTCGTAACATGTCCTGTGCGGATGGAAGCATCGTTAGGGCTATCTGACACAAGAGTGCATCTCTTTCTGCGAGAATTTTCTATATGGCGCAGACCAGCCGCCTAGTGTTGGTGTTGGTTTGCCCGTTAACAAGCACGATGGGAGGCTCGAAGGAGAAGGTCACTCCAACGGTCGCAGGGAACTGCACGTGGCATACTCAGATCGACGCAACAACTTTGACAGAGCAAACTTGGTAGTGCTACAACACCTAGACGAGGTAGATCCTTTTGCGGCACTGCACAAAAAATTATCGGAAAGAAGTATCGTGACTGGGGGGTATGCAGGATGGACGCGGAAGTTACTAGAGAGCACAACTCCACTTTCCTGCACTGGTTCAAAGAGCATATTATTGCTAATCCCCCGAAAGAGGGCTCTAAGGACGGATTGCTCATATACGCCTTAGCACATGGCCCCTCGCCCAACCTCATCACCTATCAGGCATATGATATCAATGGATACACGTTCTACACGGAGGCCAAAGATATGGACAGTGATGATCAGAACTCAGGGGTGACGATGGAATGCATAACCGGCAGCGACAACGGCTCAACTGAGAGATTTTATGGAAGGGTAGAGGAGATCTGGGAGCTTGACTACTTTGGACTGGACAACGCGATGATGTTCCGTGTCAGATGGGCTAAGAATGTCGAAAGAGAAAACTAGTATCTCACTACCATGACTATACCCAACGCCAAGAGCGCTACCATGAACGCTATCGCAAAAAACGAGCCATGGGTACATGCTAAGCACGTGACACGATGCTTCTTCATAACCGACCCGTGCAATCCCAGCCATGTTGTCGTGAGGATAGGCAAAAGGAACATCATTGGAATGGATGGAGTCGCCAACGAGGAAGACTATGACCAGTACGGCAACCCAGTGAGGAAAGATGACGATGACGATGAAGTATGCGTCAAAATAAGAATCAATACTACATTACCTAAGAAAGATCGTACTCCATGGAAAAGGAAAAGTCATAATGAGGGGCTCAATTATTCTTCAACGAACAAGAAGGGAAAGAAGCTCACTCAAACGAAAACGTCAACACCGAGGAACCGTTATCGGTCAAATGATGTAATATATATGTTCCTATTTTGTGTACACACTTAACCATTATGCATGGGTCAAATGATGTAATATATATGTTCCAATTTTGTATACACATACTTAACCGTCAAATGATGCAATATATATCGCCTTACTTATATACATTGTATCACCTTCCCTTCGTTCCTGCTCTCGAAAATAAGAAAAGAAAAGAAAAGAAAAAGAAGAAAAGAAAAGGGAGAGAAAATAAAGGAAAAGAAAATAGAAGAAACAAACAGGGAAAACTGCTATAGGTACTGGTTTTAGTAGTAGCGCTTTTCTGAAAAAGAGCTACAGCTAGTCAAACTAGCAGTAGGGCCTTCTGGATAAACACACTATAACTACCTGTGATAGCAGCAGCGCTTTTTGGCTAAACACGCTATAGCTAACTTAGCTGTAGCGCCTTTTGCCAAAACGCACTTCTGCTATGTTCACTTAACCCCCCAAATCCCCACTCTCTGCTTCTTCCCACCTCTCCTTCTTCCCCAAAACCCCCACTCTCTCTTCCCCCCTCTTCGTAGCCAGAGCCCTGCCCTCGCCGCACCCCTGCGCTCACCCCCGACCCCGGCGCTCGCCCCCGACCCCGATGACCTCGCCCCCGACCTCCCAACCTCAGCCATCATCGAGCCTGCCTCCTCGCCCCTACACATTCTGTAAGCTCCCCCCCGCTCCTACTTTCACTGCTAGCTAGGGTTCTTGGGTTAATTTAGTTAGGTTTTAGTTAGGGAAGTAGGTTAATTAGTATGAAACCTAGGATAGTTTAGTTAAACCTAGCAAATGTTGCTATTTAAATTTTTTAGTTAAAGCAATTGTTGCTATTTTTTAGTTTCAAATTTAGGCGGGCTGAACTTAGTTTCATGTGATATGTGGACATGTGATATATTTTTCTTCAAGTTATAAATTTTTCTTCCTTTTATATGCAAATTTGAAGTAGACATGTGATATGTGGACATGTGATTTGGACATGTCATATTTGGAATTTGGACATGTCATTTGGACATGTGATGTTTTGGACATGTCATATTTGGAAAATGATGATTATGTGCAGGGTAAATGATCCGAGTGGCCTATGTTTCACTAGAATGTTGATTCACTTCCGTTTCGGTGAATTTCAGGCGCTCGATATGTACACTTTTTAGCAAAGGTCATGTCAAAATTTTCCGTGAATTTTGGCATGACTTCTGCTAGAAAGTAGGCATATCGAGTGCCGGGAGTTGCTGGGAAACGGCATTCCCGCAAACATAGATCTTTTTTCATGTCATTTCTCATTTTTTATAGTTTTAGAATTAAACGAGGAGACTTAACCATAGGAAACATGTCGAACAACGAAGAAACCGGGCCTTCTGACCATGATGCAGACGCGATGGATTATGAGGGTGAACAAGAGTACCTCGACTATTTGTTTGCTAAGCAACATCAAGGTTTGTAGGTCGGTCTCGATGATGGTACTCACGACACCGGCACTGATGGCGGCGCCGAGACCAGCGGGGTAGGTACCGGCGGGGAAGATACCGGCAGGGAAGGTACCGACACCGATGTCGCTACCGAAAAGAAGAAGTAGAAGAAGCAGAGGATACGAAAACCTAACAAACTCGGCATTGGACGACTGGTGCACAAAGATGGCACCAGGAAAGTTTGAGCCATTAGAGCCGGAAGAACCTCACAAGTGCTATGGGAACCAAGTAGGATGCATCCTACGGGAATGCGCGAGCATCAACAACAATGACTTAAGGAGTAAAGAACATTTGAGGCAGTTGCTCCTGACGAAATTGCACAAGAGATTCAGGTTCCCCGAGTGGGATGATAGCATAGAACAACCGTGGGATGATCCGAAGATGAAAAAGATTAACAATCCTGCCATGGGCATGTTTAGCAATGATTTGGCCTCCTGGAAAGGGAGGGTGAAACGAGCTATTGAGGCTGCGGAACCCCTGTCCAAGATTCTGGAGGAAAATCCGACACTTATGGAAGAGGAGTTCGAAAATTTCAAGGACACTTGCGCTACCGAGGCAGCCAAGGCTAAGGCTGCAAAATTCAAGAGCCTTCAGCAAAGGAACACGCAGAAGCATAGCCTCGGAAGCCATGGCTACCTCCGTAAAAGCCCATATGGGATAAGTTAAGGAAATATGCCCTAGAGGAAATAATAAAGTTATTATTTATTTCCTTATTTCATGATAAATGTTTATTATTCATGCTAGAATTGTATTAACCAGAAACTTAGTACATGTGTGGATACATAGACAAACAGAGTGTCACTGGTATGCCTCTACTTGACTAGCTCGTTGAATCAAAGATGGTTAAGTTTCCTAGCCATAGACATGAGTTGTCATTTGATTAACGGGATCACATCATTAGGGAATGATGTGATTTACTTGACCCATTCTGTTAGCTTAGCACTTGATCATTTCGTATATTACTATCGCTTTCTTCATGACTTATACATGTTCCTATGACTATGAGATTATGCAACTCCCGGATACCAGAGGAACACTTTGTGTGCTACCAAACGTCACAACGTAACTGGGTGATTATAAAGGTGCTCTACAGGTGTCTCTGATGGTACTTGTTGAGTTGGCATAGACCGAGATTAGGATTTTGTCACTCTGATTGTCGGAGAGGTATCTTTGGTCCCTCTCGGTAATGCACATCACTATAAGCCTTGCCAGCAATGTGACTAATGAGTTAGTTGCAGGATGATGCATTACGGAACGAGTAAGGAGACTTGCCGGTAACGAGATTGAACTAGGTATTGAGATACCGATGATCGAATGTTGGGCAAGTAACATACTGATGATAAAGGGAACAACGTATGTTGTTATGCGGTTTGACCGATAAAGATCTTCGTAGAATATGTAGGAACCCATATGAGCATCCAGGTTCCGCTATTGGTTCTTGACCGGAGATGAGTCTCGGTCATGATTTGTATTATGAGTTATGTGATTTGATGACTGAAGTTTGTTCGGAGTCCCGTATGAGATTGGGGACATGATGAGGAGTCTCGAAATGGTCGAGACATAAAGATCGATATATTGGAAGGCTATATTCGGACATCGGAAAGGTTCTGAGTGATTCGGGTATTTTTCGGAGTACCAGAGAGTTAAGGGAATTCGTATTGGGCCTTAATGGGCCATACGGGAAAGGAGAGAAAGGTCTCAAGAGTGGCCGCGCCCCTTCCCCATGGACTAGTCCGAATTGGACTAGGGAAAGGGGGCGCCCCCTTCCTTCCTTCTCCTTCTCCCTTCCCTTTTTCCTATTCCATGTGGGAGGTGGAATCCTACTAGGACAAGGGAGTCCTAGTAGGACTCCACACTTTGGGCGCGCCCTATGAGGGCGGGCCTCCTCCTCCCTCCATCCTTTATACGTGGCCAAGGGGCACCCCATAGACACACAAGTTGATCATTGATCCTTTAGCCGTGTGCGGTGCCCCCCTCCACCATAATCCACCTCGGTCATATCGTAGCGGTGCTTAGGCGAAGCCCTATTCCGGTAGCATCATCATCACCGTCATCACGCCGTCGTGCTGACGAAGCTCTCCCTTGACAGTCAGCTGGATCAAGAGTTCGTGGGACGTCACTGAGTTGAACATGTGCAGATCACGGAGGTGCCATACTTTCAGTACTAGGATCGGGCGGATCGTGAAGACATACGACTACATCAACCGACTTGTCATAACGCTTCCGCTTACAGTCTACGAGGGTACATGGACAACACTCTTCCCCTCTCGTTGCTATGCATCACCATGATAGATCTTGCGTGTGCGTAGGAATTTTTTTGAAATTACTGCGTTCCCCAACAATAAGGAGGACGCGTAACGTGAAGCCGCGGATCTCCCAGACCCCTTCACAAAGTTCACCAACCCCTTGGAGCATGACTTCATCAGGGCCCGCTACAAGTGGGACAAGGAAAAGAAGGTTTTTTACATGGACTAGATCACAAGGAAATTGATTAGAATAGTGGTAATTATTCTTTTACTACCTTACATTTAGCTCCAGATCAAGTCAACTACACATTCGTAAACGATTCACGTTACTTCTGCAGGAGATGCAACACCAGCTTGCAGCCGAAAGCACTACTTCTCCGATGAGGCCCAAGTGGGACACCCCTCTCAACTGGGCCTTGAACGAACTTACGGGACTCCCTTTGGGCCAGCGGCCACAATATGGACGTGTGCACGGCGCCGGAGACGGCGCCACGTGGAAGGTGTTTTACAAAAAGAGCCCGGAGGCCAAGAAGCAGAAAAGGAAGTTTAGTCAGGCGGACATCACGAGAAGGTGAAGCTTGCGTTCGAGAAAAAAGCGGCCGAGGACGCGAAAAAAACAGCCGAGGAGAAAAATGAGTTGCTACAACAGGCAGTCAATGCAGTTGTAACTGCCTATAGAAATGATTTCACTACTAACTTTGTCCCGACTATCATCAACTAGACGAAGGAAAATCCAGACAAGACTGCATATGATTTCCCCATGCCTAGTTTCGTCACGAGCAACTCTGTGAACAACACCACCGCACCATCACTTGCTCACGCAACCGGGCCTGCTCTCCCACCCGCACCTGCTCATAGCAGCCCCTCCTCAGTCTCTGGCGCGCTAGGCGGGCCTTTGTCTTTGGCTAAGCTCGACACCCTCACGGTAATTACATGTCGCACCAACATATATGTCTAGAATATTCCATTTTCATTGCCTTTCGGATGTTTTATGACGCAGACATGTGTTTGCGGGCCGACGAAACCCCGTGCACCATACTCTACTTGATCAAAGGCCAGAAGGTGGATGTGGGAAAGGGGGTGATAACGAAACCCTTGGAACTCATGTTCCACAGCCAGTCGATCCCTGCTGAGCACTTCATGGTTACCTTGTCGAGTGTGAAATCAGGGCACGGGGATTTGCCTCCTCCAGTACGGCTAGGGGGAGAGGACGACGAGACCACGCTGCAGATTGGAAGCTACGAGGGTTAGGTGCTGCTATGGCCGAAGAATCTTCTTCGTCTGGAGCCGGCCAAGAGCACACCAATAACCACACATCAACAAGCATGTATGGAGACCACCACCCCGCCTACGCAATTACCAACTCCTGTAGTGTCGGGTGAGAGTGGAGGACGATGTGATGAAGGGGGTCCAATAGTGGCTGATGTAATCGGCCCCGTAGAACAAAGAATGGATGATGAGATGGAGGAGACAGAGGACCCAATGGGTTTCCTCATTACAGGCGCATATGACGGTGACTTAGATATGATGATGAGTCAACCATATGACGAATCGGGCTATTAGCATGCTGATGAGGATGTGGATGATCCGCCTGTGCAGGAACGTCCTAGTAGGGATTGCAAGAAGTCTCTCTTCATGAAATCCTCACAGGACACGCCTGAAGATGTCGCCTCAACACAGGCTCAACTAGCCGGGGGTCGTACAGTGCTTAGCCTGACAACACTCAAGCAGGGGTTAAGGAAGGGTCTGGAAGGTGTTCCCAGGAAAAAGGGGAGGAATATATCGGGGAAGATAGGCTCAGCTGCCTACAAACAAGCCAAAGCACATAGCTGCCAGACGGTGGATTTTGAAGAGCGTGTACCCGTCAAAGGCGCGGCCATGTTCCATGTCATGGACGAGCCGATGCTACCACCAAAACCACTGGAGGCACTATCAGGGGATCTCAGAAGACTGCACGACCATGTGCTGTCGACTGAGAAAAGCCTACTAGCCTCGAAGGATCCAGGATATCCGACATACGTGGCTCGTGTGCTTGAGTGGAAGTGCTACGTCGACACACGGCCCGCGGAGGTGTTCTTCCTGCGGTTTGACCATATCTTCGAGATGTTTCTGACAAGGCCACTCGATTTTACAATCGTCCGCCTTTTCATGCTACACGGCCCGCGGAGAGAGAAGAAGTCTCACAAATCTGTGTTGCAGATTCATACTACATGCATGAGTCCTTCTTGAGTCTCGGCGACTTTGAGCGTGAAACTGCTAGGCAGTACCTCCAAAACTTCATGGTACAGAATAAGGACCAGGAAATTGTCCTCCTGCATTATCATCCAAAGTAAGTCAGTTCCGGACAACCCTTTCGTACATTTCAATCATTCCTTCTCGCTCATGTGGAGAATAATTTGTGGTCTCTTTTTCCCCGCAGCAACAGGCGCGCCGTCCTTATCGTTCTTTACCCGCGAGTCTCCCATGTCGTGTATTTCGACCCTACCAGAAACTATGAGAAGAAGGACTACACCCACATAATGAATATTCTAGATGATGCTCTCCAAGGCTTCAGCATTAGAGGTGGCACCTGTAGAGCAGGAAACAAAGGAACAAGAAGACGAGTTTCTCGCATAAAACTAACTTCTGTTGCATCCATGTCCCAAAACCAAGCAAGAAAGATTGATTCTACCTCCTCCATCTCATGATTGAGTTCAGCAAGGATCACCAAAAGCTTCGCATGACAAGAAGAAACGATGATCAATCCGCAAGTGGGTAGAATCTCATGGAGAAGTGGATTATAAATTTAGAGATGATTTCTTTCACATCCAGACGGACATAGCAATGATCAACATGAAAGAAAGTCGCCGATGAGAAGGGGATGTTCCACCATGGGCTTATATCGCATGCTCACGTCCGAACTCGCATAGGCATGCAATGTCATGACCTCACACCGTTCAAGAAGCTAGGGTCCATCCTCAATGATATCAAAGGATGGAATTTCCAGTGATTTCGATGCCGATGATGATGATATGTGTCGGTTGAACTTGTATAGTTTTTGTAGCGATGAAACATTGTGATGTCCATGGTCCCTGCCGAACTTGCGTAACGCTACTTTTTTAGTTTGGGTACGATGACCTGTGTACCTCTAGCTAATTAGTTTGCGTACTATATGTTGCATCTAGTTGCTAAGCCTTTCTTTTTTCGTGTTGCTCTAGTATATGTTGTTGCATATGATTGTACATTCTCTTGATGAAGATGCATCTCTAACAGGTACCTAGATTCTTGATGGCAAAGAAGCAGTGCTATGTCGTGTACAAAGGGAAGGTTCTGGGAGTGTACGACGAGTGGCCTAAGTGTTAGGCGCAAGTGGTTGGGGTCTCGGGCGCCAGCCATAAAGGCTTCAAAAGCAGACAAGAAGCTAAAGCCAGTTACTTGAGGTTCACGCTAGCGCGAGAGAGGACTTGTAACCGCCGTCTCATGTACTGCATAGTTCCGCTCTCGGTCATAGTAATAGATCTTCTCGCATATATCATTGTTTAAATGGATGACGATGTAGTTGCAAGTATTCGAGACATGTATCACTATTTTCGAGATGATGACGAGGGACCACTTTGTGTTGGATGATGATTATGATGATGACATGATTTGATGAGACTATTTGTATGTATATGCTATGATTACATTTGTATGTGTATGATATGCTAGAGATTATTATATAAAGCCCTAAACAAAATTCAGCAGCACAAAATATGGAGCCGAAAAAAATAATCAAAAACTAATAACAGTAGCGTGGGGTATGGCTTTAGCACCAGCGTGTTCTTACAGTAGCGCTCTTTGTTTAAGGGCGCTGCAGCTATTAGCAGCAGCGTGTGTTGCAGACCGACGCTGCTGCTATCCCTAGGTAGCAGTAGCGCGGGTCAAACCGCGCTACTATTAAGCATTAACTGTAGCGTCGTATCAGTAGCGTGGCTACCCGCGCTACTGATAAGCATTTAACCCGCGCAACTGCTAGGCTTTTCCCTAGTAATGACTCTCGATCTTGTCAGGCTGCGCCCGGCAGGCCCTAATGAGATCGGGCTGGGCTTCTGCTCAGGCACTCCTTTTGCCTTCTTCACCTCCCCTTGTAGCTTTTAGGAAGAGAGGGACAAGAAAGGGATTATGGGGCACTTATCTTTTTTTCTCTAAAATATGTAGGCAATCGCCAAACTTTTGTCTAAATTATGTAATTTTCTTTATCCATGTTTGTGTTCTGTAAAATTTGTACTTGCTTATCAACATATTAATGAAAAAGACAAGCCTTGTCGGGTACTTGTGCATATATCATGTCCATGCAGAGGCAATGTACCTCTATACATTGAAGTAAACAAGTTTTCTCTGACAAGCTATCTTGCCGGTACCTTTCATTTGTTGCCGCACGGCTAGGCTTGCCGGGCACGAATCCATAGGAAGGGACCAGCTCCTCGTCGGACCTTCTCCATCAAATGCCACTACAACCACCTTGCCTGAAGCAACGTTCTGGGCATAGGATGGGAGCACTTATGCTTTGAAGGTGACGAGGTTTTTATATGCGCAAGTTTTCACTTTATAGCACACGTATGGATAAGCAAAAGAACTTATCTGTTTAGCTCGCCGTGGATCGATATGTAGGCTTGTCTTCATTTCTTCTCTTCGGGACTGGATCCGCTGCAAGAACCCTATAGCTTAGTGCAGATGAAAACAGAGCTACATATGATCTTATCTACATGATCATGCTATGCTCATGATATGCTTACGCATGCATGCATGTTTTCGGGGCCCCCAGCGCTTGTTTATTTCTCTATTGCTCAGGGTCTGCGTCTGGATTTGTACAAAGGGTTGCATGCAGCATCGGCAAGGCTTGTACAAAAGGGTGGGTGCCGGCCAGGGCCCGACAGCCGCGCCTTGCGGGTAGAACTTATGGAGATGCTCAATATTTCATTAGTTTTGCAACTGAATGCCATCTTTGGTCTCCAGACGGACTGCGCCAGGTCTGGTGACTCGTGCTACCCGGTAAGGGCCTTCCGACTTTGGCGTCAACTTGTTTGCACCCTTGGCAGACTGAACGCGCCTAAGGACAAGGTCCCCTTACTCAAGGTCCCGGGCACGAACCTTGCGGCTGTGATAGCGGCGCAGGGCTTGCTGGTAGCGTGCGGCACGCGTAACGGCCCGAAGATGGTTCTCCTCAAGTAGAACATCATCGTCACGCCGGTGTCGCTCTTGCGCTACTTCATCGTAGGCAAGCACTCAAGGTGACCCGTATATGAGTTCTGTGGGGATCACTACTTCTCCCCCATAGACTAGGGAGAAGGGAGTTTGGCCGGTAGCTCGATTTGGTGTCGTACGGAGGGACCAAAGAACCACCGAAACTTCATCGATCCATCGCCTGCCACACTTCTGCAGGCTATCAATCTTCTTGTCTTGAGTCCTCGCAGCACTTCAGCGTTCGCCCTCTCAGCTTGTCCGTTGCTTCTGGGATGGCCAACAGTGGCAAACGAAACTTCGCTTTGGAGGGTGTGAGCATATTGCGTGAAGGCGCGGCTTGTGAACTGGGTGCTATTGCCGGTGATGATTCTGGCGGGTACTCCGAATTGGCGCACCATTCCTTTCAAGAACTTGATAGCTGACTGAGCAGTCACCTTCCTCACGGGCTCTACCTCTGGCCACTTTGTAAACTTGTCGATTGCAACTTACAAGAATTCAAAGGCCCTAGTAGGACGGGGGAAGGGGCCCAAGATATCGAGCCCCCAGACCGAAAAGGGCCACGATAAAGGGATTGTTTAAAGAGCTTGGAGTGGAACTGGCAGGCTTCCCACTTGGTAACTAGCTCGACTTCATCTCGGAGGGCTGTGGGCTAGTAGAAACCCTGCCAGAAAACTTTTCCAACTAGGGCTCTTGATCCAATATGGGAGACGCACATACCCTTGTGTATCTCTGCCAACAGTTCCTTTCCTTCTTCCGAGTAGATGCACTTCAGTTTCACACCATTGGGCCTCCTTCTTTATAGTGTGTTGTCGATGAACTAATACATACGGTCCTCTAGGCTACTCTCTCAGCATATTCTTGCTCTTCGGGAAGTTCTCCTGTTTGGAGGAAACGGACTATGTGCCGCACCCAAGTTGGAGCCCGAGGCTCAGTAACGAGGACCAACGGCACCTTCTCATCCATGGGAGGGCATGCCTCGACCGCAAAGATGGGTAGGTTGGTGGGACGATGCTGCTCATTGGGCGAAGTTGAGTTGTTCCTGTCAAGCTCTCTGTCGGGGGCTTCGGGAAGCCCTGTTGGGAGAGGCTTGCCGGAGTCCAGTTTCCTCCTCTTCCTAGCCATTGTTGTCGGGGATACGGAGGGTTGAGTCAGATGGAGAACAAAAGTCCCTGGTTCCATAGGGAGTTTTTGCATAGCAAACTTTGACAGATGATCAACAATGTTGTTTTCCGCACATGGTACATGCTTTGTTTGCAATCCATCAAAGCGCTCCTCCAACTTCCTCACTTCCAATATGTATGCCTCCATCAATGAACTTTGATAATCCTTGTTCACTTGCCTCACCACAAGTTGTGAATCTCCTCGAATGATCAACTTCCTGATTCCCAGTTCTGTTGTGATCTTGAGGCCGGCAACGAGACCCTCATTCTCCACAGTGTTGTTGGTGGTCTTCTCCCAGGGGAAATGCATCTGAACCATGTACTTGAGGTGCTCTCTAGTGGGGGTGACAAGAAGCACGCCAACCTGTAACGCCCTCGATGCGGCTATATCTCTCACGTGTCGGAGCACGACTTAGAGGCATAACAGCATTAAAAGCAATGTCGCAAGTGAGGTAATCTTCACACAACCCATGTAATACATAAGGGAAAGAGATACATAGTTGGCTTACACTCGCCACTTCACACAATACATGAATAAAGCAATACATCAACCAGATACAATCAAGGTCCGACTACGGAACCCAAAATAAAAGAAGACTACCCCAAATGCTACACAGATCCCCGATCGTCCCGACCGGGCTCCACTACTGATCAACTAGAACGACACAACACAAAGGACAAGATCTTCATCGAGCTCCTCCTGAGCTTGGTTGCGTCATCTGCACGGACTCATCGGTACCTGCAAGCTGGTTTTGGAAGTATCTATGAGCCACGAGGACTCTGCGATCTCGCACCCTCGCGATCAAGACTATTTAAGCTTATGGGTAAGGTAAAGGTATGAGGTGGAGCTGCAGCAAGCGACTAGCATATATGGTGGCTAACAAACGCAAATGAGAGCGAGAAGAGAAGGCAAAGCATGTTCTAGAAAGTATGATCAAGAAGTGATCCTAAAACAACCTACGTCAAGCATAACTCCAACACCGTGTTCACTTCACGGACTCCGCCGAAAAGAGACCATCACGGTTACACACGCAGTTGACTCATTTTAAATAAGTTAAGGTTCAAGTTATCTACAACCGGACATTAACAAATTCCCATCTGCCCATAACCGGGGGCACGGCTTTCGAAAGTTCAAATCCCTGCAGGGGTGTCCCAACTTAGCCCATGACAAGCTCTCACGGTCAACGAAGGAATAGACCTCCTCCCGAGACATTCCGATCAGACTCGGTATCCCGGTTCTACAAGACATTTCGACAGGGTAAAACTAAACCAGCAACACCGCCCGAATGTGCCGACAAATCCAGATAGGAGCTGCACATATCTCTTTCTCAGGGCACACTCAGATTCTCTTAGGTACCGGTAGGCCAGCCCAGAGTTACCCTTGGTGGCCACCGGCAGCTGGCAGATTGGACCAACACTTAGAGGAGCACTGGCCCGGGGCGGGTAAAATAATGATGACCCTCAGGAGCGCGACTCCCAAGGGAAAAGAAAAGGCTAGGTGGCAAATGGTAAAACCAATGTTGGGCATTGCTTGAGGAGTTTTACTCAAGGCGAACTGTCAAGGGGTTCCCATAATAGCCCAACCGCGTAAGGAATGCAAAATCCGGGAACATAACACCGATATGACGGAAACTAGGGCGGCAAGAGTGGAACAAAACACCAGGCATAAGGCCGAGCCTTCCACCCTTTACCAAGTATATAGATGCATTAATTAAATAAGATATATTGTGATAACCCAACAAGTAAACATGTTCCAACAAGGAACAAACTTCAATCTTCACATGTTACTAACAAAGCTATAAGAGGGGCTGAGCAAAGCGGTAACATAGCCAAACAACGGTTTGCTAGGACAAGGTGGGTTAGAGGCTTGGTTCAACAATATGGGAGGCATGATAAGCAAGTGGTAGGCATCGCAGCATAGGCATAGCAAAAGAGCGAGCATCTAGCAAAGAAAAGATAGAAGTGATTTCGAGGGTATGATCATCTTGCCTGAGATCCCGCAAGGAAGAAGAACGAGTCCATGAAGAAGACAAACGGACGTAGTCGAACGGGTCCTCACAAACGCGACGTTACCGGAACCAACCCGAAGAAGCAAACACCGGAAAGAAGCACACCACATAGTAAACAACCAACACATCAACATGGCATGATGCACAATCGAGTATGATGCATGTCCGGTTTAATGAAGCATGGCATGGCAAAGTGCAGAAGCAATCCTACAAATGAAGTGGAGCTCAATATGCAACTCCGTTGCATAGTGACGAAACACCATGTGACTTATTTAGTTCGATCTCGTTTATGTACCCAACAAGATTAAATGCTGATTATCATGGCAAGAGGTGAAGCTAAGTAAAACTACCTATCTAGTCCAATTTAAATGAGGCCGGAAGCAACGAACAACAATTCCGGAAACTCCTCATGTGCATATTTTGAGGTTTGGTACTGTTCTGCCCTAAACACACTTTTAGGGTTGTTAAACATGCAAAACAAGTACACCATGTCAAACTAGGCATTTGTCTACCCCATTTACATATAAAGATTATTTAATTCGGACCTACGGTTATTTAGTTATGAATTAAACCGTTTAGCAAGTTATTTAAGCAAATTTGAAACAACAACATTTTAAACATAGATGAACGTTGCATATTATTAAACTAGATGAAAATCTAAGCAAGTTTCATATTAAGTTTGTTTTAATATGATGCACGGTTGGAGAGTTATAAAATGCATGATGTTTTGGGGCTATACTATAAATATGCAGTTTTCTGTAAATAGAGAAATTCGTCCTGTGGAAAAAAAACACGTCACAGCTGAAACCGATGGAACTGGGCTTCTCACCACGGGCTTCGGCCCGGTCCAATGGTGAGGTGAGGCCAACAGTGGGGCGCAGCTGGGCCTTGGCGCTAGCAGGCCGGCCACTCGGGCGCTGGGTGGATCGCCCCTGCCGATCCCATTGGATCGAGGCAGGGACGGGCGCAGTCAACGGGCGTGTGCTCCTCGCTGCCTCGCTGGTCTTCGTTCACCTCGCGTGGGCAAAGCAACAGGGGAAAAAATCAGCCGGCGGCGCGAGATCCGGCGTGAAGGACGACGGAGCATGGCCGGGAACAAGCGGATGCAGGCGAGGGTGGTCAGATCCGCACGTGGGGAGTCCATTTTGGTGGCAGAGGAGCTCAGCGGCGTCGGCAGCGGGAGTCCATGCTTCGGGCGCTGTCGAGGCGGCTGGCCGCGCAAGAAGACGAGGACGGCAGGGTTCAGAGGAGGACGAAGCCACCAAGTCTTTCCAAGGTGCGGCGGCGCTGGAGACAGGGACTTGCAACGCGCGATCCTGGCGACGGGACATAGGGGGCGCGAGCGGCCTTGACGGCGGGGCCATGGCGTGGTGCTCGGGACCGGACGGCGCTCCTGGTTGGGGACGAGGAGGTCCTCAAAGCAGAGGCGCGGGCGGCCGGAGGCGTGAACGTGCAAGGCGGCGGGGCACACTCGGTGTCGAGGAAGGAGCTCCACTCTGGTGAACTCCCATGGCGGCGGTGGTGCTCCTGGACAGAGAGAGTTTGAGAGAGATATACATGAGATGGAAGGAAGACTGAAGAGAAGGAGCAGGGGTTGGGCACTGGACCTGCGGTGGTGGTTCGGTTGGCGAGGGCACCTATGGCCGGCGAGGGTTGGTGGCGAGGTGCTCGGGCAGGATTGGTGGGAATGGATCTTGGATCGGGAGGAGCTGTGGCGGCTGCAAAGTTGATTTGGTGGCGCTGAAAACAAGGGGAAGATGGCGGCGGCGATGGGACAAACCCCCTAGATTTTAGGGTTGGATCTGATATTTATATCAGATGAGTTTTAGGTTAGGGGCTAACTCGTCTCTCCGATTAAAATTGGACGGTCGAGGATAAATAGCTTAGGAGAGTCCAATGAGAAACCGATGATGTTTTGTATATGTTTGGGGATGATCCGGACACAACGGTGGCGACTGCTCGGGTCGGGTCCGGGACAATTACCGGACGCGGGCGAGGGGTTCGATGCACTGCGCAAGGAGGGGTAGGCTGGGCCTAGGTGGACTGTGGAGAGTGGGTTGGTCCGAGAGAAGAGGGGAGAGATGCAGCCCGGCACGGTTTCCGGATACCGAAAACGTCTGACGTTAGACCGACTATATTGCCGCTATAGTTTAACGGTTGGGCTATCAAACGAACTCCGAATACGACGAAAATTGACAGGCGGTCTATCTACACTATAATAAGACCACACGCCAACTTTCAATCCAATCCGAGAACATTTTCCGGCCACTTATAAAATAATATTTCGGACATGCCACGGGCGCGTGCAAGTGTGTCTGGGCTCAGAACGGACAACGGACGGAACTGGGGGAACCCGGACGGATGCAAGTTTTTAAAACATGATGATGCAATGCACATGATGACATGATAAGATGCAACACGAAAGCAAAGGCAGGGCAACAACATCGAATAACTGGAAGACACCTGGCACATTGGTCTCGGGGCGTCACAACACTCCACCACTATGAGAGGATCTCGTCCCGAGATCTAGAATGGCACCGGAGGGACAAACGAAAGAGAAAAGAGAAGAGGTAAAACTAAGTTGCTTCTTTGACGAACGAGTGAAACCAAAGAACCTTGAAAAGGCTAAGCCATTTCGAGAAAAGAATACAACGGAGATGAACAAAGTTGAAAACACTCCGTTAGAAAAGAGGAACAAGGAAGAAACAAATTCGAACAGCACTCCGGTTGGAAAGATATGCGAGGCTTGATGAACTGAAAGAACTTGAGCAGCGGCACACACTCCGGTTAAGTGGATAAGCACGAAAGGAACAAGATCCTGACAAGAATAAGAAGAAGGGTTGAAGAGAGCAACATCACAAAGCCTCCGGAACAAAAGTAAGAATGGAATGGAATGAACTGAGGGAAACACGATCTTGAGAGAGCACGCTTACAACAAATGCTAGAACAGAGTTGTTGGAAAACCAACAACGAAAAGAGTAAGCTTGATGTGGGCTTAAGGAAAACATCTCAAAACTGAGGTGATATTCTGCCACTAACGGAAACAAAAGATTGGATTGATAACAACAAGGAGATGAGAAACTTATTTCACCGGGAGGATAGATGAAGAAATTGGACCATTTATAAGCACCATAATTAGCAACAATCCTTAGGGACGGTTTTAGGTGAAATATAGCCCAAGATAATTCCAACAAAGGGATTGATGGATTAAAATACCTCATTGTTAACAACCTGTGAATCGTGAATCATGAACTCAAATATCAAGAATGATGTAAAACCACCTCCAATGATATGGTAGAAAGAAATGCACTCCGGATAGCAAGATGAAGAAAGCTTGAGCTCCTTAGAAAAGAATGTCGATGAACACTTCGAGAAGGAATTAAATCCTTAATGAACCCATCATGAAGAACCTTCATGAAGAACTCCGGTAACAAAAGAAATGATCAAACGGAAGGGAAGAGAGGTCGAAAACACAAGGTGAATCCTTGCAATGATTTGATGGATCTTCGCGATGCAATAATTGAGAGAACTTGGAACTCCGGGAAAAGAAAGATAAACAAATGAGATCAAAAAATTTCATGAGCCTCCGGGATAAGGAATTATCACTTGGGTGAAACAAGGAGAAGAATTACGTTATGCGTATCCTTCACCAATTAAATTGATGACAAGCAGCGGATTTAACATACTACTTATTCTTGAAGAAAGGATTAAGATAGATATAGCGCCAACTTGGGAAGGTCTTCTATGAACCACTGGTTGAATTGACAACGAATAAATTGACAAGGAAGAGTAATCTGGAAGAACCACCGTAAGAAATGAAAAAGAACGAATAAAACATATAGAAACACCGGGAAGGATTAGCAAATGAGCGAAAGATGCTTGAGAGGATTTGGTTACATGAGAATGAAGAGATCAAGAACTGGTTAGAGGATAATTGATCGATGCACCGGTAAGATTAGGAGAACGATAACTGAAAGCTGAGAATGAATAAACCTGCATTGATGGACTCTGGATAATCAAACTGAGAAGACTCTTCAATTGCTCCGGATAGATGAAAATAATTCTCACAACCGAAGACAATTATGAGATGATGGCAGCCAGCTAGAATCACGAATCTTTGAAGAGAATGGAGCAAGATTAAAGAGAAACTCTTCTTCGGTCTTCAAATGTTGAGAGTGACGACGAGAAACACCACCATGAATCGTTGATGCACTCCGGAATGAAAATAGAAAAGGTTGAGCCAATGATGAAAAGAATTTGACAGATCTTGGAGAAAACATTTGACTGATGATAAATCATTCTTACATCAAACTTTGAAATGAATTTGAGACTACTCCGAGAGAATTGGAAGAGTCAGGTAAGATCCTGGAAAAAGACCTGTCGGTTAGGGCCCACTCAAAAGATACACCGTTGAAATGATTTAAGAGAGAAAGCACCGGTTGAATTAAATGGCTTGAAAAAGATAACATCCTCGAAAGAATTTAAATGAAAGCAGAGTGTAAACACGAATCTTCGAGATATCTTGAGCACTCCGGAACAATAGAATAGCAAGATGTGAACGATTAAGAATTGCACAGGCATGAGAAAACATTGAAATACGGAAAAGAATATGATCAACACCGAAAGCTTGAATTGGTTCCACCGGAGAAGAAAGAGAATGAATAATGGTGAACTAGAAACTTCATTAAAATCTTCATGAGCATCACCGGGTAAGAACATTGATGGAGAAGAATGGAGAGACTTCACATCAATAAGATGGATACTCGATAAAGAAATCCGAGTCCTAGGAGAAAAAAGGGGGGGAGGGTGGGAAAACAAAGACAACTTGGGATGGATGAAGACAACACCGTTGAGAAGAACTGATACTTGATCTTGCTGATATTGAAATGATCGGATCCACTTGAAGAGAGATACACCGGTTAAAAAGGATAAACACGACAAACCCGATGATCAAGAAGGATTGATATTCACATGAGAACACCGCTTAGGAAAGGTATGGAATCAACATTTGACTTCGAAGCAACTCGAATACCACAACTCAAAACAAAAACAAAGGATTGGCTTGCAGAATAAGCCAGAGCAAACATATGATAGAGATTTTGTCCGAAGTTTTCGTGGTGGGGCCTACACGGGCTCGATCGTATAGCACCATCATGTACAAGGCAGTGCACATGACATACGAAGCGTCCCCGAGTCGGCATAGCCAAGGACTCTTTAAGACACAACGAGACCACTGTAAAACCGACCGTGGATAGGCGGACCACTAGACGTCGAACCCCAATTTCATATCATACATCTGACGGAAAGATAACCTAAGAGCTACTTGAATTCCCACTTATAAACTCCCGAACCTTTCCGGTTATGCAATCAGGTGTTGGGGATACAGGGGAAGCATAATATCTCACCCAAAACTAGCAAATCCTACATCCAGCTGTATCCATCCTTCAACACATAACCAAGAAACCTTCGGAAATCATCTACCTCAACCTTCGAAAAGCATCTGTTATACAAGTTATGGCGATACTCCCGAACTCCCGCCCCAGTACTGGGTGGCGTCGAGGTTATCTCACCAACGAACTGCATAAAAGAGATTTTCGATGTCGGCGTACTAAACTCAGGTATTCCAGAACTGCAACGATAAAATTGTGACGACAACACCTCGGAGCTCAACTCCCCGGGACACTTCCACAAAACCCCAGACAGGAGGCACCAAGACAATGTTCTCGTCACAAAACCATCGGAACGATTCCAAGATACCCGCGTGATCCTAAAAAAAATTTAGTGAAATTTGAGAAGAGAAGAGTCAAAACTCTATGTCAGGATGCCTTACCAGAGCGATGAGGAGACTGGGAAGTAAAAAGAATTCCTAAACTCTCCGATATATAATTCCTAAATGACTCAAAACATTTTTCTAGACACAACTCGGCTGCTAAAAACGATTAAGCAATGGGGCTCCTAAGGTCGGGGAAGGCTCTGATTACCAACTTGTAACGCCCTCGATGCGGCTATATCTCCCACGTGTCGAAGCACGACTTAGAGGCATAACCACATTGAAAGCAATGTCGCAAGTGAGGTAATCTTCACACAACCCATGTAATACATAAGGGAAAGAGATACATAGTTGGCTTACACTCGCCACTTCACACAATTACATGAATAAAGCATTACATCATCCAAATACAATCAAGGTCCGACTACGGAACCAAAATAAAAGAAGAACCCCAAATGCGACAAGGTCCCCGATCGACCCCAACTGGGCTCCACTACTGATCAACTAGAACGAAACAACACAAAGGACAAGATCTTCATCGAGCTCCTCCTTGAGCTGGGTTGCGTCATCTGCACGGACTCATCGGCACCTGCAAGCTGGTTGTGGTAGTATCTGTGAGTCACGGGGACTCAGCAATCTCGCACCCTCACGATCAAGACTATTTAAGCTTATGGGTAAGGTAAAGGTATGAGGTGGAGCTGCAGCAAGCGACTAGCATATATGGTGGCTAACATACGCAAATGAGAGCGAGAAGAGAAGGCAAAGCACGTTCGAGAAAGTATGATCAAGAAGTGATCCTAAAACAACCTACGTCAAGCATAACTCCAACACCGTGTTCACTTCCCGGACTCCACCGAAAAGAGACCATCACGGTTACACACGCAGTTGACTCATTTTAAATAAGTTAAGGTTCAAGTTATCTACAACCGGACATTAACAAATTCCCATCTGCCCATAACCGCAGGCACGGCTTTCAAAAGTTCAAATCCCTGCAGGGGTGTCCCAACTTAGCCCATGACAAGCTCTCATGGTCAACGAAGGAATAGACCTCCTCCCGAGACATTCCGATCAGACTCGGTATCCCGGTTCTACAAGACATTTCAACAGGGTAAAACTAAACCAGCAACACCACCCGAATGTGCCGACAAATCTCGATAGGAGCTGCACATATCTCTTTCTCAGGGCACACTCAGATTGTCTTAGGTACGGGTAGGCCATCCTAGAGTTGCCCCTGGTGGCCACCGGTAGCTGACAGGTTGGACCAACACTCAGAGGAGCACTGGCCCGGGGGGGTAAAATAATGATGACCCTCAGGAGCGCGACTCCCAAGGGAAAAGAAAAGGCTAGGTGGAAAATGGTAAAACCAATGTTGGGCATTGCTGGAGGAGTTTTACTCAAGGCGAACTGTCAAGGGGTTCCCATAATAGCCCAACCGCGTAAGGAATGCAAAATCCGGGAACATAACACCGATATGACGGAAACTAGGGCGGCAAGAGTGGAACAAAACACCAGGCATAAGGCCGAGCCTTCCACCCTTTACCAAGTATATAGATGCATTAATTAAATAAGATATATTGTGATAACCCAACAAGTAAACATGTTCTAACAAGGAACAACATCTCCATGTTCCAACAAGGAACAAACTTCAATCTTCACCTGCAACTAACAACGCTATAAGAGGGGCTGAGCAAAGAGGTAACATAGCCAAACAATGGTTTGCTAGGACAAGGTGGGTTAGAGGCTTGGTTCAACAATATGGGAGGCATGATAAGCAAGTGGTAGGCATCGCAGCATAGGCATAGCAAAAGAGAGAGCATCTAGCAAAGCAAAGATAGAAGTGATTTCGAGGGTATGATCATCTTGCCTGAGATCCCGCAAGGAAGAAGAACGAGTCCATGAAGAAGACAAACGGACGTAGTCGAACGGGTCCTCACAAACGCGACGTTACCGGAACCAACCCGAAGAAGCAAACACCGGAAAGAAGCACACCACATAGTAAACAACCAACACATCAACATGGCATGATGCACAATCGAGTATGATGCATGTCCGGTTTAATGAAGCATGGCATGGCAAAGTGCACAAGCAATCCTACAAATTAAGTGGAGCTCAATATGCAACTCTGTTGCATAGTGACGAAACACCACGTGACTTATTTAGTTCGATCTCGTTTCTGTACCCAACAAGATTAAATGTTGATTAACATGGCAAGAGGTGAAGCTAAGTAAAACTACCTATCTAGTCCAATTTAAATGAGGCCGGAAGCAACGAACAACAATTCCGGAAACTCCTCATGTGCATATTTTGAGGTTTGGTACTGTTCTGCCCTAAACACACTTTTAGAGTTGTTAAACATGCAAAACAAGTACACCATGTCAAACTAGGCATTTTTCTACCCCATTTACATATAAAGATTATTTAATTCGGAGCTACGGTTATTTAGTTATGAATTAAACCGTTTAGCAAGTTATTTAAGCAAATTTAAACAAACAGCATTTTAAACATAGATGAAAGTTGCATATTATTAATCTAGATGAAAATCTAAGCAAGTTTCATATTAAGTTTGTTTTAATCCGATGCACGGTTGGAGAGTTATAAAATGCATGATGTTCTGGGGCTATACTGTAAATATGCAGTTTTCTGTAATAGAGAAATTCGTCATGTGGAAAAAAACACATCACGGCCGAAACCGATGGAACTGGGCTGCTCACCACGGGCTTTGGCCCGGTCTAATGGTGAGGTGAGGCCAACAGTGGGGCGCAGCTGGGCCTCGGCGCTGGCAGGCCGGCCACTTGGGCGCTGGGTGGATCGCCCCTATCGATCCCACTAGATCGAGGCAGGGACGGGCGCGGTCAATGGGCACGTGCTCCTCGCTGCCTCACTGGTCTTCGTTCACCTCGCGTGGGCAAAGCAGCAGGGGAAAAAATCAGCCGGCGGCGCGAGATCCGGCATGAAGGATGACGGAGCATGGCCGGGAACAGGCGGATGCAGGCGAGTGTGGTCAGATCCGCACGTGGGGAGTCCATTTTGGTGGCAGAGGAGCTCAGCGGCATCGGCAGCGGGAGTCCATGCTTCGGGCGCTGTCGAGGCGACTGGCCGCGCAAGAAGACGAGGACGGCGGGGTTCAGAGGAGGACTAAGCCACCAAGTCTTTCCAAGGTGCGGCGGCGCTGGAGACAGGGACTTGCAGCGCGCGATCCTGGCGACGGGACAGAGAGGGCGCGAGCGGCCTTGACGGCGGGGCCATGGCGTGGTGCTCGGGACCGGACGGCGCTCCTGGTTGGGGACAAGGAGGTCCTGGAAGCAGAGGCGCGGGCGGCCGGTGGCGTGAACGTGCAAGGCGGCGGGGCACGCTCGGTGTCGAGGAAGGAACTCCACTCCGGTGAACTCCCATGGCGGCGGTGGTGCTCCTGGACAGAGTGAGTTTGAGAGAGAGATACATGAGACAGAAGGAAGACTGAAGAGAAGGAGCAGGGGTTGGGCGCTGGACCTGCGGTGGTGGTTTGGCCGGCGAGGGCTCCTATGGCCGGCGAGGGTTGGTGGCGAGGTGCTCGGGCAGGATTGGTGGGAATGGATCTTGGATCGGGAGGAGCTGTGGCGGCTTCAAAGTTGATTTGGTGGCCCTGAAAATAAGGGGAAGATGGCGGCGGCGATGGGACAAACCCCCTAGATTTTAGGGTTGGATCTGATATTTATATCAGATGAGTTTTAGGTTAGGGGATAACTCGTCTCTCCAATTAAAATTGGACGGTCGAGGATAAATAGCTTAGGAGAGTCCAATGAGAAACCGATGATGTTTTGTAGATGTTTGGGGATGATCCGGACACAACGGTGGCGACTGCTCGGGTCGGGTCCGGGACAATTTCCGGACGTGCGCGAGGGGTTCGATGCACTGCGCAAGGAGGGGTAGGCTGGGCCTAGGTGGACTGTGGAGAGTGGGTTGGTCCGAGAGAAGAGGGGAGAGATGCCGCCCGGCACGGTTTCCGGATACCAAAAACGTCCGATGTTAGACCGACTATATTGCCGCTATAGTTTAACGGTTGGGCTATCAAACGAACTCCGAATACGACGAAAATTGACAGGCGGTCTATCTACACTATAATAAGACCACACGCCAACGTTCAACCCAATCCGAGAACATTTCCGGCCACTTATAAAATAATATTTCGGACATGCCGCGGGCGCGTGCAAGTGTGTCTGGGCTCAGAACGGACAACGGACGGAACTGGGGGAACCCGGACGGATGCAAGTTTTTAAAACATGATGATGCAATGCACATGATGACATGATAAGATGCAACACGCAAGCAAAGGCAGGGCAACAACATCGAATAACTGGAAGACACCTGGCACATCGGTCTCGGGGCGTCACACAGCCCTAGCTCCTTGTAGGGAGAAGGCACCGTCAAAGTACATGATCCACTCTTGGGGCGATTCCTTGCCGGGGATGACTATCTCCAAAACTTTTTCATCAGGGTAGGCATCCATTCTGCAATAAACTCTGCCAGTGCCCTGCTCTAAATAGTTGACGTGCTTTCAAATTTCAAACCAAAGCTGGATAACTCCAGAGCCCATTCCACTATTCTACCAGTGGCCTCAGGGTTCTGCAGGATACGTTGCAAGGGAAAACGGGTAACGACCATGATCTCGTGGGCTTGGAAGTAGTGGCGTAGCTTCCTTGAGGCCATGATGAGGCCAAAGATCAACTTTTGCATGCGAGAATACCTCGATCTAGCCCCCTGCAACACGGAGCTG
The DNA here is from genome assembly GCF_003073215.2 of Triticum urartu. Classification (NCBI taxonomy): domain Eukaryota; kingdom Viridiplantae; phylum Streptophyta; class Magnoliopsida; order Poales; family Poaceae; genus Triticum; species Triticum urartu. The sequence continues at coordinate 216,460,144 of NC_053022.1, read as the reverse complement.
ATGAAGTATACTGGCTGCTGCACCACTTTCTTCCTTGCCGCGACCTTGGAACTATCTTCGTTTCCTCGCTCCTCCTTGTTCTGTCCTGCATCTGACCTTTTTGGAACGAGCTCATTTTCCTCCCCGGAGAGGATGATGGTAGTGGCTGCTTCTTCATCTACTTCTCGCTGCGCCACCGGCGCTATGCTTACCACTTGATTAGTTGTTGCTACTCGCTAGGTATAGCAGCAACGGCTCTTGTGGTTTAAGGGCGGCTAGGGTCGGAACAGAGGGAAGATAGGTCTTCAAATCTTGCAGCGCGGCGTCCGCTTGCGAGGTCCACTCCACGGGCCTTGCTTGTTCAAGATCTTGAAGGATGGCAGGGTGCACTCAGTGGACATTAAAATGAACCAGCTCAGCGCGGCAACACATCCAGTCAAACGCCTCACGTCCTTGACTGTCTTGGGTGCTTGAATCTGCTCGATCGCCTTGATTTTTTCGGGGTTGTCCTCTATCCCTTGGTGGGACACAAAGAAGCAAAGTATCTTGCCGAAAGGAACGCCAAACAAACACTTCTCTAGGTTCAGCTTCAAGTTGAGCTTGTGCATATTTGCAAAGGTCTCTTTCCAAGTCCTGAATGAGTGTTGATTTGTCCTTGGTCTTGACCACTATATCGTCCATGTAGGCTTCAATATTCCTATGCAGCTGGGACTCGAAGCCAATCTGTAATGCTCTTGTGAAAGTGGATCCAACGCTCTTTAACCCAAAGGGCATCCGTTCAAGCAGTACGTGCCGCATGGGGTTATGAACATAGTCTTCTCTTCGTCTTCCTTGGACATGAAGATCTGGTGGTATCCGGAGTAGGCATCCAAGAAGGAAAGCGGGTCACACCTAGAGGTGGAATCCACGATTTGGTCGATGCGTGACAAGTGGAATGGGTCCTTCGGGCATGCTTTATTCAGATCTATGAAATCTATGCAAAGCCTCCATTTCCCATTCGCCTTCCACACTAGCACTGGATTCGTTAACCACGTTGGATGGAACACTCCTCTGACCAAACCAGTTGTTTCAAGTTTCTTGATCTTTTTGGCAATAAACTGCTGCCGCTACAAGGCATGCTTTTGGACCTTCTGCTTGACGGGTCGGGCATTTACTTTCATTAACGCCATTGTCAGCATCATCACATTGTTCATCTGGGAGCTTGATTCATCACGTGAGAAAAAAGGAACTAAGAAAAAAGGCATATCAGATTCGTTTTACAAGAAGTGAAGACCGAAGCAAAAAAAAAAGAGACCGCAGAAACATATTTTTCAGCCAAGAAGAAATTTAATAAGGAGATGAAGGTGCGTGCGAAGAGAACAAGAACGGAGGTTCAAGTGGAGTTTCCCGGACTTTGAAGCCACCATGATGACATACAAGAAGATGGACGAAACATAGAAGATGGTCTTTCATAAATTTTGTCCATAGCTTATTGTTGGTGTTACACCACCTTATTTTGGGCCAAGCCCATGTAATCTATTTTTAGAGTCCATATTTTAGGGCAAAGGACTTAGGAGGTGTTTTAGTCCCACCTTGCTGATGGTGGACGAAATCCCCACTCTTTTCCCTATAAATATAGCCCTTAAGGCATCGTCTAGACTTGGGTTTTATTTAGTTAAAAGTTAGCCATCGCTGCAACTTCTTGTACTTCGTTTGTGTCCAACGGCGAGACCAAGACCGCTTATGAAACCCCACTTTTATCAACACTTCATATATATTCGCAATATTCAGATTGCTTTATCATATTCTTGCTTGTTCTTCGATTGCTTGTAGGAATAGACCTTCGTGGTCAGGTTGATCGTGCTCCGGCGTGGTCAATAACCTCTCGAAGTTGGTTTAGCATTTTCTAAGGCGCAACGTCATGCACGTTTGTAGTCGGATCGTCAAAGTCGTCTCCACCAAATCGCTAGTCATCATCTCATCGAAAGATTGGGCCCCTCGCCTCTATCAAGTGGTATCAGTTTTCAGGTTGCTTGGTGAGAAATTTTTTAGTTTTTCATAGTCTAGATTTCATTTGTTCCTCATATCTAGAGTCCAAGAAAAAGCCACAAAAAGAGGTAGATTAGTTCATCCCTGTCCCAGACAGTGTGAGCCTTTTCGCCATTACCACTTTTATTTTTGCATTGTTGAATTTTCGGCTGCATCGTGTGTCCAGTTGCTGGTTTCTGGTGTTAGTCTTTTAGAGTTTCAAGTTCTAGTCATGTTTTGCTCACGCTGCCTACGCGATCACCATCATCCACATCGTTGTCATATTCCGCTGCCACTTATTTTGTTCACCGTCGTCACCACCATCCATCCACTTTCGTCATTCCTTGTCATATCTTCTCGGTTCATCTCGCAGCCTGTTTCATCTTGGAGAGAGAACATCCGCCAAGAAGTTTGGAAAGTAGAGACAGCAAAAACAGATTTGTTTCCACCGAATTGGAGTACTACTTGGTTTGTAAGGCAAAACGAATTGAAAGAGAATAAAAGGAAGGAGAGGATATGTGAAGGGATATTAGTGCTTTATTTGGCAGATTTGGATCGGCCAGATTGAAAAAAATTGTTGTTTGGGTCTCTCCATGCAAAGAGAATTTGGAAACAAAAGTCCTGCATGGCTATGCATGTAGCGTGTTTGGAAGGAGAGACAAGAGCAAAAAGGGCAATCACATATCTGTTTGGTTTCTGTACGTGTGGCAGATTTGGTGGACAGAATTTGTGGGCAAGTTGTGATTACGGAGGAAATAAAAGGTACAGATCCATACTACATTAGTTAACATACAAACCAACCTGCGTTGCTTACTTGGAAAGAGTACCAGCTGGGTGGGGTTTGAAAAACAATTACGGAAAGAACACGTACAAGGAAAGCAACTTTCATATTTGGAAGGTTCGGATTGGCGCATAAAAGAAAGAGCAAAAAAAAGGCAAGTGCATGTTGGAAATATGAGCAATTTACCAAATGATTTTATTAACAGAAATACTAGATAAAGCATGACTAATATAGTAGAGATAAAACAAGTCATGTGTTCTGATAGAGAGAAGGTAAATAGCTTCTGCATATATGAACCGTAGCCTATCATATCTAAAGTAGCATATATGAAGTAGAACCTATCATGTGTAGGACAAGGACTAGAACAAGGAATTGCGGTAGAACCTTTAACAGGAAAGACAAGAACACGTACGGGACAGCAACAGCAGAAGCGCTGGACTTGGGGTCGGTGTCCCCGCCTGCCATGTCGTCGAGGAGGTCGTGGACGTCGGGGAAGAAGTCGCCGTCGGGGAAGAAGTCGTCGTCGGGGAAGTAGTCGTCAGTGACCGGATCGTCTGTGATGAAGCAGCTAGTAGTCGCGCTGAGCACTCCCCAAAAACCTTATCACCCTTCTCCCGTACAGGACTCAAAAGGTGCGGTTTCGGAGGCCTACTGTCCCGACCTGCGGTGCACGCCGCAAGACAGGATGGGGAAGAACGTAGCAGTAGTGCAGTGGTCGGAACTTTGTGGCGAGAGGAAGAGGAGCTTCTGTTCTATCTCTCTGGAGAGGAGCGACCTCTCTTATATAGGCACAGGAGAAGGACGCGAAGAGGCTGCGGCGGGAGGTGAAGCAACGAAGGGAGACGAAGAGAACAGGCAGCGGCCGAAGAGGCGCGCCGTTCGAATTCAGTGTCCACTACAGAAAACGTTTCAACTCCCACGTGACCTTTCGTATACCCGTCGTGCGTGGCAAAAATTTAGACATCGGCTCGGCTCATTCCCGCAACCCGCGGCGTGTCGTGACGAGGCGTGGCGTGGCGAGGCGGGCGGCGGAGGAGGAGCGCATGTGGATGTCCCTCTTGTTCTCATGCTCATACATGTGGGGACAGAACCTGCCTTATAAAGAGGTCCAACTCCCTCTAAACTAGCAATGTGGGACTAAACTTTTGTTCCACCTCTTGCCTTGCACAAATGGGCTGCATGGGCCTCTAGGATTTATTAGGAATTTCTGAAACTGCTATTGGGCTAGGCCCAAAATAGACAAAATTCCAGCAATCCCCCACCAGATCCCAGAGGCACACAAAAATTTGCCTTTGGTTCCGAAACACTGTTTTATATACTGGTACTGCAGTGGAGACTGTTAAGTTGAACTTCCACCTAGAACTCTATGCTACACTAGTAAGCAACTTGAACAGTGGACTGGGCCTTGAACTGCAAGTTTTCTGCGAATCTAGCTTCACATAAAGCCTTGACCGATACGTGGCTACCGTGGGTCTTCCCCGCGGGTGGAGCTTATGCGTCATACTCTGTGACCTTTCATGGGTTTACTAGAGAGAACCCTACTCTCATAGATTGCGACGTTTGACAATCAGACTCATATAGGTGTGTTCTTCAAAAGATGTTCTGCAGGATAACATCTCTGCTTAAATAAGCCACTTAGAACACATTAAGATATACATCAACCTGCCATGCAGATTAGCAGAGTATTGCATCTTCATGGAGTGGTATTGTGAATAGTAAGGATACTCTCCTCTCAGTTGACCAACAGCTTGTCTTCCATATCTAATTCACAGGATCTCCGATCACAAAGAATAGGTTATCACTGTGAACAACTCATATTGTGGGTCTCATACCCATCTTCCTCGATGCATTATCTATCACATTACGTGATAGACCCTTAGTAAAAGGATCTGCCAGATTTTTAGACGTTTGGATATAATCCAATGCAATAACTCCAGAGTTTTTCATTTTCGTGACAGACTTTAACCTTCTCAGAACGTGTCTTGATGACTTCATGTTATCCTTTGAGCTGCTCACTTTCGTGATCACAGTTTGATTGTCGCAGTTCATAAGGATACCCGGTACAGGTTTCTCAACAACCGGTAAGTCATTCAAGAGCCGATGAAGCCAATCTGCATCGACCGCAGCTGTATCTAGTGATGTGAGTTCTGCTTCCATTGTTGACCTCGTTAAGATGGTCTGCTTGCAAGACTTCCAAGAAACAGCGCCACCTCCATGAGTGAATACATAACCGCTCGTGGCCTTTATCTCATCAGCATCTGAGATCCAGTTTGAGTCACTATACCCTTCAAGCACCTTTGGATGCGCGGTGTAGTGAATTCCATAATTTGCAGTGCCTTTCAAATAACGCAAAACTCTCTCTAGAGCTTTCCAATGCACATCTCCTGGTTTTGAGACAAACCAACTCAGTTTGCTAACAGCAAAAGAGATGTCAGGTCTTGTAGCACTTGCTAAGTACATAAGCGAGCCAATAATCTGAGAATATTTCAATTGATCTCTAGCAATTCTTCGATTCTTTCGAAGTAACACACTCGCATCATATGGTGTTGGAGAGGGCTTGCAGTCACTATAACAAAAGCGACTCAAGATCTTTTCCACATAGTGAGATTGAAGCAATGTAATCCCACCATCATCGTCTCTCAACAACTTGATGTTCAGAATGACATCAGCCACTCCTAAATCCGTCATCTCAAAACAACGAGATAGGAAATACTTGACCTCCTTAATAACATTCGAATTTGTTCCGAAAATCAGTATGTCGTCAACATACAAGCACAGGATAACTCCCTCGCCCCCACCATGGTGATAGTACACACATTTGTCAGCTTTGTTCACAACAAAGCCTTCAGCTGTTAAAGTTCTTTCAAACTTCTCATGCCACTATTTGGGTGCTTGCTTAAGTCCGTACAAAGACTTCAGCAACTTGCACACTTTCCCTTCCTGACCATCTAGTACAAACCCATCTGGTTGTTCCATAAAAATGTCCTCATCCAACTCTCAATTTAGGAAAGCAATCTTAACATCCATTTGATGAACGAGAAGACCATGTGAGGCAGCTAGTGAAACTAGAACTCGAATAGTGGTCAGTCGAGCCACAGGTGAGTAAGTATCAAAGAAGTCTTCACCTTCCTTTTGGTTATAACCCGTAGCCACGAGCCGAGCCTTGTACTTTTCAATAGTACCATCAGGCCTAAGCTTCTTCTTGAATACCCATTTGCATCCTATAGGTTTGCACCCATAAGGACGATCAGTTATCTCCCAAGTTTCATTCGCCAAGATGGAATCCATCTCGCTACGAACCGCTTCCTTCCAGTAGTCAACATCTTCAGATGCATAAGCCTCTAAAATAGAATTGGGAGTGTCATCAATGAGGTACACAAGAAAATCATCACCAAAGGACTTTGCAGTCCTCTGTCTCTTGCTCCTAATAGGAACTTCATTGTTCTCCTCCACATGACTTTCAAAGTGTTCCATCGAAATTGTAGGTTCGGTAATTGTAACTGGTTCCTGATTCGATGAACTAGGCATCTCCTGATTAGATGAGGTAGCCATATCCTTCATGGGAAAGATATCTTCAAAGAAAGTCGCATCATTCGACTCCATGATCGTACCAACATGCATGTCAGGTACCTCAGATTTTACAACCAAGAATCTATAGCCAATGCTATGAAAAGCATATCCCAGGAAAACACAATCCACAGTCTTTGGTCCAAGCTTTCGCTTCTTTGAAATTGGAGCATTGACTTTCTCCAAACAAGCCCATGTTCGCAGATAAGAGAGTTTTAACCTTTTCTTCTCCCATTCCTCGAATGGAGTTATCTCTTTGTTCTTTGTGGGGACTCGGTTCAGGACATGACATTCTGTCAATATCGCCTCCCCCCACCATGCCTTGGAGAGACCCGATGTGTCTAACATGGCGTTAACCAAATCAGTTAGAGTACGGTTCTTTCTTTTGGCCACCCCATTTCACTGAGGTGAGTAGGGAGGCATCCTCTCATGGATTATACCATGTTCCGCACAAAAAGCATCAAACTCATTGGAAAAATACTCTCCACCACGGTCGGACCTAAGCCTCTTGATTTTCCGATCAAGTTGGTTTTCCACTTCAGCTTTATAGATCTTGAAAAAGTTCAAAGCCTCATCCTTAGGTTTCAGAAGATACACATGGAAGTATCTAGTGGAGTCATCAATTAACGTCATGAAATATTTCTTTCCACCTTTTGTCAACACACCATTCATTTCACATAGATCTGAATGTATGAGCTCTAGTGGTGCAAGATTTCTTATTTCCGCAGTCGTGTGAGACTTACGAGGTTGCTTAGCTTGCACACACACTTGACACTTAGATCCCTTGACGGTGGTGAAACTAGGGATTAAGTTCAACTTCGCTAGTCGCGACATGCAACCAAAGTTAACATGACAAAGACGTGAATGCCACACATTGGATTCACTATTGTTGCAAATATGATTAACAACTTTATTGCAAACGTCTGATAAGGATAAATGAAACAAGCCTCCTGACTCATAGCCTTTACCAACAAAGGTTCCATTCTTGGATATTACAAATTTATTCGACTCAAAGACAAGCTTGTAGCCATCTCTACACAGAAGAGATCCGCTAACAAGATTTTTATTGACAGAGGGGACATAATGCACGTTCTTCAGCCGCACGATCTTCCCCGAAGTAAACTTCAGATCGACCGTGCTAACACCACAAACAGAAGCACTTGAACCATTGCCCATCAGCACGGTTGAAGTCCCTGTGGTCTGATAAGACTAAAACATGGAAATATCACCGCATACATTCACATTAGCACCCGTGTCAATCAACCAGTCAGGAGAATGACATACTGAAAGAATAGTGGGAAATATACCATACCCAGCATCCTTCATGTCAGTGTCTCCAATGACAACATTAGCGGTCTTGACGCCTTTCCCAGGATGACGCTTGTCATAGCGATTAGGGCAACTAGGAGCCCAATGATCAGGATCCCCACACACATGACAAGCACCTTTCTTCTTGCCATTCTTCTTCTTGAAGTTCGTGTGTTGCACAGCCTTGTTCTTCCCATCAAACTTTGCCTTTCCATCAAACTTGCCCTTGTTCTTGAACTTGTGGGGATGGAAGTTCTGCTTCTGTACCACATTGGCACTAGATCCTCCCTCAATACCTCGAGCACGTGTGTCCTTTGCTCTCACCTTTTCTTCCACATCAAGAGTGCCAATGAGATCCGGGACGGAAAACTCCTGCCTCTTATGCTTCAGCAAGGTAGCGAAGTTCCTCCATGAAGGAGGAAGCTTAGTGATGATACCTCCGGCAACAAACTTGTCCGGTAGCATACAACTGAAGTGCTCATGTTCTCTAGCAAATGACTGTATCTCATGAGCTTGCTCAACCACGAAGCGCTCTTCAGTCATCCTGTAATCATAGAATTGCTCCATGATGTACAGCTCAGTGCCAGCATACGAGACCCCAAACTTGGCCTCGAGTGCATCCCACATATCTTTTCCATTATCAATTGACGCATAAGCATCAACTATGTTCTCACCAAGAACACTCAAGAGAGCAGCCTTAAACAGAGTATCCATTTTCTGAAAAGCTTGTGCCTGTTGAGCATCAAGCTCTCCTTCAGGTTTGCCGAGAGTGGCGTCATAGCAACTCATGGTTTGAAACCATAAGACTGCTCTCACGCGCCACCTCTTATAGTGGATACCCTCAAACATAGGAGGTCTCATGGAAGCAGCAAAACCACTTGGGGAAATTGCCTATAATAAGGTTTTTGGATTGTTGGAAATATGAGCAATTTATCAAATGATTTTATTAACAGAAATACTAGATAAAGCATGACTAATATAGTAGAGATAAAACAAGTCATGCGTTCTGACAGAGAGAAGGTAAATAGCTTCTGCATATATGAACCGTAGCCTATCATATCTAAAGCAGACAGTATAGCAAGTAGCATATATGAAGTAGAACCTATCATGTGTAGGACAAGGACTAGAACAAGGAACTGCGGCAGAACCTTTAACAGGAAAGACAAGAACACGTACGGGACAGCAGCAGCAGAAGAGCTGGACTTGGGGTCGGTGTCCTCGCCCGCCATGTCGTCGAGGAGGTCGTGGACGTCGGGGAAGAAGTCGTCGTCGGGGAAGTAGTTGTCAGCGACTGGATCGTCCGTGATGAAGCAGCCAGTAGTCGCGCTGAGCGCTCCCCAAAAACCTTATCACCCTTCTCCCGTACAGGACTCAAAAGGTGCGGTTTCGGAGGCCTACTGTCCCGACCTGCGGTGCACGCCGCAAGACGGGATGGGGAAGAACGTAGCAGCAGCGCAGTGGTCGGAACTTTGTGGCGAGAGGAAGAGGAGCTTCTGTACTATCTCTCTGGAGAGGAGCGACCTCTCTTATATAGGCACAGGAGAAGGACGCGAAGAGGCTGCGGCGGGAGGTGAAGCAACGAAGGGAGACGAAGCGAACAGGCAGCGGCCGAAGAGGCGCGCCGTTCGAATTCAGTGTCCACTACAGAAAACGTTTCAACTCCCACGTGACCTTTCGTATACCCGTCGTGCATGGCAAAAATTTAGACATCGGCTCGGCTCATTCCCGCAACCCGCGGCGCGTTGTGACGAGGCGTGGCGTGGCGAGGCGGGCGGCGGAGGAGGAGCGCGCGTGGATGTCCCTCTTGTTCTCATGCTCATACATGTGGGGAAAGAACCTCCCTTATAAAGAGGTCCAACTCTCTCTAAACTAGCAATGTGGGACTAAACTCTTGTTCCACCTCTTGCCTTGCACAAATGGGCTGCATGGGCCTCTAGGATTTATTAGGAATTTCTAAAACTTCTATTGGGCTAGGCCCAAAATAGACAAAATTCCAGCAATCCCCCACCAGATCCTAGAGGCACACAAAAATTTGCCTTTGGTTCCAAAACACTGTTTTATATACCGGTACTGCAGTGGAGACTGTTAAGTTGAACTTCCACCTAGAACTCTATGCTACACTAGTAAGCAACTTGAACAGTGGACTGGGCCTTGAACTGCAAGTTTTCTGTGAATCTAGCTTCACATAAAGCCTTGACCGATACGTGGCTACCGTGGGTCTTCCCCGCGGGTGGAGCTTATGCGTCATACTCCGTGACCTTTCATGAGTTTACTAGAGAGAACCCTACTCTCATAGATTGCGACGTTTGACAATCAGACTCATATAGGTGTGTTCATCAAAAGATGTTCTGCGGGATAACATCTCTGCTTAAATAAGCCACTTAGAACACATTAAGATATACATCAACCTGCCATGCAGATTAGGAGAGTATTGCATCTTCATGGAGTGTTATTGTGAATAGTGAGGATACTCTTCTCTCAATTGACCAATAACTTGTCTTCCACATCTAATTCACGAGATCTCCGATCACAAAGAATTGGTTACCACTGTGAACAACTCATATTGTGGGTCTCATACCCATCTCCCTCGATGCATTATCTATCACATTACGTGATAGACCCTTAGTAAAAGGATCTGCCAGATTTTTAGATGTTTGGATATAATCCAATGCAATAACTCCGGAGTTTTTCATTTTCCTAATAGACTTTAACCTTCTCTGAAGGTGTCTTGATGACTTCATGTTATCCTTTGAGCTGCTCACTTTCGTGATCACAGTTTGATTGTCGCAGTTCATAAGGATACCCGGTACAGGTTTCTCAACAACCGGTAAGTCATTCAAGAGCCGACGAAGCCAATCTGCTTCGACCGTAGCTGTATCTAGTGCTGTGAGTTCTGCTTCCATTGTTGACCTCGTTAAGATGGTCTGCTTGCAAGACTTCCAAGAAACAGCACCACCTCCATGAGTGAATACATAACCGCTCGTGGCCTTTATCTCATCAGCATCTGAGATCCAGTTTGAGTCACTATACACTTCAAGCACCTTTGGATGCCCGGTGTAGTGAATTCCATAATTTGCAGTGCCTTTCAAATAACGCAAAACTCTCCCTAGAGCTTTCCAATGCACATCTCCTGGTTTTGAGACAAACCGACTCAGTTTGCTAACAGCAAAAGAGATGTGAGGTCTTGTAGCACTTGCTAAGTACATAAGCGAGCCAATAATCTGAGAATATTTCAATTGATCTCTAGCAATTCTTTGGTTCTTTCGAAGTAACACACTCGCATCATATGGTGTTGGAGGGGGCTTGCAGTCACTATAACCAAAGCGACTCAAGATCTTTTCCACATAGTGAGATTGAAGCAATGTAATCCCAGCATAATCGTCTCTCAACAACTTGATGTTCAGAATGACACCAGCCACTCCTAAATCCTTCGTCTCAAAACAACGAGATAGGAAATCCTTGACATCCTTAATAACATTTAGATTTGTTCCGAAAATTAGTATGACATCAACATACAAGAACAGGATAACTCCCTCGCCCGCACCATGGCGATAGTACACACATTTGTCAGCTTCGTTCACAACAAAGCCTGCAGCTGTTAAAGTTCTTTGAAACTTCTCATGCCACTGTTTGGGTGCTTGCTTAAGTCCGTACAAAGACTTCAGCAACTTGCACACTTTCCCTTCCTGACCATCTAGTACAAACCCATCTGGTTGTTCCATATAAATTTCCTCGTCCAACTCTCCATTTAGGAAAGCAATCTTAACATCCATTTGATGAACGAGAAGACCATGCGAGGCAGCTAGTGAAAGTAGAACTCGAATAGTGGTCAGTCGAGCCACAGGTGAGTAAGTATCAAAGAAGTCTTCACCTTCCTTTTGGGTATAACCCTTAGCCACGAGCCAAGCCTTGTACTTTTCTGTATTACCATCAGGCCTAAGCTTCTTCTTGAATACCCATTTGCATCCTATAGGTTTGCACCCATAAGGACGATCAGTTATCTCCCAAGTTTCATTCGCCAAGATGGAATCCATCTCGCTACGAACCGCTTCCTTCCAGTAGTCAGCATCTTCAGATGCATAGGCCTCTAAAATAGAAATGGGACTGTCATCTATGAGGTACACAAGAAAATCATCACCAAAGGACTTTGCAGTCCTCTGTCTCTTGCTCCTAATAGGAACTTCATTGTTCTCCTCCACATGACTTTCAAAGTGTTTCATCGAAATTGTAGGTTCGGTAATTGTAACTGGTTCCTGATTCGATGAACTAGGCATCTCCTGATTAGATGAGGTAGCCATATCCTTCATGGGAAAGATATCTTCAAAGAAAGTCGCATCATTCGACTCCATGATCATACCGACATGCATGGCAGGTACCTCAGATTTGACAACCAAGAATCTATAGCCAATGCTATGAAAAGCATATCCCAGGAAAACACAATCCACAGTCTTTGGTCCAAGCTTCCGCTTCTTTGAAATTGGAGGATTTACTTTCGCCAAACAACCCCATGTTCGCAGATAAGAGAGTTTTAACCGTTTCTTCTCCCATTCCTCGAATGGAGTTATCTCTTTGTTCTTTGTGGGGACTCGGTTCAGGACATGACATGCTATCAATATCGCCTCCCCCCACCATGCCTTGGAGAGACCCGATGTGTCTAACATGGCGTTAACCAAATCAGTTAGAGTACGGTTCTTTCTTTCAGCCACCCCATTTGACTGAGGTGAGTAGGGAGGCGTCCTCTCATGGATTATACCATGTTCCGCACAAAAAGCATCAAACTCATTGGAAAAATACTCTCCACCACGGTCGGACCTAAGCCTCTTGATTTTCCGATCAAGTTGGTTTTCCACTTCAGCTTTATAGATCTTGAAAAAGTTCAAAGCCTCATCCTTAGATTTCAGAAGATACACACGGCAGTATCTAGTGGAGTCATCAATTAACGTCATGAAATATTTCTTTCCACCTTTTGTCAACACACCATTCATTTCACATAGATCTGAATGTATGAGCTCTAGTGGTGCAAGATTTCTTATTTCCGCAGTCGTGTGAGACTTACGAGGTTGCTTAGCTTGCACACACACTTGACACTTAGATCCCTTGACGGTGGTGAAACTAGGGATTAAGTTCAACTTCGCTAGTCGCGACATGCAACCAAAGTTAACATGACAAAGACGTGAATGCCACACATTGGATTCACTATTGTTGCAAATATGATTAACAACTTTATTGCAAACGTCTGATAAGGATAAACGAAACAAGCCTCCTGACTCATAGCCTTTACCAACAAAGGTTCCATACTTGGATATTACAAATTTATTCGACTCAAAGACAAGCTTGTAGCCATCTCTACACAGAAGAGATCCGCTAACAAGATTTTTATTGGCGGAGGGGACATAATGCACGTTCTTCAGCTGCACGATCTTCCCCGAAGTAAACTTCAGATCGACCGTGCCAACACGACGAACAGAAGCACTTGAACCGTTGCCCCTCAGCACGGTTGAAGTCCCTGCGGTCTGATAAGATGAAAACATGGAAATATCACCGCATACATGCACATTAGCACCTGTGTCAATCAACCAGTCAGGAGAATGACATACTGAAAGAATAGTGGGAAATATACCATACCTAGCATCCTTCATGTCAGTGTCTCCAATGACAACATTAGCGGTCTTGCCGCCTTTCCCAGGATGACGCTTGTCATAGCGATTAGGGCAACTAGGAGCCTAATGATCAGGATCCCCACACACATGACAAGCACCTTTCTTCTTGACATTCTTCTTCTTGAAGTTCGTGTGTTGCACAGCCTTGTTCTTCCTGTCAAACTTTGCCTTTCCATCAAACTTGCCCTTGTTCTTGAACTTGTTGGGCTGGAAGTTCTGCTTCTGTACCACATTGGCACTAGATCGTCCCTCAATACCTCGAGCACATGTGTCCTTTGCCCTCGCCTTTTCTTCCACATCAAGAGTGCCAATGAGATCCGGGACAGAAAACTCCTGCCTCTTATGCTTCGACAAGGTAGCAAAGTTCCTCCATGAAGGAGGAAGCTTAGTGATGATACCTCTGGCAACAAACTTCTCCGGTAGCATACAACTGAAGTGCTCATGTTCTCTAGCAAATGACTGTATCTCATGAGCTTGCTCAACCACGAAGCGCTCTTCAGTCATCCTGTAATCATAGAATTGCTCCATGATGTACAGCTCAGTGCCAGCATACGAGACCCCAAACTTGGCCTCGAGTGCATCCCACATATCTTTTCCATTATCAATTGACGCATAAGCATCAACTATGTTCTCACCAAGAACACTCAAGAGAGTAGCCTTAAACATAGTATCCATTTTCTGAAAAGCTTGTGCCTGTTGAGCATCAAGCTCTCCTTCAGGTTTGCCGAGAGTGGCGTCATAGCAACTCATGGTTTGAAACCATAAGACTGCTCTCACGCGCCACCTCTTATTGAATATACAACAGATTCGTTTTGGCCTTCTAAAAATTAACTCTTTGGGACGTTGCCATTAAAGAAGGATTCACACAATCAGCCAGCTTTTGTTTCGGTTATTGGAGAGGAAATCAATTAGTTGCCAGCTTTATTACTTGGAACTAGGCCTTAGTTTTTGGAAGGAATTCACGATTGATATCTCTTGTTTGGCAGTACTGGATTGTGGGAATGTTGAGATTTGGTTCGGTTGCAAATAGAATCCATCTATTTGATCTTTCCTAGTTTTGTTGGCCAGAGATTCATAGTAGTTGCCATGTTTGGACTTGGGAGAAAACAAATCCTGATTGGCATGTTTTAAAAATAAAAGAGAGAGGTTGGTTAGGTGCAGCATGTGTGGGACAAAAAAAGTGCAGATCTGTTTTGATTCAGTTGGAGAGTTGACGTTGAGAGAGAATAAAAGGTAATACGGTTGGAGAAAGTAAATTGGTTCGAGATAGAAAAAGAGAAACAAGACCACATTACACACTAGTACTGCATAGTTTTGCCAGTCTTGGAGTTCGTGCCCCTTTGTCGGTTCGTCCGTTGCAGATTTTCGTCCTGACTGCATGGCTGTTTTGTGTCAACATCACTTAAAAAATGGATTTGAAAGCATAGCTACGTTTGCTGTTTTTCAAGCTTGCTAACTTGCCACTACTCACGTTTAGTGAACTCGTCTGTGTCTTAGGCTCGTGTCTCTAGTATGGTCTAGCCTAGGACCAACACTCGATTACTTTGAATGAATTTTCAGCTTGCATTAATTAACGTGGTTGTAGCATTTTTTCCACATATATAAAGCCAACCCCGCTCCACATATTTCTACACCGTGCATACATACATTTACCTGGCAATTGCTTTACCAACTTTCGGAGTTATTTGACACCGTTGGTTGCCAGTCACCACCTACTGCATGGTAAGACCTTGCAAGACTTTGAATGTTGCTCTGTTGTGAGCGTTTACCACCACATCCAAGTAGTTCATAGGAACATTATTCTTGGATTTCTGTTTCTTGTTTCTACTAATCATGGCAGGTTCCAGAGTCGATTGGGATTCATCGGTCGAGGGAGACGTGCCATCACCTCAGAAAATACAGCCGCCGTCACAAGAGGTACAAAGACATCCGAATGCACACAAGCAGGTTCTTGTCTCCATGCCACCTTTTAATGGTCGTTTTAAGCCTGATTTTATATATTGAAGGGGAGTTCGAAATAAATTCTATATTTGCTTCCCATAATTTTTCTGAACATCAAAAAGTTAGGGTCGTAGTAGGTACTTTCACTAGTTTTGGTACTGTTTAGTGGAGTGAACATTGTCGGTTATACCCTGATTATGTACCTAATACTTGGGTTGATTTAAAACTTGTCATGAGAGATAGATTCGTCGATATTTATTATACTCGTGGCATGCTTAAAAAACTACAACATTTTAAACATGGTAGTGACACCGTAACAAAATATTATGATGATTTACAAACTACCTTGTTGCACTCCTTTTTAGAGGAAACTGAAGATGATTTTATGGATAGATTTTGGGGCAGATTAAATCATGATATTCAGGAGATACTAATTCATGAAGAGTGTTATCCTATGGACTGTTTGTTTATCTTGCTTGCGAAGCTGAACAGGAAATAAAACGATGTGTTGTCCACAAGGAGAACAAGCGCAAGGAGCACATTCCAAGCTATGATACGGTTGTTCCTTCCACTGCTAGGCGTACTATGACAACCACATCCATTTGTGTGAGGACTACATCACCTCCACCATGTGACACATTACCTTCGAGAGTGCCTACATCACCCGAGTCGATCATAAAAGGTAAGGACAAAGGTACCGATCTTCCACCTCCACATGAGTATGATGCATGCCTTGTCAACTTAAATGCACCATGCAATGAGCTGCCCACTACTTTGATCACACGAGTTATTTTAGAGGACTATGTTGATGATTTGACTTTTCCATGTGATCAAACAATTTTGAGTGAACCCATTGAATTAACTATTGATACAAAAGAATCAAGTGAATCAGGGAATAAATCATATTTGGATCAAATACATTTGAAAATAAGTGTGCCAATGTTTAATCATTTTGATATGACCTATAATCTTGGTGATGGTTCATCAATGTTGGGATGGTTTAATGATAAGCATTGTCAATCTTTTGATATGAATAAGAACTTCACTTATATGTGCAAACTGAGTTGCAATATTTTCATGCCTTTGACTTCTTGTGATAATATATTGGCTTTATATTTCACGACTTTTGAAGGGTGCTCTTGTATAACCGTGTCACATGTGCCCCAACAGAGATCAGTAAAAATGGATGACATTTACATATACAAAGTGTACACCTTGTCTCTTTTGTTAGCCACATTTCAGACTAAGGAACGCCGAGGACGGCTTTGTTTTCAAGAAGGGGAGGATGATGAGGACATGGCTACCACAGTTACACTCATGTCCCCTGCTGTTTTACATCTTGGAACAATTGCTAGAGCTCTCATACACCAATTAAATTATCAGGTACTTTCGTTTCTTGGTAATGTTTCTAGTGTGTCATGAGAATATGATGTTGCCTAACTTAGATATATTTGTGTTGCTTGCAATTGAAGGGCCTAGCACGGACAAGAAGGATCAACATTGGAGCATCGTCAAGCACGGAGATGAAGGTGCGTACGAAGAGAACAAGAATGGAGGTTCAACTAGAGATTTCTGGACTTTGAAGCCACCATGATGACATACAAGAAGATGGACGAAACATAGAAGATTTCCTTTCATAAATTTCGTCCATAGGTTGTTGTTGGTGTTGCGCCACCTTATTTTGGGCCAGGCCCATGTAATCTATTTTTAGAGTCCATATTGTAGGGGAAATGACTTAGGAGGTGTTTTAGTCCCACCTTGCCGAGGGTGGACGAAATGCCCTCTCTTTTCCCTATAAATATAGCCCTTAAGGCATCATTTAGACTTGGGTTTTATTTAGTTAAAAGTTAACCATTGCTGTAACTTCTTGTACTTTGTTTGTGTCCAACGACTAGACCAAGACCGCTTATGAAACCCCATTTTTATCAACACTTCATATATATTCGCAATATTCAGATTGCTTTATCACATTCTTGCTTGTTCTTTGATTGCTTGCAGGAATAGACCTTCGTGGTCAGGTTGATCATGCTCCGGCATGGTCAATAACCTCTCAGAGTTGGTTTAGCGATTGCTAAGGCGCAACATGGTGCATGTTTGTAGTCGGATCGTCAAAGTCGTCTCGACCAAATCGATAGTTATCATCTCATCGAAAGATCGGGCCCCTCGCCTCTACCACTCCCTGGGAACACCGAGGATCTTAGATGGTTGCCAAGCAAACACATCAACATTCGCCCGCAGGAAGGTAACGAGCGTGCTTTCCTATTTGTCATTGAGGGAGGCCCTAATAGTGAATGTACCATCATCGCCAACTAACCCTACCGGGACCTTCTTCACAGCAGGCATGGCAACCTTTGATCTCTTGCTATTGGAACTCTCCGGCAAGTCATCAATAGGTGTAGCGCACTCCAAGGAGGCGCATTTCCCGGATTCCTTGATGGCATCCTTGCTAGCTTTCTTCCCTTTCTTACTTTCCTTGGCAAGAGCGTAGCTTTCGCGGCCTCTGCAGCGACCGCTTCCCGGTACAACTTCCCATGCATATGATTGCGTCCTTCTTGTCTAATGGAACAGAAATGACACCCACCGGCCCTGGCACTACTAGGAAAAGGCCTACCAGTGGCGCACCTGTTTTGCCTACTAATGGCGCACTACAGGTGCGCCACTACTAGCACGCCATTAGTATTTTTTACTAATGGCGCACCACATAGTATCTGGTATACTAATTGCGCACCATGTAGTGCGCCATTAGTATAGCCCACGGTGCGCCATTAGTATGCCTCCCAGGGGGCCATATTTACCCATGTGCTTTGGCATACTAATGGCGCACTTGTGGATGGTGCGCCATTAGTGTGCTCTGTCTTACTAATGGCGCACTATGTGGTGGTGCGCCACTAGTATGAATATTAGGGATTTTTTTTCTTTTCTGATATTTTCACAGGTTACAAAATATATTATTAGATAGAATATAGCTAGCACCACACAGCAATAGCAGATTCATCAAATACAATAGAATATTAGTCTTTGAATACAATTCATCATATTAGTCTCCGAATTTAAAATACCGAACAAAGTTAGAACAGCGAGTTTGTCTTCACATTACAAGTCGATATCGATCATCTAAACTACCATCACATAGAAGAGAGTTTCGGTCATCACGATGAGCATAATCATGATGAAACTGGTCTTCATCCGGTTCCTCCAACGCTCCCTCCTCTCTCCTGCTAGATAGCGCGCGTATCTAACTTCTGCCTCCGCCCTAGTGGTGTACCCTTTGTAACTGTTACCGCTGAAACGGTGAACCTGTCTCCGACACTGCTCCCAGTCGTTGTAGACTCCGGGAACATTACCCTTGTACACGACATACGACGACATCTCTATGCACTAGCCAAACAAAACGTTAGTAGCAATTCACAGACAATACATAAGCAATATATAAGTATGCAACAAAAGGATCGAAAGGGAAAAGCAACACATTAATAGCATTGATTACATCTAAGTTGAACGACTGTCCAAACCAAAGAGACATACAAGTTCATTAAATTTTAATTACAACATGAGCCAATTGATGTTTCAGAACTACACATAGCATCACTACTTTCAACTCGACTCAAGGGACCGGAGCGTGGATGAAGCCGCCGTCTCTCGTGATGGTCATGAAATCGCGGGCGTTGTCAGCCTGCATTTGTAGCGTTGTGTCTATCTCACTATTGAACGGTTGATTTCTGAGGTTGAACTGCCCCGAGGTACGAAGGACATCTTGATGGATGATTTCTGCAAACTCCAACTGCGAAAGAATTCTTGTCTGATGTCCGCGTCCTGGATTGCCGACAATCTCGCGACCCGATCTTTGAGATTATTTGGTAGCAGAAGGTGATTATGGTCATGTACGATCGCCCACATGTGATGGAGGGCGTAGTAGGCATCCTTGTGACCGCCAGGCGGCTGCTTGACGCAGCAGAACATCATATTGTGGGCGAACACGTGCTTGTCGTACTTACGAACTGGCCTCGTGAAGGTGCCTCCAGATTTGGCGTAGCCGGGGAGAACATCATCAAGAACTTTTTTGATATTTGTGTAGTCTTTCTTCGACTGACGGTCCGAGTCGAAATACGTGGCCATGGAATATTTCGGGCTTAAGAGGATGAGTGTGCAATGTGTGTCACTGCACAAAACACAGAATGTTAGAAAAAAACAATCAAAATCTGAGAAATCGTATGTTACGGGGTGGTTGAGGGGACGACTTACTCGGGAAAGTAAGGCACGTGGAAGTTATCCTTATCTGGGTTTGCCAGAATGATGCCTTCGAGGTAAGAACTCGCGATTTGCCGGTCCCTAGCGCTGCCCAAGATCTTGGCACGCATGTAGAAGGGGTCGACTATCACGATGTCCGGGGTCTTGTCTCTAATGATCCGCATCTCCATACTCAGCGAAAATAGCCGAACAAAGGTGTAGTGCAGTGGATGAAGGTTAAACATAGCGAAGATGTCATCAAACCGCAGGACGATCGTACCCCCAACGGAGTTATCCACAAAGCCCTTTCCCTGTGGCACCTTGGCCATGAAAACCGAGTATGCCACGTCATTCTCTCTGAGATGCCGCTTCTCCAAAGAAAGAACACTGTCATGCAGACTCCGCATAGCACCGGTTGCAGCATTGAGCATATTAGTCGGTAGCATTGGCCTACCCGCCACATGCACCCTCCTCGAGATATCCTTAGGTGAAGGTGGCCTGTCCTGAGCACGGATCATACTTGGTGCCGTCTGCCTCGCACCCTTGTTACTCTTTCTTTTCCGTCCCTTCTTCTTCTGCTATAATGGGACCGAGTTCTGCTCATAGACCGCCTTCTTGAGTGTGTTGGGGCTGATAATATTACGCACCTCGGCTATCTGAGGCTCGGTGAAGTCGGCAGCTGGAGGCGTCTCCTGAGAACTGAACACCAGACGACGCCTGTTGCAATTGGGTTTCTCCACGGTACCAGCTAGATCACGATCGTCTTTTGTAGGGTTGGGTTCTTGAGAAGGAGGCCCCAAGAATTCCTCATCGTACCCATGTTCGGCAAAGTACTTATCAACGTTGGTAAATGTACCGTCGTCGTTGTCGTTGTCATCTGGATCCTGTGCCGTATGCATGTTCGGATCCTGTGCCATAGGGATGTCCGACATATCCGGTAGCGTTGCGGCGGTCTTGCCATGGCTTGGCGTCGGCACGACTGGCGGTGTTGTCTTTGGGGTGGTGTCCCCCATCCCCAAACGAATCTGGCTCTTCGACCAAAGCAGGGGCCAGCTTAGGCAGGCGCTGAGGGTCATCAGATCATCTTCGTCGGCCCCGGCGGGTCGAATCAGAGGTAACAACTCGTCGCAGCCTGGCAGCACCCGAACCAGTTGAACCCTATACACAGTGGGGGGCATCAGATTACCATGGAACACGGGGTTGCCCGGTTGAACGATTTTGCCCTTGGCGACATTGACCAACTCGTCGTTCACGAAGTGCAGGAGAGTGCACAGAACGTTGGCGGTGCCCTACAAAAACATGTAGGGCGTCAGGGATGCCCAGTCAAAGGCAAGGAGATGAAGTCCTCGACCGAGAGGCTTAATTAGTTACCGTGATGATGGCGTCGATCTCGGCTAATGTCGAGGCACCGCCAATGGCTGGCGTGCAACTGACGGAGGGGTCGCTTGCTCCCGAGGTGCCGGCCGGCGTACACCCGGGTGCATTAAGATCCAATGCCCGTGCCGGCGTCGAAGACACCAATACCACCTCCGCCGGAGACACCAATGGCGTCGCCTGCGCGTTGTGCGAGTTGCTGGCTGTGAAGCTGGGAATCAGGGGCGGCCCCTGTTGGCCGCCCGCAATCCACGTCGTCAGCCCATGAATCAAGGTAGGCATAATGCCGGTGAGCATCGATCCCAGTTGTTGTTGCACTTGCTCTTGGACAATCTCCGGAATCCGCGCCACTTGTGCCTTGAGTTCTTGAACCTCGCGCGACTGGCTTTCCGAGCTCGTCTTTCTCTCCTTTTGCCCACCAGCGTTATAGTGGACAAGCCTTTGCCGGCCACACGACCAGCTGACGACGGCTTACTGAGCTTATCCTTGTTTTTTATTACGTTCAACGCCCTATTTAGAGTGTTGTCCCAAGGGGTGCTCTGAGACGACCCCACGCTACTGCTTTCAGCCTCCATCGCCAGAACAAGCTGAAGTGCCCTCGTCTTCGGATCCCTGGTAAGCTCCTTTGTTACCGGGTCCTCCTTGTACCGGGCCCTGACATAGTTCCTGGTCTGCTTGTCATGGTATTTCTCGAAGTAGGGCGGTAGGCCTTGCTTGGCACGCTCCGTGTCCTCCTTGTCCCATATAGGCTCCGCCACTCTGTAACCGCCGGGACTGAGTTTGTGTTCCCCTAAGTTCAACTCCCGCATTTCTTTCCCCCACTGACTTGATTCGGAGGTTGCGCTGCTCTCGCACTTGATCTTGAACTCCTTGTAGTCATCTTCGCTGATCGAAGGATTTTTTGCCTTGATCTTCTCATAATTATCACCTTTGTCAATCATTCTCTTCACCGCGCTCTTCCAAGTAGACAGGGCCATCCTCATCATCGTGAGGGCAGCACTGTTCACTTTATTCCCTGAGAAGCGTGTGTTTACAAATTCAGCGGGGAACTTGTATCGTTCGTGCAGCTTTGTGAAGAGGAGGTTGCGCAAATTCCCTCGGTCCTTATGCCTTAGGTTCTCGGTGTTGACCGAGATGGTGCTCTGGAGAATGCACCCGAGCTGAAGCGAGTACCCCTTGACTAATTCTTTGGGCGCCATTGGATGCCTGTCGGAGTTCACTTGAGTAAATTCCTCCTTGACGGTGCGGAGCACGTTCGGGCGCCGGTACTTCTGTTGCCTCTTTGGTTGGCTGCCATCTATGCGTGCGCTGGCATCATCAGTTGTGGCATCCTCGGCGGCACCATCAGTGGTGGCATCCTCGGCGGCACCATCAGTGGTGTCATCCCTGACGCCACTAGGGGTTGTGTAGTCAGGATCGGTGTCTTCTGCGGTGTCCTCATAGCGGTGTGGTTGTTCCTCCATCTCCTGGGACAGCTCCCAGAATTGCTTGCCACCCAAACCGTCGGCTTCATCGTTGTGGGCCATGTTTCGCTCTAAATAGGAAAAAAGTTTGGTCAAAAAGTTCGTTATTGTCAAGGAACTAGATCATGGTCTCATCATTTAGGGTTTGTCGACACCGAGGCATCCTAAAAGCTAAGCTTTTATCATTTAGGGTTTGTCGACGCCGAGGCACCCTAAAAGCCTAAGCTTTCATCATTTAGGTTCTTATCGACACCGGGGCACCCTAAAAGCCAAGGTTTTATCATTTAGGGTTTGTCGACGCCGAGGCACCCTAAAAGCTAAGCTGGGAAGGAGAATTCTAAGTTGGGCCTAATCACTTGGCTCTATTGCCACCTATGGTTTAATGCAGCAAGAATGGCGGGGCAGTTGATCCTACTTAATTAAGTACTAAGATACCCCGGCCCATGCATTGGTCGCAAGTACCCCATATGTCCTATTTTTAGCAATGTCATGCTAAAATTCACGGAAAATTTCAGCATGACCTTTGCTGAAAATAGGACATATGGAGTACCCGAATTTGCCGGAACGGAAGTTAATCGACATTCCGGCAAACTCGAGGGCCTCTCGGGGTACCTGCGAAATCATTATCCCCGCGTAATGAAGTCGCCAATGTGTCATTTCAGAAGATCACAAGTAGCATCATCACAAGTACAACATCATCACAAGTACAGCAGCAGCAGTGAATACAGGCATAACAGCAGCAGCAGCAGGTTTATTCTTCTTCTTCATAAACATTAATTGGTGTGGGTGACTCTATCTGCCCTCTAATGACTCACTCAACTTAACAAGGCAACCCACAAGCATTGTTTTGATTCCAACAGCTGCTGTAAAATACATCCAGCAAAGGTGCTCTAAAATCAGAAATACTACCCCCCCCCCAAACCTTTGGCTCAATTCTGAAAATACATGGTCTTCTAGTTACAGTACTACCCCCAACAGTTAAGATCCCAGGTGAGTAACACACTTTCGTCTTCTAGTTACAAAACAAAATCGACATAATTCTAGATGCCATAATCAGATCAAAATTTCAAACCACACACTTACTTTCAACTATAAACAAAACTGACTTGCTGTTAATGAACAGTGGCTAAAGATATATAAAACTCCATTGCAAATGTGCCATGTCAATAAAAAAACTCATGGAAGTAACTACTAGCAGCATGTCATTATCATGGCAGTCCACTATATATTTTTATGACAAAATACATCGTTATCAAGGCACATTATGGCCATTTTCTTACATGATGCTAACTGTACCTAACTGGATTTTTTGACAGTAGCTCAAGTTTTTTACAGCAGCTCCTCACTGTCTGTTGCCCGCAACAATTTTTATGCTAGCAGCTCAAGTTTGTGCCATTGGAGCAAATAAGCAGGAACCGACACATGTAAGGTTTCAACAAGACTCATCATTAGTATATATAAGCAGGATCTCTGTAAACAAACGAACACTAAGAGCAGAATGTTCTTGCAACAAACATTATTGTGGGACATCGAAAGGCATCACTCTGCTTAAAGGGAAGGCTGACTTAAGTGGCAAGATGATACAATTTGCGTAACATAACAATATATGCATGTGTAGCTAGATGACCATACATACAAAGAAAGTATGTAACAAATTTAAAGTGTACAGCCAAGAATGGACTAGTGCTCTCTGAATTGTTCAGCAGAGTCGCCAAACAACATTTAATAACTCTAAAACCCTAAAAATCGATGGTGATGTTGAATCATGTAAAACACCATCAGGCATTAGCACTGCACATGTCCAAATCAGATTATGAAATATCTGTGACACCAGACATGAATGATCACCACTGCACTCCGCATCCTAGCTATAACATGGCACACCAAGCGCAATCTGACTGACTGACCCCAAAACAGAGATCTTGTTCTTGCTCAGAGCAGAACACTTCACCAGGACCCATGAGGAGGAGGGGGATGGCGAGCGGGTGTTACCCTGAGGCGCTCGGAGAGGACGGAGGGCGTGATCTGCTTGTACTTGGGCACCGCGTTGTTCACCTTCTCCTTTTGCTTGCCCTTGCTCCACTTCTTCTTCTTCTTCTTCTTCTTCTTCTTCTTCTTGCCGTCGCCGGACTTGGCCGGCTTCGATGACGCCGCCGGGGCCTTCTCCTTCTTCGGTGCCTGCGAGCGAGACAAGAGATGGGGCGTCAGCAACTGCTTGTTAAAGGGAAGGCTGTCGGCGACGGCGATGGGGGGCAGGGCAGGGGCTGACTGGGGGCGGCGACGGAGACGGAGGGCAGGGGCTGTCGGCGACGGTAATGGGGGGGCAGGGCAGGGGCCGATGCGGGGAGGCCGACGGCGACGGCGAGGTCGCGGAGGCATCAACGATGGTGGAGCTGCAGTGGTGGGGGCGCGGGGGCGGCGACGGACGTTGGGGCGGCAGCGGCGTGGGTCGAGGCAGCGGGCGGAAGTGGATATGGCGAGAGAGGGAGGGACGAAGGGGTCGGGCGAATTAGAGCTAGGGGGGAGATTACTAATGGCGCACCCCCTAGCGGTGCGCCATAAGTATGTTTTTTTGATAGCAATGGCGCACCCCCGAGCGGTGCGCCATTAGAAATCTTTTTTAGATAGCAATGGCGCACCACCCAACCGGTGCGCCATTAGTATGTTTTTTATTATTATTACTTTTTTAGAAAATGAATATGAATATGGAACAGTAATATATTTTTTTATAAAAACAGTAATAATTTTTTTAAAAAATATCATCAAATTTGTTATTTGGAAATATCATCAAATGGGGGTGCTCGGCGGCGGTGCTCGGCGGCGGTGGAGCGGGTCGGGGAGGGTGCGGGGGGTCGGCGGCGGCGGTGGAGCGCGGGAGGGTGCAGTGGGTCATCGGCGGCGGTGGAGCAGGGGAGGGTGCGGGAGGTGCTCATCGGCGGCGGTGGAGCGGGGGAGTGTGCGGTGGGTCGTCGGCGGCAGTGGAGCTAGCGGGGAGGGTGCGGGGAGGATCGAGATCGAGATGGAGGGGGATAGCGATCGAGATGGAGGGGGGTCGAGATCGAGTGTCCTCATGAATATTCAATATTTTTTCATATTGAATATGAAAAAATATCATCAAATTTGAAAAAATATTCATGAATTCAAAAAGTGCCCATGAAATTTAAAAATATTCATGATATCAAAAAGTGCCCATGAAATACAATCGAGAAATGAAGACTACGATTTAAATACAATCGATCTTAGCTAGCTATCTGTTCACAATCTTCTTGCCCTTATTTTTCGCAAATGGAGTTCTTCTGTGGAACGGGCGTCCTTTAGGTAGGGTGGTCCTGCTTCTTCTTGTGGTGTATGCTGCTACTTCATCGTTGTCATCATGTTCGATCTTCGGGTCGCCGTACTTGTCGAAGTCTTGATCATTGGCTACTCCATCCATTCCGATGATCTTCCTTTTGCCTCTCCTCACAACAACACGACTGGGCTTTGACGGGTCGGTAATGAAAAAGCATTGGTCCACTTGGGAAGCCAGTACCCATGGCACATTTTTCGCGGTGACGTTTGCGCCCGCGGTCTTGGATTTGGCTTCGGGTATAACCATGGTGGTGAAATACCGGTCTTCTTTTAGGACGCTCTTGGCCCATCTGACATGGAACATCGAGACCTTCTCTCCAGCGTAGCTCAGCTCCCATATCTCCTCGATCCTTCCGTAGTATCTGTCCTTGTCGTTACCAGTGTAGGATTCCATCGTTACCCCGGAGTTCTGATAACCATCGCTCTTCATGTCCTTGTCCTCAGTGTAGAATGTGTAGCCGTTGATATCGTACGCCTCATAGGTCATCAGGTTGTGCTCGGCGCCCTGTGACAAGGCGAATATGAGTTGTTCTTCCACGAAAGAATCCTCATGTAAAGGGTACGACAGAAGCTTCTGCTTGAACCAACGCGTGAAACATGAGTTGTGCTCTTTGATTATATCTCCGTCCGTCCTCTGTTGGCCTCGGTCATTGTACGTCTTCTCAATAAAGGTTTTGTGCTCTACCACCCAAGGATCGACCACGTCTATGTGTTGTAGCGCGACTAGGTTTGCTCTTTCAAAGTCGGCGAGTCGACCCTCGAAGTCGACATGCATTTCGCGGCGACCCTCATGGTGACCCCATCCAGCGAGCCTGCCGAGGTGCCTGTTGACGGGCAGACCAACGGGGTTCTCGATGCCTAGATAATTCGTGTAGTAGGAGATGCACTCTTCGGTCAGAAAGCCCCTGGCTATGCTTCCCTCTGGAAGTGACATGTTGCGAACGTATCCTTTGATGACACCATTCATCCTTTCGAACGGCATCATGTTGTGCAGGAACGTCGGCCCGAGTTGGATGATATCCTCCACGATATGGACCAGCAGATGCACCATAACGTCGAAGAATGCGGGGGGGGGGGGAGTACATCTCATGCTCGCATAGTATCACCACGATCTCTTCCTGTAGCCTTCTGAGTTGCCTCACACCAACCGACTTCCAAGAGATGACGTCGAAAAAGTTGCATAGACCAAATAGCGTTTCACGGACGTGCGCGTCCATGATCCCATGGATTGCAACTGGAAGTATCTGCGTCATCAGCACGTGACAGTTGTGAGACTTCATCCCACTGAACTTTTGCTTCGCTGGGTCTAGGTATCTGCTTATCTTCCCCGCGTAACCGTAAGGAAGTTTTACTCCTACGAGGCAAGTGAAAAACTGCTCGATCTCCTCCTGACTTAGAGTGAAGCACGCAGGAGGGTAGTCATTTCCGGTCTTCTTGGCCTTTTTGCCTTTGCGACGACTTTCTGTGTCCTGCTTCGCCTCATCATCATCATCATTAGCGTGAAGCTCCTCCCTGATGCCCATTGATTTCAAGTCTGCCCTTGCTTTCAGCCCATCTTTTGTCCTCTCTGGCATGTTGAGCAAGGTACCAAGTAGACTCTCGCACACGTTCTTCGTGATATGCATGACATCAAGGCTGTGAGGCACACGGTGGATCTTCCAGTACGGCAAGTCCCAGAAAACAGACCTTGTTTTCCATACCTTCAGCAGCGGCTCTGGTGCCTTTTGCTTCTTTCCTGGCTCTGGCGCCTTTTGCTTCTTTCTCGGTAGTGGGAAATCTTTCCAATTTTCGACAGCTCGTCTATTTCCTCGCCGCTCCTCGTACGCGGGCGTCTTCGGGGTTCGGTTTCACCATCGAACAGATCCTTGCATTTTCTCCACGGGTCATCATCGCGAAGCCACCTTCGATGTCCCATGAACACGGTTTTCGAAGACCCGGGATCTCTATCTAGCTGGCGATACGTTGTGTCATCCATGCACCTGACGCATCCAGAAAATCCGTGGACCGCCTACCCCGCGAGATATCCGTAACCGAGATAGTTGTGCACCGTCGTGAGCAGTGCAGCTCTCATAGGGAAATATTCTTTCTCTGCAGCGTCCCATGTATTGGCTGGCATTTTCCACAGCGTGTCTAGCTCCTCTTTCAGCAGCCCCAGATACAGATTGATGTCGTTCCCTGGTTCTTTCGGCCCTTCAATTAGCATACTCATGTGAATGTACTTCCTCTTCATGCACAACCAGGGGGAAGGTTGTACATCCACACAAACACAGGCCAGGTGCTATGTGTGCTTCTCTGGCTGCCAAACGGATTGACTCCATCGGTGCTCGCCACCAGCACGATGTTCCTTGGATCGTTCCCAAATTCTGGGTCTTCGAAGTTCAACGCTTGCCACTGGCTCGCATCCTTAGGGTGACTTGGCATCTTGTCTTTTTTATTTATCTCCGAATCATTTCTGTCATCTTCTCGCTTCTTCTCCTCCCTATCCGCATGCCAATGCAGGAGCTTTGCTACCTTAGGGTCCGCGAAATACCGCTGCAGACGAGGAGTGATCGGAAAGTATCACACCACTTTTCGAGGAGCTTTCTTCCTCTTCTTGTATCGAGTGACGCCACACACCAGACATATGGTAGACTCCGCGTGCTCGTCCCGATAAATGATGCAATTGTTCATGCACACATGGTATTTCATGTGCGGTAAATCTAGAGGACACACGATTTTCTTCGCCTCCTCGAAACTAGTCGGGCACTTGTTCCCCTTGGGAAGACGTTCGTGCCAGAATGACATGTTCTCGTCGAAGCATGCGTCGGTCATTTTGTGTTTTACCTTCATCTCCAGAGCCATGAGCGTTCCTTTCAGCCGGGTATCCTCGGGCCTGCATCCTTCATACAATGGAATAACCGCGTCTATCTCCAGTTGATCCAGCTTGGCTATCTCTCGGGCGGCAGCTCTTGCGTTATCCGTCTGCTTGAGAAGCAGCTCTTGAATATGAGGGTCCTGCACCCAGCCTCCATTGTCGTCTGCTCCGGCATCTTCATCTTCATGATCATGCCCTTCGTCTTGATCTTCCTCATCATCATGTCCAGCATCTTCTACATGATGACTGTGTACAGTATCACCGTCGTGATCATGTCCTGGAGATTCTTTGTCTTCTCGCCCGCCCTCGCCGCGGTGGTTGTCTTGCTGCCCTTCCTCATTTCTTGCCCGGCCCCCATGGACGACTTCATAGTCATCTTCATCACCTTGCCACCGATAGCCATCCATGAAACCATGCAAGAGCAGGTGGTCCCACACCTGCCCGGAATCCGGGTCCACAATAAGGCTCTTCAGCTTGCATCTTTGACATGGACATCTTATCTCCATCTCGTTCTTTTGAAGCATCTCGGCCTTCACGGAGCTCAAAAACCTATTCACGATGCCTTCGGTCATCGTGCGGACCATGGTCGCCTGCGGGGTAGAGCAAAAAGATATTTTAGAACCAAGAAAAAATTTGGCATGACTTTCCCTAAAAATAGGACAAAAAGGAATGCATAGTGCCAAAATTCTCGCCGAAACAGAAATGAATCAACATTCCGGCAAAATATTGGCAACTATCGCATTTCAAATACCGGTACCTGCAAACACAAACATATATGCAACACCACAAACATATGCAACACCATAAACATACATAGATCTAGCAAGGCCATAAAAAGTGCATGTGCACGTTGTTGGAGCGAGCTAGGGAGAAAAAAAAGTAGATCTACAACATAAAGATAGCTTTCCCCTTACTTACCTATCAAAAAAGGTAATTTAACCACTTAATTTTGATGAATCTATGGTGCAAATGAGGTGAGGAGGAGGAGGCAGCCGACACAAGCTTGGAGAAGGAGGTGGAGAGAATGAAGTGGGGAAAGTGAGTGTGTAGGTGTGGCTGTCCAAAATATCTAGCTGGTCCCAGGTTACTAATGGCGCACCACCCACAAATGCGCCATTAGTAACCCTGGTTACTAATGGTGCACCAGCTTTAGGTGCGCCATTAGTAGTTTTGCAAAAAAATAGAAGTGGCGCACTACGTTGGTGGTGCGCCATTACTAGTTAAACTAGTAATGGCGCACTCTTCCCTGGTGCGCCATTAGTATTTTTGGAAAAATAATAATAATAAAATTTGTTACTAATGGCGCACCGTGTGTCTGGTGCGCCATTAGTGTCACTAATGGCGCACCACATGTCTGGTGCGCCATTAGTGGCCATATCATCTATAGCCCTTTTCCTAGTAGTGTGGCATCTTCAGTGTGTTGTAGGCATAGTTGGATGCCGCCATGAATTTTGCTAGGGCTGGGCGACCAAGGATTCCATTGTACGGCAGGGGGAGGTCAACCACATCAAACATGATCTTCTCAGTCCGTTAGTTTAACTCCCCCCCCCCCCGAAAGTTACCGGCAGTGTGATCTTCCCCTTAGGATGACTCCTTGCCGGGGTTGATTCCTTGGAAAGTACCAGTAACCTTAAGCTCTTCATATGCTACCTAAAGCTTGCTAATGACCTTGGGAGAAATCAAATTCAATCCAGCCCCACCATCAACCAACATCTTTGTGACCCTGAGGTTGCGGATCATCGATGAAACCAACAACGGCAAACACCCTACCGCGGTGGTGCGGTCAGGGTGATCCTCCTCATCAAATATGATAAGCATGCGGGATCATTTGAGCGGTTGATGTCGCTTGAAGCTACGTTGGTATTTCCCCAAAGAGGAAGAGATGATGCAGCACAGCTGCGGTAGGTATTTCCCTCAGATATGAAACCAAGGTTATCGAACCAGTAGGAGAACCAAGCAACACAACGTAAACAACCCCTGCACACAGATAACAAATCCTCGCAACCCGACATGTTAAAGGGGTTGTCAATCCCTTTCGAGTAATAGTGCCAGAAATTGGTGCGTGACGGGAGATTGAATAAATAGATTGCTAATAAAATAAAGTGCAGCAAAGTATTTTTGGGTTTTTGGATTAATAGATCAGAAAATAAAAGCAAATAAAAATAGATCGCAAAGGCAAATATATGAGAAAGAAGACCCGGGGGCCGTAGGTTTCACTAGTGGCTTCTCTCGAGAAAAATAGCAAATGGTGGGTAAACAAATTACTGTTGGGCAATTGAAAGAACTTCAAATAATTATGATGATATCCAGGCAATGATCATTATATAGGCATCACATCCAAGACTAGTAGACCGACTCCTGCCTGCATCTACTACTATTACTCCACACATCGACCACTATCCAGCATGCATCTAGTGTATTAAGTTCATGGAGAAACGGAGTAATGCAATAAGAACAATGACATGATGTAGACAAGATCTATCTGTGTAGAGATAGACCCCGTCGTTTTATCCTTAGTAGCAATGATACATACGTGTCGTTTGCCTTCCTGTCACTGGGATCAAGCACCGTAAGATCAAACCCACTACAAAGCACCTCTTCCCATTGCAAGATAAATAGATGAAGTTGGCCAAACAAAACCCAAATATCGGAGAAGAAATACAAGGCTATAAGCAATCATGCATATAAGAGATCAAAGAAACTCAAATAAATTTCATGGATATAAAAAGATAGATCTGATCATAAACTCGAAGTTCATCGGATCCCAACAAACACACCGCAAAAGAGTAACATCATATGGATCTCCAAGAGACCATTGCTTCAAGAATCAATAGACAGAGAGATGAAGCCATCTAGCTACTAACTATGGACCCGGAGGTCTACAAAGAACTACTCACGCATCATAGGAGAGGCACCAATGGAGGTGGTGAACCCCATCCGAGATGGTGTCTAGATTGGATCTGGTGGTTCTGGCCTCTGCGGTGGCTGGATGAATATTTTGTCGACTCCCCTAGGGTTCTGGGATTTTTGGGGTATTTATAGAGCAAAGAGGTAGTCCAGGGGCACCCGAGGTGGGCACAACCCACCAGGGCGCGCTTGGGCCTCTTGGCGCGCCCTGGTGAGTTGTGCCCCCCTTAGGGCACCCCCTAGGCACAGCCAGGGCCCGTTGTGTTCCTTTTGGCCCATAAAAATTCTCCGTAAAGTTTCGTGGCATTTGGACTCCGTCTTATATTGATTTTCTGCGATGTAAAAAACATGGAAAAAACTGGAACTGGCACTTGGCACAATGTCAATAGGTTAGTACCAAAGAATGATATAAAATGAGTATAAAACATCCAAGATTGATAATATAACAGCATGGAACAATCAAAAAAATTATACATACGTTGGAGACGTATCAGCTGTTTCCGAGAATCTGCCGCTGGCTCCACATCATTGACCTCACGCGCCCACTGTTTAAGCTGGCGGTGAAAGGAGTGCAAGGATGCGCCTCCGTCGGTGCACATGGCATCAGTGGCCTTCTAGAATTCATGCTCGCTGGTTTCCTCTTCATCCTCTTCATCGCTCCTGTCAAAGCATTCCTTCTTCTCACGGCCTCTGGCGGGTTTCCCTTGATACTGAGGGGCCTTGCCGGGGCGAACTCCTTTGCCACCTCGGCCCTTCCCGCCAACGCCATCTTGGTCTCTCTCCTTATCACGCTTCTCGTACTCAGCCTTCTGCTTCTTGAGGAGTTTCTCAACCTGATGACACTCTTGTAGATCGTGACCCTTGGTCCGGTGGATCTTGGAGTATGGTCCGCCAGCTTTCCCAGCCTTCTCGGCAGCCGCCACTTCCCGGCAATCAGTGGATGCGGCAACTTCCTTGCCGGGAGACTCGGTCTTGGCCTTCTTGCCGGTACTGGGAGTGCTCGATCTTTCAATAGCCACCACTGCTTTATCCCTGCGCTTCTTGTTCTTCTTCTTTTGGCTGGTGGCGTCGTTGTTGTCCTCTGAGTCAACATTGACGCCATCTTCTTCCCCGGGGAGTCGCCTCCCCTCCTCTATCCGGGCACACTTATCCACCAGAGTGTATAGCTCATTCACAGTCTTAGGCAACCGAACATTCATTCTGGAACATATCTTGCGGTTGCACACATTGGACTGGGATGCAGCTATCACAGCTACTGGGTGGATGTCTGGGATGTTCCTGTTCACCCGGCTAAACCTCTGCATGTGCTTCCGCAAACTCTCTCGTTCCTTCTGTGGGAGGAGCTACAAGTCGGTGGGTCCCTTGGTTCCTGGTGGCCACCCGTGAAGGCGCCAACAAACTCATGGCATAGGTCAGCCTAGGTAGAAATGGAGTTCTCCGGCAGGTGCATCAGCCATGACCTCACATTTGGCTTCAGTGCCAAAGGGAATTAGTTGGTGAATACCTTCTCATCTCTTCCCTCGACGGCTTGAACAACGATGGTGTAGATGCTCAAGAACTATTCCAGGTTCAGTCTTCCATCGTATTGTTCTGGTATCTCTGTCTTGAACGTGTGGGTAGATCGCCAACGGACTTGCCGCAGCTCACGAGTGAAGGTGGGGCACCCAACCTCGAAAGGCAGGTACCCGTCCCCACCGGGCACGGGCTCGTCGACGTCAGGGCCATTGCGCCTGTCAGACTGGCGGCGGGTTTCGCGGTGTCGTTCGATGGTGACGCGCGTGTCTTCCCTCCGCCTGTCTTCCAGGACTCGTCGCTGTTCTTGGCATGCCTGAGGATCAGAGGAAGCCATCGATACGTCGTCGGGCTGTTGGTTGCGCGGCTCTAGCTATGGCCCTTGCGTTGGCTGCCGCGGAGGGGACTGCACTGTGGGGGTGGCCCCTTCGGTACGACCAGCGGCTCGGGCTGTTGTCTCCGCCTGTGGAGGCCATGGCGAAACCGGTCAAGCTCTGGATGGTGGCTCTCGACTCATCCATCTGATCGGCCGCTGGAAGAAACCTCAACAGGAGTTGGGCCCGCGCCATGGCCTCTGACGCGGTGCTCGGCATAGGTGACAACATAGATCGTGTCACCGCCTAGCTTCTAATGGTGCCCGTAGTGATGGCGTCGTGCTCCCGTCGCCGCGAACCGGTCGCCAAGGAGGCATGACGGCGAGGTGGATGCGCTTGGGGGTTGGTGACCCCATTCAGTGCATCATCTTGGTTAGCTTGTCTTGGGAGTGGTGTGTGCCTTGTAGCCATGCCTATAGCCGGGGCGGCTAGAGGGTCACGGTTCACCCCAGAGCGAGTGCCAGCATTGTGGCTACATCCTTCGGTGGGGTGAAGAGGCGGAGATGGAATATTCTCTCCACCCACACTGTGTGGAGTGCCGCCGACGGGATGCTATTGGTGTTGTCCTTCTCTGGTGCCTTCTGCTCCCGTTTCGGCCACAAGGGGTATGGCGACGCCGCCGCCTGCGCCGGCCACATCCCCCGCAGCATCCACGTCCTCGTGCGTCCCCGTAGCCCCCATGACATTGGCGGATGTATGCGAAGGGGCCTTTGAGGTGGACGGGTGAGCTACCGCACCGAACTTTTTATTAGGCGCCATGGATGATGGAGCCGTTGAAGTGCTATCGGTTCTGTATATTATTTTAGGCGGCGTGTTTATTTTCACTGGTGGTCTCCTTTGATGCCCAATGTATGTAATCTGCTGTCTAGTTACGCTTTATTATCACTCGCGGGGAACTTTTATGCCAAGTGCATGTAATATTGAGTAATTTCTTTGTTGTATAGTCTTGGTATATTCTTCGTCATGATGTTGTAATTTAATTTCTGTATATTCTGTTGTCGCTCGTTGAAAATCTCGTAAGATTTAACGGAGCACAATGGGCCTAAACGTTCGGTTTCTTATATATATAAAACTATGGTACTAAAACTGGCCGGCCCGCCAATCGCTGTGAATGGGCTGAAAAGTGGGCCTGCAATCATGTCCAACTAATAACAGGCCTAGATGTAAAGTCACCAACTATTAGTTTTGGGCCTTTAAGAGGCCGAGTAAACCAGTTGCCTAAATTGGGCCAGAAAATAGACTGGGCTTTAAACAGTCTGAAAAGTAGATTGGGCCTAAATAGTGTCGGAGACCCATGATTGGCCCAACCACAAAATGGGCCATTAACATGCCAAAATATGTGTTGGGCCACAGCTGACCCAATAATATTATGGGTCATAAGCAGGCTGGTTGCAAAGCGGGCCATCATTAGGCCCAGTTATCTCACGGGCCTTTAATGGGCCAATAGTCAGGTTGGGCTAAAATGTATCCACAAAGACAACGAGCCTTTAAGAGGCTGAAAGTCACTTCGGGCCAGAAATAGACCTACATGCAGCACCGGTCGTTAAAAGGCCGAAAGTGAAACCGGGCCGACAGCGGCCCATATCTACCAATGGCCATTAACAGGCCAAAAGTAATATCGGGCTCAACTATTACATGGGCCTTTAAGAGGTCGTAGTTAAAATGGGCCCCAATGGGGCCGAAAGCATCGTGTTTGTTACCGGCCAGATCAAATATGGGCCATAATTCGGCCCAAAGTATGTCAGGTAGTTAATGGGCCGAATCCGATATGGGTCGTCATTTGACCCAAAACATGGCAGCGTGTCAACGGGCCGAATCTGAGGTGGGCTGTCATTTGGCCCAAAACATGATAGACATCATAACAAGTCGGATCTTATGTGGGCTGTAATTTGGCCCAAACCATGGCAGACTGTCAACGGGCCGGCCTAGTGGAGTATGACAAAATCTTGTAGGCCCTTGGTTGGGCCGGCCTTTTTATCTTAAATGGGCTACTGTTGGGCCGTGCCACGTGTCAAAGTATCATAGGCACGTCTCCTCCATTGGATGGATGACATCTATCCCAATGCTGAGCTGACACATGGATACTCCGGTGAATCAAAATTTTACACATGGAAAAATCCCCATTGGTCCAGGCTGTTAACGGGTTATCAAATCCAAACCGAAACCTGATAGCTTAATGGCGACCCGTTAGGGTGGATGCCATGTGTCGGTTACCCTTGACCAAAAGCACTTCCATGACGCACCATTTATCGTCATGGAAGTGGACACTTCCATGACGCGCCATTTACCGTCATGGAAGTGGACACATCCGTGATGGTAATTTTGGTATTGTCATGGAACACTTCTACGATAACACAGATATGACTATCTTGATTCTGTCATAAAATCGTCATGATGTACATGCATGATAGAAAATGTGACCTACTGTGACAAACACATATCAGCACAGAAGTGTTTTTTTTGTAGTGATACCTACCTATTATGGCCTTTCCATAGCCATTCCGAGATATATTGCCATGCAACTTCCACCGCTTCCGTTTTCATGACTTGAGCATTCATTGTCATATTGCTTTGCATGATCGTAAGATAGCTAGCATGATATTCCATGGCTTGTCTGTTTTTTTGATATCGTTGTTATGCTAGATCATTGCACATCCTGGTACACTACCAGAGGCATTCACATAGAGTCATACTTTGTTCTCACTGGTACAACAAGGTGCTATACAAACAGTTTTTAACCCCTTTCCGTGACGGCATTTGGAACCGTCACCAAGTGAGTGACTGCAATAGGGGGTCCTTCCCACACAACCCAGAAACCGTCGGGGATATGGAACCATGATCCAGAGGCCTTGTAAAATGTAATCGTGTGCGATGCAGCACACACTAAATTCTTTCGCATGTATGGGATCAGTGATTAAATGTTTCTAATGATGCAGTGAAACCAAATGGTGTGTCATAATGAACCGTTTTGGAAACCGTATGGAAGGCAACATGCCAACATATGAACTGTGTGCGATATGTGCCCCATCGCACACGAGTTTTCTGCGGAACCCGTCTGCCATGCAAGACTCCATCACACACGTTTCCCAACAATTACTGTGTGCAATAACGTTCTATCACAAATGGTTCAGGAGCCCCTTCACACACATACAAGTTATTTAGACCGTTTGTGATTTGTTGTGTATCACTGACGGTTGCGGCAAGAGTGATGTGTGCTTTTTGTTTGCGATCGTAAAATACATTTCCTGAAAAATTTACGACTGGGATTGTATTTTACATTGGGCACGATTTACTCTGGGCTCTTGTGTGCGATAATGTGATATCACAAATAGTTCCGGAGACCCTACACACACATAGTAGCGCTGCAAATCATTTGCGATCTGATGTGTATCACCAACGGTTCCACTATGATTGACGTATGCTTTTCGATGTGGATCGCACACACTCATTTAGTTGAACTGTGTGCGTAGCAATTGCCAGGTTAAAACAAAATATCCCATTTTGAATTGGCATGCAAAAAGAAAATTCGCCACAATATTCAATTGGACAAATAGTATCCACAGGAAGAACATTCATCAGATTTTGCAAAAATTGCAATTGAACATATGGTAGCTAAATTCCAATGATTTGTCGACACATATATGCATTACATAATTAATCATAGTGTACGAAATACGAAGACCTCATCAAATGGAAAACAATGGATCCATGCGTATATGTTTAGCGGCTAAGTCTTACTCAATGTTTTAGGAGAACGCATGCTGAAATCTTCATTATCACCAGTGGGATTGATGTAGTGATTCAGGAAGAAGTCGCTGATAAATCTCTGAACCATCAGCAATTCACCAGTGGGGAGTGGTTCAAGGGCCCTCGTTTCTAAGATGAGTTGTAGTATTTTTAAGATCAGAATGTGCCATATGAGTGGAGTAGAATATATTAATTAAGATAGACTTCTTGGTACTAATTCGCAAGGATCTTCATAACTATCAGCAGATTTGCAGATGGAGATCATGTGTTTGCAAACATAGTGTCCACAAAGGTTGGTCCCTGCTTGTTGCTGAGGACACTGAAATTTTTTGTACAGAATTAGTCATGTATTTGTCCTGTTAGGAATAACCTAACCGGTGTTAGATGTATTTTCTTCTTTGGACAGAAATAGAAAGAGGTTTATTTAGAAGCTTAAATGTTGGACTAGTGTAAGAAAAGGTATTTGTAGACTATTGGATAATTTTTTTGAAAATTACAGATTTCGGTGTGTTACCGGAGAAACGATCTCGTGCTACAGAGGTAGTTCCCTCTTGAACATGTTCCCTCGTCTAGTTTTCCACAATGCGAGCACACTGCAAATGAAGATGAATTTTGATAACATCAATTATTGAAACCAGATATGAATGCAAATTAATGTCAATATCATAGAATTCAATACCTATCCATGAATTTCTGAAGATGTGTTGATCCTGAGCATTTGTCGACTCTCTGAGAGAATCCATGTAGTAAATGTGTTCTTGTTTGGAACAATGAATACCAATATCCAGTGATTGCTACATATTAAGAAAGCCATGAACTTACGAATTATGTCGAAATATGAAAGACAATCAGTGTATGCATGGTTGTTTACTTGACTTACCATTCGTGATATCACTAGAGAAATGATTCTGCATGGGACGTGTTTTCGAAGATACGGACGACCGTGTTAATGGCCCAGTTTCGTAGGTCCTTACCATCTAATGTTGTGCCATTTGCTAATGCAGGATCTATGAAATACACACTCTCCCTTTTTTCTTTGCGCGTTCAATCCCCTGAGAGGAATAAACTGCAGTTAGCTATTTATCATTTACAACCTTGTATGGAGAAGTTGATCAGAGTTTGTTAAGTACTTACAAAATCAGGCATCTAACAAGAGTGGCATCAAGCTCGTTAAAGTCGAAGAAGAGATGTAAGTCCTCGAAACTCACATTGATGGAACCAACACCGTGTCAGAAATGAACTCTGTTGTAGTGGACTAGCAGACCATAATGACCTGCTGACATTTGATCCATGCAATATTCGTAACTCGCGGCAACTTGAGCTGCACTCATCAAAGTATTTGCCAACAAGAAATGGCTAGCCATGGACGTAATTAAGTGCTTCAAGTATGTATGTTTTATGTTTAGCAAGCTGCAAAGCAATTTCTTCATCATCCATACCGTCAGAAATAATTTTACTCCCCGATTCGAACAACCTATTGTTAATTTGGTTCTGGGCGATGAGTGCTTTAAGTAAGAGGCAATCGTTCTCTTTCTTCTTCGATCTCCTGGCGCGCTTCCTCACAGGTGCAACCTTTTTGTCCGCTTCCTTCTTGGTTGGCTGAAAGGTAGAGTGCCGAGCAGACGGTGAAGCTTCGACAGAATGTTTAGCAGATGGTTTAGCTATGCCGGACCGCTGAGCTGGCGGTGCTGCTATGACGGACTGCTGGGCTGTAGGAGCAGAGGCATCAGACTGCTAACCATGCGTTGAAGCTATGTCGGGTTTCTGCGCAGGTGGTGAAAACTTTGTCGGTGTGCTGAGGAGGCCGTGCCAACGCGTTGGTTTGTTGAGCAGGAAGTGCTGACGCATTAGTATGTTGATCACGCGGTTGTGGACCGACGGACTGATGAGCAGTCGGTTTTGGACGTACAGACTACTTAGCAGGCGGTTCCGAAGCATCAGACTGCTTAGCAGTCTGTTCCATCAGGTTGGTCTACTAAGCATGTGCTGCAGCTGGATCTCCCCCCGCTGCTTCAGTGATCGGCATCTGAACCGGTGGTGCGTCTTCAGCAGTTGTAGGCCTTGCCACTGGCTACTATGGGGCAGACGATGATGTGGCATGTACGGCGCAAAGTCAGGCCAGCTGATCACAGGCTGATGCATCAGCAGTCAGATTACAAGTATTAGGTTCTTTGGAGGAAGCACGCGAGAGCTGTTGTGGCAAGGAGAGCCTCACCGGTTGAGGGGCGACATTGGTTGCTCTTGCGGGGATTCAGGGATCTTATCCATGAAGTCTATTTCCTTTCATGGCCATTGGATGTGATGTAACAATGTTTCTCCCAAGGTCCATAAAAGTCTCCTAGGACATTCTTTAGGGCAAATTCATTGAATCCAAGCTATACTTTAGTCACGTAGCACTTCACACAGCCCGGCTTCAATGGCACGTTGTCCAACAAGAGGCCCTCTTCCAAGAAGGGTGGGCAAACCAAGGCTGTTGCTCATTTTAATGTACCTTCATAATGTGTAAGCATGCCCTTCAGTCCGTCTTTCATTCCAGTTAGATCAGATATAGCATCATCATGAGCAGCTGCAGTCTCAGTGTCGCTGGGGTCAGCTAATGCACAACTACTCTTGTGCGGTGTTGTCGCGCAATAAGTAGCATCCTCCATGCCCGCCTCCCCTCCCATCTGCTGGCTATCTGTTAGTGTTAGAGTCTTCTACATCATCATTGACTCCTCAATATCCTTTCGAATAGCCGGATATATGTCCTTCCTCAACCTTTCATACAATTCATTCTTCTTCATTTCACTCCTCGCTTTTTTCATGTTGAGCCTTTCCTCTGTGCTGAGTGTGAAACTCTTGTGCGCAACATTAACACATATACCCCTTGCACGGTCAGGGGCTCTCCTATTTCTAGAGCATCGGACAGAATGTCACATGGCCCTGAGTTCCTGTAGAACCTTCCAGGGATCTTGGAAGCCTTTAACATCAAGAGATGCAGTTCTTTGTCATGTGAGTTTTCAAAGTAATAAGTTCCGTCATCACGCCTCCTTGCACGTGCCCACAAGTATTCTAGCACGTTCGCCCCTGATTTCACTAAAGGCCGGTTTCCCATGCGCCACGACTTCTTCTTTGTCCTCTTGGTCCCATATAGGTATCATGTTGTAGTATCCTGCCACACCCATACGGTGGGGGTGTGTGTTCCTCTTCTGAAGTTCCGATTGCTTGGCAATTGATGCGGAGCATCCTACGATCATCCC
This sequence comes from Triticum urartu, assembly GCF_003073215.2. Lineage (NCBI taxonomy): Eukaryota > Viridiplantae > Streptophyta > Magnoliopsida > Poales > Poaceae > Triticum > Triticum urartu. Next base: position 216,419,856 of record NC_053022.1, on the reverse strand, counting down.
CATGACACGAGCATGAGCTAGAGGTCTCGAGAACGAGGTGACTTCTTTCCTTAGTGATATCCCATTTGATCCTCTCGAGGCATGGCTACTACCTAAGTCTGAAATGTTATGCATGATTAGGTATCAAGAGGACCCTCCCGAAGACGCACGTGAAGTCGGACAAACCGCCAAGTCCACGGATGAAGAGGAACACCGAAAGGAGAAGAAGGCAGCTCCAGGACCTAGACATCTGGCCCCAGGCCCGGACATCCGGCCGCTGGAGACGACCACTACAGCAACAGCCGCCCATCCGCCAAGTGCCACAGGCCCCGGACATCCGATGTCAACCCCGGACATCCGGCGCCTCGCCAAGTCCCGGACATCCGGCTGCAACCCCGGAAATCCGGCACCCTCCAAACAGAGAGCAACAAAGTCAGCTCCTCTAGCCCGGACATCCGGCCTGCCTGCCCGGACATCCGGCTCTCCGTGAAGCCCCGGACATCCGGCCCGTCGCCTAGATGTCCGGCCTCCCCTGCCTGCGTGCAGTGCATCTGGGCCAAGGCCCATGTACCCCTTCACCCCTTAGACTATATATACTCCCCCTCCACCTACGTTTTAGGGTCAGCGTTGTGTTATCTCGTTTGTGAGATAGAGCTTCGCTCATCCATATCGGATCTACTCCTTGAAAGAGACCGCGACCCCTCTTCGGAGAAGATCCACCTTGGATTCAAGACCCCTTTACAGGAAGATCCCCTTGTGGATTCAAGACCTCCTCACGGAGAAGAACTGACTACCCTTTGTATCGTCCCTTGTTGGATTTGGATCGTGTATCTCCTTGTGTTTCGAGGATCTAGCACATGTGTGATTGTTCTTGTTGGTTTGAGTGATTCTCTCATGTTTCCCATCGTGTTTCTCCTCGTGATTCCCCTCGTGTTCTTCGTGTTCTTCGTGGGATCCGCTCCTTTCATGAAAGATCGGGCCACTAGGGTTCTACCATACATCATCTTGGTATCATGAGCCACGTTGATCACGATTTCGGAGCCTCCCAGTTGTGTTTTTTCTAGCCTAATTTTGTTGATTTCGTCCTAAATTCGAAAATCCCCACCAAAAATAGCCCCAATTTTTTTTTGTGATTTGTTGGTTTGAGGAAGTTTTTTTGATTTTGATCCATGGATTTGCTTGGTTTCGAGTGGATCTAGCATATCCCCAAGTTTCCCCACTTTCCATCCACGAAATCTCATCAAATTTTGCCCTTGGAATCATCAATTTCCGCCCCCAATTCGAAATTTTTTGCCCCAGACGAGATCTGGATTCGTCGGGCCGGACATCCGGCCATCGGGCCGGACATCCGGCTCCTGGAGCGCCAAATCTACATGGTTCTGGACATCAGGTCCCGGATTTCCGGCCCCGAGCCCGGATGTCCGGCCCCTGACATCTTAGCCATCCCCGTTTCACCGTTTTGTCCATAACTAATTCATTTGGAGTCCGATTTTTGCGTTCTTAAGCTCATTGAAAAGCTCTTGACATCCCCCTTCCAACAAAAATACTACCATAACCATTTGACTCCATCAAAGTTTTGGAACTTTGGCGTCTTTGCCTAGGGCTTCCACCACAACCTCCACATAACCACCACCGACTTCCGCAACCTAACCAATTTTGTTCCCCATCGCATTAGTGGTTGCTTGAGGAATCATTTGAGTCTCCTAAGGTGTCTAGGCTACTTAGGGACAGTTGCTTCTTCATTAACCACCACCACCACTTCCGCATAGGCTTACCAACCATACACTTCCACCATCCCAACTTAACCCAATTTTGTTAGTGTTGTGAGTTGTGTCTCCTAAGGTGTTTCGGCTACTTAGGGACCGTGCTTTCAACTCCGACACCATGTATAGCCAACCTTACCCTCCACTTCCGCATTGCCTACTCGTATAACCCATCATTGCACTTCCACAAAACCACCACTGCATTCCCGCTACCACCATTTGACGTTTGAGATTTTGAGTTCGCGGTTTTTCCGTTTCCTAAGCTGTTTCGGCTACTTAGGGACGAGTCTCCATCATCTTGGTATCTCCATCAAGATCACCGCCACTCATCATCACCGCGGACGGTAACCTCCATATCATCTTGGTCTCGTGGTATCCCTCCATTGTATATTTCCTTGCCATTGCATTGATAACCCCTAGCCCATTTTGCATCACTTGCCTATGGAGACTAGCCATTTGAGTATTGTCGGCAACGTTACTTGTGCACATTAGTGATCTACACCATATATTGCATATGTAACATATCATATTGGTATCATATCATCCCTTGTGTCACAAGATTGTTCCCGTATATACCCAATTGCTACCTTGGTTTGTGCATTTCGCATTGTGGCATTACAAAAAAAAGAATAAAGCTTTTAAGCAAAGAAAAAGAGTGAACAAAGAGCTTGTAAGAAAGCGCCATAGCATCATACCACATTGTCGTATCCGATTATCTTGGATCATACCACCGGAACATCATATACACAGTATACTTGGGATAGAAGTTCATACATTTTGCATCTTATAGGTTGTGCACAAGTGTCGTATCCGCCTATTGAGCAATCATGCTAGTGTCTCTCTTGAGTTGTGCAACACGAGCATTTTCCGTGGATTCCACATTTTGTGCTCATCCTTGGTTGCACGGCCCCATTTATCTATCCGTGTGTGCGTTTTCGTGTGCCACCCATATTGCTATTGGTCTACTTGTTACACTTGCGAATTTGTGAATCTCTTTCAACATTATTGAGTCTTGCTAACATTTCACATCAAATTTTTGTGCCACTATCCTCACTGAGCTCCACCATAAGCCTTATTTGTGTAGGTGTGAGAAACCGACAAGAATTGGTACCAATTGTGCTATTTCCTTGTCCACATTGGAGTGATCATTGATCCACTTTCAACTTCGGTCAAGGTACATTTGGTATTCGTTCTTCTCTTTCTACCACTCACATTTTTCTCTTGGAATGATGGATAGGCAAGGCATTTCATCTTCGGTCTTCCACAACAACGACGGCGTGAACAACTACATCACCAAAGCGTGAATCTTTGATATACAATGACAAATGCAAGGCGCACAATCAAGATTACAAGAGCGCATCGAGAACCTCTCCATTGACATCCGCCACTCGGAAGCAAGGAAAAGGGAATACATCGACAACAAGCTTTCCGCACAAAAGGAGGAACAAGATGCAAGGATGGAGGAGATTAGGACCTTGTTGATCAACCATTCTTCCCCTTCATCATCCTCAAGGCAGCGACATTCCAATCACAAGTCTTCGGAGAACAAAAATGATGCAAGCGCAAGTCGTACACGTCCACATCGCCATGGCAACCACCATCACGTTCGTGATCAACCTCGTCATGAAGGGCAAGTCACCTCCAAGCAACATGTGCATGACGACGATGAACGACATCTACAACGAGCTCAAGTGCGACAACGCCAACATCATCATGATGATGCTCACCAAGCGCAAATGTACAAGTACCAACAAGCCCTACTTCACGCCAAGTCCACGCTTCATGAGCAAAAGAGAAGACCGTGAGACGACCAAAACCAAGACGGCGCTACAGCTACTACCACCACCACTTTGGCTTCTTCGCCAAGTGCTACCAAGGCATCTTCGCCTTTGGACGTACGACATCTTCGCCTACTTACCACAAGTACGCCTACAACAACTTCATCAAGTCCAAGGCGACCACCTAGAGCGAGGGCGACACTTCCATCTTCGGAAGCCTCCCAAGGAAGATGGCCGAGCATGGGACATTCCCTTCGGTCATGGAGACGAGCTACGAGGTGCCACATCATATGGGCCTCCTACAACAAGACGGTGACAAGAAGGTTGAGCAAGGGCCATCCCCTTCGACCACGGCGACGAGCATGAACCTCTTCAACTACATGAAGACGGTGCCCCAAAAGGACTCATTCTCTGAGTCAAGCTACGAGACCGCACATGAGACCTTATCTTTGGTGTTGGAGGAGAGTGATGATGTGCCATCTTTGGCCTTCATCCACGGCTACGACAACGACATGATTGAGCATGGAGACATTTGCACCTACATCTCTCCGACACGCACATATAAAGAGATGCCCCAATTGCCATGTGAGGAAAGCCACCAACACATGAGTGACATGAGTGACTCCACCATATGTGACATTGAGAGCATTTCCTATGAGAGGATGAGTGTGACCACCACTAGCCCCACACTTGAGAGCATGCCACACATCCTATCTAAGGGTGAGAGCCATTTGAGTGACTCCACCAACCATATGAGTGAGAGCATCCGAGAGGGAGTGAGTGAGCCACAACACTTAGTGAGTGAGGTAGTTGACACGACATGTGAGGCCACTTTGATTTCTAATGACTTAACCTCTACTCCTAGTGTGTTTTCTTCTTTGGTGCTAGGTCTCCTACATGATGACATGCCTACCCTCGACGAGTCCATACCTACAACGACGACGATGGCCATGATGGACGATGATACACCCCCACATGGTTCCATCAAGATGAAGATGACCACGACTTGGTCTTCTACACCTCACCTACAACACATGAGCGATGCTCCAAAGGTAACATAGGTGATGGTGATTCTCTTGTCCCACTAGTGGACTATCTCACCAATGATTGCTTGCATGATGTTGATACACCTATTCCCATGGTTCATGCTAGTGCAACTTCTTCATGTCATGATTTACCTATTTATGATGAATATGATGATGAGCATGTTGAATTGCTTAGTTGTGATGTATGATACATAGGATATCATGTGAAAATTCTATTGGTCACATCATGTTTGATCATCCATTAACCTTGTCATATGCTATGAGTGAGATATCCCATATTGCATCATTTAAATCTCAACGTAGTGACTATGCATGCCCCATTCACATAAATCCCATTTGCACTTATGGCATAGATGACGAGATGATGGTCATTGGCTTTTGTTTTTCATGTGATGATATTGCCATGCTTCCTTTACATGATTTGCACAATTCATCTACTATGCCATACCATGATCACATCGTTCCAAATATGCATTGTTTTGGATGTTGTCAATATTCTCCATGTGATGTTTCCATTAATGCTCATGAGGAGACCCCCATAGTTTCCTCATACATATTAGGAGATTTTGATGCATTCCATACTTTGCATGATTCCCATAATTGCTTGCACCATATGCATTCCATGAATAACAATGCTCTACATATTTCCCATGATGCATTACACAATTTGGGTCTCCATTATGATATACATAACAACAAACCTATCATGACGCATGACATGTTTCTCTATCATGCATCACATTTATTTGAGCATTGGCTATTTTGTGCTAACCAACACTTGCACGTGTGCATCATGATGGATGATGTGTACATCTACCACGCACACACAATTTTCCCTTTGTCTTTGTTTTGTGTAGGTACTCACATATACTCGTCAACCTCTCAATCCCAAGAGTTGACGAAACGAGCTCTTGAGATCAAAGATGACTTGGGATCCCATGAACTATCCTTCCCACTGCTCTCTTCGCACAACACCTACGCGCATCTCTCTCACTTGGCTCTCACACGGCTATGGGCTATATACCGCTTGTCGCTTCATGCTCATTTTACCGTGTTCACTTTGCATGCTATGCTTACTTCTATGCCTTTGCCATGCAATTGTGACCCTTGCATGCATCTACCCATGATTCACCATTATGCTACTCCTATGTGTATTTGCATGCTTGGTGGAGATCCTTATTGCTATTGCCATGTTTATCATGTGCCTCATGCTATTGATGCTATTTTGCTCATATCATTCTTTCATTCTTGTGCTATGTCATGTGAATTATTCATGCACACTATTTGCACCCATGACATGCTTGCTATGATTCTTTCTAGTACGTTGCATCTTCGCACTACTAACTTGCTTGCCTTGATTCACATGATTGCTTGTTTTGTCGCATCACCCATGTTCCACTATTACTCGCTTTCTTGGATTGACGACATATATGCTCTTGCCTCTCACATGATTTGTCTTGATCATTGTCTCTTGTCTCCATTAGTTGCATCCCTCATATCACCTTGTATTGAGTGCCAACTTGCTATGCTTGATGATGGAGACTTGGACATATTACTTGTGATGCATGCTTGTTCAATTGAGCCTATTGTATTTGGTTGTTCTCGCATCATATGCCTCCATACTATGAAATGCTCCCTTGTCCTTTCTTATGATGAGCATGATGCATACACTTGTTGGGTATCTTACCACATGAATGATAGGTTTTGCACTTCCTCTAACCTCATTTGTTTTTCCAAGTGTTTGTCATGTTCTTTCATTTTGGATGATTCACAAGGCGGTGCCGTCATGAGACAATTTGGTCATGTGAAGGCATACACGATGTGCAACACCAACATTTGCGAGAACCTCCTAAAGGTGAACTCCTTCCCTTTGAGCCATCCTCAATTACACATATTGGATGGGTCACTCTTTCATTGGTGTCTCCTTCTTATTGTCTACATGATACATCTTGCGAACGGAGGAGCGACAGCGGAGATTGGCTCTATGGACCTTCAAATTGAGGAGCGCTCGGACTTATTGGATGCACCTTCGAACCGCCACTCATGCCACGACATCGAGCATTGGTACACCAACAGCTCCATATTTGTTGATTGTGCTCACACATGTCATGCACGATGGACATATCATACACATGAAAAATTTGCATCTTATGCATGGATTGACTCATATTATGATTGCCTTGTTGCATCTTGTCTTTCTATGTCATCCATGATATATGAGCTTGTGCATTTCCTTAGCAAATTTGTTGTGATATACCTTGATGGCATATTCATACATCATGATCATATTGCCTACCATCAATTGCATGATAACTTATTCATCTTGAGCATCCATTGCCATATTCATGCTATTGGTAAACCGTCTCTCTATGACATCATTTTGCATCGTGGTTGCATTGATCACATTCACAATACATTTGTGTGCACAATGAATGCTTTTGCTCCCGTGAATGATTTACATCTCATTCCATATCATCTTGCTAAGCTTCATGTACTTTGTCACGAACATTGTTGCCGCACGGACTCATACTTCCTTGATGGACACTTTGTGTGCGCTAACCATTGTATGTTCGAGTGTCGTTTGTGTTTGCTTTTCTTGCATGTATACCACTCCGGCGACACCTTGGAGTACTTGGATTTCGCATTGTCTTCAACTCCGTCCAACTACAAGTCCGTCCACAACAACCGTTTCCATGGTGATGAGGATCACGATCCGAGGTCGGATCTTTCCCTAGGGGGGGAGATGATGCGGAGCATCCTACGATCACCCCCATGACACGAGCACGAGCTAGAGCTCTCGAGAACGAGGTGAATTCTTTCCTTAGTGATATCCCATTTGATCCTCTCGAGGCATCGCTACTACCTAAGTCCAGAATGTTATGCATGATTAGGTATCAAGAGGACCCTCTCGAAGATGCACGTGAAGTCGGACAAACCGCCAAGTCCACGGATGAAGAGAAATGCCGAAAGGAGAAGAAGGCAGCTCCAGGACCCGCACATCCGGCCCCAGGCCTGGACATTCGGCCGCTGGAGACGACCACTACAGCAACAGCCGCCCAGCCGCCAAGTGCCACAGGCCCCGGACATCCGACGTCAACCCTGGACATCCAGCGCCTCGCCAAGTCCTAGATATCCGGCCTCGCCCCCGAAAATCCGGCACCCTCCAAACAGAGAGCAACAAAGTCAGCTCCTCTAGCCCGGACATCCGGCCTGCCAGCCCGGACATCCGGCTCTCCGTGAAGCCCCGGACATCCAGCCCGTCGCCCGAATGTCCGGCCTCCCCTGCCTGCGTGCAGTGCATCTGGGCCAAGGCCCATGTACCCCTTCGCCCCTTAGACTATATATACTCCCCCTCCACCTATGTTTTAGGGTCAGTGTTGTGTTAGCTCATTTTTGAGATAGAGCTTCGCTCATCCATACCAGATCTACTCCTTGAGAGAGACCGCGGCCCCTCTTCGGAGAAGATCCACCTTGGATTCAAGACCCCTTTACGGGAAGATCCCCTTGTGGATTCAAGACCTCCTCACGGAGAAGAACCGGCTACCCTTTGTATCGTCCCTTGTTGGATTTGGATCATGTATCTCCTTGTGTTTCGAGGATCTAGCACATGTGTGATTGTTCTTGTTGGTTTGAGTAATTCTCTCATGTTTCTCCTCGTGATTCCCCTCGTGTTCTTCACGAGATCCGCTCCTTTCGTGAAAGATCGGGCCACTAGGGTTCTACCCTACATCAGCAATCTTCTCAGCAAACTCTGTAGTTGCCTTGACCCTTTTGAATTATGCCCAGTCTGCCTTTGTAATTTCCGGGTATGCGGGGATTGGGTCCTTGCCTTCACTCAAGTACTTCTTGTACAACACGTGCTTTCAGTTTGTCCAAGCATCCCTAGCCTTCTTCAGTGTAGTGTTGATACGTCTCCATCGTATCAATAATTTTTGATTGTTCCATGCTATTATATTATCTGTTTTGGATGTTTTATATGCATTAATATGCTATTTTATATTATTTTTGGGACTAACCTATTAACCTAGAGCCCGGTGCCAGTTTCTGTTTTTCCTTGTTTTTGAGCTTCGCGGAAAAGGAATACCAAACGGAGTCCAAACGGAATAAAACCTTCGTGATGATTTTTCTTGGACCAGAAGACACCCAGGAGACTTGGAGTGCAAGTCAGAAGAGCCATAGGCGGCCACAAGGGTGGAGGGCACGCCCCCCTACCTTGTGGGTCCCTCAGTGACTCCCTAACCTAGATCCTCCTCCTATATATTCACATATATTCCCAAACCACCAGAAGCATCCACGAAAACACTTTTCCACTGCCACAACCTTATGTTCCCGTGAGATCCCATCTAGGGGCCTTTTCCGGCATCCTTCCAGAGGGGGATTCAATCATAGAGGGATTCTACATCAACTCTACTGCGCCTTTCTGAGGAAGCTTGAGTAGTTTACCTCAGACCTACGGGTCCATAGCTAGTAGCTAGATGGCTTCTTCTCTCTCTTTGATTCTCAATACCATGTTCTCCTCGATGTTCTTGGAGATCTATCCGATGTAATCTTCTTTTGCGTGTGTTTGTCGAGATCCTATGAATTGTGGATTTATGACCAGCTTATTTATGAATATTATTTGAATCGTCTCTGAATACTTATATGCATGATTTGATATCTTTGTAATCCTCTTTGAACTATCGGTTTAGTTTGGCCAACTAGATTGGTTTTTCTTGCAATGGTAGAAGTGCTTAGCTTTGGGTTCAATCTTGTGGTGTCCTTTCCCAGTGATAGTAGGTGCAGCAAGACACGTAAGCTCAAGAAGTAGCTGGAAGAATTTCTGGCGCTGTTGCCGGGGAGATCTATGCCAAGTCAAGACATACCAAGTACCCATCATAAACTCCCATCTCTTGCATTACATTATTCGCCATTTTACTCTCGTTTTCCTTTCCCCCACTTCTAAAATGATTTTTGAAAAGATTTGCCATTTCTTTCGCCCCTCTTCCGTTCATCTTCTTTGTTTGCTTTTTGTTTGCCCATACGTTGGTGTGCTTGCCTATCCTTATGGCTCAACCAAAGAACATTGATCCTCACTTTAGGAGGTTGGAAGAAATTGATAATAATGTTAGGAGCTTCATGTCTTTACAATTTGAGCATAATAGTTTCTTTAAAAATGAGCTTAAGGACCAGAAAAATTTTATGGAGTACATGAATACAGAGCTCGATGATATCTAAGGAATTTTGTGGTTTGAAATCTAAGTTTTCTCATCTTGAAAATTTAGTAGGCCAAATTTCCGATAAACAAGTAGTAAACAAGATGGCCGCTAAACCGGAATCTTTAAATAATAATGAAGATCTTAAAGCGATTGATGTGACTCCTATTGAATTTTTGTTTTCCAATATAAATCTTGATAAATATGGGACTGGAGATGAGTCAACTATAGTTAAAAGGCATCCCAATGATTCGAAGTTTTTAGATCTTGATGCAAAAATTGATAAAAGTGAGATTGGAGAGGTCAAAACTTGAAGTAGCAATGAACCCACTCTTTTGGATTTCAAGGATTTTAATTATGATAATTGTTCTTTGATAGATTGTATTTCCTTGTTGCAATCCATGTTGAATTCTCCTCAAGCTTATAATCAAAACAAAGCTTTTACTAAACACATCGTTGATGCTATGATGCAATCTTTTGAAGGAAAGCTTGAATTGGAAGTTTCATCCCTAGAAAACTTTATGATGAGCGGGAACCTACTATTAAGATTAAGATTAAAGATTATGAGTGCCATGCTTTGTGTGATTTGGGTGCTAGCATTTCCACGATTCCAAAAACTTTATGTGATGTGTTAGGTTTCCGTGAATTTGATGATTCTTCTTTAAATTTGCATCTTGCTGATTCCACTATTAAGAAACCTATGGGAAGGATTAATGATGTTCTTATTGTTGCAAATAGGAGTTATGTGCCCATAGATTTCATTATTATTGATATAGATTGCAATCATACATGTCCTATTATTCTTGGTAGACCTTTCCTTAGAACGATTGGTGAAATTATTGATATGAAAGAAGGGAACATTAGTTTTCAATTTCCGTTTACGAAGGGCATGGAACACTTTCCTAGAAAGAAAATTAAATTGCCTTATGAATCTATTATGAGAGCTACTTATGGATTGCTTACCAAAGATGACAATACATAGATCTATTTGTATTTTTATGCCTAGCTAAGGGCGTTAAACAATAGCGCTTGTTGGGAGGCAACCCAATTTTATTTTTGTTTTTTGCTTTTTGTTCCTATTTTTCTTTGAATAATTCATCTAGCCTCTGGTTAGATTTGATTTTTTGTTTTAATTAGTGTTTGTCCCAAGTAAGACCTTTGGGATGACTTACGATGATATTTGATTTGATCTTGCTGAAAAATAGAAACTTCTGCGTCCAGGAAAACAATTATCATTTTTAACAGAAAGGCGATAAAATACTGATTCTTTTTGAAAAAGATTATGAAACAAAGTTCCCAAGTTGTCCTAATTTTTCAGTATTTTTGGAGTAACAGAAGTATTCGAGAGTTACATATTACTACAGATTGTTATATTTTTGACAAATTTTGTTTTCTATGTGTCGTTTGCTTATTTTGATGAATCTATGGGTAGTATCGGGGGGAATGAACCATGGAAAAGATGGAATACAGTAGATATTACACCAATATAAATAAAGAATGAGTTCAAAACTGTACCAAAAGTGGTGATTTATTTTCTTATACTAACGGGGCTTATGAGATTTTCTGTTGAGTTTTGTGTTGTGAAGGTTTCAAGTTTGGGGTAAGGACTTAATGGACTATGGAATTAAGAGTGGCAAGAGCCTAAGTTTGGGGATGCCCAAGGCACCCCAAGGTAATATTCAAGGACAACCAAGAGCCTAATCTTGGGGATGCCCCAGAAGGCATCCCCTCTTTCTTCTTTGTCTATCGGTAACTTTACTAGAGGCTATATTTTTATTCACCACATGATATGTGCTTTGCTTGGAGCGTCTTGTATGATATGAGTCTTTGCATTTTAGTTTGCCACAATCATCCTTGTAGTTGATACATCTCCGACGTATCTATAATTTTTGATTGTTCCATGCTATTATATTATCAACCTTGGATGTTTTATATGCGTTTATATGCTATTTTATATGATTTTCGGGACTAACATATTAACCTAGAGCCCAGTGCCAGTTTCTCTTTTTTTTCCTTGTTTTAGGGTATCGCATAAAAGGAAAATCAAACGGAGTCCAATTGACCTGAAACTTCATGGAACTTATTTTTGGACTAGAAGAAGCCCACGGAGTATCGGAGATGGACCGGAAGAGTCCCGGGCTGCCCACGAGGGTGGGGGCGCGCCCACCCCTTGGGCGCGCCCCCTGCCTCGTGGACAGCCCAGAGATCCACCGACGTACTTCCTCCTATATATATCCATATACCCTAAAAACTTCGGGGGGGGGGAATAGATCGGGAGTTCCACCGCCAGAAGCCTCCGTAGCCACCGAAAACCAATCTAGACCCGTTTCGGCACCCTGCCGGAGGGGGGAATCCCTCTCCGGTGGCCATCTTCATCATCCCAGTACTCTCCATGACAAGGAGGGAGCAGTTCTCCCTCGGGGCTGAGGGTATGTACCAGTAGCTATGTGTTTGATCACTCTCTCTCTCTCGTGTTCTTGAGGTGGTACGATCTTGATGTATCGTGAGCTTTGCTATTATAGTTGGATCTTATGATGTTTCTCCCCCTCTACTCTCTTGTGATGAATTTAGTTTTCCCTTTGAAGTTATCTTATCGGATTGAGTCTTTAAGGATTTGAGAACACTTGATGTATGTCTTGCCGTGCTTATCTGTGGTGACAATGGGATATCACGTGATCCACTTGATGTATGTTTTGGTGATCAACTTGCGGGTTCCCCCCCATGAACCTATGCATAGGGGTTGGCACATGTTTTCGTCTTGACTCTCCGGTAGAATCTTTGGGGCACTCTTTGAAGTTCTTTGTGTTGGTTTGAATAGATGAATCTGAGATTGTGTGATGCATATCGTATAATCATACCCACGGATACTTGAGGTGACGTTGGAGTATCTTGGTGACATTAGGGTTTTGGTTGATTTGTGTCTTGAGGTGTTATTCTAGTATGAACTCTATGATAGATTGAACGGAAAGAATAGCTTCATGTTATTTTACTACGAACTCTTGAATAGATCGATCAGAAAGGATAACTTTGAGGTGGTTTCGTACCCTACCATAATCTCTTCGTTTTTTCTCGGCCATTAGTGACTTTGGAGTGACTCTTTGTTGCATGTTGAGGGATAGTTATATGATCCAATTATGTTATTATTGTTGAGAGAACTTGCACTAGTGAAAGTATGAACCCTAGGCCTTGTTTCCTAGCATTGCAATACCGTTTGTGCTCACTTTTATCATTATTTACCTTGTTGTTTTTATATTTTTAGATTACAAAAACCTTTATCTACTATGCATATTGCACTTGTATCACCATCTCTTCGCCGAACTAGTGCACCTATACAATTTACCATTGTATTGGTTGCGTTGGGGACACAAGAGACTCTTTGTTATTTGGTTGCAGGGTTGCTTGAGAGAGACCATCTTCATCCTATGCCTCCCACAGATTGATAAACCTTAGGTTATCCACTTGAGGGAAATTTGCTACTGTCCTACAAACCTCTGCACTTGGAGGCCCAACAACGTCTATAAGAAGAAGGTTGTAGTAGTAGACATCAAGCTCTTTTCTGGCGCCGTTGCCGGGGAGGTTAGCGCTTGAAGGTATATCTTTAGATATTGCAATCGAATTTTTTGTTTCTTGTTTTAGCACTAGTTTTGTTTATAAAAGAAAACTACAAAAAATATGGAATTGAGTTTGCCTCATACGCTTCATCTTTTTAATATCTTTCATGAGTATGATGGAAAGGAAAATTGTGCCAAAGTGTTAGAAGAAGAATGCATTAAAATGTTTGGCACTGAATCTTTGGATGATGAGCATGATTGCAATATTGTTAGTATGAATTCCTTGAATATCCATGATGCTAATGATATGCAAAGCCACAAGCTTGGGGATGCTATGTTTGATGAAGATGATATTTTCTCTCCCTCAAGTTTTGATGTGCAAATTTATTATGATGAAAGCATGCCTCCTATCTATGATGATTATTGTGATGACATGTATGCTTTAGAGAATAATGATAACAATGAAACTTGTCATCTTGATTTCAATTTTCAATCCCATGATAGTTATTTTGTTGAGTTTGCTCCCACTACTATTCATGAGAAGAAATTTGCTTATGTGGAGCATAATACAAATTCTATTCTTGTAGATCATGAAAAGAATGCTTTATGTGATGGTTATATTGTTGAATTCATTCATGATTCTACTAAAAATTATTATGCGGGAGGAATATATGCTCGTAGGAATTGCAATAATATCAAGTTTCCTCTCTATGTGCTTAAAATCTTGAAGTTATGCTTGTTTTGCTTTCCCATGCAAGTTGATTCTTGTTCCCACAAGTTGTTTAATCACAAAATCCCTATGAATAGGAAGAGGGTTAGACTTAAATGCGCTAGTCATATTCTTCATGATGCTCCCTTTATGTTACAATTCTTATCTTTTATGTGAGCATCATTGAAATCATCATGCCTACCCTGGGGCGGTAAACGATAGCGCTTGTTGGGAGGCAACCCAACTTCATTTTTGTTCCTTGCTTTTTGCTCCTGTTTAGTAATAAATAATTCATATAGCCTCTGGTTAGATGTGGTTTTATGCTTTTAATTAGTGTTTGTGCCAAGTAAAGCCTTTAGGATCTTCTTGGGTGATTGTTATTTGATCTTGCTGTAAAAAACAGAAAGTATGCGCTCATGAGAATACTTTTTATTTTTTTACCAGAGAGCGATAAAATACCAATTCCACTTGCAGTAGATTAATAAACAAATTGCCTAGGACTTCCAAATTTCTCAGGATTTTTGGAGTTACATAAGTATTCGAATCCTGCAGATTACTACAGACTGTTCTGTTTTTGACAAATTCTGTTTTCTATGTGTTATTTGCTTATTTTGATGAATCTATGAGTAGTATCGGAGGGTATGAACCATAGAGAAATTTGAATACAGTAGATAGTACACCAATATGAATTTAGAATGAGTTCACAACAGTACCTAAGTGGTGATTTATTTTCTTATACTAACAGAGCTAACGAGTTTTCTGTTAAGTTTTGTGTTGTGAAGTTTTCAAGTTTTGGGTAAAGATTCGATGGACTATGAAATAAGGAGTGGCAAGATCCTAAGCTTGGGGATGCCCAAGGCACCCCAAGGTAATATTCAAGGACAACCAAGAGCCTAAGCTTGGGGATGCCGCGGAAGGCATCCCCTCTTTCGTCTTCGTTCATCGGTAACTTAACTTGGAGCTATATTTTTATTTACCACATGATATGTGTTTTGCTTGGAGCGTCATTTTATTTTATTTAGTTTTGCTTGCTGTTTGAATAAAATACCAAGATCTGAAATTATTAATTGTTAGAGAGTCTTCACATAGTTGCATAATTATTTGACTACTCATTGATCTTCACTTATATCTTTCGGAGTAGTTTGTTGTTGCTTTAGTGCTTCACTTATATCTTTTTAGAGCACGGTTGTGGTTTTATTTTGAAGAAATAAATAAACTCTCATGCTTCACTTATATCATTTTTAGAGTCTCTAAATAGCATCCAAGAGGGATATAATAAAAACTTTCATATAGAGTGCATGGAATACTATGAGAAGTTTGATACTTGATAATTGTTTTGAGATATGGAGATGGTGATACGAGAGTCATGCTAGTTGAGTAATTGCGAACTTGAGAGATACTTGTGTTAAAGTTTGTGATTCCCGTAGCATGCACGTATGGTGAACCGTTATGTGATGAAGTCGGAGCATGATTTATTTATTGATTGTCTTCCTTATGAGTGGCGGTCGGGGACGAGCGATGGTCTTTTCCTACCAATCTATCCCCCTAGGAGCATGCGCGTAGTACTCTATTTCGATAACTAATAGATTTTTGCAATAAGTATGTGAGTTCTTTATGACTAATGTTGAGTCCATGGATTATACGCACTCTCACCCTTCCACCATTGCTAGCCTCTCTAGTACCGCCAACTTTCGGCGGTACCATAAACCCACGAGTTACCTTCCTCAAAACAGCCACCATACCTACTATTATGGCATTTCCATAGCCATTCTGAAATATATTGCCATGAAACTTTCCACCGTTCTGTTTATTATGACACGCTCTGCCATTTTCATTCTGCTTTGCATGATCATGTAGTTGATATCGTATTTGTGGCAAAACCACCGTTCATAATTCTTTCATACATGTCACTCATGAGTCATTGCACATCCCGGTACACCGCGGAGGCATTCATATAGAGTCTTGTTTTGTTCTAAGTATCGAGTTGTAATTATTGAGTTGTAAGTAAATAAAAGTGTGATGCTCATCATTATTAGAGCATTGTCCCAGTGAGGAAAGGATGATGGAGACTATGATTCCCCCACAAGTCAGGATGAGACTCCGGACAAAAAATTAAAAAAAAGAAAAAAACAAAGGCCAAAAAAAGAGAAGGCCCAAAAAACAAAAAAAGAGAGAGAAAAAGAGAGAAGGGGCAATGCTACTATCCTTTTACCACACTTGTGCTTCAAAGTAGCACCATGATCTTCATGATAGAGAGTCTCCTATGTTGTCACTTTCAAATACTAGTGGGAATTTTACATTATAGAACTTGGCTTGTATATTCCAATGATGGGCTTCCTCAAAATGCCCTAGGTCTTCATGAGCAAGCAAGTTGGATTCACACCCACTTAGTTTATTTTTGAGCTTTCATACACTTATAGCTCTAGTGCATCCATTGCATGGCAATCCCTACTCACTCACATTGATATCAATTGATGGGCATGTCCATAGCCCGTTGATACGCCTAGTTGATGTGAGACTATCTTCTCCTTTTTGTGTTCTCCACAACCACCATTTTATTCCACATATAGTGCTATATCCATGGCTCACGCTCATGTATTGCGTGAAGATTGAAAAAGTTTGAGAACACCAAAAGTATGAAACAATTGCTTGGCTTGTCGTCGTGGTTGTGCATGATTTAAATACTTTGTGTGGTGAATATGGAGCATAGCCAGACTATATAATTTTGTAGGGATAGTTTGCTTTGGCCATGTTATTTTGAGGAGACATGATTGCTTTATTAGTATGCTTGAAGTATTATTATTTTTATGTCAATATTAAACTTTTGTCTTGAATCTTATGGATCTGAATATTCATGCCACAATAAAGAAAATTACATTGAGAAATATGTTAGGTAGCATTCCACATCAAAAATTCTGTTTTTATCATTTACCTACTTGAGGACGAGCAGGAATTAAGCTTGGGGATGCTTGATACGTCTCCAACGTATCTATAATTTTTGATTGTTCCATGCTATTATATTATCAACCTTGGATGTTTTATATGCATTTATATGCTATTTTATATGATTTTTGGGACTAACCTATTAACCTAGAGCCTAGTGCCAGTTTCTGTTTTTTCCATGTTTTAGAGTATCGCAGAAAAGGAAAATTAAACGGAGTCCAATTGACCTGAAACTTCATGGAACTTATTTTTGGACCAGAAGAAGCCCACGGAGTATCGGAGATGGACCAGAAGGGTCCCGGGCTGCCCACGAGGGTGGGGGCGCGCCCCCTGCCTCGTGGATAGCCCGGAGATCCACGGTCGTACTTCTTCCTCCTATATATATCCATATACCCTAAAAACTTTGGGGAGGAGAATAGATCGGGAGTTCAGCCGCCAGAAGCCTCCGTAGCCACCGAAAACCAATCTAGACCCGTTTCGGCACCCTGCCGGAGGGGGGAATCCCTCTCCGGTGGCCATATTCATCATACCGATGCTCTCCATGACGAGGATGGAGTAGTTCTCCCTCGGGGCTGAGGGTATGTACCAGTAGCTATGTGTTTGAGCTCTCTCTCTCGTGTTCTTGAGGTGGTACGATCTTGATGTATCGCGAGCTTTGCTATTATAGTTGGATCTTATGATGTTTCTCCCCTTCTACTCTCTTGTGATGAATTGAATTTTCCCTTTGAAGTTATCTTATCGGATTGAGTCTTTAAGGATTTGAGAACACTTGATGTATGTCTTGCCGTGCTTATCTGTGGTGACAATGGGATATCACGTGATCCACTTGATGTATGTTTTGGTGATCAACTTGCGGGTTCCCCCCCATGAACCTATGCATAGGGGTTGGCACATGTTTTCGTCTTGACTCTCCGGTAGAATCTTTGGGGCACTCTTTGAAGTTCTTTGTGTTGGTTTGAATAGATGAATCTGAGATTGTGTGATGCATATCGTATAATCATACCCACGGATACTTGAGGAGACGTTGGAGTATCTTGGTGACATTAGGGTTTTGGTTGATTTGTGTCTTGAGGTGTTATTCTAGTATGAACTCTATGATAGATTGAACGGAAAGAATAGCTTCATGTTATTTTACTACGAACTCTTGAATAGATCGATCAGAAAGGATAACTTTGAGGTGGTTTCGTACCCTACCATAATCTCTTCGTTTGTTCTCCGCTATTAGTGACTTTCGAGTGACTCTTTGTTGCATGTTGAGGGATATTTATATGATACAATTATGTTATTATTGTTGAGAGAACTTGCACTAGTGAAAGTATGAACCCTAGGCCTTATTTCCTAGCATTGCAATACCGTTTGTGCTCACTTTTATCATTATTTACCTTGCTGTTTTTTATATTTTCAGATTAGAAAACCATTATCTACTATCCATATTGCACTTGTATCACCATCTCTTTGCCGAACTAGTGCACCTATACAATTTACCATTTTATTGGGTGTGTTGGGGACACAAGAGACTCTTTGTTATTTGGTTGCAGGGTTGCTTGAGAGAGACCATATTCACCCTACGCCTCCACGGATGGATAAACCTTAGGTCATCCATGTAGCGACCTGACCTCAAACATTCAAGTCTCTGTGCTTTAGTGTCATCCCTGGATCGGTAATGCTGACACACACAGTACTCGAAGGATTTATAACAGAGTAGCAATCACACACTTATTACATCGAATGTCTCAAAAGATAACTTATTACAATAATATGGCTTAAGGCCATCTAATGCGATAACAGCGGAAGGCTTGGAAGATAAGTGAGTCCATCAACTCCAACGGCATAGCTGAGCTGCATGGCAACGACCTAACGAGCCTTACTCCTCGTCTGAAAAGTCTGCAACATAATACGTTGCAGCCCAGGAACGGGTCAGCACTTGGAATTTGCTGGCAATGTAACACAGTAGAGCAAGAACAGAATAATGCTATCACTACATGCATATTTGGCTGGTGGAAAGCTCTATGGTTATAGTTTTGCGAAAAGCCAATTTTTCCCTACAACAAAGGAATAGATTTTAATTTAACAATCATGGTGGTTGAACAAATATTGAGAAGGTAACCCCAACTCAATCCCAATTAAAGTAATTAACAACCCAACAATATTAATTAAGAGTGATGAGATACCTGTGATAACCCAAGTACTAGATACCCAAGATTGTCCATAACCGGGGACACGGCTAACCATGATTAGATTGTACACTCTGCAGAGGTTTGCGCACTTTTGCCCACAAGACTCGATCGCCACCGTTGGATTTCTCGCACTACCTGGTGTTTGAGAAACGGATTACCGAGACACAGTCTTTTAGAAACATTAAGTCTCTACTCCGGGTAGACCATACCAAACCTAAAAAACCCACTACCTGCTGATCTACCTCTTCAAGAGCTTCACGTAACTTACTTAACTATGCTAGAGCCCATAATAGCTTGTGGCTGCACACGGAAGTTTCTAGCATGAATCATCTCAGTTCCCTTTGAGCCTGGGTGGCGATCCATAGGAAGATCACACGGGTTCCCCGGGATTTCCAAAAAAACAGACAACACTGGGTTCCCCAGGTGCCTCAATCCACCCAAATGTTAATTTAAGTTGCCACCTTAAGTTGAACCATTAATTAATAACCTCACATCTGTCACGGATTTCGCTCAAACTCGAACCATGTCTACGAGCATAGCATAGCATAATAATATAAGCAAGCGTAGAAGTAACTCCCAAGGGTTTGATAGTAACAGGGTAATAGGTTCTACCTCAAATGACTACTTCCCAACCCATAAGTTAATGACATCCTAATCATGCAATGTTCGAGGATTGGAACTAATGCATCAAACTGGGTATGAATAGAGTATGATCAATGTGTTACTTGCCTTGCTGACGATCCGCGAAACCTAGAGACTCGTAGTAACCCGCTTCGCACTCCGGGTGTTCTATCGCAAACAAACAATAACATACATAAGCAACAAGCAAAGATGCACAAGCAAAACTCAAATACGAGGGGTTGACCAGAAAGTTCAACTTAAGAACTCCGGTATGCAAAAAGAATCAAATCAAACGGAACAACGATACTCAAACGGCGAAAGAAACAAGATCCGTTTACTAATCTGAACTAAGGTCAAATTTTATCGAAGCAAAAACTTGTGCATGTTGGTTAAATAGAAAGAGGGTCTCGAGACGAAGATCTAGGCGCTTGAATCGCCTGATTCTGACTAACGAGCGAAAAGATAAACAGAAACTAAGATCAGATTAGAAATCACGATCGAAAATAATCGCAGATTAATCCGATAAAAAGAAAACTGACGAACAGACTAACGAACGAACGTTCGTTAACTATAACTAACGGGCGAAAATCATTCGCTAAGACGAACGTACAGACGAACGTCCGCTAAATAGAAGAATCGAGAAAAACCGGCGAACCGATCTAAAAAAACGGACAAGGGGTTTCTAAAAAACCGAACGGTTTAAAAAAAACGGCGGCTCGGGTCCGGCGCGGTACCTCTGGCGAGGGGCTCCGACGAGGCGGGGTTGGGCGGCGGGGCTCGGCGGTGGCGGCGGCAGCAGTCCCGGGTGGCGGCGGCTGGCGCGGGCGGCTATGGGCGGTGCGGGCGGCGGCGGTGGTGTAGTGGTGGGGGGGGTCGGGTGGTGCGTATATAAAGGGGGAGGGGCGACTTGGAGGAGGGGGCAAGGCGCGGCGGAGGCGGAGTCCGGCTCGGACTGCGGTCCGAGCTCGGCGGCGTCGGTGCTCGCGCGCGGGAAGGCGGCGGCGGCTTGGGCCGGCGGCCCGGCTGGGTTCGGCCCAGTCGGCTGGAGATTTTTTTAAACAATTTTGCCGACAGAAATAAAATCCTAGAAAATAAAATAAAAATCTAAAAATGCCAAAACAAATTATCACCGTCTAAATAAAATATTTAGAACAAGATGAACATTTTCTTGGCCCTAAAATGCAATTTCGAAAACGTGCAATTTTTCTAATGCAAATAAAATCCAAATAAAATCGAATAAAAAATCAAAATAAATGATTTTAATATTTTTCCTCCAATATTTCAATTATTTTGGAGAAGTCATATTATCTCCTCTCTTATATTTTAATACGAAATATTTTTCAGAGAGAAAAATTATTAAAATCAAAATTCTCGTTTCATTATTTGATAAGAATCAAATATGAAAACCTGGAAATCCCTAACTCTCTCCGAGGGTCCTTGAGTTGCTTAGGATTTTGAGGATTGTGAAATGAAATGCAATAAAATATGATGTGCATGGATGACCTATGTATAACATTCCAAATTGAAAATTTGGGATGTTACAAACCTACCCCCCTTAAGATGAATCTCGCCCTCAAGATTCGGGTTGGCTAGAAAATAGTTGTGGGTGGTCTCTGAGTAGATCATCCTCTCGTTCCCTGGTGGCTTCTCCACTGATCTTTGCAAAACTTGATAACCTTGCTGCGGGTGACTCGGCTGGCAAACTCAAGAATCTTAACCGGCTTCTCCTCATAAGTCAAATCATCGCCCAACTGAATCGCCTCCAAGGGTACTGTATCTCTTAATGGTATATCGGCCATCTCAGCATGACACTTCTTCAACTGTGAAACGTGAAACACATCGTGAACTCCTGACAATCCCTCAGGTAATTCCAACTTGTAGGCAACTTCTCCCATCTGTTCCAAAACACGATATGGTCCTACAAATCTTGGGGCTAACTTTCCCTTAACTCCAAAACATTTCACTCCTCGCAAGGGTGATACTCGCAGATATGCTTAGTCTCCAATTTCATAGGTTACCTCCTTGAATTTTGAATCTGCGTAACTCTTCTGCCTGGACTGAGCAATCTTCAGTCTATTGCGAATCAATTTAACCTTCTCTTCAGATTCTTTGATTAAGTCTGGTCCAAACAACTGCCGGTCTCCTACCTCATCCCACATCAACGGCGTTCTGCACCTGCGTCCATACAGGGCTTCAAACAGTGCCATCTTCAAACTGGCTTGGTAGCTATTGTTGTATGAGAATTCTGCGTAAGGCAAATTGTCATCCCAACTAAATCCATAATCTAGTGCACAGGCTCTCAACATGTCCTCCAAAATCTGATTGACTCTCTCAGTCTATCCATCCGTCTGCGGGTGGAATGATGTACTGAACTCCAATCTCGTACCCAAAGTCTGGTGTAACTGATGCCAAAACTTTGAAGTAAACTATGTTCCTCTATCTGATACGATAGTCCTTGGAACTCCATGCAGACATACGATCCTGGACATATATATCTTGGCTAACTTCGCACTCATATAAGTGGTTTTCACTGGGATGAAGTGAGCCACTTTGGTCAAGCGATCAACTACTACCCATATAGAATCATATCCTGCTTTGGTCCTGGGCAATCCGGTGGTAAAGTCCATGCCAAGTTTATCCCACTTCCATTCGGGTATCGGCATAGGCTGTAACAATCCTGCTGGCTTCTGATGCTCTTCCTTTACTCTCTGACATACATCACATACGGCTACATACTCGGCGATATCCTTCTTCATACCAGTCCACCAAAAACGTTCCTTCAAATCCAAATACATCTTGGTGTTTCCGGGGTGTATCGAGTATGGTGAGTCATGAGCCTCCTGAAGTATTAAGTTCCTGATCTCTGGGTTATTGGGCACATAAACTCGATCCTCAAACCATAGGGTATCGTGCTCATCCTCACGAAAACCTTTGGCCTTTCCTTTGCTCATCTTCTCCTTTATCTCGGCAATCTCTTTGTCATCCTTCTGAGCTTCTCGAATCTTGCCCAACAATGTAGACTGAACCTCCATTGTTGCAACGAAACCTATTGGAACAATCTCCGATCGAAGTTCCATGATATTCTCTGCTAACTCCTTCGGCAATCCCTTACTTTCAAGGATATTA
Source organism: Triticum urartu (assembly GCF_003073215.2). NCBI lineage: Eukaryota > Viridiplantae > Streptophyta > Magnoliopsida > Poales > Poaceae > Triticum > Triticum urartu. The sequence continues at coordinate 216,396,971 of NC_053022.1, read as the reverse complement.
GTATAACTCTTTCAGCTCAAAGCGTCTGCTACGACATTGGCCTTTCCGAGATGATAGTGTAGCTTCATGTCATAGTCCTTTATAAGTTCCAACCATCTCCTCTGCCTAAGGTTCAACTTCTTCTGTGTGAAGATGTACTTCAAACTCTTATGATCCGTGTACACATCACAACGGTTTCCAATAAGGTAATGTGTCCAAGTCTTCAATGCATGCACTACGGCTGCTAGCTCCAACTCATGCGTGGCATAGTTCAATTCATGAGGTTTTAGTTGTCGTGAGGCATACAAAACAACTCTTCCGTCCTGCATAAGTACACATCCAAGTCCTAAGCGAGAGGCATCGCAATACACTTGGAAATCCTTATGTATATCTGGCAGTGTCAGCACTGGAGCTGTAGTCAAACGTTTCTTCAACTCCTGGAAACTTGCCTCGCAATCTTCTGTCCATTTAAACTTAGTATCCTTCTTCAATAGTTCAGTCATTGGCTTCGCAATCTTGGAAAAATTCTCAATGAACCTCCGGTAGTATCCTGCGAGTCCAAGGAAACTGTGGATCTCGCTAACTGAAGTGGGTGCCAACCATTCAGTGACTGACTGAACCTTGCTGTGGTACACTGCTATTCCTTCCCCTGATATAACATGTCCAAGGAATCCGACTTCCTTCAACCAAAATTCGCATTTGCTAAACTTAGCATACAACTGGTGTTCCCTGAGTTTCTCGAGAACTAATCGCAAATGCTCTTTATGCTCCTCTTCATTCTTCGAGTATACCATAATATCATCTATAAACACCACAACAAACTTGTCCAAATATTCCATGAACACCTTGTTCATCATGCTCATGAAATAGGCAGGGGCATTAGTCCGTCCAAATGACATGACCGTATACTTGTAGAATCCATACCGCGTGGTGAACGTTGTCTTTGGTATATCCTTCTCTCGAATCTTCAACTGATGGTATCCTGATCGCAGATCGATCTTCAAGAACACTTTAGCTCCTTGCAGCTGGTCAAACAGATCGTTGATCATCGGAAGTGGGTACTTGTTCTTAATCGTCCCTTCATTCAAAGCTCGATAATCAACAACCATCCTTAGGGATTTATCCTTCTTCTCAACCAAAAGCACTTGGGCTCCCCAAGGTGATGAACTTCTTCGAATGTAACCTTTCTCTAATAACTCCTTGATCTGTTTCTTAATTTCCTCCAGATGATTCATGGGCATCTGATAGGGTCTCTTGGATATTGGCCTGGTACCTGGCAATAGCTCTATCAGAAACTTAATGTCTCTATCCGGTGGCATGCCCAGTAACTCCTCTGGAAAAACATCTGGGTAATCCTTCACTACAGACACTTCCTCCTGAACAACTCCCGTAAGGGCATTCACTTGGCTCCTCGTAGGCACATGCCTAGATACATACTTAATCCTTTTTCCCTCCGGGGTGGTGAGACAGATCGACTTACTAGCACAGTCAATGCTTCCTCCATACTTCGACATCCAGTCCATACCTAATATCACATCCAATCCTTGTGACTCCAAGATAATTAGGTCGGACGGAAAAACATGTGTACCAATGGTTAGGGGTATCTGGTCGCACCATCGGCTAGCCATGTACTCTGCCCCAGGTGAACTCACTAGGAGAGGGGTCCTAAGGGTTTGGGTTGGTAGTTTAAACTTATCCATGAATCCCCTTGATATGTATGAATGCGATGCACCAGTATCAAAGAGAACAAGAGCGGTAAATGACTTAACCAAAAACTTACCTATTACCGCGTCCGGCTGCTCTTCAACCTCCTCCATGTTAACGTGGTTCACTTGTCCTTTGTTGAATGGATTAGGCTTCTTCCCCGCGCTCCCATTTCTGTTTCCATTCTTTCCTTCGGGGCAATCATTGGCATAGTGCCATGTCTTCCCGCACTTAAAGCAAGTAACTTGACTTCGATCTCTTTTGGAGGGTGTGGCTGGGTTGGAGCGGTTCTGATTGTTGTTAGCTCCATTCCCATTCCCATTCTTAGCACCATTGTGATTACACGATCCTCCTCCAGTGTGGTTGTGACCTCCATGGTTATGAACAAGTCCTCCCAAGTTCGGGGTTAGGCGAGGTTTCTGCTGAGCTCCTGAGTTATACTTCCCTTGTCCGTATTTCCTCTTACGGCTCTCAATCTGCTACTGCTTCCCTTCAATCATAAGCGCCTTATCTACCAACTCCTGGTAGTTGTTGAAGGTTGCTACCATCAACTGCATGCTCATCTCATCATTCAGCCCTTCCATAAACTTCTCTTGCTTCGTGGCATCTGTGGCCACATCATCAGGGGCATAGCGAGATAACTTGCTAAACTCATCCACGTACTGAGCCACAGTACGGTTCCCCTGGCGTAAGTTGCGGAACTCCCGCTTCTTCATCTGCATAGCTCCAGTTGAGACATGAGTTGTGCGGAAAGCTTGCTGAAATTCGTCCCATGTCACCGTGGCTATGGGGTAGGTGACAGTGTAATTCTCCCACCATGATGCTGCTGGTCCATCCAACTGATGTGCGGCAAAACGCACCTTCTCAGCATCAGTGCAACCTGAAGTGGTTAACTCCCTTCCAATCCTGCGGAGCCAATCATCTGCAACTATAGGCTCGGTGCTACTGGAAAACACCGGCGGTTGTAACCTTAGAAAGCGGGCTAGGTTGTCCACTGGTGGCGGGTTGTTGTTGTTGTTGTTGTTGCCTTGGTTCTGAACTAGCAATTGCATCAAAGTATTCTGCTGCTGGATCAACTGGGTGAGCTCCGGCGGGAATGCAAATCCGGGGTCACGTCTCAGAGGCATCTGATGGGTTTAGATGGAAGAGATCAGAATAGAAAAGGGGGTCTAATGAGAAAGCACTACACATATGCACATGAGACAAACACAATCATTTCACTCAATAAATCAAGCAAGGGCATACAAGCGGTCTAGAACTATCGCAAAAGTGCTCAACTACTACTAAATACATGGGGGAATACTAATGATATATGGTGGTCATCTAGAAATTTTGATCGGTGGAAGACTCCATGTTGTCTGCTCCAGCTTCGTCTTCAAAGTCATCCTCACTAGGATCGGAATCGGTGTCGTCGATGATGATGTAGTTGTCCGGGCAAGTGGAATCATCGTCTTCTACTCCTGGTGCTGTTCCTCCCATGAATACTCTGGCTGTTCCTCCCATGAATACTCCGATCTTCTTAACTAGGTCGTCATTCTTCTCCAGTAGTGTCTTGATTTCCTCCTCATATCCATCGCGTGTAAACTTGAGGTCTTCCTCCATCTCGATGATCCTAGTCTTCGCCTTCTTCAAGTCCATCATGTCTGCGCACATCTGGTTCTCCTGACGTCGAATGTGCTGGTTTAACTCCTGGATGAAAGCTGCAATGGATCTATCCTTCTTGGTGCTGATTACTTCCCATTGCTCGTCTCAGTGCCCACATATCTGATAGATAGTGTCTTTGAGTTCCCTGTTGTAGACTTCTCCAATGCGTCGCATGGTGATGTGAGCTGCCATACTCTTTCCTAAACTCCAGGTTGGTGCATCGAAGGAAAACTCTATGGGTTTAGTGACTGACGTGAAGGTCCTTCCTGGAACTTGTACTTGAATCATCCATCGCTCCTCCTTTGGTAAAGTGGCGTTGTATGTCCCGGTGAGGATTGGTATTCCAATGTTCAAGTACCTAGTGACTTCCTTCAGGTGGCGTCCAAATGGTGTGTCTTCATCCGGTAGTGCAAACTTGTTCCTTGCATCCTCCATCCTGAGGAGTAGAAAATGGAGAGGAGTTAGAAATGAGAAGAGAAGTGTGACCTATGGTTTAGCTTTAGTGGTCGTGTCCTACACTCAGCGTGTGCTCTGATACCATCTTGTAGCAACCTGACCTCAAACAGTCAAGTCTCTGTGCTTTAGTGTCATCCCTGGATCGGTAATGCTGACACACACAGTACTCGAAGGATTTATCACAGAGTAGCAATCACACACTTATTACATCGAATGTCTCAAAAGAGAACTTATTACAATAATATGGCTTAAGGCCATCTAATGCGATAACATCGGAAGGCTTGGAAGATAAGTGAGTCCATCAACTCCAACGACATAGCTGAGCTGCATGGCAACGACCTAACGAACCTTACTCCTCGTCTGAAAAGTCTGCAACATAATACGTTGCAGCCCGAGAATGGGTCAACACATGGAATATGCTGGCAATGTAACACAGTAGAGCAAGAACAGAATAATGCTATCACTACATGCTATAACATATTTGGCTGGTTATAGTTTTGCGAAAAGCCAATTTTTCCCTACAACAAAGGAATAGATTTTAAATTTTGCGAAAGAGCCACTTTTCCCCACAAGACTCGATCGCCTCCGTTGGATTTCTCGCACTACATGGTGTTTGAGAAACGGATGACCGAGACACAGTCTTTCAGAAACGTTAAGTCTATACTCCGGGTAGACCATACCAAACCTACAAAACCCACTACCTGCTGATCTACCTCTTCAAGAGCTTCACGTAACTTACTTAACTATGCTAGAGCCCATAATAGCTTGTGGCTACACATGGAAGTTTCTAGCATGAATCATCTCAGTTCCCTTTGAGCCTGGGTGGCGGTCCATAGGAAGATCACACGGGTTCCCCGGGATTTCCAAAAAAACAGACAACACTGGGTTCCCCAGGTGCCTCAATCCACCCAAATGTTAATTTAAGTTGCCACCTTAAGTTGAACCATTAATTAATAACCTCACATCTGTCATGGATTTCACTCAAACCCGAACCACGTCTACGAGCATAGCATAGCATAACAATATAAGCAAGCGTATAAGTAACTCCCAAGGGTTTGATAGTAACAGGGTAATAGGTTCTACCTCAAATGACTACTTCCCAACCTACAAGTTAATGACATCCTAATCATGCAATGTTTGAGGATTGGAACTAATGCATAAACCTGGGTATGAAAAGAGTATGGTCAATGTGTTACTTGCCTTGCTGACGATCCGCGAAACCTAGAGACTCGTAGTAACACGCTTCGCACTCTGGGTGTTCTATCGCAAACAAACAATAACATACATAAGCAACAAGCAAAGATGCACAAGCAAAACTCAAATACGAGGGCTTGACTAGAAAGTTCAACTTAAGAACTCCGGTACGCAAAAAGAATCAAATCAAACGGAGCAACGAAACTCAAACGGCGAAAGAAACAAGATCCCTTTACTAATCTGAACCAAGGTCAAATTTTACAGTAGCAAATACTTGTGCAAGTTGGTTAAACAGAAAGAGGGTCTCGAGAAGAAGAACTAGGCGCTTGAATCGCCTGATTCCGACTAACGAGCGAAAAGATAAACCGAAACTAAGATCGGATCAGAAATCACGATCAAAAATAATCATAGATTAATTCGATAAAAAGAAAAATGACGAATAGACTAACGAACGAACGTTCGTTAACTATAACTAACGGGCGAAAATCGTTCGCTAAGACGAACATACGGACGAATAGAAGAACCGAGAAAAACTGGCGAACCGATCTAAAAAACGGACAAGGGGTTTCTAAAAAACCGAACGGTTTAAAAAAAACGGCGGCTCGGGTCCGGCGCGGTACCTCTGGCGAGGGGCTCCGACGAGGCGGGGTTGGGCGGCGGGGCTCGGCGGTGGCGGCGGCAGCAGTCCCGGGTGGCGGCGGCTGGCGCGGGCGGCTATGGGCGGTGCGGGCGGCGGCGGTGGTGTAGTGGTGGGGGGGCCGGGTGGTCCGTATATAAAGGGGGAGGGGCGACTTGGAGGAGGGGGCAAGGCGCGGCGGAGGCGGAGTCCGGCTCGGACTCCAGTCCGAGCTCGGCGGCGTCGGTGGTCGCGCGCGGGAAGGCGGCGGCGGCTTGGGCCGGCGACCCGGCTGGGTTCGGCCCAGTCGGCTGGAGATTTTTTTTAAACAATTTCGCCGACAGAAATAAAATCCTAGAAAATGAAATAAAAATCTAAAAATGCCAAAACAAATTTTCACCGTCTAAATAAAATATTTAGAACGAGAGGAACATTTTCTTGGCCCTAAAATGCAATTTCGAAAACGTGCAATTTTTCTAATGCAAATAAAATCGAATAAAAAAATCAAAATAAATGATTTTAATATTTTTCCTCCAATATTTCGATTATTTTGGAGAAGTCATATTATCTCCTCTCTTATATTTTAATACGAAATATTTTTCAGAGAGAAAAATTATTAAAATCAAAATCCTCGTTTCATTATTTGATAAGAATCAAATATGAAAACCTGGAAATCCCCAACTCTCTCTGAGGGTCCTTGAGTTGCTTAGGATTTTGAGGATTGCGAAACGAAATGCAATAAAATATGATGTGCATGGATGACCTATGTATAACATTCCAAATTGAAAATTTGGGATGTTACAATCCACTTGCGGGAAATTTGCTACTGTCCTACAAACCTCTGCACTTGGAGGCCCAACAACGTCTACAAGAAGAAGGTTGTGTAGTAGACATCAGCTGTACACACCTTTTGAGAGGGACGACACACATGCATCGTGATTTACTAGAATACTCCATGTGCTTCACTTATATCTTTTGAGCTAGGCAATTTCGCTTTAGTGCTTCACTTATATATTTTTAGAGCACAATGGTGGCTTTATTTTATAGAAATTATTGAACTCTCATGCTTCACTTATACTACTTTGAGAGTCCCTAAACAGCATGGTAATTTGCTTTGCTTACAAATTTAGTCCTAATATGATAGACACCCAAGAGGGGTATAATAAAAACTTTCATATCAAGTGCATTGAATACTATAATAAGTTTTATTCCTTATGATTGTTTTGAGATATAAATATGGTGATGTTAGAGTCATGCTAGTGAGTAATTGTGCATTGCAGAAATACTTGTGTTAAAGTTTGTGATTCTCGTAGCATGCACGTATGGTGAATCGTTATGTGATGAAGTCGGAGCATGATCTATTTATTGATTGTCTTCCTTATGAGTGGCGGTCGGGGACGTGCGATGGTCTTTTCCTACCAATATATCCCCCTAGGAGCATGGGCGTAGTACTTTGTTTCGACAACTAGTAGATTTTTGCAATAAGTATGTGAGTTCTTTATGACTAATGTTGAGTCCATGGATTATACGCACTCTCACCCTTCCACCATTGCTAGCCTCTCTAGTACCGCACAACTTTCGCCGGTACCATACGCCCACCCTATACCTTCCTCAAAATAGCCACCATACCTAACTATTACGGCCTTTCCATAGCCATTCCGAGATATATTGCCATGCAACTTTCCACCGTTCCGTTTATTATAACACGCTTCATCATTGTAGTATTGCTTTGCATGATCATGGAGTTGACATCGTATTTGTGGCAAAGCCACCATTCATAATTCTTTCATACATGTCACTCTTGATTCATTGCACGTCCTGGTACACCTCCAGAGGCATTCATATAGAGTCGTATTTTGTTCTAAGTATTGAGTTGTAATTCTTGAGTTGTAAGTAAATAAAAGTGTGGCGATCTTCATTATTAGAGCATTGTCCCATGTGAGGGAAGGATGATGGAGACTATGATTCCCTCACAAGTCGGAATGAGACTCCGGACAAAATAAAAAAAGACGCCAAAAAAAAAGAGAGAAGGCCCACAAAATGAGAGAAAAAGAGAAGGGGCACTGTTACTATCCTTTTACCACACTTGTGCTTCAAAGTAGCACCGTGATCTTCATGATAGAGAGTCTCCTATGTTGTCACTTTCATATACCAGTGGGAATATTTCATTATAGAACTTGGCTTGTATATTCCAATGATGGGCTTCCTCAAATTGCCCTAGGTCTTCGTGAGCAAGCAAGTTGGATGCACACCCACTTAGTTTCTTTTTGAGCTTCCATACACTTATTGCTCTAGTGCATCCGTTGCATGGCAATCCCTACTCACTCACATTGATATCTATTGAAGGGCATCTCCATAGCCCGTTGATACGCCTAGTTGATGTGAGACTATCTCCTTCTTTTTGTCTTCTCCACAACCAACATATTCTATTCCACCTATAGTGCTATATCCATGGCTCATGCTCATGTATTGCGTGAAAGTTGAAAAAGTTTGAGAACATCAAAAGTATGAAACAATTTCTTGGCTTGTCATTGGGGTTGTGCATGATTTAAATATTTTGTGTGATGAAAATGGAGCATAGCCAGACTATATGATTTTGTAGGGATAAGCTTTCTTTGGCCATGTTATTTTGAGAAGACATAATTGCCTTGTTAGTATGCTTGAAGTATTATTGTTGTTATGTCAATATTAAACTTTTGTTTTGAATCTTATGGATCTGAACATTCATGCCACAATAAAGAAAAAATACTTGGATAAATATGTTAGGTAGCATTCCACATCAAAAATTATGTTTTTATCATTTACCAGCTCGAGGACGAGCAGGAATTAAGCTTGGGGATGCTTGATACATCTCCAACATATCTATAATTTATTGTTCCATGCTATTATATTATCTGTTTTGGATGTTTTATATGCATTAATATGTTATTTTATATTATTTTTGTCTAACCTATTAACCTAGAGCCCAGTGCCAATTTCTGTTTCTCCTTTTTTTCGAGCTTCACAGAAAAGGAATACCAAACAGAGTCCAAACAGGATAAAACCTTCGCGGTGATTTTTATTGGACCAGAAGACACCTAGGAGACTTGGAGTGCAAGTCAGAAGAGCCACGAGGCGGCCACAAGGGTGGAGGGCGTGCCCCTACCTTGGGGGCCCCTCGGTGACCACCCTCACCTAGATCTTCCTCCTATATATTCACATATATTCCCAAACCACCGGAAGCATCCACGAAAACACTTTTCCACCGCTGTAACATTATGTTCCCGTGAGATCCCATCTAGGGCCCTTTTTTGGGATCCTACCGGAGGGGGATTCGATCACGGAGGGCTTCTACCATGTTCTCCTCGATGTTCTTGGAGATCTATCCGATGTAATCTTCTTTTGCAGTGTGTTTGTTGAGATCCGATGAATTGTGGATTTATGATCAGCTTATCTATGAATATTATTTGAATCTTCTCTGAATTCTTATATGCATGATTTGATATCTTTGTAATTCTCTTCGAACTATCGGTTTAGTTTCGCCAACTAGATTGGTTTTTCTTGCAATGGGATAAGTGCTTAGCTTTGGGTTCAATCTTGCGGTGTCCTTTCCCAGTGACAGTAGGGGCAGCAAGGCACATATTGTATTGTTTCCATCGAGGATAAAAAGATGGGGTTTACATCATATTGCTTGATTTTATTCCTCTACATTATGTCATCTTACTTAACACGTTACTCTGTTCTTCACGAACTTAATACTCTAGATGCAGGCAAGAGTCGGTCAATGTGTGGAGTAATAGTAGTAGATGCAGAATCATTTCCGTTTACTTGACACGGACGTGATACCTATATTTCATAATCATTGACTTAGATATCGTCATAACTTTGTGGTTTTCAATCAATCGCACGACAGTAATTTGTTCACCCACAATATTATTTGTTATCTTAAGAGAAGCCACTAGTGAAACCTATGGCCCCCGGGTCTATTTTCCATCATATGAGTTTCCGATCTACTATTTTCCATCATATTAGTTTCCGATCTACTATTTTGCAATCTTTTACTTTCCGATCTATAAACCAAAAAACCCAATAAATATTTACTTTATCATTTGTTTAGTTTTATCTATCTCTATCAGATCTCACCTTTGTAAGTGACCGTGAAGGGATTGACAACCCCTTTATCGTGTTGGGCGCAAGTTGTTTGATTGTTTGTGCAGGTATTGGTGACTTGTGCGTTGTCTCCTACTGGATTGATACCTTGGTTCTCTAACTGAGGGAAATACTTATCTCTACTTTGCTGCATCACCCTTTCCTCTTCAAGGGAAAAACCAACGCAAGCTCAAGAAGTAGAAAGAGTGTTCCACCTGCATTCTCCACTACTCTGGAACGTTGAAGTGATCCATGATCTCTTGGACTATCCTTTGCCGTGTTTCTGTGTCAGCCTTCCGAAACCCCGGCAGATTAATGTTGAGCCTTGCCCTACCAACAAGTCCACACACACTCCTGAACCTCGTGCTTGCTTTATCTAGTTTAGTTGGATACCAAGAATTTAAATCGATCTCGGTTACTTCATATACACCTTTAGGCTAGTGTGTGGGCTTCCTTGGAGCGTTCCTCCGTGTCCTAACCGGAAGGGTAATTGCTGCAGCTCTATCCCGTTCAAGATTACTTGATCCCTCATCATCTGCTGAAGACCTAGGGTTGTCGTAATCAGATGAATATACATCACCTAAAGCATGAGTGCTGTCGCTACTACTCGGCATCTACAGAGAACACATGCGAAACTCAGAAAAGGAGGATAATCATAAAAGTAACAACTTGGTATCAAGCTATCTAAACATGTCATGCCATAATTTAGAAATTGTATTGCTTATTTGTTAAGTTTGTGTGACTCGGGCGCCCCTGATCTGTAAATCTGTAGTAACTTATTAGAACAAATACAACTTATATGTACTAGTTAGGAAGGTAGATAATGAACATATATACGCTCTCTGTTATTTTATAGCCAATTTGGGAACATACGGAACAAAATAGGAAGAGGGATTGTGAGGAAATATGCCTCACCGCGATGGAGAGCAGTAACTAACAGGTTTCTTAATGCAAACCCGGCCAGACCACAGGAGAGGTGAGGGTTACAGGATCGATATGCTCGAGGGTGGCTGGCGAGCAAACGAAGACGGTGAGGCGCAGGCATCTACGTGTTGGGAATGGCATTGGAGGTAGGCCTGGCGCCGAAGAGCGGGCACAGGGCCGGGGTGAGCACGCCGGCGCCGGAGAGGGTTTTTCTTTGGATCCGTGGGAGGGGGAGCTGGCGATGGATATTGGGTGCACTAGTTGAGTGAAACGCGGGCGGGCAGTGGGGGGGTGTTGGCGTCCTAGGTGAAAAGGGTGAAAAATATCCCCGGTCGCCGCACGGAAAGGCTTGTGCAAACGGTTGCCTCTGAGCGCTAATGTGCACAAAGAGAATAATTCCGTTTGAAATGAAGACGTACTAATTTTGAAATGAAGACGTGAGTTCATCGTTTCGCCTCTAAATTTTTCCCACGTTAAGAAATCACCATCATACCACGGGTTTGATTTGCTGGCGCATTTCAGGTCTCGTGTGCTATATTTAAGACATTTTTTGGCATTTATCGTGCATTTTGGCATATAAATCAAATCCTAGCCGGACTGCATTTGCTGTCAAAAGGGATGAGGGTTGTCGTTTGATCTAGGAGCATCCAACGGTGCAGACGTATGATCTGTGGGGTTTGGGTTCTGGCCAATCAGAACACACGACTCAGATCCCGTGCACAGCAAGGGGGGCATCGGCCACGGTTTGGCAGGCAACCACACAGCTTTCGTGAGTGAACCGTGTGCTATTTGAAAACATTTAAATGAACTAACAACATATTTCGTTTGAATGAAAACAAGAGTTCATTGTTTCACCTCCAAATGGTTTTCTAAGTAAGAAATCACCATTGTACCCTATGGTTCGATTTTCTTATGCATTTGAGGTATCGTTTGCTATATTTGAGTTGTTTCAAATAGTCGCAACTACACGTGGGTGCTAGATAGCAAGCTCATTTGTGCGTCACTTTGGGAGTTTTCATTCATTGTTCGAGAAACGGAAAAAATTCAAACAGTTCAGCCACAGGGTGCGGCCAGTGGCGTAAGCCTTGTTGGTATTCTAATTACAGGAAATGCATATAGAGTCCAGAAATAATGAAATCGATGTGTCACCCTGGCGTGCTCTCAGGATCCCATGGAATTTTTTTGGTAAAGATTGGACAAGTTTCAGTGCTCACACCTTCCAAATGGGAGCATCTCACAGAAGGATCATAGTTTCCAAAAGGAGACGCGACACTTCGGACTCCAATCGTCAGTGACTACATCGTTCTGTCTCGATTTTTTTCACGGTAAACAATCAAGTATATACCCTAGGTTTGGTTTTCTGGCCCATTTCAGGTCTCGTCTGCTATATTTAAGTCATTTTTTGCACTTACCTTGCATTTAGTGCATATAAATTCAAAACCGTTCTACATCTACATCTGGGTGTTACTTATCAAAGAAGGTGTACAAATCATTTGTGTGTCGCTTTGCGAGTTTTCATCCATTGTCCGAGAAACGGGGAGAAGTTTCAAACATTTCGGCCACGAGGTGTGGCCACCGGCGTAGGCCTAGTTGGTATTTGAATTACAAGGAATTCAGATGGAGTCCAGACATGATCAAAATCGGTATGTGCCCGTGGCGTGCTCTCACAACACTAGGGAAAATTTCGTAAAGATTGGCACAAGTTTTGATGATCGCTCCTTCCAAACCGTAGCATCTCAAATGAAGGACCATGGTTTCCAAAGGAGACATGTTAATTCAAATACCAATGGCCGGTGACTTCATCGTTTGGCCTCATAAAAATTTCCACGGTACGCAATCACCACTATACCACGGGTTTGATTTTCTAACGTCCTTTAGGTATCGTTTTGATGCGGAGCATCCTTCGATCATCCCCATGTACACTACGACAACTCGCCAAGCCCCAAGTGCCCACATGTTAAGGCCTCAAGCATGCGCCATTGGACCTAACGTGAACTCGCTCCTTTCCGAATCTTCCCATTCTGCATATAAGACATGGATGCTAACTCAAGCGCGAACCTTGTGCATACTCAGGTACACCCAAGGAGACCATGGAGAACCCAAGGACCAAGGCCAATCATGCGCGGAAGCAAAGACGGGAGAAGGAAGAAGGGCCAACTCCTACAGTGGCCGGACATCCGGCCTGACAGCCCGGACATCCGGCCCCATACCCCGGACATCCGGCTACTCCCAAAGCCCCGGACATCCGACCCCTTGCTACCTCTTGATCATGCGTTGGTTTTGCCTTGAAGACGAAAGGGTGATGCAGCAAAGTAGCGTAAGTGTTTCCCTCAGTTTTGAGAACCAAGGTATAAATCTAGTAAGATACAACGCAAAGTCACCTAGTACCTACACAAACAATCAAGAACCTTGAAACCAACGCGATAAAGGGGTTGTCAATCCCTTCATAGTCACTCGCAAAAGTGAGATCTAATAAAGATAGTAAAGTAAATATTTTGGTACTTTTGTTGTATAGATTGGAAAGTAAAGATTGCAAAATAGTAAATGAGGTGTGATGTAAATAAAAGAGATGCAATATAATAAGAAAGAGACCCGGGGGCCATAGGTTTCACTAGTGGCTTCTCTCAAGATAGCATGTATTATGGTGGGTGAACAAATTACTGCCAAGCAATTGATAGAAAATTGCATAGTTATGAAGATATCTAAGGCAATGATCATGAATATAGGCATCACGTCCGTGTCGAGTAGATCGAAACGATTCTACATCTACTATTATTACTCCACACATCGACCGCTATTCAGGATGCATCTAGAGTTTTAAGTTCATAAGAACAGAGTAACGCATTAAGCAAGATGACATGATGTAGAGGGATGAACTCAAACAATATGATATCTCCTCCTGTCTTGTTTCCCTTTCTTTCTTTTATTTCTCTAGGCCTTCAAGGGTCACCTTGTGCCTCACTCGTACATTACAGATGCGCTAGCCGCACTCTTCATACCTGGGGGCTTCTTTCACAAAAGATTAAGTTATTTTCCTGGGCCTCACGCCCAACACATGTGTTATACTTCCGCATGTACCTTTTTTCACCATTATATGCATCGATATGACTTAAGTTTTGGCCAAGCTGGTTGCCTGGCTCTTGTATTTATGCCCTACGTTCCCGTTAATTCGGCTAGGGCATAAGGGGAGCACCTCTGCGATTGTTACCGCCGGGTCAGCCGGACATGTACCTCAGACTGGGTGAAGCCGAAAGCTAGCGTTCTTAAGGGAATATTCGGTCGGTGAACAAAAGATGACTTTTATTATTCATATCTACCCCCAGATGATTTTTCTGCGCTTCTTATCGCAGTTCGGACATGCACTTTAGGGCATGCTTACCTAGGGAAAGGAACCCTTAACGGAACTATTCTCCTTGGAAGATGTTTCTTACTACCCATGTAATATAACATAACTAGTTGGGCACTTGTCTAATAAAGCACTAATGACCCATACGCCTGGTCTCCACGCATGCCCCGGTTCTTACATAACCGAGAGGGTATTCGGATACACTCCGGACTGTCGGGTCCCGAGGTTGAAGCGAAAAGGTCTGCCACGACAAACGATCTACAATCCGGCTAGAAGGCATTATACATGTCACTTTAAAATTACATAGTCAATTTGACTGGTTGAATTCCTCTTCAATACCATCCAATAGGCTGTCTAGTCTACAGTCCTGTTGGGAATACTTTGCAGCCAATTCTACTTGGCTGTACACTAAGCTCACAGGGATCTCCTTCCCATCGGGCCCCACTGGTCCGACTTCGGCCATGTGGTTTGGGTCATCCTTCATGTACCATGTCTTCACCATCGCCCAGGCTTCCCTAGCGCCCTGACGGCAGGCCGATATCTTCCATAATCGGAAGCGCCGCCGCACTCCCTTTAGCTTTTTTGCAAGCTCTCCAAGGCCTTCGGGTATGGAGACGGATGGCCACAAGGCCTGGGCGACGCCTTGCATCACCTGCCGAACTCGTTCGTGCAGCTGTGAGAGCTCGGGAAGAAGGTCACCCGTTGAACCGGGCATTTCCTCGGCAGGACGACCTGTTAGCATACCTATAGACATAACTCTGTCAGCCAGCTTCCTCACCTAACTCTTTTTCAAAGTTCGTTCAAGCACTTACTAAATATGCCGCGTCGAAGCCGCCGATTTTCCTTAACAGAGTCCGACAGTTGGGCACGAACATCTTGTAGTTCCACGCCCAGCTTGGTGTTGGCATCTAGGAGATCATTTTTCTCCTGCCTCACCCTCGTAAGCATGCTCTCACCAGCCTTCAGCTGGCGTATGAGCTGTTGCTTATCCGGATTTACTCTAGCGTCATCTGCAATTTTATCATCAGATCTGCATATACGTCGCATTCTATATGATACTTATCATTCAAAATATATGTTACCAGAGGGGGTCTCTTTGGGCTCCCCTGCTGCGGCCAGTGCGGCCTGAAGTTGGGCTTTGCACTCTTCCAGCTCCTGGGACAGTTGAGTATTCTTTTCTATAAGAACCTACATAACAAATGATCCTTAAATCAGTTATCCTAACTGTTTCAAGTCTCAGGGGCTACTGATATATATAATCATCAAATTTTCTCACCCGTATGTCTTTTACATACTGCTCCGTGGCTCTGGCTAGACCATTTTGAGCGGCACGGAGGTGCGCGTCTCCCGAGTTGAAGGCATCCAATTCCTCTTGGGAGAAACAAGCGTCATGAAGGACAGTCCGGCGACGCCTCTGGTTCATGGCACTTTCCACCTCGGAATTGGTGGCGAACAGTTTGTCCGCATCCTCTGTCGGAGGAGCACCCGGCGCATGCCTCGTATTCTTTCCCGCCTCCGAATCCGGCCTTGGAGCCTGGCTGGTGGAGGCGCGATTGGTAGCCTCTCCGAGTATAGTCCGGCGAGCGCTCTTTTTCCTGAAAGACGCATGGGCGTTAGTATGCCTCTGAATAATGGCTTACAATAAAGACGGCGCACCGTACCGCTGCGCCGGTGTCTCAATCCGGACTGCGGGTCTTTTCAGCCCGCCTGGCCTCGTGGCCCCTTGTTGGCTAGTTGCCAGAGGCTCGGCCTTCCTCCCCGAGGACCTCCCCTGCAAAACACGGCTGTTATACGGCAATCAAAAAAGCGCAAGGACGGATCCCTTTTTGAACTGCTGGGACTTCGGTCTCAATCACCTATGAGGCTGGAACTAGCCCAGGGTAATCGGCCGTAATGGCCACCAAAGCATTGTCATTACTCGCTTGGTAAAATACCCCATCGATCAGCTCCACAGATATGTCCAGATCCTCCTGGGAGGCCGAGTCAAGGGACCGTCCAGGGTCCTCGGGTTGTGGAGGAGGGTTGTTTATCTCCTTTACAGCCTGGCGTAGCTCCTGCGATGAAATCGCTAGAATGAATACTTAACTACGGGAATACTAAATGGATGGGCGATAAAAAGTCTCCGCTTACCCAGCTCAGAGGATTGTACATAGAAAATCCGCCCTTCGGGTTGACATGAAGGAATTCCTCCTCTTCTCCCTTGTACAAAGTGGATAAGATCTTTATTAGATCAGCAGCCGATCCCGGCCCTTTGCGGCCGTGGCGGGTGGCGTCATCCTCCCCGTTGAAATCCCACATGGGGTGGCCTCTATACAGAAGCGGCTGCACCCCCCGCGTGATGCATGTGGCCATGACCTTGATCATGGTCAATCCGGATCGAGCTAAAAAACCTATCCAGCTCATCAGGTAAAGAATGTCCCTATCATCTTCCTCCAGGGAGCTCCGTGGACGCCAGCTCCGGCGCTTCTTCAAAGGGGCGTTTTCGAACTCAGGAAGGCCGATCCGAATAGGATCCGGGAGGGGGACGTCTTCTATATAAAACCATTCTGAAGGCTAGTCTTCGGACGTCTTCTTTGGGGTACCGGACAGGTATCCGGTCCCGGCAACACGCCACACTTCGGCTCCGCCCACTTGATATATTGACCCCTTCTGAGAATGGGGCACAAGGCAGAACAACTTCTTCCACAGAGCGAAATGAGCCTCACAGCCCAAAAACAACTTGCAAAGGGCTACGAATCCCGCGATATGCAGCAGGGAGGCAGGCGTAAGATTGTGCAACTGGAGGCCGTAGAACTCCAGGAGCCCCCGGAGAAATGGATGAATTGGAAATCCGAGCCATACCCGCTCTCCCTTGGAGGGATTGGGAAGGCTCTCCACTTGCTCTCCGCCATTATAGGTGGCGAGCTCGGCTCGAACCGGGACCATGCACACAGGGGGAAGAAATCCCTTGGACTGAAGCATCACTAATTTGCTGTGCGGGACTGAACATCTCTCCCAATCTCCAGGCTTGGAGGTAGGGGTGCGAGAGGAGGAGCTGCGGTGACCGGCCATGATGGAATGGATATCTGTCGGGCGCACTCCGATGAAGGCTCGCCAAGGGAGGATGGTGTGATTTGGATCTGAATCCTCGTCTTTTTAAATAGGCGGCTCATTCACACAGCTAGGGGGGTAAATGTGAAAACACCCTGGCTCTTCATATTCGCTCGACACATGGAAAGTGGCCATTATTGGGCGTGGAAGCCAAGGAGTGCAACATTCGCAAGAAACCGGACATTATTTCGACAGGTACACAGAATTCGGAGAGGAACCCGCCTTGCAATGCCGAAGACAATACTGCGCGCCGGACTCATCGTTATTGAAGCCTGGTTTGGGGGCTACTGAGGGAGTCCTGGATTAGGGGGTCTCCGGACAGCCGGACTATATCCTTTAGCCGGACTGTTGGACTATGAAGATACAAGATTGAAGACTTCGTCTCGTGTCCGGATGGGACTCTATTTGGCGTGGAAGGCAAGCTAGGCAATACATATATGGATATCTCCTCCTTTGTAACCGACCTTGTGTAACCCTAACCCTCTCCGGTGTCTATATAAACCGAAGGGGTTTTAGTCCGTAGGACAACAACAATCATACCATAGGCTAGCTTCTAGGGTTTAGCCTCTCTGATCTCGTGGTAGATCTACTCTTGTACTACCCATATCATCAATATTAATCAAGCAGGATGTAGGGTTTTACCTCCATCAAGAGGGCCCGAACTTGGGTAAAACATCGTGTCCCCTGCCTCCTGTTACCATCTGGCCTAGACGCACAGTTCGGGACCCCCTACCCGAGATCCACCGGTTTTGATACCGACACCCATATTTTTATCCTCGATGGCAGCAATACAATACGTGCCTTGCTGCCCCTACTGTCACTAGGAAAGGACACCACAAGATTGAACCCAAAGCTAAGCACTTCTCCCATTGCAAGAAAGATCAATCTAGTAGGACAAACTAAACCGATAATTCGTAGAGACTTGCAAAGATATCAAATCATGCATATAAGAATTTAGTGAAGAACCAAATAATATTCATAGATAATCTTGTTCATAAACCCACAATTCATCGGATCTCAGCAAACACACCGCAAAAGAGTATTACATCGAATAGATCTCCAAGAACATCAAGGAGAACTTTGTATTGAGAATCAAAGAGAGAGAAGAAGCCATCTAGCTAATAACTATGGACCCGAAGGTCTGTGGTAAACTACTCACGCTTCATTGGAGAGGCAATGGTGTTGATGTAGAAGCCCTCCATGATCGATTCCCCCTCTGACAGATCGCCGAAAAAGGCCCCAAGATGGGATCTCACGGGTATAGAAGGTTACAGAAGTGGAAAATTGGTTTCGTGGCTCTCTGCGTTGTTTCTAGGGTATAAGAGTATATATATAGGCGAAAGAAGTACGTTGGTGGAGCTACGAGGGGCCCACGAGGGTGGGGGCGTGCCTACCCCCCTGGGAGCACCCTCCTGCCTCGTGGCCACCTCGTGGAGTTCCAGACTTTGACTCCAAGTCTTTTGGATTGCGTTCGGTCCAAGAAAGATCATCGCAAAGGTTTCATTCCGTTTGGCCTCCTTTTGGTATTCCTTTTTTGCGAAACTCTAAAATAGGCAAAAAAATAGAAACTGGCACTAGGCCTCCGGTCAATAGGTTAGTCCCAAAAATAATATAAAAGAGCATATTAAAGCCCATTAAACATCCAGAACACATAATATAATGGCATGGAACAATAAAAAATTATAGATACGTTGGAGACGTATCAAGCATCCCCAAGCTTAATTCCTGCTCGTCCATCAGTAGGTAAATGATAAAAACATAATTTTTGATGTGGAATGCTACTTATCATAATTATCAATGTAATTTTCTTTATTGTGGCATGAATGTTCAGATCCAAAAGATTCAAAACAAAAGTTTAATATTGACATAAAAATAATAATACTTCAAGCATACTAATAAAGCAATCATGTCTTCTCAAAATAACATGGCCAAAGAAAGCTATCCCTACAAAATCATATAGTCTGGCTATGCTCTATCTTCATCACACAAAATATCTAAATGATGCACAACCCCGATGACAAGCCAAGCAATTGTTTCATACTTTTGATGTTCTCAAACCTTTTCAATCTTCACGCAATACATGAGCGTGAGCCATGGACATAGCACTATGGGTGGAATAGAATGGTGGTTGTGGATAAGACAAAATGGAGAAGATAGTCTCACATCAACTAGGCGTATCAACGGGCTATGGAGACGCCCATCAATAGATATTAATGTGAGTGAGTAGGGATTGCCATGCAACGGATGCACTAGAGCTATAAGTGTATGAAAGCTCAACAAAACAACTAAGTGGGTGTGCATCCAACTCACTTGCTCACGAAGACCTAGGGCATTTTGAGTAAGCCCATCATTGGAATATACAAGCCAAGTTTTATAATGAAAGATTCCCACTAGTATATGAAAGTGCCAACATAGGAGACTCTCTATCATGAAGATCATGGTGCTACTTTGAAGCACAAGTGTGGAAAAAGGATAAGAGCATTGCCCCTTCTCTCTTTTTCTCTCATTTTTATTTCGTCCTTTCTCTTTTTTTATGGCCTCCTTTTTTCCCTTTTTTATTTTTTGTTCTGAGTCTCATCCCGACTTGTGGGGGAATCATAGTCTCCATCATCCTTTCCTCACTAGGACAATGCTCTAATAATGATAATCATCACACTTTTGTTTACTTACAAGTCAAGAATTACAACTCGATACTTAGAACAAAATATGACTCCATGTGAATGCCTCCGGTGGTGTACCGAGATGTGCAATGAATCAAGAGTGACATGTATGAAATAATTATGAAGGTGGCTTTGCCACAAGTACGATGTCAACTACATGATCATGCAAAGCAATATGACAATGATGAAGCGTGTCATAATAAATGGAACGGTGGAAAGTTGCATGGAAATATATCTTGGAATGGCTATGGAAATGCCATAATAGGTAGGTATGGTGCCTGTTTTGAGGAAGGTAAATGGTGTGTTTATGGTACCAGCGAAAGTTGCGCGGTACTAGAGAGGCTAGCAACGGTGGAAGGGTGAGAGTGCGTACAATCCATGGACTCAACATTAGTCATGAAGAACTCACATACTTATTGCAAAAATCTATTAGTTATCGAAACAAAGTACTACGCGCATACTCCTAGGGGATATATTGGTATGAAAAGACCATCGCTCGTCCCCGACAACCACTCATAAGGAAGACAATCGAAAAATAAATCATGCTCCGACTTCATCACATAACGGTTCACCATACGTGCATGCTACGGGAATCACAAACTTTAACACAAGTATCTCTCAAATTCACAACTACTCAACTAGCATGACTCGAATATCACCATCTTCCTATCTCAAAACAATCATAAGGAATCAAACTTATCATAGTATTCAATGTACTTTATATGAAAGTTTTTATTATACCCATCTTGGATGCCCATCATATTAGGACTAATTTTATAGCCAAAGCAAATTACCATGCTGTTATAAAAGACTCTCAAAATAATATAAGTGAATCATGAGAGATCAATAATTTATATAAAATAAAACCACCACCGTGCTCTAAAAAGATATAAGTGAAGCACTAGAGCAAAATTATCTAGCTCAAAAGATATAAGTGAAGCACATAGAGTATCCTAATAAATTCCGATTCATGTGTGTCTCTCCCAAAAGGTGTGTACAGCAAGGATGATTGTGGTAAAATAAAAAGCAAAGACTCAAATCATACAAGACGTTCCAAGCAAAACACACATCATGTAGTGAATAAAAATATAGCCTCAAGTAAAGTTACTGATAGACGAAGACGAAAGAGGGGATGACTTCTGGGCATCCCCAAGCTTAGTCTTTTGGTTGTCCTTGAATTTTACGTTGGTGTGCCTTGGGCATCCCCAACCTTAGGCTCTTTCCACTCCTTATTCCAAAATCCATCAAATCTTTACCCAAAAACTTGAAAACTTCACAACACAAAACTTCAACAGAAAATCTCATGAGCTCCGTTAGAATAAGAAAATAAACCACCAGTTAAAGGTGATGTAATGAACTCATTCTTTATTTATATTGGTGTTAAACCTACTATATTCCAACTGCTCTATGGTTCATACCCCCCGATACTACTCATAGACGCATCAAAATAAGCAAACAACACACGAAAAACAGAATCTGTAAAGAAACAAAACAGTCTGTATCAATCTAGAGATTTCCGTTACTTCTGTAACTCCAAAAAATCCAAAAAATTAGGACGACTAGGATAAAAAGTATATTGATCTACTGCAGTTGGAATTGGTATTTTATCGCTCTCTGGTAAAAAAATGATAATTATTTTCGTGATCGCATACTTTCTGTTTTTATCAGTAAGATCAAACAACAATCACCCAAAAAGATCCTAAAGGCTTTACTTGGCACAAACACTAACTAAAACATAAAAAACACAATCATAACAGAATCTAGATGAATTATTTAGTACTAAACAGGAGCAAAAAGCAAAGAACAAAAATAAAATTGGGTTGCCTCCCAACAAGCGCTATCGTTTAATGCCCCTAGCTAGGCATCTATAATTTTAATGATGCTCACATGAAAGATAGCAATTGAAACACGAAGGGAGCATCATGACGCATATGAAAATAACATATAAGTCTAACATACTTCCTATGCATTGGCATTATATAATCAAACAAATTATCAAGACAAGCAAAAACTAGCATATGCAAGGAAGGAGAAAGAAACAATAGCAATCTCAACATAACGAGAGGTAATTTAGTGACACGAAAATTTCCACAACCATATTTTCCTCCCTCATAATAATTACATGTAGGATCATAATAAAATTCAAAAATATAGCTATCACATAAAATATTCTCAACACGATCCACATGCATGCAAAGTTGACACTCTTCCAAAATAGTTGGATTAACATTAACTTAAGTCATGACCTCTCCAAACCCACTTTTATAAAAAAATCATAAGATTGAACATTCTCCAAATATGTGGGATCTAAAGTTGACACTCTTCTGAAACCACTTTCAATATTATTGCAAACATTATTATCAATCTCATATTCATCATGGGGTTTAAATAAATTTTCAAGAGTATAAGAAGAATCACCCCAATCCTGATCATTGCAACAAGTAGTAGACATAGCAAAATTAGCATCCCCAAGCTTAGGGTTTTGCATATTAATAGCACAATTGATATTAATAGAATTTATAATAACATCATTGCAATCATGCTTTTTATTCAAAGATCTATCGTGAATCACTTTATAAAGCACTTCATCACAATTTCCAGATTCACGGATTTCAAGCAAAACTCCATAAAGATAAACTAGTGCACTCAACTCACTAGCAATTGGTCCATCATAATTGGATCCTTTAAAAAGATTAGCAAGTGGATGGGGATCCATAAACTTTTAGCAAGCAAAGATGCAAGCAAATAGAAGGCACATCATAACACAAGAGCGAACGGAAGAAGGGCAAATCTTTTCGAAAATCATTTTAGAAGTGGGGGAGAGGAAAACGAGAGGCGAATGGCAAATAATATAATGCGAGGGAGAAGAGTTTATGGTGGGTACTTGGTATGTCTTTACTTGGTGTAGATCTCCTCGACAACGGCACCAGAAATCCTTCTTGCTACCTCTTGAGCATATGTTGGTTTTCCCTTGAAGAGGAAAGGGTGATGCAACAAAGTAGTGTAAGTATTTCCCTCAGTTTTGAGAACCAAGGTATCAATCCAGTAGGAGACAACACACAAGTCACCTAGTACCTGCACAAACAATCAAGAACCATGCAACCAATGCGATAAAGGGGTTGTCAATCCCTTCACGGTCACTCGCAAAAGTGAGATATAATAAAGATAGTAAAGTAAATATTTTTGGTATTTTTGTTGTATAGATTGGAAAGTAAAGATTGCAAAATAGTAAACGAGATGCTCTATAAATAAAAGAGATGCAATATAATAAGAAAGGGACCCGGGGACCATAGGTTTCACTAGTGGCTTCTCTCAAAATAGCATGTATTACGGTGGGTGAACAAATTACTGCCGAGCAATTGATAGAAAAACGCATACTTATGAAGATATCTAAGGCAATGATCATGAATATAGGCATCACGTTC
Organism: Triticum urartu; assembly: GCF_003073215.2. Classification (NCBI taxonomy): domain Eukaryota; kingdom Viridiplantae; phylum Streptophyta; class Magnoliopsida; order Poales; family Poaceae; genus Triticum; species Triticum urartu. The sequence continues at coordinate 216,373,805 of NC_053022.1, read as the reverse complement.
GTGTCAAGTAGATCGAAACGATTCTGGATCTACTACTATTACTCCACACATCGACCGCTATCCAGCATGCATCTAGAGTATTAAGTTCATAAGAATAGAGTAACACATTAAGCAAGATGACATGATGTAGAGGGATAAACTCAAGCAATATGATATAAACCCCATCTTTTTATCCTCGATGGCAACAATACAATACGTGCCTTGCTGCCCCTACTGTCACTGGGAAAGGACACCGCAAGATTGAACCCAAAGCAAAGCACTTCTACCATTGCAAGAAAGATCAATCTAGTAGGCCAAACTAAACAGACAATTCAAAGAGACTTGCAAAGATATAAAATCATGCATATAAGAATTCAGAGAAGAACCAAATAATATTCATAGATAATATTGTTCATAAACCCATGATTCATCGGATCTCGGCAAACACATCGAAAAGAGTATTACGTCGAACAGATCTCCAAGAACATCGAGGAGAACTTTGTATTCAGAATCAAAGAGAGAGAAGAAGCCATCTAGATAATGACTATGGACCCGAAGGTATGTGGTAAACTACTCACGCTTCATCGGAGAGGCAATGGTGTTGATGTAGAAGCCCTCCGTGATCGATTCCCCCTCCGGCAGATCGCCGGAAAAGGCCCCAAGATGGGATCTCACGGGTACAGAAGGTTGCGGCGGTGGAAAAGTGGTTTCGTGGCTCTCTGCGATGTTTCTAGGGTATAAGAGTATATATAGACTAAGGAAGTACGTCAGTGGAGCTACGAGGGGCCCATGGGGGTAGGGGCGCGCCTACTCACTCTAGGCGCGCCCTCCTGCCTCGTGGCCGCCTCGTGGAGTTCCAAACTTCGACTCCAAGTCTTCTGGATTGCATTCGGTCAAGAAAGATCATTGCAAGGTTTCATTCCGTTTGGTATTCCTTTTTCGAGAAACTCTAAAATAGGAAGAAAAAAACAGAAACTGGCACTAGGCCTCCGGTTAACAGGTTAGTCCCAAAAATAATATAAAAGAGCATATTAAAACCCATTAAACATCCAAAATAGATAATATAATAGCATGGAACAATCAAAAATTATAGATACGTTGGAGACGTATCACCCCTTCGCCTGGATATCCGACCTCGCCTATCCAGAGAGCATCTGTTCAGGCCGAACTCAGCCTGGACATCCAGCCAAGGCCCGGACATCCGGCTCTTCATGAGCCGCCGGACATCCGGCCTCTAGCCCGGACATCCGGCGCCTGTCTGCGCACAGTGAACAGGCCAAGGGCCCATGTATCCCTCCTCTCACTTACCCCTTCGTGGGCTAACGCTAAATATAGACCCCCTCCTCCTCCTAGTTAGGGTTAGCGTGTGTTAGCTCATTTTTGAGATAGAGCTTCGCTCATCCATCTGGATCTACTCCATTGCGAGGGACCGTTACCTCTTCGGAGAAGATCCACCTTGGACTCAAGACTCCTTCATGGGAAGACCCCTCAAGACCTCCTCACGAAGAAGAACCGATTACCTTTGTATCATCCCTTGTTGATCGTGGATCTTGTATCTCTTTGTGTTTCGAGGATCTAGCATATGTGTGACCGTATCTTATTGGTTTGAGTGATTCTCTCGTGTTTTCCCTCGTGTTTCTCCTCGTGTTCTTCCCGTTCCTCGTTGGTATCCGCTCCTTTCGTGAAAGATCGGCCATCTAGGGTTCCACCCTACATCATCTTGGATCAGAGCAAGGTTGATCACGAATTTGGAGCCCCTACCCCCTTGTTTTCTAGCCTTATTTTATTGATTTCGTCCTAAATTCAAAAATTCCCCACAAAAATAGCCCCCAATTTTCTTGTGATTTGTTGGTTTTGATGATGTTTTGTTGATTTTGATCCATGGATTCGTTGTGTCTTTAGTAGATCTAGCTTCTCCCCACTTTTCCCCACCTTTAATCCACAAAATCCATCAAATTTTACCTCCGAAATCATCAATTTCCGCCCCAAATCGAGTTTCGAAGTCCAAATCCCGATCTGGAATCGTCGGGCCGGACATCCGGGCCTCAGGCAGGACATCCGGGCCCCAAGCCAGACATCCGGCTCCTGGAGCACAAAATTTGAACTGTTCTGGACATCAGCCCCCGGATATCCGGCCCCTGACCCAGGATGTCCGACCCCTGGGATTTCAGCCTCCCGTGTTTCACTGTTTTGACCATAACTAATTCATCTGAATTCCGATTTTGACGTTATTTAGCTTGTTTTGAAGCTATTGACACCCTTCATCCCACAGAAATACCACCAACATCATTTGACACCATCAAATTTTGGAACTTTCGCATCTTTGCCTAGGGCTCCCACCATATCGTCCGCAAAACCATCATAGCCTTCCACGACCTAACCAATTTTCTTCCCCTTAGCATTTGAGGTTGTTTGAGTTGTGACTTGAGTATCCTAAGGTGTTTAGGCTACTTCGAGACGGTTGCTTCTTGATCAACCACTACCATAACTTCCGCCACCCCAACTTAACCCAATTTTGTTTGTGTTGTGAGTTGTGTCTCCTAAGGTGTTTCGGCTACTTAGGGACTGTGCTTCCACCTCCGACACCGTGTATAGTCGACCACCTTACCCTCCACTTCCGCATTGCGTCTCAAAACCCATCATTGCATTTCCGCAATCCCATTGAGCTTCTACAACCACCACCGCATTCCCGCTACCACCATTTGACATTTGACATTTGCGATTTTGAGTTCGCGGTTTTTCCATTTCCTAAGGTGTTTCGGCTAATTAGGAATGGTTCTACATCAAGAACACCGCCACTCATCATCGCCAAGGACAGTAACCTTGATGACATCCATTGTATATTTTCCTTACCATTGCATTGATAACCCCTAGCCCATTTTGCGTCACTTACCTATCGAGACTAGCCTTTGAGTATTGATGGCAATGTTACTTGTGCACATTAGTGATCTACACCATCCATTGCATACATACATACCATACCATGTTGGTATCATCATATCATCTCGTGTGCCACAAAGATTGTTCCCGTATATACACAATTGCTATCTTGGTTTGTGCATTTTGCATTGTCGCCATATACAAAAAAAAGAATAAATCTTTTAAGCAAAGAAAAAGAGAGCAAAGAAGCTTGTAAGCAATAGCCATAGCATCATACCACATTGCATATAAGATCATCTTGGATCATCTTGAGAGGAACATCGGGAACCATATATACATATCATAATTGGGATAGAAGTCGTTGCATATTTGTCTCCTATAGGTTATGCATAAGTGTCTTATCCGCCTATTGAGCAATTGTGCTAGCGTCTCTCCAGAGTTGTGCAACAAGAGCATTTTCCGTGAATTCCACATTTTTGTGAACATTCCTTGGTTGCACGACCCCATTTATCTATACGTGTGTGTGTGTGTGTGTGTGTTTCCGTGTGCCACATATTGCTATTTGTCTACTTGTTTCACTTGTCAATTTTTGAATCTCTTTCAACATTATTGACTCTTGCTAACATTTTGCGTCAAAATTTTGTGCCTCTATCCTCCCCGAGCTCCACCATAAGCCTTATTTGTATAGGTGTGAGAACTCGATGAGATTGGTACCAATTGTGCTATTTCCTTGCTACATCTTTGAGTGATCATTGATCCATTTTCAACATCGATCAAGGTACATTTGGTATAGTTCTTCTCTTTCTCACACTCATATTTGCTCGAGTCTTGTGATGGATAGGGAAGGCATTTCAACCCTGGTCTTCCACAACAACGATGGCGTGTACAGCTACAAAAACAAAACTCCCCACTTTGGACTACAACAAGCAATGCAAGTCATCGACAACATCACCACCGACTTACGACATTCCAAAGCAAGGAGAAGGGACTACTTTGACAACAAGCTTTCCGCACAAATGGAGGAGCAAGATGCAAGGATGGAGGAGATTCGGACCTTGTTGATCAACTGTTCTTCCCCTTCATCAACCTCAAGGCGACGACGAGCAAGTCGATCATCTACGGAGTGCCCAAGCGATGCAAGTGCAAGTCGTCCACGTCCACATCTACATGGCGACCATCATCACATTCGTGATCCACATCGTCATGAAGAGCAAGTCACCTCCAAGCAACATGTGCGCGATGATGAACACCATCGAGCTCAAGTACAACAACAACACCATCAACATGAAGATGCTCAAGATGAGCCTACCTACAAGTCCCAACAAGCTCTACATCAAGTTAAGGCCAAGCTTCCTGAGCAAAAGAGAAGACCGCAAGACGAGCACCACCATGAGGAAGCTACCGCTACCACCACCACTTCGACATCTTCGCCAAGTGTTATCAAGGCATCTTCGCCTTTGGATGTAAGGCATCTTCGCCTACTTCCCATGAGTTCGCCTAGATCGACATCTTCAACAACAAGGCGACCACCTACAAGTGAGGGCGACACTTCCATCTTCGGAATCCCCTCAAGGAAGATGGCCGAGAATGGGAATTTCCCTTTGGTCATGGAGATGAGCTACGAGGTGCCACATCATATGGGCCTCCAACAACAAGGCGGCGACAAGAAGGTCGAGCTAGGTCTATCCCCTTCAACTACGGCGACGAGCATGAACCTCTTCAACAACATCAAGACAGCGCCCATATTGGAATCGTACTCCGCGTCAAGCTACGAGACCGCACATGAGACATTATCTTTGGTCTCTGAGGAGAGTGATGTTTTCCCACATCCTAATGCATTCATCTTTGGAGGCATTATGGATGAGGAGGTTGAGCATGGGACTATCCCTTCAACCAAGGCGGCGATAGGAGTTGAGCTTGGAGACATTTGCACCTACATCTCTCTGACACCCACACATGACGAGATGACGAAATTCCCATGTGAGGAGAGCCACCACCACATGAGTGACATGAGTGACTGCACCATATGTGACATTGAGTGCATTTCCTATGAGAGGATGAGTGTGACCACCACTAGCCCCGCACATGAGAGCATGCCACACATCCTATGTGAGGTTGAGAGCCATTTGAGTGACTCCACCGACCATATGAGTGAGAGCATCTTACCGGGAGTGAGTGAGCCACAACACCGAGTGAGTGGGATAGTTGACATGGCATGTGAGGCCACTATGAGTTCTAATGACTTACCCTCTACTCCGAGTGTGTTTTCTTTGGTGCTAGGTCTCCTACATGACTACATGCCTATCCTCGACGAGTCCATACCTCCAATGGAGACAACGACGGCCATGGTGGAAGAAGATGCACCCCCACATGGTTCCATCAAGATGAAGATGACAACGAGTGGATCTTCGACACCTCACCTACAACACATGAGCGATGCTCTAAAGGTAACATAGGTGATGGTGCTTCTCTTGTTCCACTAGTGGACTATCTCATAAATGATTGCTTGCATGATGATGATCACCTTATGGATTCACCACATAATATGTCTTCTATATGATTAGATATGCCACCTATTTATGATGAATATGATGATGAGCATGTTGATTTGCCTAGTTGTGATGCTATGCCCCATAGGATATCATGTGAAAATTCTATTGGTCACATCATGTTCGATAATCCTTTAAACTTGTCATATGCTATGAGTGAGATCTTCCATATTGCATCATTTCAATCACAACATAGTAACTATGCATGCCCCATTAAAATAAATCCCATTTTCACTTATGGCATAGATGACGAGATGATGGTCATTGGCTTTTATTTTTCATGCGATGATATTGCCATGCTTCCTTTACATGATTTGCGCAATTCATCTACTATGCCATGCCATGAACACATTGCTTCAGATATGCATGGCTTTAAATGTTGTCAATATTCTCCATGTGATGTTTCCACTAATGCTCATGAGGAGACCCCCCATAGTTTCCTCATATATATTAGGAGATTTTGATGCATTTCACACTTTGCATAATTCCCATGATTGTGTGCACCATATGCATTCAATGAATAACAATGCTCTATATATTTCTCGTGATGCATTACACAAATTGAGTTTCCATTATACTATACATAAAAATAAACCTGTCATGATGGATGACATGTTTCTATATCACGCATCTCATTTATTTGAGCATTGGCTATTTTGTGCTAACCAACACATGCACGTGTGCATCATGATGGATGATGATGTAGGGTGGAACCCTAGATTGCCGATCTTTCATGAATGTTGTGGATCCCACGATGAACAAGAAGAACACGAGGGGAAACATGAGGGGCAATCACAAAGGGGAACACAATTGAAATACTCAAACCAACAAGTATGATCACACATGCGCTAGATCCATGAACACAAAGGGAGATACATGATCCATGATCAACAAGGGACGATACACAGTAACCGGTTCTTCTCCAAAGGAGGTCTTGTTGGGGCCACCCAAAAGGGGGTCTTGAATCGAGGGGGGTCTTCTTCGTAGAGGGGCCGCGGTCTCTCTCGAGGAGTAGATCCGATGTGGATGAGCGAGGCTCTATCTCTAATATGAGCTATCACAACGCGGACCCTAACTAGGAGGAGGAGGAGGTCTATTTATGGTTTTAGTGCAAATGGGGACGAAGTGAGGGGGTACGCGGGCCTCGGGCACGAATCCTGCGCGCAGACAGGTACCGGACGCCCGGTGGGTAGCGGTCGCCCGGTGGCTCATGGGCGTCCGGACATCCGGTGGCTTCCGGACTTCCGATGGTTCTGGCTCGGTTGAGTGGGCACCGGATTTCCAGAGTTGACCGGTCGTCCGGTCGCCGGTCGTCCAGTGCCGTCGGTCTTTCGCTGATTTGGCTCGGGTGCGGTGACACCGATCGTCCGGTCCGGGCCGGACGTCAGCTCGCTGGAGCTCGGCTGGGGCTTCCGACTCCGGACATCCGGTCCCAACCGGTCGTCTGGTGGCTGTAGCTTCGTTGGCCTTCCTTCTTCATGACCTTGGCGCTTGGTGTCCTTGTCACCTTGTCCGATGGGTGTAGCTGCTCTGTGGCTCTCCTCCAAGTACCTGATCACAAATAGTGTTTCCGCTTAAGGTAGTAGCCATGTCTCATGTATAGAAAGTGGTAGTTCAAAGAGGAGCGAGTTCAGCTTATCTTCGATAGCCTTTGCTCGTGCCCTTGTCATTGGTCCAAGTGGTGTCGTGGGACACGTAGGTAGGTCCATGGGCATGATCTTGGGATGCTCCGCATCATCTCCCCTCCCTTGGGAAAGATCCAACCTCAGATCGAATTCTTCATCACCATGGTAGGGCGAGAGATCCTTGACGTTGAAGATGTCGCTCACGTTGTACTTGTCGCGTGGGAGGTTGATCTTGTAAGCGTTGTTGTAGTAGCGTGCAAGCACCTTGAAGGGTCCATCCGCTCGTGGTAGAATTTTGGACTTGCATACGGTGGGGAAGCAGTCCTTGCAAAGGTGTAGCCACACAAGATCACCAATGTTGAATACCATGGGGTGCTTGTTGATGTTGAGCTTGGTCGCAAGTCGTTGTGCTTAGCGCTCGATGGTGTGCCTTGTATCTTCATGCACCTTCTTGAGATGGTTCACACGTGCACTTGCGTCCTTATTGATGCGCTCTTGTAGTGGTAGAGGAAGAATGTCCAATGGTGACAATGGGTTGAATCCGTAGATGACCTCGAAAGGGGACTTGCCGGTAGTTGAGTGTCTTGCGCGGTTGTAGGTGAACTCGATGATAGGTAGACACTCCTACCACTCCTTGATGTTCTTCTTGATTATCATGCGAAGTAGAGCGGAGAGTGTGCGGTTGGTCACCTCCGTTTGGCCGTCGGTTTGTGGATGGTAAGCTGTGGAGAAGAACATCTTGATTCCTAGCTTGGCGCATAATGTTTTCCAAAACTAGCTAAGGAACTTGACGTCGCGGTCCGAGACTATCGTCCTTGGCACTCCATGTAGACGAAGTTTTTCCCTACAAAAGAGATTGGCAACATGTGAAGCATCGTCTATATTTTTGCAAGCAATAAAATGTTCCATCTTAGAGAATCGGTCCACAACAACAAATACCGAATCCTTTCGATTTCTAGTTCTAGGAAAACCAAGAACAAAATCCATGCTAATATCTTCCCATGGTTGGAACTGTATTGGAAGGGGCATAGAGACCATGAGATTGAGCTTTAGACTTAGCTTTGCGACATGTAGAGCATCGGTTGGTGAAGAGGTTGACATCGCGAAACATCTTGGGCCAAAAATAGTTCTTGGAGAGCGTAGCAAATGTCTTGTCGCGTCAAAAATGTCCCATTAGTCCTCCTCCATGAGATTCCTGCAAAAGCAACAAACAAAGAGAAGACTCGGGGATGCAAAGTTTGTTAGCTCTCATAAGATAACCTTCTTTGATATAATAGCGATCCCAAGAGGTATGCGTCAAACACTTGGCATAAGGAATAGCAAAAGTAGGATCATGCGCATACAAGTCTTTTATGTGCTCAAAGCCAACGACATCCAATTCAAGTTGACTAACAAGCATGCATATGCGGGAAAGAGCGTCTGCCACAACATTTTCCTTACCTTTGATGTACTTGATGATATAAGGAAATGACTCAATGAATTCACTCCACTTAGCATGACGCTTGTTCAACTTAGTTTGACCCTTAAGGTATTTAAGTGTTTCATGATTGGTATGAATGAAAAATTCATGAGGGCGAAGATAATGTTCCCATTCACGCAAGACTCGCACTAAAGCATAGAGCTCTTTGTCATAGATAGGGTAATTGAGCTGCGCTCCAGAAAGTTTCTCACTGAGTAAGCAATGGGGCGCTTCTCTTGCGTTAACACACCTCCTATGCCATTACCACTAGCATCACAATGAATCTCAAAGGGTTTGTCAAAATTGGGTAAAGCAAGCACGGAGCAAGAGTAAGCAAATTCTTAAGCTAATTGAATGCGGTATCTTGCGATGGCCCCCAAAGAAAGGATGCATTCTTCTTGCTCAAAGCATGCAAAGGTGAAGCAATGGTGCTAAAGTCCTTCACAAATCTATGGTAGAAACCGGCTAAACCAAGGAAGCTACACACTTGATGCAAGTTGGTTGGTTGTGGCCAAGTTTTAATAGCATTGATCTTAGAGTCATCAACATGATCACCCTTAGAGGAAACAACAAAACCCAAGAAAACGAGCTTATCAACACCAAAAAGGCACTTTTCCATGTTAGCATAGAGACGCTCTTTTCGAAGAATTTGCAAAACGGTTCGAACATGGGTGACATGATCTTTGAGAGATTTTCTATAAACAAGGATATCGTCGAAGTAGACCACAACAAACTCACCAATGTAAGGGCGAAACACATGATGCATACGACGCATGAAAGTGCCCAGTGCTTCGGATAAACCCATAGGCATGACTAACCACTCATACAAACCAAACTTTATTTTGAAAGCGGTTTTCCATTCATCACCCTCTTGTATGTGGATTTGATAGTAACCACTTTTAAGATCAATTTTGGAAAAAATAGTGGCACCGCTAAGTTCATCAAGCATATCATCAAGGCGTGGAATGGGATACCTATAGCGAATGGTGATAGCATTGATAGGTCTACAATCGGAACACATGCGAAAGCTGCCATCTCTTTTTGGCACAAGAATGACCGGGACGGCACAAGGACTCAAACTTTCACGCACATGTCCATGGTCTATGAGATGCTTTACTTGCCTTTTATTTCTTCGGTTTCTTCGGGGTTGACGCATTATGGAGCTTTGTTTGGAAGAGGTGCTCCGGGGATGAGGTCGATGCGGTGCTCGATGCCTCGTAGTAGAGGTAGACCCGGAGGTAGTTCGTCGGGGAAAATATCTTGGAATTCCTGCAAAAGAGAAGACAACACTAATGGTAGAGTGTGAGAGGTGTTAGCTTTTGGTGCATCGTCCTTGCACAAAAGGACATAGTGCATGACACTATACAGGTTCTCACACACTTCTCTTATCTCACTTTTGGTGGAAAATAGAACTAAGTTCTTCTTTTCGCTCATTGTGGAGGCACTCAATTTGGGGTTGTGGCACTCACTTTCTTTTTGGTGGTTCGCTCTCTCACTATTCTCTCCATGATGGGTGGCTTGCTTATCGGCGATCACTTGGCTTGGAGACATAGGGCAAAGTATGTACTCCTTTCCTTTCATCTTGAAAATGTAGTGGTTTGTTCAACCATTGTGGATGACACCTCTATCAAATTGCCATGGTCGTCCGAGAAGAAGGTGGAAAACGGTCATTGGAACGAGATCACACTCCAAAGTTTCTTCGTAAGCTCCGACTTTGAAGGAGACTTGCACCCTATGCTCGACTTGAATAGTACCCGAGTCGCTTAGCCACTGAACTTTGAAGGGATGTGGGTTCTTCGTCTTGGGCAATTGGAGCTTGGGGCAAAGTTATTCACTTGCTAATTTATGACAACTCCCTCCATCGATGATGACCTTGACAGACCTTCCATTGATGCCGGCCTTGGTATGGAATATGTGGCATCTTTGGTCTTCTTCTTGGTGGTGTTGAAGATTCAAGACCTTGGAGACAACGAGAGCGGGACTTGAATCTTCGTCGCAAAAGACTTGTTCCTCTTCAACGTTCACTTGCCGGTGCATGTCGACTTGCTCAAGTGCTTCCGTTTCTCCTTCACTCATGGAGTCATATGTACCATCGTCGTTGAGGATCGTGGTTCGCTTGTTGGTACACTCAAAGGACTTGTGGCCTCGGCCTCCGCATGTGAAACATTTCAAGGAACTTGTCTTGACGGTCTCATCAGTTGGGGCAGATGATGATGAAGCTCTCGGCTTGAAGTTTCTCATAGTAGGAGGATGACTTGAGGTTGTCAAAGCTTTCTTGTAACTCGACTTGTCGATGTTGCTTGTAGAAGGCTTGGTTGATGTAGAAGGTGTTGGAGTCGTTGAAGCTTTGGTGTTGGAACAACCATAGGACTTGGATGATAACTTGGCATACTTGAAGTCATCTTGCACTTGACGTTCTGCTTTGGTAGCTTGATGCACTAGCTCGATGAGGTTCGAGTATGGTTGGAAGTCGGCGATCTTCTTGATAGGATGATTAAGTCCAATCAAGAAACATGCCATAGTTTGCTCATCATCTTCCATGACATTGGCTCGTATCATTGCGATCTCCATTTCCTTATAATATTCTTCAACGCTCTTGGTTCCTTGCTTGAGTAGTTGGAGTTTCTTAAAGAGGTCGCGGTTGTAGTAGATAGGCACGAAGCGTGCTCTCATGACATCCTTAATTTGCACCCAAGTAGTGATGGGTGGTTCACCTTTTTCTTCTCGGCGCTCAGTGACTTGTTCCCACCATATGAGGACATAGTCTTGGAACTCAAGGAATGCGATCTCGATCTTATTCTCTTCTTCATAGTTGTGCAAGTGGAAGATTTTGTCGACCTTCAATGCCCATGAAAGGTACTCTTCGGGATCATTGCTTCCATTGAACTTGGGCATGGTGAATTTTAGCTTGTCGTAGCGTTGCTCTTCATTGTGTTCGGGACGGGGATGATGACATCCTTGATGAGGAGGATCGTCTCTCATAGCTTGCTCTTGTCGTGGAGGATTTCCAATGTCTTGTTGCTCTTGTTGAACTTGGTGTTCTTGGCGAGCTTGTGGAGGAACTTGTCGAGCTTGACGTTGCACGTGAGCTTGATATATTCGTTCATGAACTTCATCACGGAGTGCTTCTTGATGTTCATGAGCTTGTCGGCCTCGGTTGCCTAGGGCTCGACTTGATTCTCGGAGGGCTTGTTGCGCCTCAAATGCTTGAGCTTCTCGCAATTGTTGCTCTTGACATTGTGCCTCGGCATCTTGTGCTTCTTGGTGTAGACGCGCTCGCTCTTCCTCTTCATGTTGGCGTTGTCGTTGCCGTTCTCGTGCTTGCGCAAAGGTAGCTTGGTTTTGACGATGTCGTTGTTCTTGAGAGTTGTTGTCGTGTAGAGGGTTGCGGTTGGCTTGACGATCTTGGCGTGCGGCATGTCAAAGAGTATTGGATGTCGGTGTACTTGAGCCGGAGATGGTGTAGTCGGATTGTCGACTTGAGCGGCTCCGTCTTGATGAGGATGAAGTGGAAGAAGAGCGGTTGATCAACAAAGCACGAATCTCGTCCATTCTTGCGTCATTCTCTTGCTTGTGGTCATTGATCTTGTGGTGAAAGTAGTCACTTGTACGTTGCTCGGAGAGTCGCAAGTCGGTGGCGAGGTTGTCGATGCGTTCACTCATTGCTTGTTGCTCTTAATGCAAAGCACGTTGTGCACCAAAGAGGTGGATCTTTGTGACGTAGGAGTTCATGTCGTCTTCTTGACCGATGAAGAGTGGGTTGGTAGAAGTACTTGGCCTATCCATCATTCCAAAGGAAATATGTGAGTGGTAGAAAGAGAAGAACGTATACCAAATGTACATTGATCGATGTTAAAGATGAATCAAAGATCACTCCAATGTGGAACAAGGAAATAGCACAATTGGTACCAATTCTTGTCTGTTTCTCACACCTACACAATTAAAAGCTTATGGTGGAGCTCGGTTAGGATGGTGGCACAAAATTTGATGCAATTGTTAGTGAGCTTCAATAATGTTGGAATTTTTTTTGCAAGTTTGCAATGCAACAAGTAGACCAATAGCAAAATGTGGTACACGGAAACACACACGCAAGGAGATGAAATGGGTTCGTGCAACCAAGGATGAGCCAAAATGTGGAGTCCACGAAAATGCTCTTGTTGCACAACACTAGAGAGACGCTAGCACGATTGCACAATAGGCGGATACGAAGACTTGTGCACAACCTACTAAGCAAAAATGCAACTTCTTCTATCCCGAGTATGCTCTATGTATGGTATTCCGATGATATGATCCAAGATGATCTAGTATGACAATCTTAATGTTGTATGATTCTATGGTTCTTGCTTAAAAGCTCTTCACTTATCTTTCCCTTTTGCGTAAAAGCTTGTTTGGCTCTTTGTGTTTGAGCTCTTTTCTCATGCAATGCTTCACGAACCAAGATAGCAATTGAGTATGCAATGACACTTTGTGACACAAGAGATGATATGCACCAATGATATGTATGTATGCTATGGGAAGTATGATCACTAATGTGCACAAGTCACGTTGCCGGCAATACTCAAAGGCTAGTCTCGATGGGTAAGCGACGCAAAAGGTAAGGCTATGATGGTTATCAATGTAATGGCAAGAATGATGTATCATGATACCAAGATGAGGTTACCGTTCTTGCTTACGGTATGGTGTCAAAATGGTGGAGAGGTTGTTGTTGATGACACGTCCATGGCGAAGATGAGCGGCGGTGATGTTGATGTCCAACCGTACATAAATAACCGAACCACAATACGACATGGAACCACAACTCAAATTCTCAAAGCACAATGTGTCAAAAACGTATTGGAGTGCGAAATGAGTAAGCAATGGTGGTTGCGGAATGTGGTGGAGGTACGGGGATGTGTATGCGGAAGCGGGGCCAGTTGCTGAAATTTCGAGGGGGGGAATTCATTTTCGTCGGGGTTTTACGGACGTCCGGTGGTTACGGTCGTCCGGCCGTCGGATGTATGGTAGCTGACGGTCATCTGGTGCCTGGGTGAAAATCGGGCATGGGAAGAACAGCTAGAGTTCGTGGAGGAGAGGGCAAAATTCGTTGAATCCGGGCAATTTAGTCGATGCAAAAGGTGGAGATGAAGGGGAAAGCTAGATCAACTCAAGGCAAAGCAAATCCACAGATCAAATCCAACAAAATTTCATCACACCACCAAATCACAAATTTTTTGGGTTATTTTTGTGGGGAATTTTCGAATTAGGGACAAAATCAACAAAAACAAGGCTAGAAACACAATGGGGAGGCTCCGAAATCATGATCAACATGGCTCTAGATACCAAGATGATGTAGGGTGGAACCCTAGATGGTCGATCTTTCACAAAAGGAGAGGATCCCGCAATGAACACGAGGGGAAACACGAGGGGAAATCACAAAGGGGAACACAAGTGAAATACTCAAACCAACAAGTATGATCACACATGCGCTAGATCCATGAACACAAAGGGAGATACATGATCCATGATCAACAAGGGACGATACACGGTAACCGGTTCTTCTCCAAAGGAGGTCTTGATGGGGCCACCCAAAATGGGGTCTTGAATCCAGGGGGATTTTTTCCGTAGAGGGGCCGCGGTCTCTCTCAAGGAGTAGATCCAATGTGGATGAGCGAGGCTCTATCTCTAATATGAGCTATCACAACGCTGACCCTATCTAGGAGGAGGAGGAGGTCTATTTATAGTCTTAATGCAAATGGGGATGAAGTGAGGGGGTACATGGGCCTCGGGCCCGAATCCTGTGCGCAGACAGGTACCAGACGTCTGGTGGGTAGCGGTCGGCCGGTGGCTCATGGGCGTCTGGACGTCCGGTGGCTTCCGGACTTCCGCTGGTTCTAGCTCGGTTGAGTGGGCACCGGATTTTCGGAGTTGGTCGATCATCCGGTGGCTTCTGGACTTCTACTGGTTCTGGATCGGTTGAGTGGGCACCGGATTTCCAGAGTTGGCCGGTCGTCCGGTGGCGTCGGTCTTCCGCTGATTTGGCTTGGGTGCGGTGACACCGGTCGTCCGGTCAGGGCCAGACGTCCGCTCGTTGGGGCTTCAGGCTCCGGACGTCTGGTCCCAACGGGTCGTCCGGTGGCTATAGCTTCGTTGGCCTTCCTTCTTCATGACCTTGGCGCTTGGTGTCCTCATCGCCTTGTCCGATGGGTGTAGCTGCTCCATGGATATCCTCCAAGTACCTGATCACGCATAGTGTTTCCGCTTGAGGTAGTAGCCATGTCTCATGTATAGAAAGTGGTAGTTCGGAGAGGAGCGAGTTCACCTTATCTTCGATAGCCTTTGCTCATGCCCTTGTCATTGGTCCAAGTGGTGTCGTGGGAGACGTAGGTAGGTCCATGGGGATGATCTTGAGATGCTCCGCATCAGATTATGTGTACATATACCATGCACTCACAATTTTTCCTTTGTGTTTGTTTTGTGTAGGTACTCACGTATACTCGTCAACCTCTCAATCCCAAGAGTTGACGTAACGAGCTCTTGAGAGCGAAGATGACCTGGGATCCCATGGACTATCCTTACCACCATTCTCTTCGCGCAACGACTATGAACATCTCTTTTACTTGGCTCTCACACGGCTATGGGCTATATATCACTTGTTCATTTATGCCCATTGTATCTTGTTCACTTTGCATGTTATGCATCTTTACATGATCTTGCCATGCAATTGTGACCCTTGCTTGCATCTACCCATGATTCACAATTATGATACTCCTATGTGTATTTGCATGCTTGGTGGAGATCCTTGTTACTATTACCATGTTTTCCTATGCCACATGCTATTGATGCTTGTTGTGTTGGGAGAATCATGATGTCCCATTGCTATTTACATATGGCCTTTCGCCAATACATTGATGATATTTTTATTATATTTTAATATGGAAAAAGGGATCTTGCTTGGTTTCTTTGAGTCATTTTTTGCACACACATATATATAGTTGCAACTACACGTGGGTGTTAGTAAGATCATTTGTGTGTCGCTTTGCGAGTTTTCATTCATTGTCCGAGAACGGGAAAAAACTTCAAATAGTTCGTCCACAGGGTGCGGCCAGAGGCGTAGGCCTTGTTGGTATTTTAATTTCAGGAAATGCATATAGAGTCCCAAAAATAACGAAAATTATTGTGTCACTATGGCGTGCTCTCATGATCGCATGGAATTTTTTTAGTAAAGATTGGCACAAGTTTTGGTGCTCGCAACTTCCATACTGGAGCATCTCACAAGAAGGATCATAGTTTCCATAAGTAGACGCGTCACTTCGGACTCCAAATCGTCAGTTACTACATCATTCCAACTCGCAAAAAAAATCATGGAAAACAATCGCGGATATACCCTTGGTTTGATTTTCTAGCCCATTTCAGGTCTTGTCTGCTATGTTTAAGTCATTTTTTGCACTTACCTTGCATTTAGTGCATATGAAGTCAGAAACCCTACTACAAGTACATGTGGGTGTTTTAGTTAGGCTATAGTTAGGCTACTCATAGTGGAGAGTATCATATACTAGTATCATGCATATATATGATACTAGTGTATGATGCCACCTTTAATTATAGTGCATAGTATAATAGAGTAGTATCAAATGATCATATGATGAGGACATCAATACCATTGTTATACCCACAGCCCCTACTGCTACATATACTGGACCAATTACTAGAGCTCACGCACGCCAATTAAATTATCAAGTACTTTTATTTCTTGGTAATGATTCTATTGTTCATGAGAATATGATGCTGCCTAAATTGGATACATTTGTTTTGCATACAAATGAAGGGCCTAGCATGGATAAGAGGGATGAACACTGGAGCAAGACCAAGCATGGAGATGATGGCACGCGCAAGGGGAACAAGAACGGAGTCACAAGTGATGATTTCAGGACTTTGAAGCCACCATAAGGAGTGCATGAAGCCTTGGGAGAAATATACAAGATGCCACTTCATAAATTTTGTTCAGAGGCTATTCTAGGTGCTGCATCACCTTATTATTGGGCCAGGCCCATGTAATTTCAAAATGCTTAAGAATAGGCTGTTTTTAGAGTCTGTTTGTGTGGGGAAACAAGAGTTAGGGTTGGTTTCGGACCCCTCATCCAAGGGCCACGAAATTCCCCCCTCTTCCTCCATATATACAACCCTTAGGGCATCGTTTAGACTTTGGGTTTTTCTTAGATTAAACGTTCGCCATAGCTGCAACTTCGCGTACTTCGTTTGTGTTCAACGACCAGACAAAGATGTCACAGAACCCCACCTTGATCAATAAAGCTTTCATCTTATATTCGCAATATCCAGATTGCGTTCTTAGTTTGTTGCTTGTTCTTTGTTTGCTTGCAGGAAATAGACCCTCGTGGTCAGGTTGATCATGCTCCGGCATGGTCAATAACCTCTCGGAAGTTGGTTTAGCGATTTCTAAGGCGCGACGTCTCGCACGTTCGTAGTCGGATCGTCAAGGTCGACTCCCACAGAAAACGATAGCTATCTCATCGAAACATCGGGACACCCTCGCCTCTATAAAGTGGTATCAGATTTCCAGGTTGCTCGGTGAGATTTTACAATTTTTCGTAATTTAGATCGAGTCTGTTCTTCATACCTACAATCCATGAAAAAGCCAAAAAAATTAGGGTTAGTTCATCATATCCGAACCAATCTGAGCCTTTGCATAATCTTTTTAGGGTTTTGCATTGTTGAATTTGCGGTTGCATCATCGTGTCTAGTTGCTGGTCTTAGTGTCTAGTCCTTTAGAGTTTCGAGTTCTGTTCACAAGTTGTCACGAAGTCGTTGCACCATTGTCATCACTGCTGCCATATACCACCATCGTCATCACCGTTGCCATATACCACGTATCCACTGCCATCACGATAATTTGAGTCCACCTTCATCCAAGATTCGCCACCAGTCCGTGTTCCACCGCCCTACATATCTCCGCCACTAGTCCGAGTCCAGTATTTGTTCCTTTGTTTTTGAATTCCAGATCGCACCATACTCCGAGTCATGACAGAGTAGGATTCCCTGTCAGGACACCGATCCTAAGTCACATCGATCCAGCATGTAACACATCATATCACTTTGCGGCCTCACGCACAGTATTCCCACCGGTGCCACCTTACCTGGCCCGGGACCGTTTGCGCCTTTTGGCTCACGTATATGATAGTGTCGCTAGCATCCATATGACAGAGCACCCGGGCCGACATGACTAGTCGTGAATCCAAAGTGGCACTAACTTACAGGGGTAGGCATACATGACCCAGCAACGAACGTGTCGGTCATCAACGTATGAACCCAAGTCATAGCAAGCTACAAGGACTTAAAGGAACAATGCGTGACATTTCCCTGAAGGGACAGACACAGGAACGAAGAAGGACACATGCCGGTCAACCTAAGTGTTCCGGAGCAGTAGCAAGCTACCATGGCTCAATGGAAGCACTAGGAGACACTTCCCGGTAAGAGAGGCTAGCAAGAATAAACAACTAGGTTGTCGGATCCCAGACATACCAAGCATTTCATTCACACACAATATGCTTGATATGTGCAAATACAACATGGCATCACAACAAAACTCTGCGACTCAAAGTATTTATTCATTAGGCTCCGAGGATCCAGACATTACAAACATGGGTCACATGACCCGACATATAGAGCATACAGGCAACAGAAGTATAACATGTCTGAGTACAGACAACTACAAATGGAAAAGGCTAAGAAGCCTGACTATTTACACGACTCTCCCAAGGGTACAAGATTGTAGCTGAGTTAACAAGCTAAACGTCGAACTCCACATGGATCTACTAGTGAGACTGAAGTCTCTCTACAAAAACATAAATTAAGCAAACGTGAGTACAAATGTACCCAGCAAGACTTACATCAGAACTAGCTACATATGCATCAGTATCAACAAAGGGATTGTGGGGTTTAACTGCAACAAGCCGGCTTTGACTCAGTGGCTATCCCAAACTACGTCTGCAAGTAACTCTTTTGAGGTGGCGCACACGAGTCCGCATATTCACCAAATCAATACACTACTATGGATCCGCTCCCGTCTCCCTACGAGAACGCCATCCATAACACTCACGCTTATCTTGCGCATTTTAGAGTATCCACTTTCACTTGTCCATGAACTGTATAAGCAACCCAGAAGTCCTTTACCGCGGACGTGGCTATTCGAATAGATGATCTTAACACTGCAGGGGTGTATTTCTTCACACAACCTCTCGCCACTTACCGCCATGTACACGTCATGT
Organism: Triticum urartu; assembly: GCF_003073215.2. NCBI lineage: Eukaryota > Viridiplantae > Streptophyta > Magnoliopsida > Poales > Poaceae > Triticum > Triticum urartu. Next base: position 216,355,051 of record NC_053022.1, on the reverse strand, counting down.
ATCTCGACAACCTTCAAGCGGAAGCCTGGCGAGGGTGTCGGCCATGACCTGACGAACCACACAAGTCCCTAGTCCAGGTTTATCGCCTATTCAGGTTTCATCCGCAGGGAGTCCGGCCGAGGTTTCCACATATGGCCCCGAACGATGTGAACAGGGTTCTGCGACACCAAACGGGCACCCGGCATACCCGGCCATGTGCCTACCACATCACAGCCCACCCCTCGGGTCAGCATTGCGCACGGCCTCCAGCAACTACAAACACCAGAAACTACTTGCAACTTCTAGATAGAGGACAAGGGCGGCTAATAAGTCGAGAGGGTCAATTAAGGATCCCAATGAGTGGTAGTAGCTGTTCATGGATCACAAACACAGAACTCAGTTCCTAAGGACGGCTTCAATGAGACAACCCACCATGTTCTCCTACATGGCCTCTCACCGCTACCTTTACCAAATCATATTCACACACTTAGCTCTCAACAGTAGGACATGTTCACCACATTCCAATTCATCCCTGATGAATCGGACCTGACTCAACTCTAAGCAGTAGCAGGCATGACAAACAAGCATGAATGAGTAGGCACATCAAGGCTCAAACAACTCCTACTCATGCTAGTGGGTTTCATCTATTTACTGTGGCAATGACAGGTCATGCAGAGGAAAGGGGTTCAACTACCGCAACATGTAACAGTTGAATCGGTGTTGTCCTAATGAAGTAAAAGAGAGCAGGAGCGAGAGAGTGGGATTGTATCAGAATGAACAAGGGGGCTTTGCTTGCCTGGCACTTCTGAAGATAGTATAGTTCTTCATCGGTGTCATCAAACTCATCGTCGGAACCACGTCTATCAAGAGGGGACAATTACCGGCAACAGAGAAGGAAACACAATCAATGCAATGCTCAATATGATGCATGACCAGGACATAGCAAAATGAGTGTGTTAGGCTAATGCAACTACAACCAGGTGGGTTTGAGTCATTTTGAACCAAAGGTTCAATCCCAAACTTAACTTATGAATTTAAATAGTGCCTTATCATGTTTTGCTCTAAACAGCAAGGTTAAGTTGCTTAAACATGCATGAAACCAGTACATATGGACAGATTGGAATTTTCTGATCATTTTTCATATATAAAACTTTGCATTTGGAGTTACAGATTAATTTCTATCATTTTTAGAAGTTTAGAGCATTTTTTGAGATAAATAAATCATTTCTGATTTATTTTAAATCCCGGAAAAGCTTTACTGCGTCAGCATTGCATCAGCAGGTCAACTGTGCGGTCCAGGTCAAACCTGACGTGTGGGGTCCACACGTCAGTGACTAACTAACTAATCTAAGTTAATTAGTGTTAAACTACAACTAACTAAAAATGTTAGTGGAGTTTCAAAATTAATTAAAAACTAAACTAGGATTAGCTGGGGCCAGGGCCCACTTGTCAGCGACCCGGGGGAGGTCAAACCCCTGGTCAATAGGGTCAAACCCGTCAGCAACTCAACGCCGGTGAGGCCAGACACGGTGGAGGGTGTCGGAATCGAGCCACATGGAACCAATTCGGGCGTGGTTTGTTGCGTTCGAACACGTGGAGTGGCGCGCGTCGAACGGTGGTGGTGGGAGGTGCCGGGGGCCAGAAACAACGACGGCGACGAGCCGGGCGGCGGCCGGAGCTCGGGCGTCGGTGGTTCTGCTGCTGCGGCGTGCTAGCGGGCGAACGGACGCAGTAGCGAGGTGCTACGAGGTGCGGTGAGTGCGTTAGGCACCACAGAGTGACCAAATGGTCACCGGAGCTACGTCAGCGACGAGCTCGGGCGGCGGCAGGTGCGAGCGAGCAAGATGCGGTCGCCATGGTGCACGGGAAGGCAAACGGGGAAGAGGGAGAGGGTCAAAAACTCACGGCGAGTCGGACGAGCGGGTCAGCGAGGTCGGGGACGAGCCGGAGCAGGTGGTGCGGCGAAGGGGATCTCCGGCGACAGGCGGTGAAGCCGAGGACGAGGAGGCGTATCCGGGGCGTGCGAGCACTCAGGGCTCGTCTAGCTCGACGAGGCGGACGACGATGCTCGTGGACACGGCGGGGCAACGAGGGGGAGGCGGTGGCTACGCGGGCGACGGCGGCGAGCGAACAGCGGCTACGGCCGTGGCGGGGAGAGGGCGAGGGAGAGAGCCAAGGGGGGAATGAGGTGTCGACTGGAACGGGATGGCAGCGGGGCGGCCATCCACGCGTCTAGGAGCTTGGTGGCAAGTAGGAGGTGGCGGGACGTGTGCTCGCGCGCGGCGACCACACGCGCGCTGTCCTCCAGGTGGGAGGTTGGTGATGACTGGCAGAGGCCAGTGGGCGGGGCCTCTGCTGGGCCATGGTGGGGCGCCAGGTAAGTGGCCTCTGGCCTTTCTCTCTCTTTTCTAATTTTGTTTCTGTTTTTCTATTCTTTTCTCTATTTTGATTTAGTAATAAAATACCAAACCATTTTGTAAAATGCTGAAAATATTTGTGGGCACTTTGGAAATTATTTCCAACATCCCTCAACTAGTTTCACCATTAATAGAACATTTAAACTATTTATAGAATTTAAATGCCCCAATTCAAATACAATATGGATTAATTCAAAAATCTAGAATGTCCTAGAAATATGTGCACCATTTTTGGAATAGGTTTTTAGCCAATTCAGAAATGATGAACATTTATTAAGGGCATTTTGGGTTCATTGAAAAGATTTAATTTTGACCCTAGTTGAATTTCATTTGCTGCTAGGGTTTAACAGTCCCCCTTTCAAATTTATTTGAATTTTAAACATGATGACATGATGATCAAGCAAAGACAACAGGGGCTGAGCTAGGGCTGTGACATTCCCGAACTTCCGTGTTACCCACAGTAGAAAAATAGTTCCAGTTTAAAAAAACTAAGTCTAGAAAATTCTGGCTAGGTAGTTTTTAGACCATTTGTAGACTTTTTCGAAAAAATTGCTGCAGAGCAAAAAAAAGAGGAAAAAGTGACAATAAAGTGAAAAAAGAGAGAAAATTCAGAGTGTCCTCCTCCCTTGTTTACGTGCAACGCTGTGATTTTTGTTAGTGTTCTAGGCTCGCGTCTCTAGTACAGTCTAGCCTAGGACCAGCACAGTACCATCATTGAGCATTTATTCAACTTTGCATCTTTGAATTGATTATTGCTGACTCTTTTTGCTACCATATTCTAAGCCTTCTTAGCACCACATACATCTACGTCGTGCATTTGACTCTCCCTGGTAATCTCTCTATCCAAGCTTTGAGAGTTTTGACTACAACGGTTGCCGCTCACCGCCTGCTGCTGGGTAAGAACTGGTAAGAATTTGAGATTTGCTTGAAGAATTTGTGACACCCACCACCACCACTTGTAAGTAGTTTGTACAATCATATTCTTGTGTATTTCTGTTGCTGCTAACCATGGCAGGATCACAAGCCGACGAGATTGACTGGGAGAACTTGACGAGTGGATAGGTGCAAGATGCGCTAAACATATTTGAAGGGGCCATGGAGAAGATAGATGGTATGGAAAAATGTTCGAAACAAATCTCGATAACAAGTTTAATGAATTGCTCGCGCGTCTTCCACCACCACCGGCTACACCTATCGCACCTCTACAACAACAACAATAATAACAACAACAACAACGTCGCCTTCCAAATCAAGTGGGACGAGCACTTCGTGTTCCACTCAAGCCTGGTCTAAATTCTTGTGCCGATGTACCTACTGTTGATGCTTCTGTAGCTCCTGCTGCTACTGTAGAGGTGGAGGACCATTACAAGGATGAGGTTGATCAAAATCAAAACTACGTGCAACCACCAGCACCACCACCACCACCAGGTCGTCCTCATGCATATCATCACAAAGGTAGGGCTGCACCACCACCTGAGGTACGAGATCATGACCATCTTCCTAAAAGATATTGAATATTCCACCATTTGATGGTACATATGTTCCTGATATATATCTTACTCGGGAGTTAGAAACTGAACAACGTTTTACATTTTTACAATATCTCGAGGAGAGACGTGTTCCTGCTGTTGTTTGTGCTTTCACTAGTTTTGCATATGTTTGGTGGTCTGAACATTGTAGATTATATCCTATTCCAGCTACTTGGACTGCTTTGAAAAATGCTATGCGTACTTGCTGGGTTCCACCATATTATCAACGTGAAGTGCTTCAAAAATTGCAGTGTTTGAGACAAGGGAAAAATTATGTAGAAGAATATTATCAGGAATTACAAACTGGTTTGATTAGATGTGGTATTGTTGGGGATAATGAAGCTATGCTTGCATGTTTTATGGGTGGATTAAATAAACAGATTCAGACCATTCTAGAGTATAAGGAATATAATAATATCACTCATTTATTCCATCTTGCTTGCAAAGCTGAACATGAAGTGCAGGATCGACAGGCATTGGCGCGAACTAACTTTTCAGCAGGTCGACCCTCATCATGGACACCGCGTGCATCCTCTACTTCCACACGTTCTGCTGCACCGGCGCCTCCGTCAGCTGCCACTTCCAACCGTGATACAAGAAAGCAGGCACAACCACCACTATCTACCAAGAACACACCTTTTGGGCCTGCACAGAGTTCTTCTTCATCCCTGGCATCAACAGAGCAAACACATGATATTATTTGTCGTTGTTGCAAGGGTGGAGGTCATTATGCGAGAGAATGCCCATCTAAGAGTGTGATGATTGTTACTGAGGATGGTGGGTATGAGTCCGCTAATGACTATGATGAGGAGACTTTGGCTCTTATTACACGTGAAGAACACGGTGGAGACGATTCTGATCATGAGACGCAAATACATGGCTGCTGAAGTTGCTGACAGGTTTGAATGTTTAGTTGCTCAACATGTTTTGAGTGTGTAGGTTACAGAAGCTGAGCAAAATCAACAGGTTTGAATGTTTAGTTGCTCAACATGTTTTGAGTGTGCAGGTTACAGAAGCTGAGCAAAATCAGAGGCATAATTTGTTCCATACAAAGGGAGTTGTAAAGGAACGTTCTGTTTGCATCATAATAGATGGAGGGAGCTGTAACAACTTGGCTTGCATGGACATGGTGGAGAAGCTATCTCTCACCACAAGACCACATCCACATCCTTACTACATCCAATGGTTCAACAACAGCGGTAAGGTTAAGGTAACACGTACTGTTCGTATGCATTTTAGTATCTCTACATATGCTGATTATGTTGATTGTGATGTGGTACCCATGCAAGCATGTTCCTTACTACTTGGTAGACCATGTCAATTTGAAAAAAAAATGTGTACACCTTTGTAGAAACAATCAATATACTCTTGTTCATAAGGATAAAAATATTACTTTGCTTCCTATGACTCCTGATTCCATATTGAAAGATGATATTAATAGAGCTAATAAAGCAAAACAGGAGAAAAATAAGAGTGAAAATCAGATTGTGGCAAATGAATTTGAGCAACAAATGAAGCCTAAGAATAAACCATCTAGTGTTGCTTCTGAAATTAAATTGAAAAGTGCATGTTTACTTGCCACCAAATCTGATATTGATGGTCAAGATTTCAGCAAATCTGTTTGCTTTGATTTTGTGTGCAAAGAGGCGTTAATTTCTTTTGAGGATGTACCTTCCTCTATGCCACCTGCTGTCAGTAACATTTTGCAGGAGTTCGCTGTCGTCTTTCCACAAGACGTGCCGCCGAGATTACCACCTATTCGAGGGATTGAGCATCAGATTGACTTAATTCCTAGTGCTTCGCTGCCTAACCGTGTACCATGCCGTACCAATCTAGAGGAGATGAAGGAGATTATGTGTCAAGTACAGGAGTTGCTCAACAAAGGTTATATACGCGAATCTCTTAGTCCTTATGTTGTTCCTATTATACTAGTGCCAGAAAAGGATGGTACGTCACGTATGTGTGTTGATTGTAGAGGCATTAATAATATTACTGTTCGTTATCGTCATCCTATTCCTAGGCTAGATGACATGCTTGATGAATTAAGTGGCTCTACAATATTCTCCAAAGTTTATTTGCGTAGTGGATACCATTAAATTCAATTGAAATTGGGAGATGAATGGAAAACAACATTTAAAAATAAGTTTGCATTATATGAGTGGTTAGTCATGCCTTTTGAGTTAACTAATGCACTTAGTACTTTCATGAGGTTAATGAACGAAGTTTTACGTGCTTTCATTGGACGATTTGTGGTAGTCTATTTTGATGATATACTGATTTATAGCAGATGTTTGGAGGAACATTTGGAACATCAACGTGCTGTTTTTATTGCTCTATGTGATGAACCTTTGTTTGGTAACCTTGGGAAGTGCACCTTTTGCACCGACCGAGTATCTTTTCCTGGCTATGTTGTTACTCCACAGGGAATTGAAGTTGATAAAGCCAAGATTGAAGCTATTTAGAGTTGGCCGCAGCCCAAAACGGTCACACAAGTGAGGATTTTTCTTGGCCTCGCTGGATTCTATAGGCGTTTTGTGAGGAGTTTTCTTGGCCATGATAAGAAATCATGATTGTACCCTATGATTCTATATATAGCCACAACTACACATGGGTATTAGCAAGATCATTTGTGTTTCGCTTTGCGAGTTTTCATTCATTATCCGAGCAACGGGAAAAAACGTCAAATAGTTCGACCGCAGGGTGCGGCCAGAGGCGTAGGCCTTGTTGGTATTTTTATTTCAGGAAATGCATATAGAGTCCAGAAAATAACGAAAATCATTGTGTCACCGTGGCGTGCTCTCACGATGTAACATCCCAAATTTTCAATTTGGAATGTTATACATTAGATCATCATGCATATCATATTTTATTTGCTTTGGGTTTTGATCCTAGAAAATTCTAAGCAACTCAAGGACCCACGGAGAGAGTTGGGGATTTCGTTATTTTCATATTTGAGTTTTCTCAAATTTTGAGAATAGGATCATTTGATTTTATTTATTTTATCATCAATTATTTCTATTACAAAAATATGAGAGAGGGAATAAAATGACTTTCCCAAAATATAGAAATATTGAGGATTTAATAAAAAATCAAATAGTTTTATTTCGGAGTTTTTTTTGTTGTTTTTATTTGAATTAGGAAAAATGCGCGTTTTTCAAAATTGCATTTAGGGCCCAAATAAATGTTCACTTTGTCGGGCTTGATTTTAGAAGCCCGGGAAAATTTATTTCGGGATTTTTGGAGTCCGTTTAGTATTTATTTTTATTTTTCTTCCGAGCGAAAAAAACGCAACCGACTTTGGGCCGTACTCGGTCAGGACTCTGCCGACCGGGGGGGCTTTATAAGCCGTGCCTCTGGCCTGAGCCAGCCCACCAGCAGCCGCTGCCCGAACCCTAACCCTAGCCGCCAGCCGCCGCCGCCGCCGCCCGCCGCCGATCCGCCGGAGCCGCGCGTCGCCCGAGGTTCGCCGCACCTCAAAATCCGTGCCGTTTCTTAAAAAAAACAAAAAAAAATTCCGTTCGTCATTTTTCTTTTTCGTCGGATTTTTCCGCGGTTATTTTCTGATCGCGATTTCTGATCCGATTTTCGTTTTAGTTTAACTTTTCGCTCGTTTATCGGAATCAGGCGATTCAAGCGCCTGGAGTTTCGTCTCGAAACCCTCTATCCGAATAATCAACTTAAACAAGTTTTTGCTACTGTAAAATTTGACTTAGGTTCAGATTACTAGAACGAAGTTGTTTTCTTTCGCCGTTTGACTTTCTTTGCTTCGTTCGATTTGATTCTTTTTGCCAACCGGAGTTCTTAAGTTGAACCTTCTGGTTAGATCTCTTATTTGAGTTTTACCTGTGCATTAGATGAGTACTTATTGTATGCTTGTTTGTTTTCGTGCGATAGAGTACCCGGAGTGCGCCGCCTATTACTTCGAATCGTTAGGTTTCATGGATCATCAGCAAGGCAAGTAACACTTTGATCATACCTTTTCTACAACCCAGTTTTTTTTTGCATTAGATCAATCTTCACACATTGCATGATTAGGATCTAATTAAACTGTGGGATGGGAAGTAGATGAGGTAGTACCTATTACTTGTTTATTATCAAACCTTTGGGAGTTACTTCTACTTTTGCTTATTATGCCATGCTATGCTAGTAGACGTGGATTGGGTAAGTGAAATCCATGACAGATGTGAGATTGATAATTAATGGTTTATCTAAGGTGGCAACTTAAACACACATCTGGGTGGATTGAGGCACCTGGGTATTCTAGGACATGCCTGTTTTCTTTTGGACCGCCACCCAGGCTCAAAGGGATCATGAGATTTTTCAAACTAGAAACTTCCGTGTGCAGCCACAAGCCATTATGGGCTCTGGCATAGTTGATTAAGTCGTGCGAACTCTTACAGGGTAGACTAGCAGATGTAGGGGAAAGTAGGTGTACCGGTCTATCCATCGTAAGGTGCTAGCGCTTCTGAAAGACTGTGTCTCGGTCATCCGTTTCTCAAACACCATGTAGTGCCAGAAATCCAACGGAGGCGATCGAGTCTTGTGGGGAAAAGTGCGCAAACCTCTGCAGAGTGTAACAAACTAATCATGATTAGCCGTGTCCCCCGTTATGGACATCTTGAGTATCTAGTATCTGGATTATCATGTGAATCTCAACATGTTACTCTAAAATTAATGTTGTTGGGTTAATGATGATGCTTAATTGGGATTGAGAATGCTGTCAACCATTCTCAATGTTTAACAACCACCATGATAGTAATTAAATTTATTCCTTTTGAAGTAGGGAAAAATTGGCTTTATGCAAAACTATAACTATAGAGCTTTCCACCAGCCAAATATGCATATAGTATAGCTGATGCATTCCATTACTCTCTATGTGTTACCTTGCCAGCATATTCCATGTGCTGACCCGTTTTCGGGCTGCAACGTTAATGTTGCAGACTTTTCAGACGACGATTAAGGAGTTTTTAGGTCGTTGTTCTATACTCAGTGATGCCGTTGGAGTTGATGGACTCACTTATCTTCCAAGCCTTCCGCTGTTATCGTAATTAGATGGCCTTAAGCCATATTTATTGTAATAAGTTCTCTTTTGAGACACTCGATGTAATAAGTGTGTGATTGCTACTCTGCTATAAATCCTCCGAGTACTGTGTGATGTCAGCATTACTGATCCAGGGATGACACCGGAGCATAGAGATCAGACTGTTTGAGGTCTGGTCGCTACAGAGATGGTATCAGAGCACACGCTGACTATAGGACACGATCACTAAGCTAAAGACCTAGATCACTACTCACTCTCTTCTCTTCTAACCTCTCATCTTTTCTACTCTTTAGGATGGCGGATGCAAGGAACAAGTTCACCTAACCGGATGAAGATACACCCTTTGGACGCCACTTGAAGGAAGTCACTAGATACCTGAACATAGGAGTACCAAGCTTCACGGGAACCTACAACGCCACTTTACCTGAAGAAGAGCGCTGGATGATTCAAGTTCAAGTTCCAGGAAGGACGTTCATGCCAGTCACTGAGCCCATAGAGTTTTCTTTTGATGCACCAACTTGGAGTCTAGGAAAGAGCATGGCAGCTCACATCGCCATGGGACGCATTGGAGAAGTCTACCATAAGGATCTCAAGGATACTATCTACCAGATTTGCGGGCGCCGAGATGAACACTGGGATATGATTAACACCAGGAAAGATAGATCAATTGCAGCTTTTATTCAGGAGTTAAACCAGCACATTCGACGACAGGAGAATCAGATGTGCGCCGACATGATAGATCTGAAGAAGGCTAAGACTAGAATCAAGGAACTGGAGGAAGAGCTCAAGGCTACACGCGAAGATTATGAAGAAGAAATTGAAGTATTGGTGGATAAGAATGCCGACCTAACTATGAAGCTAGCAGTATTTATGGGAGGCCCGACACCAGTAGATGAAGACGAAGAACCCAAGGAGATTAGCCTGGAAGACTACATCATCATCGACGGCACCGACTCGGAAGCAGATAGTAGCGATGATGACTATGTTAATGAAGCAGGAGCAGATATCATGGAGTCTACAACCGTAGAATATTTCTAGTAGACCACCTCATCAGTAGTAGTAGTCCACCATGTAAATATAGTAGTCCGAGCACTTTGCGATAGTTAGATCGATTGTATGCCTTTGTTTGTTTGAATGAAGTGAATTGTTTGCTTTTGCCTCATGTGCATATGGGTAGTGTTTTCTCTTTAGACCCCCTCTATTCTTATATCTCATCTCTTCTAAACCCTCAGATGCCTCCGAGACGTGACCCCGGATTTGCCTTTCCGCCGGAGCTCACCCAGTTGATCCAGCAGTAGAACACCTTGATGCAGTTGCTAGTCCAGAATCAGAATCAGGGGAACAACAACAACAACCCACCACCACCACCACCTGTTGACCACTTAGCCCGTTTTCTTAGGCTGAATCCGCCGGTGTTTTCCAGTAGCACCGAGCCGATAGTAGTAGATGATTGGCTCCACAAGACAGCTAGGGAGTTGACCACAGCAGGATGCACAGATGCGGAGAAGGTTAAGTTTGCCGCACATCAGTTAGAAGGACCCGCAGCATCATGGTGGGAGAATTTCACAGCCACCTTTCCAGTCAAGACTGTCACATGGGATCAATTTCAGCAGGCTTTCCGTACTGCCCATGTTTCAGTAGGAGCAATGGCCATGAAGAAGCGTGAGTTTCGCAACTTGCGCCAAGGAGGACGGACAGTTGGCCAGTATGTGGAGGAGTTTAGTAAGCTAGCACGTTATGCCCCAGACGACGTTGCTACGGATGCAGCTAAGCAGGAGAAGTTCCTGGAAGGACTGAATGATGAGTTGAGTATGCAGTTGATGGTAGCCACCTTCAACAACTACCAGGAGTTGGTAGACCGTGCTCTTATGATTGAAGGGAAGCAGCAGCAAATTGAGAACCGCAAGAGGAAGTATGGACAAGGAAAGTATAATTCAGGAGCTCAGCAGAAGCCACGTTTTACCCCTAGACCGGGAGGACATTTTCAGCATACCCATGGAGTAGGTAGCTCGCACAATCACAATGGCACCAAGAATGGTAATGGGAATGGATGAAGCAATGGCCAGAACCGCAGCACCCCATCAACCCCAGCCAAGAGAGATCTGAGTCAAGTCACCTGTTTCAAGTGTTCCAAGACCGGACATTATGCCAATGAATGTCCTGAAGGCCAAAATGGCAATGGAAGCTCTGGAAAGAAGCTGAACCCTTTCAACAGGGGACAGGTGAACCACGTTAATGTGGAGGAGGTTGAAGCTCAGCCCGATGCAGTAATAGGTAAGTTTTTGGTTAAGTCATTTACTGCACTCGTTCTTTTTGATACTGGTGCATCGCATTCATACATATCAAGGGGATTTGTGGAAAAGTATAGCCTACCCACTAGGGTTCTCAAAACACCTATGCTAGTAAGCTCACCAGGAGCAGAGTACATGGCCAGTCAAGGATGTTTTCAAGTGCCATTAAGTATAGGACGGCATGTTTTCCCAACAGATTTAATTATTCTGGAATCTCAAGGTCTGGATGTGATTCTTGGTATGGATTGGCTATCGATGTATGGAGGAAACATCGATTGTGCTAGTAAGTCAATTTTGCTTACCACCCTAGAAGGGAGAAGGATCAAGTATGTATCCCGGCATGCGCCAAACAAGACACAAGTAAATTCATTAACAGGAGTTGTGCAGGAGGAAGTACCAGTGGTAAGGGAATTCCCTGATGTATTTCCAGAGGAGTTGCCAGGCATGCCACCGGATAGAGATATTGAGTTCTTGATTGAGCTATTGCCAGGCACAGGGCCAATATCCAAGAGACCATATAGGATGCCAGCAAAGGATTTGGTGGAAATTAAGAAACAGATTAAGGAATTACTGGATAAAGGTTACATTCGCCCAAGTTCTTCACCTTGGGGATCACCAGTACTATTAGTAGAGAAGAAGGACGGATCGTTAAGGATGGTTGTTGATTATCGAGGATTGAATGAAGTAACAATCAAGAACAAGTACCCGCTACCAATGATCAATGATTTGTTTGATCGATTGCAAGGAGCTAAAGTATTTTCCAACATCGATTTGCGATCAGGGTACCACCAGTTGAAGATTCGAGAACAGGATATTCCGAGGACAGCTTTTACCATCAGGTATGGGCTGTATGAGTATACCGTTATGTCATTTGGTCTGACTAACGCGCCTGCCTATTTTATGAACATGATGAACAAAGTGTTTATGGAGTTTTTGGATAAGTTCGTCGTAGTGTTCATTGATGATATCCTGGTTTATCAAAGAATGAAGAGGAACATAAGGAGCATTTGCGTTTGGTACTTGGAAAGCTCAGAGAACATCAATTATATGCCAAGTTCAGCAAATGTGAGTTTTGGTTGAAGGAATTAGGATTCCTCGGACACGTTATATCTGGAGAAGGTATAGCTGTTGATCCCACTAAAGTTGATACCGTGACCAAGTGGGAAGCCCCAACTACCGTTGGAGAGATCCAGGTTTTCTTGGACTCGCAGGATACTACCGGAGGTTTATTGAAATTTTTTCAAAGATATCGAAGCCTATGACGGAGTTGTTGAAGAAAGATACCAAGTTCAAATGGACTGAGCAGTGTGAGGCTAGTTTCCAGGAGTTGAAGAAACGCTTGGTTACCTCACCAGTGTTGATTTTGCCAGATCAGACCAAGGATTATGAGGTGTATTGCGACGCTTCACGTCGAGGACTTGGAGCAGTTCTTATGCAGGAAGGGAGAGTTGTTTCATATGCCTCAAGACAACTGAAGCCCCATGAGTTGAATTACGCTACGCATGATTTGGAGTTAGCAGCCGTAGTGCATGCCCTAAAGACATGGAGACATTTCCTCATCGGAAATCATTGTGAGGTGTACACGGATCATAAGAGTTTGAAGTACATTTTCACAGAGAAGGAGTTGAACCTCAGACAAAGGAGATGGTTGGAGCTCATCAAGGATTATGATATGAAATTGCATTATCATCCCGGGAAGGCTAATGTAGTAGCGGATGCATTAAGCCGCAAGAGCCATGTCAATACGTTAATGACGGGAGAAATACCCAAGGAGTTAGCAGAAAATCTTCGTGAACTATGTTTGGAAATAGTTCTGAGAGGCTATGTAGCAGTGTTGGAGATTTAGTCAACTTTGATGGACAGAATCAGGGAAGCTCAGAAGACTGACAAGGAGATTGCTTCCATAAAGGAGAAAATGAAAGAAGGAAAAGCTAAAGGATTTCGTGAGGATGAGCACGATACCCTATGGTTTGAAGACCGTGTCTATGTGCCCAATGACCCAGAGATCAGGAAGTTAATTCTGCAAGAGGCCCATGATTCACCGTATTCGATTCACCCAGGGAATACCAAGATGTATCTGGATTTGAAGGATATTTTCTGGTGGACCGGAATGAACAAAGAAATAGAAGAGTATGTAGCAGTTTGTGATGTATGCCAGAGAGTAAAGGCAGAGCATCAGAAGCCAGCAGGATTGTTACAACCATTGCCGATACCCGAATGGAAGTGGGATAAGTTAGGCATGGATTTTATCACGGGATTGCCCAGGACTCGTTCAGGCTATGACTCGATTTGGGTTGTAGTCGATCGATTGACGAAAGTAGCTCATTTCATCCCAGTAAAGACCACTTATACCAGTGCTAAGTTGGCAAAAATATACATGACCAGAATAGTATGTCTGCATGGAGTTCCGAGGAGTATCGTATCAGATAGAGGAACCCAGTTTACCTCAAAGTTCTGGAAGCAGTTGCACGAAACTTTGGGAACCAGGCTAGAATTCAGTACAGCTTTTCATCCGCAGACAGATGGACAGATCGAGAGAGTCAATCAGATTTTGGAGGATATGTTGAGAGCTTGTGCGCTAGATTATGGATCTAGTTGGGACGATAATTTGCCATATGCAGAGTTCTCTTACAACAACAGTTACCAAACCAGTTTGAAGATGGCCCCTTTCGAAGCTTTGTACGGAAGGAGGTGCAGGACACCGTTGTCGTGGGACGAAGTTGGAGACCGTCAGTTGTTTGGACCTGACTTGATTAAGGAGTCTGAACAGAAAGTGAAGTTGATTCACGATAGGCTCAAGGTAGCCCAGTCCAGACAGAAGAGTTATGCAGATTCTAAATGCAAGGAGACAGTTTACGAAGTTGGAGACAGAGCTTATCTTCGAGTATCTCCACTTCGGGGAACAAAGCGTTTTGGAGTTAAAGGGAAGTTAGCGCCACGATTTGTAGGACCATATCGAATTTTGGAGCGTATGGGAGAAGTGTCCTACAAGTTGAATTTGCCCGAAGGATTGTCAGGAATTCATGATGTGTTCCACGTTTCTCAGTTAAAGAAGTGTCACGCGGAGATGGCTGACATACCATTGAGAGACATAATGCCTTTGGAAACTATTCAGTTGGATAACGATTTGACCTACGAGGAGAAACCAGTTAAGATCCTCGAGTTTGCCAGCCGAGTTACTCGCAGCAAAGTTATCAAGTTTTGCAAGGTTCAGTGGAGCCACCACACGGAGGATGAAGCCACCTGGGAACGAGAGGAAGATTTGCTCAAAGACCACCCTCACCTATTTTCTAGCCAACCCGAATCTCGAGGGCGAGATTCATCTTAAGGGGGGTAGGTTTGTAACATCCCAAATTTTCAATTTGGAATGTTATACATTAGATCATCATGCATATCATATTTTATTTCCTTTGGGTTTTGATCCTAGAAAATTCTAAGCAACTCAAGGACCCACGGAGAGAGTTGGGGATTTCGTTATTTTCATATTTGAGTTTTCTCAAATTTTGAGAATAGGATCATTTGATTTTATTTATTTTATCATCAATTATTTCTATTACAAAAATATGAGAGAGGGAATAAAATGACTTTCCCAAAATATAGAAATATTGAGGATTTAATAAAAAAAATCAAATAGTTTTATTTCGGTGTTTTTTTTGTTTTTATTTGAATTAGGAAAAATGCGCGTTTTTCAAAATTGCATTTAGGGCCCAAATAAATGTTCACTTTGTCGGGCTTGATTTTAGAAGCCCGGGAAAATTTATTTCGGGATTTTTGGAGTCCGTTTAGAATTTCTTTTTATTTTTCTTCCGAGCGAAAAAAAACGCAACCGACTTTGGGCCGTACTCGGTCAGGACTCTGCCGACCGGGGGGGCTTTATAAGCCGTGCCTCTGGCCTGAGCCAGCCCACCAGCAGCCGCTGCCCGAACCCTAACCCTAGCCGCCAGCCGCCGCCGCCGCCAGCCGCCGCCGCCGATCCGCCGGCGCCGCGCGTCGCCCGAGGTTCGCCGCACCTCGAAATCCGTGCCGTTTTTTTTTAAAAAAAATTCCACTCATCGTTTTTATTTTTCGTCGGATTTTTCCGCGGTTATTTTCTGATCGAGATTTCTGATCCAATTTTCGTTTTAGTTTAACTTTTCGCTCGTTTATCGGAATCAGGCGATTCAAGCGCCTGGAGTTTAGTCTCGAAACCTTCTATCCGAATAATCAACTTAAACAAGTTTTTGCTACTGTAAAATTTGACTTAGGTTCAGTTTACTAGAACGAAGTTGTTTTCTTTCGCCGTTTGACTTTCTTTGCTTCGTTCGATTTGATTCTTTTTGCCAAACGGAGTTCTTAAGTTGAACCTTCTGGTTAGATCTCTTATTTGAGTTTTACCTGTGCATTAGATGAGTACTTATTGTATGCTTGTTTGTTTGCGTGCGATAGAGTACCCGGAGTGCGCCGCCTGTTACTTCGAATCGTTAGGTTTCACGGATCATCAGCAAGGCAAGTAACACTTTGATCATACCTTTCCTACAACCCAGTTTTTTTGCATTAGATCAATCTTCACACATTGCATGATTAGGATCTAATTAAACTGTGGGATGGGAAGTAGATGAGGTAGTACCTATTACCTGTTTATTATCAAACCTTTGGGAGTTACTTCTACGTTTGCTTATTATGCCATGCTATGCTAGTAGACGTGGATTGGGTGAGTGAAATCCATGACAGATGTGAGATTGATAATTAATGGTTTATCTAAGGTGGCAACTTAAACACACTTCTGGGTGGATTGAGGCACCTGGGTATTCCAGGACATGCCTGTTTTCTTTTGGACCGCCACCCAGGCTCAAAGGGATCATGAGATTTTTCAAACTAGAAACTTCCGTGTGCAGCCACAAGCCATTATGGGCTCTGGCGTAGTTGATTAAGTCGTGCGAACTCTTACAGGGTTGACTAGCAGATGTAGGGGAAAGTAGGTGTACCGGTCTATCCATCGTAAGGTGCTAGTGCTTCTGAAAGACTGTGTCTCGGTCATCCGTTTCTCAAACACCATGTAGTGTGAGAAATCCAACGGAGGCGATCGAGTCTTGTGGGGAAAAGTGCGCAAACCTCTGCAGAGTGTAACAAACTAATCATGATTAGCCGTGTCCCCGGTTATGGACATCTTGAGTATCTAGTATCTGGATTATCATGTGAATCTCAACATGTTACTCTAAAATTAATGTTGTTGGGTTAATGATGATGCTTAATTGGGATTGAGAATGCTGTCAACCATTCTCAATGTTTAACAATCACCATGATAGTAATTAAATTTATTCCTTTTGAAGTAGGGAAAAATTGGCTTTATGCAAAACTGTAACCATAGAGCTTTCCACCAGCCAAATATGCATATAGTATAGCTGATGTATTCCATTACTCTCTATGTGTTACCTTGCCAGCATATTCCATGTGCTGACCCGTTTTCGGGCTGCAACGTTAATGTTGCAGACTTTTCAGACGACGATTAAGGAGTTTTTAGGTCATGGTTCTATACTCAGTGATGCCGTTGGAGTTGATGGACTCACTTATCTTCCAAGCCTTCCGCTGTTATCGTAATTAGATGGCCTTAAGCCATATTTATTGTAATAAGTTCTCTTTTGAGACACTTGATGTAATAAGTGTGTGATTGCTACTCTGCTATAAATCCTCCGAGTACTGTGTGTTGTCAGCATTACTGATCCAGGGATGACACCGGAGCACAGAGATCAGACTGTTTGAGGTCTGGTCGCTACACACGATCGCCTAGAAAAAAATTGGTAAAGTTTGGCACAAGTTTTGGTGCTCGCACCTTCCATACTGGAGCATCTCAGAAGAAGGATCATAGTTTCCATAAGGAGATGCGGCACTTCGGACTCCAAATTGTCAGTTACTACATCGTTCCGCCTCGAAAAAAATGGCTCGCAGATATACCCTTGGTTTGATTTTCTGGCCCATTTCAGGTCTCGTCTGCTATGTTTAAGTCATTTTTTGCACTTACCTTGCATTTAGTGCATATAATGTCAAAAACCCAACTACAACTACATGTGGGAGTTTTAGTTAGGCTACTCATAGTGGAGAGTATCATATACTATTATCATGCATATATATGATACCGGTGTATGATACTACCTTTAATTATAGTGCATAGTATAATAGAGTAGTAGCAGATGATGATATTTATTGCCATGCAAGACACAAATTAGCATCACATATAACATGATACGGTATCTACCTATATGTTACTCCAACCCTCTCTATCTTCTTTAATTCTTTGCCACATCAACATACTTGCTATTTTCGAGTGCATGATACCGGCTATGATACCACCACCATGGCCAACCTTATAGTGTGGAGTATCATATACTAGTATCATGCATATGATACTAGTGTATGATACTACGTACCTTCATAGTGCATAGTATCATCGAGTAGTATCATAGATGACATTTATGGCCATGTATGACACAAAGTAGTATAACATTTATTATGTTATGGTATCTACCTACATTACTCTAACCCACTCTCCCTTCTTTAGTTCCTTGCCACATCATCATATTTGCTATTCCCGAGTGCATGATACCGGCTATGATACCCCCGCTATGGCGACCCTTAGCAAAGAAGGTGTACAAATCAATTGTGTGTCGCTTTGTGAGTTTTCATCCATTTGTCCGAGAAGAGGGGAGAAGTTTCAAACATTTCGGCCGCGAGGTGCGGCCACCAGCATTGGCCTAGTTGGTTTTTTAGTTATAGGAAATTCAGATGGAGTCCGGACATCATCAAAATTGATGTGTGCTCGTGGCTTGCTCTCACAACCCCATGGAAATAATTTGGTAAAGTTTGGCACAAGTTTTGATGATCGCTCCTTCCAAACCGGATCATCTCACATGATGGATCCGGGTTTTCCGAAAGGAGACGTGTCAATTCAAACTCCATGGCCGATGACTTCATCGTTTGGCCTCATAAAAATTTCCACGGTACGCAATCACCATTATACCACGGGTTTGATTTTCTGGCGCATTTCAGGTATCATTAGCTATATTTAAGACAATTTTTGAGTTTATCATGCATTTTGTGCATAAAAATAAAATTACAACCGACACTGCATTTGCTGTCGAAAGGGATGAGGATCGTCGTTCGATCATGGAGCATCCAACAGTGCAGATGTACCATCCGTGGGGTTTGGGTTCTGGCCAATTAGATAGCACGACTCAGATCGTGCGCGGGGTTTGGTAGGCACACAACTTTCATGAACGTACCGTGTGCTATTCTCAAACCAGATTGCATATTTTTGTTCACACATACTGTAGTGAGATCAATTGAGTGTGCTACCTCTATGATATGATAATCTATACCTACTATTAAAAGGAGGTGATATTCTTGGTTTCATCCCGCTTCGTTTGGTCCTGCTTCAATTAATTTCACGTAAGCTATTTGGTTTCGTTACTTGCCACCCGTTTTGGCCCAACAGAGGAAGCCCATCTGGCGGCGCACTATGGGCCAGGTCAAAGAAAAATAAAATTGTTGAGTCATAACCTGCCAACCAGCCACGCATAGTTTGTCCAACTGACCCAACTAAAGATATGACTAGATTTTTTTTTCTCCCGTTGCAACGCACGGGCCTTTTTGCTAGTAATACTACTACTACTACTACTACTACTACTACTACTACTACTACTACTACTACTACTACTACTAATTATAATAATAATAATAATAATAATAATAGTAATAATAATAATAATAATAATAATAATAATAATTAGTTCATATTCATTGCTTGAGCTGACAACATATCAAGTTCAACATATTAACGGTTCTTACATCAACTGAAAACCGGGCATAACCCTCAAATTCAGTGTACGCGATAGTTAATTGAATGAATTAAGTAGTAGGGTAGGCATAAAGACTAGTCTGACGGCTCAATTCCCATGTACATGGGGGAACTGGGATCATTACATTGACCCCGAATGAACTTGGATTTTTTGATGATTTTACGCTTCTTTGTTACATGGGTGTGTGATGCCTTGGCTGGCAACTCAGCAAATTCATCGTACTCGTCCTCATCGGCAACATCCTCGACACCCAGTACCCTCCTCTTCCCATACATCACTACATGGCAGTTCTTATGCAAGGGGTCTTCCGCATAGAAAATTTGGGTAGCATTGCTGGCAAGAATGAACGGGTCCGCGTGATATGCCATCGTTGTCCTGTTAACACAGGTCTTCCTGTAATCATCAACCTTTACATGACCAAGAGGGATCCATGCGCACCTGAATAATGCCACCTTAACTTTCACATAGTTAAGCTCCCAAATCTCTTCGATGGTTCCATAGTATACCCTTTTATTAGCTTCATCTGCAGTCATGCATTCTACTCGAACATGGTTGTTCTGATATGAGGTCTTCTCATCACGTTCCGCAATGTAGAATGTGTATCCATTTGTCATATGCTTGGTACGTTAATATCATAGGTGATGGCTTTTGTGCCAACCACGTAGCAAAGTCATCTATGGATCCTTGTGCCAAATGATTCTTCAGCCATTCGGCATAGTTCTTAGTGTGCTCCTTCATCTTGACATCCGATGAAGGCACCACTGGTAATAAGCTTTGGCGTATCTCTGCCAAGTGTTCTTCAGCATAAGCGTTAAGAATTGGGCTGTTAAGCAGTACCGTCAAATGGGCTTTCTCTGCCAATTCTCCGGGCGCAGCCATTTGCGTGCCAGCAAGGACCGGCTTACCTTTCAGCCTTCCCTCATGGCGAGAAAGGAGAAAACCTATAGGTTTTTGTTTCATGTATTCGGTGCAAACTCAACCACCTCCTCCGTGGTATAACCTTGTAGGATGCTTGCCTCTGGATGGTTTCGGTTCCGACAAAAGCGCTTTAGTATTCGCATGAACCGCTCGAAGGGATACATGGTGCGAAGAAACACAGGACCACAATACTTTATCTCGTTGATAAGGTGCACAGTGAGATGGACCATGACATCAAGGAATGACAGTGGAAAAACATCTCTAAGTTCGACAATATTCTTGAAATATCATCTTGCATATGATTCTACTCTTCAGGATCTACAACTTTCTGCCATAGTTGGTTGAAGAAATCATAGAGCGCAATGAGTGTGTTTCTTATATATTTGTCCATCAGATTCCTGATGGCCACCAGGAGGATTTGTGTCAACATTACGTGGCAATCATGTGACTTCATGTGTCCCAACTTCATTTTACCCGAGCTCACATCCATGAGACTTCTGATGTTTGCGGAGTAGGAAGAGGGTGGCTTAACCGACAACAAACAGGTGAAGAACTGTGATTCTTCTTTTGTACTGAAATTGTAACTCTAGCGAGCTGATGAATTTGTCATCATCTTCTACTTCATTCTTCACTACAAAAAAAGACACATCCCTGACATTTTGGGCTGAACGAATTTTTTTCTGTCATGCTTATGACACTTCTATGACGATAGCTGTGACAAAACCTGGTATCATCATAGATGTGGTGGGCTCCTACTTCTATGACAAAAATCATGACAGAAAATGGGCTTTTCTTCCTGGGCGGGCCGGACACGCACCTCCAGGACATTCTTTGGGCCGTCCATGACGGAAAAAATCATGGTAGAAGCGAGGGATAGGAAAATTTCGGGGAGTTCCCGGTTACGGTGAGTGGTTGGGGCCAAGCGATGCACGGAGGTTTGCGCGTTTCTCTCATACACGTATGCACGTGTGTGCGAGGGGTTGTGCTCTAACTGAACCCGAGCGATTGCACTAGCTACGTTACTGAACCCCGATCGATCCCTTGCTATTAACTGAACCCTAGTGATTCCTTCGCTACAGCTGCTAACTAAAGCCGATCGAGGCTGCCTCTTGATGAACAGTTCCCGGTGGGGGTGGGATGAACAGGATCCCGTGGTACTAGAGGCCGTCACCACTGGAGAACGGGACCCCGATCGAGTCGAGAAGGTGGGGGTGGATGAACAGTAGCCGGTGGAGGGACCCCCTACATGGAGGGCTAGTTAAACAGGACCCCGTGGAGGGGCTGGTTGAACAGGACCCCGTGGAGGGCTGGTTGAATAGTAGCCGATGGAGGCTGGATGAACAGGACCCTGTGGAGGGCTGGATGGACAGTAGCTGATGGAGGCTGGATGAACAGGACCCCGTGGTTGAACAGTAGCTGGTGGAGGCTGGAGGAAGTCCAGGTGGATGAACAATAGCAGGTGGAGGCTGGAGGAAGTCGACGATGGATGAAAAGTAGCCTGTGGAGTCCCGTTTTGCGGTACGCCACACCCCTCCCGATGAACAGGAACCTGTTTTGACCGTAGGCGCTCCAACACAAGTCCGTTTCCTCTGTTTTGGAGTACGCCACACCCCTCCCGATCAACAGGACCCCGTTTCGACCGTACGCGGTCGAGCAGAAGTCTATTTCCTCCGTTTTGCGGTACACCAGACCCTTCCCGATGAACAAGGCCTTGTTTCGGCCGTACACGGTTGAACAGAAGGCCCGTTTCCTCTGTTCTGCGGTACGCTAGACCTCGTTTCGGTTGTTCTGTCCAAGCCGGTTGGCTCCCAATGAACACACCGTATTCCGTTGCCTCCCAATGAACACGACGCATTATGTTGCCTCCCCATGAACACGACGCAGTTTCTCCGTTCTGACCCAGCCGGTTGGCTTTCGATGAACAGGACGCCGTTGCTGTTGTCCGTTGCCTCTCCATGTACATGAGCCCTGGTCATACAAATGAGCGAGTACGTGTTCGAGATCCCGCCCGTATGTACGTACGTGGCCGTATTTTTTGGCATGTGGTTGTACGTACGTGTACACGGTCTTCAATTGATTGCCTGAACTGCTACGTCAGGGGCTCTGCTACTACACATGTTGCTGCTTGCTCGGCCACGGTTCATCATTATAGAGAGATCAATCGACAAGTATGTACGTACACATTCGCAACCAGAATGACAGTGCTACGTATGCCTTCGACCAGGTGGGTCCCGACTATCAGGGGGGATAAGGAGGAACTTCCTTGCATGCGAAGTAATTGATGGTGGGTCCCAGCAGTCATGGGGGAGAATCATTTTTTTGCCCGTATTATGGACGCACATCCTTGCGTGCGAAGATGTAGCTGGTAGGTCCCAGCTATCAGGGGGAAACATTTTTTTTTGCAAAATACAGTCCCTTCCAGTGGGTCCCCGCCGTCAGGTGGAGGAATAATTATTTTACGCGTAATAAGGTTGCATTTCCTTGTTGCGGCCATGGACCTAGCTATTAACCTCTCCATGTTCAGGCCTCTTCCGATGGAAATCGTTCCTTGACCATGTTGACCACGCCACGCCGAGAGCATCAAGGTGGTGGACGGCGATGAGGCCTGGAAGGGGACGACGCGGAGCCGGGGAAGACACGGCAGGGGATGCAAACACGGAGAGGAGTATGAGGGTTGACTGGTACGGCTGCGGTGTGAGGCTGTCGTCGCCGCAGAATAACACGGGTTGTGGGTGTGTACATAGTAGAGGGATGGCCTGGCCAGCGGTGGGAGTAGGGTGGGGCGGTGAGGCCTACGCGGCAGCACAACAGGCCACTGGAGGCAGGAGCAGGCGGTCTCGCCTCCGCTGGTTTGGGCGGCTGGTGCAAGAAGAGCAGCGATTGAAGAAGCAGCAGGACCGTTTGATTAAAATCCAACGGTCACTGCTGCTAGTGTCGTTCATTGACTAAGTTGACAAAGCCAATGCATACGCGTCAACTTAGTAGGCCCACAGGTCAGCCTCCGAACCGGTGCACCCCAGATGTCAGTGGGAGGAATCACTTTTTTGTGTAATAAGGAGGCAGTTGCTTGCGTGCGGCCATGGACCATGGGGTCCCTACTGTCAGCCTCTCCATGTACATCCCTATTCCGATGGCTGTCATTTCTTGAATGTTGAGCACGCCGCGCCTAGAGCACAACTGCGGTGGATGACTGTGAGGCCTAGGAATGGAACGACCCGGAGCCAGCGAAGACACATCAGTGGATTCCCATGATGTGGAGAGTATGACGGTTGACTGGTTCGGCTGCGGCATGAGGCTACCGTCACTGGAGAGAATAACAGGAGGTGCGGGTGGGTAGAGGGATGGACAGGCCAGCGGAGGGAGTAGGGTGGGCCAGTGAAGCCGACATCATAGCCGGCCACAACAGGAGGGAGCAGGCAGTCCTGCTGGCACTGGTTTAGGTGGCTGGAGCAGGAAGATTAGAGATTGAAGAAGCACGTCGGCCGTTGGATGGACATCCAACAGTCACTGCTGCTACAATCGTGTGTTGACTGACAAAGCCTTGTGTAAACAAGTCAACCTCAAAATATGTGGCGTGTACAACCCATTTGCTATTATTTTCATATTTTACTGCCCATTTGCTAATTCATATGGAATTTATTGCAGCCTATTTTCCATTTTTAGAATTGCTGCCCATTTTCTGGTCACTGCCAGGGTTAAAAAATTAAACTAAAAAATGTGCGAAATTTTTAAAAATCCGCATATTTTTGCTGGAGAACAAAATATTCTTAGTCTAAAAATTAGTAGCCATACTAAAACAAATTTAAAAATAAATTAGTACTATGTCATGTTAAAATCCAATGAAATATAAAATATCAGTGAAGAACAAAAAAACAAAACTAATTGCCCATTTGCTATATTTTTTTTGGAATTTACAGCTCCTTTGATATACTACCCATACTTTTAAGATATACTACCCATACTCTTTGGCCAGGCCGAAATGCATCCCTCCTCATCTTGAAAGAGTTGCAGCCCAATAAGTCAGAGAAAACAAATAGGCCTAGATTGGGTATTCTTCAAAAAGAAATAGTGGGCTACCTATTTTCCCAAAGAAAAAACTGCTTGGCTGGTCATATTGTTAGCCGGGCCACAGAGACCGCACAACCCAGTTTATAGCCTGCTCCTCCGAACAAATCCTCAAAAAAAGTTGTGCAATTCTGCTGTTAATTGACTATACGTTGATAATGATGTGAGTCCCAGATATCAGCAGGGTGGATTAGAGTAAAAAATAAGGGGTGCATCTGAGTAGTAAAAGAGGCGCTTGCTTGTGTTTGGGAGTGGACCTGGTGGGTCCGTACTGCCATACTCACAACTACAGTCCTCTCCCAATTCACTATGTTGAGAGGGCCGGACAGCGGTGCCGCGGCGAGCGCACCAAGGCGGAGGATAAAGTGGTGTCGCAAATGTGTTGGGCTGTGTTGGGCATTCTTATCAGAAAAATATAAATGGACCAGAACTATTTACGACGTTCACTATGATTTGCATGGATCCGCTGGTTGTAGGAAGAAAATGGTGGGAGAAAGAAGACTGGTCTCTATCTTTGCCTAAGAATAATATCGACTGAATGTAATGACACTCTCATAGGAAATAATATCCTCCTGTTAAAATTTGACTTTTCAAATCGTGAATTTAAAGAACTGGTGCATGAGCATTTAGCTTTATTTATTTACTTATTTATGTATAGGGGACCATGAGCATGTACCTGGGCCGGATTCATGTGAGAGCCTCCCTTCCAGTTAATTATGGGCTCCTCTATTGGGCCTTCATCAGTGAGCTACATGTTATCGACAAGCGGAAAATGTGTTCCATACCAAAATAGTACTCCCTCTCTCTCAGTTTAGAAGGCATGCACGTACCCCTAGGTCATCAATTTGACCAACCTAATAGAAGTCATATATTACAAAAAACGTACCATTATAAACATCAGATGTTATATTTTCAAACAATATAATTTTTGTGTTATATAGTTTATATTACAGTAATAAAATTGGCAACCTAGGTATACACGCAAGACTTGTAAACTGAAACGGAGGGAGTACTCGCTAAAGGATCGGATCGTGCAACGACTTCCAAAACATTGTGTTTGTCGTTCTATAACACATTTGTTCAACCAACAGAGGAAATATACTACTGATTGTACACTGAAAACAGTAGCGGCAACAACCAGGGGCTGGGGGTGCAACAGAAGCAGTAAGTAGGCCAGAAGAGTAAAGACGCAGCTCTCTCTTCCAAACCAAACATCATCCATCATTGCAAAAGGGCTACCAAAAAAGAACAAGTGTATGCATCAAACTAAATAAAGATCCTACTACACCAAGTGTACGCATCTCAATAACTGGCTTAGTTAGACGTTACTATTTATTATGCTGTGGAGATTGGCTGGCGGCTTGAACTAGATGGGTGCCTGACGGGGGAAACTCCAGCCAGTAGGTCGAAGTCTGATACTTGCGACCCTCTCTCCTACTTTGGGCTGCAGAGCGTGGCAACACATATCAGGGTATGGTGCATGCAGAGTCGCATGGTACGCTGTGTACACACAGTTTTGTCTGATGAACGAAACCACGCCGCCATCATGATCCTTGCAGTAGGTTATCTCCTGGTTAATCGGATAATTCAGTCCGAGAAACATAGAGCGTGTACCAAGGCTACTTACCAACCTCTAGTCAAAAATTCCTGAACGCTCAAAGACCTTGCAGTGACTGTGATTGTATTCCGTGAAACAACACGTCCGGTACATGCAAACGATCATCAATCGTTCGCCGTTGTCTGATCGAGCCAGGAACCACTTGCAACTGCCATGCCGCTTTTCTTTGAAAGGTTCTAGGATTAGGAAGGGTAGGGACACCAGGTGGCCTACAATTTCAGATCAAGTTGGAGTCAAATAAAAAAGGGCTCGTACTCTAGTCAATCTTAAGAACAGCATGTTATGAGCATGAATATTTTTTCAGTAAATGTTGACAGTAATGTAAGCAAGCCATAATGATATCATAGGAAAGTAACATACTGCTGTAACAGTCGTTTGTAGTGATAACTGGAGTAGGCCAACAATACGACTAGCCATAGAAGGAGTCCACAGCGTAAATGAAGCCCTTGTGTTCAATGGCATCAGAGAACCATGGAGGATGTATGATCCTGCGATGGACGTGCAGATTTATCCACTTACCGCAGTGACCTATCAGATAGGCGAGATCGCGGTTGAAGAACGCAATTAGCCAAAAGTCTTTATAATTCGCAGATCTTGTGGGCACTTGGCAGATTACAACCTTGAGCAAATCAAACTTGGTATCATGTTGGCTACTATAAGATTTTGAGTATTCTGGGCTGCGGTGCCAAAGCAGTGCAATGTTAATCGAAGGAAGGGGGATCAATCGTCGGGTGTAGACCTCCACGAGCATCCAGCTATTGCGACCATCAACGAGCACCATCCAAGACGTGTTCATGCCGACCCAATACATACCGTTAATATATTTCTCAATGACAAGGATCGGATCACAGTCAAGGGGGTGATGCTCGCCACCCTACAATCATTATGCTGTGTGACATGTCGTTTCTGAAGATCTGGCGGCATCAACAAGCAAGGAGCTAGTTTAAGAAGCTCCGGTCTGAGGGCTTTGCGTAAACGGTACAACCCCAACGAGCACACGACGAGCGGCATGGTACTGAGATTACCCACACGCGAAACAATGAGCTTGATTACCTTTGTGGGGAGCGAATTCCAGCCACTCTTTCGACGAACGCTGCTCGGTTCTACCATTGTTAGTGCTTGGGTTTCAGAAGAGGGGGGAGGCACCTTAGCGAGGATGGAAGATTGGACGATTATGTGCGGACGAAGATGGAGAAGCGAATATGTGCTGCGGGAAGTGGGCAGGTGATGATGACAAACAACACGCCACTTGACTTACGAGACACATCCCCGTAGCGTAGGGTCATATCGATGCCAGACAACTTGCTTGAGTGATCACAGTACTAGTACTCCCTACAGTACCTACTACTATGCCCTATTTTGCATATAGTGGAGTAGGAGTCTACTCTACTACTAGCACAGGAGGAGTAGTATATTCTAGTCTAAAATAGTTACAAACTTCAATGCCTGAGCGTGGAACGACTATGAGCCGCCATCGGTGTTAAATCCAATCCCCAGCAAACGTTCGCTGGGAGACATGGCAGTTGCAAACACCCGCGACGCAGTTACAATACATGTGTAAGGGTGGCAGTTTTGTCAAAAACTATGGCTTAAAAACAGGCCACCGTCGGATGGAAATCTGACGCTTACGTGGGATTCGCCAGGATTGAGCTCATGGCGAACAATCGCCAGATATCATTACTAAAAAAGGGTTAAAACACTAGGGGCTATAACTTGCACCGGCTGACCACAAACAATGATATTAACATAGTTGTAAAGTGGTCAAAGACCATGTCTACGTGGTGTTTGAAATCTATTATATAATTAAAACAAGAGTCAAATAAGACATGACGTTCATCCACATATATTCAATTATCTTGATCGTCAATTTTATATATCAATGGTCATGATTTAATAGATATAGCGTTACATACAAATATATGTGTGTACAAACAATTTGTCATGGCACGTAAGAATAGTTCGCCACGTCTTCCATCCAAGACATAGGTTTTTTCAATTAGAAATTCAGTCCGGCCACTGAAAGGAAGCTTGACAGCCATATAAAGAGTCCGAGCGCTTCGCTGCCAGCTCCCGTAAAAAGGAAGCTTGCCATCTCACGGCGGGCAAACTACTAGAAAGGCAGGGCCACTGAAAAAAAAGTCACGGCTGCCAACTATAAAGAGTCCGAGCACGACTGCCAAGGAGATCAAGAAGTCACGGCCATGTGTCAAGAAAAAAGAAGGTCACTGCTGCCGTCTTGGAGTATATAGAGCCCAAGCGCCTCACAAAAGACAATAGTCCGTTCATAATAATACATTTGATGACATCATCTATGATCTCAGCTATAATAAATAGGATATAAATAAATGTTATAAATTAATCAATCTTCACTGCTTCGTTAGTGCTTCACATGGCTTAGGAAACTCTCTGTACTTGACAAACTTTCTCTACCCAGATAAAAAAGTTACATGTGTATACATAAATGGCATAGAATGTGCGGGAGACAAATTTCCAGTATACTTTTTGTTAATAATAATAAAGTATGTCTACAATAGTTCTCACAGAAAAAGTATGTCTACAATAGGATGTTTGCGGCAATAATTATCTAATGGATAGCTGATACAAAACAATAGATGGACATCTAAGTGCCAAAAATAATATTCCTATTCTCGCAATGTTTTTTACAAAATATTAATGACATGCGCACTAATTATAATGGTTGACAATATAAATTAAGTTTTTTTGTTGAAAATATTCATGAGAAGGACCACGTGAAAGCATTTGCAATATACATGCAAAAGATAAATACATTATCCTTCTTAAATATAAGGCACATAACTAAACATATGGTCATGTTTTAAATTCTTTACACTAATACACGCAAAAGTGTATGGTTCGAACATGCAAGAATAACATCCTATTGACTAGAAAATATTTTTATGACATATGTCATTTAGTTTTTGACATATTATAAATGAAAATCATCAATTAAAATCATGGATTGGAAATTATAAATAATTAAGTGTAATTCTAATGCCAGAAAGACACGTCATCACGCATATCCACGAGATCCAAGTATATGATTTTGATTTAGAGTTTAACCTCATGAAAATATGATATTAAGAAACTAATGGGGTCGATGAACGGTAACAAAGAAAAGAGAAAAATAATAATTAACACTACATTGGTCCATATAGGCTAAATAATTATCTATTTTGATTATACGATCGGTCCTAATTCTGATAGTTGAGATTAAATACTAAAAGTAAATGGTATAGGAATATCAGTAGCCAAATTAGCTGAAGTGCATGCAATACCATCTTGCTGCTGACACCAATTGACCAACTAATCTGTCTGATTTTTTTAAATAGATCATGAGAACCAATCGTACTAGATAGCCATAAATAACATCTAAAGATGGTTATCACCAAGAGCAAGAATGCAAGAAAATTACTTATATGCCAGGATCAAATTTATTCTCTATGAAAAAAAGAATACTATTAGTCGAAAGATAGATGCGATGGTGAAAGGACGAGCAGGGAATCAATAGAAATATAAGTACGATTTTGATAAGGATATTTAAAAAAGTAGTACCTTGACCAAAAATGATTCTTTCGATCTAAGTAACATTTTCCTTGGAATTGAATTTTGTATAACTTTTTATCTATATTTTGACATATAAAAATAACAATCTGTAGATGAATATATTTGAATAAGAATTATTTTATATATTTCCTATATCATAAAGACTTATGGATCCTTTGGTTTGATTGCCAAACAACAAAGAATAAAAAATATACGAGAGCGAGAGGAATGTGTGTTGATTGACTTTCAAAACTTAGCTGCTAATAAATTGCCATACACCTTTTAAATCTAGACGCGCGAATGCGCGGGTCACTCTGCTAGTTATATGAAAACTAGCAAGATGCCCATACATTGCACAGAACATCAAGATGCATTTTTTTACAAAACACCTATTGTGATTGACCCATGCAGGTGTAATCCCATGTGTAAAAACAAATGATATCTCGATAAATTTATCAGAAATATTGTATCTCGAGAATTTCATCAAAAAATGATATCTCAAGAAAGATGAGAGATAAGGTGAGGAGGAGTGGGGCATGGTGGTGACTGGTGGTCAGACTGGGCGGGGGCATGGGGATGGACGGCACCGGCATCGGCCACCATGCCAGATTGTTCCAAATACTTCCTTTTTTAATTGCTCAGCAATGAGGTTGTGGGAGATAAGGATGAACGAGGCAAGGCCTTGTCTATAAATCTGGAGAGAGGTGCGGGTATCTTTTGTAAAATTGTCATAGTTTGCTTTCTATCTGTCAGATATAAATCGGACGGTCTATATTACAAGATGGCAGGCACACCATCATCACCAACTCGGTTTTTCATAAGAGTAGAGACTAGGGAGTACTAGTAAGGACACCATCTACTGCTTCGTGTGCCACTCATGCTCTCCATTCGCAGGCGCAACGTCCCCTACAGCCACTCCCTCCTGCGCTCCATTCGGCGGGCGCAACGTCCCTATAGCCACTCCCGTTTCATGGACGGCCTGGTCAATGCCTGCAAGGTGCCATGCGTCCAAGAGTTTCGGCTACGAGAGGTACGTCGACCAACACGCTGGCGGAGAATAGTTCCAGATGCGCGCACGCACCCTGCTACTGCTATGAGTGAACACCGCCGTTTGAGGGCTCGTCGGGGAGCCTCGTGCATCACCTCATGGCACTGTTTGTCACTCACTACTAGACCGTGGCGGTGAACATCAAGTACGAGACATGCTACCCGTTTGCCTTGTCGGAGTCGCTGGAGGATCACTGTCGCCTGCTAGTCGCGGAGGAGGACGATATCATCTTGCTCTTGGCCATGGGCACCAGCAAGGCCCGCGCAGGCCACCGCTCCGTCTCTATAGTGTGCGTTAGGGGCAACATCGCTCACGCTGACGCGAGGGCGGTGTACGGGTGCGTGCTCACTGTTACTGCCCCCCGGAGGTTCGAGGGCGCCCACACCACCTCCATCACATTGACTGGGACTGTGCCGAGCTGCTCCTTTGCCGGCAATGTGGACATGGAAGATGCCTGATATGATTTTCACCCCGAGATGGTGCACGGGGACTCCAAGGAGGTTCACCTGGTCATATGCATTACCAAGTCAAATGTTCATCATTAGTCTTCGCTTAATGTAATCCACTGTCTAAGCATGTGGAGACTTCTTATTTATAGTATAGAACCTTCCACGCATGAACTTGCTCTGTTAGAGTATCGCGCTTGAATAAAAGTGTACCATTTTTTGTTTAGTCTAGAATCTTCCATGTATGCTTTTGCTCCATTAGAGTTCTCGCTTGTCATTTATGAGGTTAATTGAGATTTTTTACTACAGAAATGGTGAAAGACTTATGATGAACCATTTCTTACATCTCCTCTGCCCCTTCCAAGTCATCCTGATTTAATCCCTCTATCTAGGTGTATAAGGCTAGTCATAGTGGGGAGTAACTCAGACTAGTGTCATGCATATGACACTAGTCTAAGTTACTACCTTCATAATGCAAAGTAACATAATAGTAGTATCATAGATGACTTCATTTATTAACTTGTAGACTCATGTTGTCTCAGGAAGCGCTATGTTATAATAACATATTATGTTACCATCTCTCATTAACTACTTGCCACGTAAGCAAACTTTTCTTAGAGTGCGCTATGTTACTACTACCTCCTTTCTGGTTTATAGGGCTCAATTCAAAAATCTCACCAACCAAGGTAGATGGTGAGTGGTGGAACAATTTTTGTAGTTTGCAAATCCACTCAATTAATGTGCTTGATTTCCTCAAAAAAATGTGCCAATGCATTAATTGCAATGCATGCATGCACAAAGTACATGCATTGGTCAATTTCTCTTAATACTTGCATGCAATGATTTATTGCACCTTGAAATCTGAACATGTGATGGGGAACAACAAAATTGAGACTTATAAAATGGAAAACCTAAAATTTTGAGATAAGCCCTATAAACCGGAAAGGAGGGAGTACCTAAGTTACTCCCACTATGACTAGTCTAAGAGCATGGTTAATACTTAATAGTATAGCCAATTGTTGACTATAAGAAAGGGCCATGTCATCTATAGCCAACTTATAGCCAACATGTATAACAATTAGCTATAAGTATGTGCTACTTTATTAATACATGGCCCACTTTCCACTCCCATATAGTGCCTGGGAGCATGTGCTGCAGCTGGCTCTTGCATGACAGCCTGCTTACATTCTCTCTCCTATCCTTTCTCCTCCAACTAAGCATTAGAAATATTACTTTACTTCTTACAACCTGCTGACTGTACCTTATTGTACTCGCTCTAAGTCACCTTATGAAAACCAAATAATCCCAAAACACTTAGGCGCGGTGCATTAACTCCCACCTCGCTTCTTGTTTCTTGACATATCAACCAATAAGAGATGTCGGGAGTGCATGTTTTTAATGACTCAAGACTACCAAACACGACATGCAGTGGTTAGTTCATTGCATGCAATGCTATTAATTAGCAAATAAATATTAAGTTCTCTCGTTTTCCCCTCATTCTTGGTCATGGTACACAACTTAAGGCTGGTCATAGTGGGAGTAACTTAGCAAGTAACATAACACACCCCAAGAAAAGTTTGCTTATGTGGCATGTAGTTACTGTAACATAATGCATCGCATGATAAAATGAGTCTACATCTTAATAAATGATGGCTTGCATGATACCACACATATGTTACTCTCCACTATAAAGGTAGTACCATAGACTAGTAAGATATGCATGTTACTAGTCTAAAGTTACTCCACACTATGACTAGCCTAAGATGACTTATTCACCTAGACGGAGGGAGTACATTCATGGTGGTCTAGAAAAAATAAACATAATTGATACTCAAAAGCTTTGTCATTTACTAGTGTTCATGCATGCATGCACTACAAGAATGCATTGGTAAACACATTTTTCTGTGAAGAACGAGAGCATTAATTGAGTACTTTTGCGGACTACAAAAACTATTCCGCCACCTCTATCTTGGTAAGAGTAGGTGAAATTTTTGAATCGAGCCCTTTAAACTAGAAGGGAGGTAGTAGTACTCTAATAGCTAACCTTGTTGTGATGACTAGATAGGACATGGCATGCACCTGGACGGAGGAATTAGTCTGCATTGTGCATATAAGTTTTGTCTGAAGTCAACGTACCTCTACTTTGACCAAACTTATAGGAAAATGTATCAACATTCACAATGTCAAATCAATACTTTTATACTCATTATGAAATGTAGTTTCATAAAATATATATTTGGTATTGTAGATATTGATATTTTTAGTATAAATTTGGTCAAAAACTTTGCAAACTTTGACTTGACACAAATCTTACGCGGAGTAAAAAACACCAGAGGGAGTATCATGCATGCGGAGTAGGCAAACAAATTGCTCATTTATAGCCGTCCGAAGTCTCAAAGGGTGCGACCACGCGAGGGAGGCGAAGGTCATGGGAGGTGCGCCGGCATGGCTTGCGAACACGCAGAAGCTATACCGCCAGGCCTATGATAGGGGTCTAGTAGACATGACATCTAGTGGGTCTTGCATAGTACTCGGGAACTCTTTGGGGGAATTCAGCCGTTTAACCACCGGGCAAGCCAACCACCCCACGCCGTTCGCACGCCCTACTCGTCCCCGTCTTCTACCTTACAACAGTTTGCTCCCATTCATCCCGTCCTTTCACATTACACCAGTTCAACTTCTCCTAACCCGCCTTGTTGAAGAGGACAGTCGTCATCGTCAAGAAACTTATGGACAAGAATGCCATGCTCTAGAATAATTCAATTAATGTATAGAAAAGGCCAAGCAAACCTGGAATAATTCCAAAATTTAACAGGACACTCATATAGTTCTATGTTGCCTCTGTAAAGAGAATCAAGGGGGGCAGCGTATATCGTTTCGCACACAAAGGTGACACGTTCCCTCTCAGAACAACGAGCCTTGTTGAGAGAAGCTCCGGTTTTCAAGAAGCTTATACCAAAATTTGTTCCAATTCAGCCAATCTTTTTACCACAGCATGTTAGTACCATGAAATGACACCATGCCAAGTTTCATGATTTTCAGGCGTGTTTTAGATTTACAAGAATTTTAAAACCAAGTTTCTTAATGTTCTCGGCCGAGCCACGACGCCCAGATGTTTGAATTTCATTCCCATTTCTTGCATGGGACCTAGAAATTCACCCGAGGATACACATGTTATTTTTCAGCCAACTTTGGTGCACTGGAGCATGTGCTTGTAGTTCAAAATTGAATTATGCACATTAAATGACCAGAAACTCAATTAATGTATAAAAAGGCCAAACGAACCCAGACTAATCCCAAAATTTAACACGACACTCATATAGTTCTATGTTGCCTCTGTAACCAAAATCAAGGGGGCCAGCGTATATCACTTCGCACACAAAGGTGATACGTTCCCTCTCAGAACCATGAGCCTTCTTGAGAGAAGCTCCGGTTTGCAAGAAGCTTATACCAAAACTTGTTTCAATTCGGCCAAGTTTTTTACCTCAGCATGTTAGTACCATGCAATGACACCATGCCAAGCTTCATGATTTCCATTCGAGTTTTGGATTTGCAGGAAT
The DNA here is from genome assembly GCF_003073215.2 of Triticum urartu. Lineage (NCBI taxonomy): Eukaryota > Viridiplantae > Streptophyta > Magnoliopsida > Poales > Poaceae > Triticum > Triticum urartu. The sequence continues at coordinate 216,320,743 of NC_053022.1, read as the reverse complement.
TTAAAAACCAAGTTTCTCAATGTTCTCAGCCGAGTCACGATGCCCAGATGTTTGAATTTCATTCCTATTTCTTCCATGGGACATAGAAATTCACCCAAGGACACACATGTGATTTCTCAACCAACTTTGGTGCATCGGAGCATGTGCTTGCAGTTCAAATTGGAATTATGCACATTAACTGTCTAGAAAATCAATTAATATAAAAAAGGGCCAAACGAACCCGGAATAATTCTGTTGGGGATATTACAATCAGTTATGACCCGCACAGGAGGGGCCGGGTTAGCCCCAATGGCGGGTTACACAAGAAGCCCAGTAAACATTCAAGATTATAGTTTATTAAATATTACAGAAGGCCCAAAGGCCTGGAGGCGGTTTAAGGTCTGATATTGTGAACCACCATATGTAAGGAAAGACTTGTAAAGAAAGGCATGTAAAGGAAGTCACCGAGCCGGACACGTTTATGAGCCGGTTTTCTTTGACACATATCTGTAACAGAAGTAATTGTGTAAGGGCTTGTTTGAATTTGAGGACTATAACAATGCAGGGATAGGAAATAGACAGGAATAGGATAGGAATGCACGTGCAAAACAGAGAATTTAAAAACACAGGATTTCTGCCAATCTGGGTGTTTTGTTCACAAGAATTGGAAGATCACAAGATGCAAAGAAGCATGCTGAGATTAAGTCAAACCACAAGAAAATGTATGGTTATAATGCTATTATGCTACTATCTCTTAGTCTTGTGCTTCATGAATAGGAATTTGAAAAGGAGGACAAGTGGAAATTAAAATTCCTACGATTTTTCTTTCAAGGAGACACTAAAGGAACAAATCCTACAGTTTTCCTTTGCTCCATTCCTTTGCACCAAATTCATGAAAAGTAGTACCATACGAAACTTTCCAATCCCTATGTTTTTCATTCACTTTTCCTTTCAAGCACTGGCGATTCTAGTAGGCAGGCTTGAGCAAGGAAAAGCCTACACTAAAAAATGTTTTTGTGCTACTTCTATTACTTTGGACCCAGGCCACTGCCCTACTAGCTCAACTCCCAGGGCCATCGATAAATGCACAGCTCAAACGCGTAGAGATAAATAATGATGGCGTTCAAGAGAGTCCATCACGGATAGCTAAGTTGCCTGGTACCTCACCGCTTGTCATATAGTATGATAAAATAATTGTATTTCCCGTTACTCCATGTGCTCAGTGGACAATATATATAACATGTAGAGTAAAAAAGATATGCAACAAGTGTACAACCTCTTTGGTGAAGCCATGTCGATCTCAGCATGATTGGGTTGGCCGGTGAGGATGCTCCGGCTAACTTGGCTGTCGGAGGAGGGGAAGAAGATCTTAGTCATCTGGAGATGGAGCCCGAGGTACTGCTCCGCTGTGATGGAGGGTTTCATTGTTGGAGCAGCTCCGGTGAGTTGTACGACACCGAGGCTGAAGCAGGACAAGAGAGACAGCGTTAACCTGAGTGGAATTCTAATAGCATCTCCAATAGATGACGTAAAATACATAACCACAAAGTGCTAGATGTAAAATACATCAGCCGCTCATCTCTAAACTTAACTGTTGAAACTGAATTTAACTGTCGAAACTGAACTTGACTGTTGAAACTGAATTTTGCTGTCGAAACTAAATTTTACTGTCGAAACTGAACGCACTAGAGGTGAGGCTACACGTCAGTCGACTGACTTTTTCATCTCTGGTCAGTCGATTTTGCAGCTGTTGGATATGAAATCAAGGGCCTGCAGTTCATCTTCAACCTCCACCCCCTGGAGCTGCCAGCCACCACCAGCCAAACAACCGCCCCGCCCGCCCCGAAAACACTCCCCACCGCCGGTCCGCCGCCGCCCCTGCCATCCCTCTAGGCCCCCTCGTGCCAAGCTTTTTCTCCGGTGATCCCCACGCCACCACCCCACCACCACCACTGACCACCACCCCAACCCTGAACCCTAAGATAGATAGTGGGGTACCTCTCCGGCGAGCCCCCCTCCCCGCTGCGGCTGGTTCTTCCTTAACTCCGGCGAGCCCCCCACCCCCTCACCATGAAAATCAACTGATCCAAAAGTCGATTCAGTCGACTAAAGTGTAGCTAAATCGGAGCAGCATCGCAAGCAAGAGCAAGAGCAGCAGCGCGAGAAAGAGCAAGAGCAAGAGCAGACAAGGCAGGGGACCGAGAGCAAGAGCAGAGCAGCAGCACGAGCGAGAGCTAAAGCAGCAGCCGCTCCTACTGATGTGGACGTCATCGCCAAGGGAGCAAGGTCGTGGAGGAAGTGGCCGGCGATGCCGCCGTGGATGGAGCCACGGCGTGTCGACTCGGGACCGAGCGCTGGCAGCACCATGAGATCAAATCAAGAAGAAAATGCGGCGATTAGTGTACAACCTCTTTGGTGGCGCCGATTAGGCCGCAGCTTCATCCGAGGAAACGGTGATGATGATGCTCTTCCGGTGGTGCAGGTGAAGATGGCGGTGTGGGAATGGAGGTGGCGCGAAAGATGAGAGGAACGTCGGGGTAGCTCCTTCGAGGTGGAGGACGGGGTGGCTGAACCGGCGGGACGACTAGATCAATGAAGGATCCTCATCCGGTACGGTGGATGAGGGACGTCGAGGTGTTGCTGTGGACGACGTCGTCGGGGAAGAGGCTCCGGCTGGATGGCGGACGGAGGAGGGTGTGGGGCTTCGCGGGTTTTTCCCGGCCTCGGTGTATGAATGGGTGGGCGGATGGGATGGGAGTGGGGAACCATGGCTTAGGGACGCGCTTGTCCGAAATGTGGGGTAAGTTACGAAAGTACCCCCACCAATTTGAGGCGGTTCTTTCGGTTCAGGGGTATCATGGGCATTTCGTGTGTCGGGATTTCCCAGGAGGTGGGAGTTTTCGCGCGCATTGTAATTTTGGAATAGCAAGGCGCGGGTTGAGATGGAGGGAGTTACCGGAGCACAACGAGACAAAGATTTATCTTAAATATTTCGGGGTAACAAGGCGTGGGTTGAAGAGGCAGTAGTTTTGCACCACGATAGACAGAGACGCTAGCTTGAAATTTCGGCATAACAAGGCGCGGCTTGAAATTTCGGGAGAACAAGCTTAACGTGTACCCAAAAAAGACAATTTAGACTAGTATGATATACTACGTACAATGTGTTTAACACGCACAACGCACACACAGACACCATTTAGACTAGTAAGGTACGCGTGCATTGCACGCATTAGATTTAGCAACCAAATTATGAATAAATAGCACATCATAGCATGTAAGCTTTGAGTCATATATGCATGATGTAGATGTTCGTTTAATTCTTATAGTTCATTTCATTCAAAATCATCTAGTTTTTATAAGAAAGCTAATCTATTTAAGATTCATGGAATTGTGTGTTGTAAGGCATAAAGTAAAAACAAATCATGTAGAAAAACATTTGGGCAATTCTGATACGGAAGATTCTAGAACAAAGAAGAAGTGTTTGTGTTTTGAGGTTTGTGCATTATGCTTAAGTTTGACCATAGAGTCTTCTAGATTGTACAAGTGGCAAAATCTGGTGGAATCTAGATGATATCCAACGGCCAGTAGTGCTCAAATTTGCCAGCTCTGCACCATCAGATTGGCCTCATCCAACGACCATCTTTCAAAGTTAAAGTTATCCGCACAATATATAAAAAATATATAATATAATATATACAGGGATATAGATATAGATATGTCATCCGGAAGCCACCCATCATCTCCAATTAAAATAGTGTGTCCATGCACGGATGCAATGTGGCCAAACGATGTCTGCCATCGATATCTCAAATTCAAACCAGTCTGACCTTGTTCAATGTGTATACATTACAACATGCTCGTTTCCAAAACACACCATGCAGATCTCTGTTATATTCATGCATGCATGGGTTTCAAACATCATGATCTCTTGTTCAAATATTTGAATTCAACTTTACATTGATTATGACCTCACCTAGTCTTTTACACCCAAACATTGGTCTTCTCTTTATAATTGTACCACTAACTTTCTCTCGTGCATGCATGCACATACACTACCAGTCGACATTATCCATCGCACACATGCAATCTTTTTCTTCAGGTCGGTCTCCCATGAAGGCACACACACACATCCCCCTCTCCATCATATCGGGCATTCTTTATCTCTCACATGCATGGGCAATGATCGATGTTCCTATATGTGTGTGTGTATAGCTAGGTCTTTCATAGTTTTCCACATAAACCGATCAATCTATATATCTAGTGAGGTCTCACCATCTTTCCCACGTCCACATCGATCAATCTATACCTCTCTATATAGGATTACATATATAGCTAATACACCCACATTAATTATATATCCAACGCCCCCCTCTCATCATCCATGCCTTCCGCTTCATCTCTCATACGCGCGCACAATGGCGAAGACAGGGGGCGGCAAGGGCCCTGCCCCCCCCCCCTAACATCACTATATATCGAGGCTAATATGAATGTGATCATTAGACAATTGCTGGTAAAAATGGTTTAAGTTGATGAATTGGCCCTCCTCGTAAAGGATTAGCAGTGCTTGGCCCCCTAGCTCATGGGACATTTTTCATGGCTCCGCCACTGCACGCAACAGCGCACGTTCTCGCCCCCTCTCTCTAAATATCGATCTCACAGTTGTGCACTCCTTCATAGTCTCCCTCCACTCGGCCCCTCGCGCCATCTTCTAGCCCCCCACCGGATTTTGCCACATGTACAATCTAGCAGACTCCATGGTTGAACTTAAGCATAATGCACAAATCTCAAAACAACAGTGGTTCTCCTTTGTTCTAGAATCTTCCGTATCATAACTGCCCAAACTTTTTTTCTAGTTGAATTGCCATTATTTGTTTTTTACTTTATGCTTTACAACGCACAATTCCATGAATCATAAAATAGATTAAGGGCTTCTTTGATTCAAAGGATTCTCGAAGGAATTTTGGAGGATTCTAATCCTTAGGAATTTTTCCTATCTTGGTTGTTTGATTCATAGGATTGTAAACCATAGGAATTTTTCCATATGATTCATTTGCACTAGATTTCATAGGAAACATCCCATCCACTCAAACCTCTTTGAAAGAATTCTGTGTTTTTTCTATGCACAATCAAACACTCGTACAATCCTGTAGGATTCAAGACGACATTCCACTCTAATCCCATGTTCTTCCTATTCCCACGTTTTGGAAATCCTACAAATCAAAGAGGCCCTAGGTTTTTTATAAAAACTAATTGATTTTGAATGAGATGAACTATAAGAATTAAATGAAGGTCTACATCAGGCATATATGACTTGGAGCTTACATGCTATAGTGTGGTATTTATTCATAATTTGGTTGCAAAATCTAACGCGTGTAATACGCGTGTACCTTACTAGTACTTTGAGTATGTGCAAAACACAATGGCACGCTACACAGTGTCTCTCTTATAGTTCATGAAGCCACGTGGCACATGTGGAGGCGTTGTCGCGACATCCTTGTGTGGATTGATCACAATGACGTGCTGCTGGTTCCAGAAGAATGTACTCGTCCTCCCTGAGCCACACTGGCGGTACATGCATGAAGCAAAGATGTGCACGCACGCCACACACACACTCATTCCCTCGCACGCACACATGGGTACATGGGTGTACGCAATTTTGTACCAAGATCCACCCCATGTGACAATTTGACGCGTGTAAAGTCTTTCACTTCATTGATGGTCAATTAATACAGCGCATGCAAATTGAGTGGACGTGAGGGCGGAAGAAAGACATTACTACTCCACTGCGCGCATGCGAGTAGTTATATCATGGGTTGCTAGTAGTACTTCCATTGGTCTCCTTCGTTTTTTGTGCCAATTTTTAACAGTAACATAATATTTACGCATCTGAGTAGTGTAGTCTACTTGAAATTTATGTTCCATTAAACTCATCGGGAGCCGTTTCGGGCCTCGAAACCAAAACCCATCAATTTATCTTTACCTTGTTTCCATCACATTCGAAAGTACTAGTGCTACAATTAAGTGCAAGCCTGCTCACACCTACTAGTACGTACCAAACCTGAACGTGTTCCCACTATGCAGGTATTAGTACTAGTGCTTAGGTTATAAAAAGGGGAACTACCTAACCGAAAATTACTCTACCTTTCCTCCTCATAAGTGCTTCTTCTTCGTCCCTCCTTGCCATGTCCGGTGCGCAGAGCTCTAGGTCGAGAACTACTCGTAACAAGGGAGCGTCAAACAAGGCTGCGGAAAAAAAGAGGGCTCGCCGGCACGCAGAGACCTTGAAAGATCTCTCATGTGCTGGCGATGGCTCCCAGGAGCGCCCTAGCCGCGGAGGCGAACATGCCGAGCTGGCGGCGCTGGAGTCGTTATCCCTCGACAGCATGCCCGATCAGCTCAATAAGCACCTCAATAAGCAGAAGGAGTTCATCCACAGCTTGGTGGAGCTGCTGAAGGAGAGCCTCGACGACATGCCCGCTGAGCACAATAAGCAAGGGGAGTTGACCGTCGGTTTGGTGATGCTGCTGAAGAAGAGAATTGCCTCGGAGAAGAAGGCGACCGGCAAAATCCTGCAACTTCAGGAGGACAAGGCGAAGCTCTGCCACGAGATCGACCTGCTGAAGGAGAAGAACGCCGGCTGGAAGAAGCTGCATGAGAGTAGTAGTTCCTCGATGAAGATGCTGCACGCCCTCGTCATGGAACAGAAGGAGGAGCTGGTGAAGCTCCGCATCGAGCACCCAGCTGCTGTCAAGGTACGTAATGCGGCCGTGGAACAGATGATGAAGGCTCGCGTCGAGAAATCCCGCGTCATGGACAGAATGAAGAAGATGGCGGAGGAGACACGCAAGGAGATGGAGATCGTGGAGGCGATGAATAAGCAGTTACGACTCCGTGGCGAATTAGATCATTTGGGGTGATAATCTTCCTTCTTCTTTTGCTCTTGTGTTTCTTCTTTTGCTTCGGGTGTTTCGCCGCACGTGTCACGTTCACTGCGAGGCATGAATAGAACAATGCTAACAATGAGATGACTAGCAAATTAGATCATTTTTATCGCCATATGGCACTGGGCTGTTGTGTTTCGTGCTCCTCCGTCGTAGTACTACTCCAGTGGAAAACTTGAGTATACCGCATGGTTCTTTGCTCCTCCTCAGCTCGTCGGCACATTTATACGAGCAGTCAAATCACAAGGCCCCGCCTTCCAGCAGTAATGAGCCGTCAAATCACAAAGGCCCTCGCCTCTCGTGAAAAGGACCAAGCTAGACTGCCCCGCCCTCTAGCCTTTTGAAAAATGTATACATTTTTACAGTAGTAGTATCGATGGATTGCGCCATGGAGCAAAACTATCAAGATGAAATTAAAGAAAAAAGGTGGTACATATAGAGAGCGCTCGTCGCCAAATTATGCATATACTATATGACACTACCCACTATGAAGGTACTAGTAACATAGACTAGTAACTAGTCTATGTTACTCTTCACTATGACCAGCCAAAGTCGAGGCGCGGATACCAACAAGGGCCTGGTTGTGTCTATACTTGGACAACTCACCCGACTGCATGCGGACTAGGCAGATGAAGCTCGTGTCGTGTTGGTGCCGTGTGCGGCCCGCACATTAACCAAAACCTCGCGCCTCCATCTTAGCCTATGCGTTTTAAACTTCTCAATCTCAAGGCCAAGGAGCAACGTGAAACCTATGATAGAGCCAATCGGATGGTTGAGAACACTACAATTCGTAGCTAAAGATGCGTGTGTGAGAGAGGACGAGTGCGTGCGTGCACCTCTTCTCAGAGTACAAGTGTATGTGGGTGGCATCGACCTAGGGAGCAGTGATGGTGCATACGAGAAGTCCCAAGAGATAGGTGTAATGCGTCTGAAAAAAAAGACTAGTCTATAGCTCGCCACGAGGCTATTCCTGTCGAATGCCAAGCGTAAGATATGTAACCAACGGTGCCAGTTTTTGCACGTACACAGCAGTAGAAAAAGAACTAGTACCATGGCATGTGCTACACCACGGCCAAGAAAACGTGCCGACGTTATGCCATTCGGGAATAGTGCCGCACTTCAAAACTATAACCGTCAATAAACTTTGAGCACGTCTTGTCACATTCCAAATTACTACTACTACCACGATATATTTAATTGCAAACCTGTTCACACCGATCACAACCTAAATTGTTTCCCACTTAGGAGCGTATTAGTAGTACTCGGTTATAAATACTACTATGCTAAGATGACTGCACATTCCTCCTCAACTCCTCATCCACAAAAAACAATCAAGTCAATCAAGCCATGGGCAGTGTGAGTTCTGGGTCGAGAGATTTCCACCAGGGAGAGGTGAGCATGGAAGAGGAAGCACGAGAGATGTCCCGCCTCGCGGCGAAAGCAGCTGACCTGTCCAGCCACGTAGCAGTAGCAGCACAGAGGTCCCGCCGCGCCGCCGAAGCAGCACGGAGGTCCCGCCGCATCGTCGATGTAGCAAACTGGTCCGGCCATGCCACAGAAGCAGCAGAGATGTCCCGCCGCGCCACCGAAGCAGCACGGAGGTCCCGCCGTGTCGCGGCAGCCTGGGAAAATTTCTCGCGAGCAGGCGAGGACTCTTACAGGTGCATGCATGTGATGGTCCATAGCCAGATGGATCAGATCTCCGGCTGGGCGAGGTTGCGGGACGAGGCTACCGGCGTCATCCGGCAACTAGGGGAGGGCAATGCGAAGCTCCGGGGCGAGCGTGACCTGCTGAGGGTGAAGATCACCGGAAGGGTGAAGCAGGAGGAGGAGACCGCTGCCTTGTTGCAGAGGACGGGCATCATCATCAAGAAACTTATGGACGAGAATGTCATGCTCCGCATCGAGCGCAACAGGCTGGTGGAGGAATCCATGGATGCTGCCAAGCAGCATATGAAGGACATGAAATTGATGAAATAGATCATCGCCCGCCGCGAGAACTAGTCTCTGCGACCTGCAGCGCATAAAGAAAGTAGAGATCAGCGAGCCAGATCATTGTATGCGTCTTCCTTCTTTTGCCCTTGTGTATTTCGGGCGTAGCCGCATGTGGCTTTTTTAATTATCTTCCTAATTATATAAGACAATTATTATCCACTCTCGTCGTCCTTATATATATATTCATCAGTCTTGCTATAAGTCGCAGTAGATGCTATATAGGTCCGTCGGATCTTACATCAAGATCTGTGCAAAATTTTCTTTTCAGATTTTCTTTTTTCTCTCTTAAATCTTAGTCGAGTGAGACATTGCCACGCCATTAAACAGAGGCTCGGGCACCATTAATGGAGACCTTGGGAGAGAGGTGGACGGCAGATGGAGGTCAAAGGGCTCTCCTCCCGATAAGCACGCGCAGGGGTCTGATCGCATGCCTCCTGTACTCAAATAGCTACCCTACATGGCGCCTCCTAGCTAATAAAAAAAGGGGACGCATGGCGGCACGTAAATGGTAAATAGAACGCCCACGGTTTCAATAATACTTGTGTTTCCGATTGTAACATGACAGCACTTGTTCCAAAATGACTTTGTTGATTGTTAATGTCTGCGCCTTCGCAAATCGGATAGCAAAATTACCACAGCATGTTGGTGCCATGTCATGACACCAAGCCAAGTTTCATGATTTGCATGCGTGTTTCAGATTTACAGGAATTAAAAAACCAAGTTTCTCAATGTTTCCAGCCGAGCCATGACGCCCAGATGTTTGAATTTCATTTCCATTTCTGGAATGGGACCAAGAAATTTACCCGAGGACACACATGTGATTTTTCAACCAGCTTTGGTGCACTGGAGCATGTGCTTGTATTTAAAATTTGAATTATGCACACAAAGGTGACACGTTCCCTCTCAGAACCATGAGCCTTCTTGAGAGAAGCTCCGGTTTGCAAGAAACTTATACCAAAACTTGTTCCTATTCTGCAATTTTTTTACCACAACATGGTAGTACCATGACATGACACCATGCCAAGTTTCATGATTTTCAGGCATGTTTTGGATTTACAAGAATTTTAAAACCAAGCTTCTCAATGTTCTCGGTCGAACCACGATGCCCAGATGTTTGAATTTCATTCCCATTTCTTGCATGGGACCTAGAAATTCACCCGAGGACACACATGTGATTTTTCAATCAACTTTGGTGCACGGGAGCATGTGCTTGTAGTTCAAATTTGAATTATGCACATTAAATGACCAGAAACTCAATTAATGTATAAAAAAGGCCAGACGAACCCATAATAATTCCAAAATTTAACAGGGCACTCATATAGTTCTATGTTGCCTCTGTAAAGAAAATCTCGGGGGGAGGCAGCATATATTGTTTCGCACACAAAGGTATAAAGAAATAAATAAATTAGCATACCTATTTAATTCTTGGGTTCTTATTATTTATGCCACTAGTTGTGTATCACTACTCAGTCTTGCCATTAGAAGTTACAACTACTCAAAAAATGCCATCGATCCGTGAGATGCCTGCTCAAAAATGCAATTAGATATCTAAAAAATGCCATCGTTAAGTTAGATGTTTGCTCAGAAATGCCATTAGACATTGTTATTTTCACGTCAAACCCATTGACCATGTTACATGACAAAAATAAGCCGATTCTCACAATGATAAGTTAATGGTGTCCGGCACAATACACCCCTCAAATAAAACTAAGCACCCTGGAATTCTTTGACAAAACTAAGCACCCTGAAATTCTTTGAAAACTAAACTGTTGGCTATATGATGTTAAATGTACGAAATATAACGAGAAGAAACATAACATAGTTCTGTTGGGGGCTCGGCACAACACACCCCTCAAATAAAACTAAGCACACCAGAAATTAAACTAAGCAACTAATCCGGTAGACACTGCATTAGAACCACCATGAGCAACGATACTGCCACCTTACTCAGAGTCCTCGTCCACGTCCTCGACTTCGTCCTTGTCCCTCTTCCTCTTGGGCGATACTTCTTTGCTTGAACCGCACACTTGGCTCTTGCTCTTCATCCGACCCTTGTAGATATTGAAACAAAGGTAGCCATCCATTGCAGCATAGTGGATGTGGTCTATATCTAGTATAGTCCACTGCCATGCACGATAAAACGTGTGTGGAGGTTTCTTCAGTTCACCGTACGAAGGATGAACCATGGCTCCTGCCAGGGTCAGCATTGAAGGCTGACCACGGGAGGGCACCAGCCCTTCCTTCTAGAGGTCGAAGGGGTCGCCTACAATGAGGCCTATCAGACCCAGGATTTCCTTGTCGTTCCTAAAGTCTACAGTAACGAATTTGACTCGGACGCCCTTGAGGAACTTCTTAAATTCCTTGCACTCAACGTCGGCATGGCATATGTGGTAGACCAAGCATAAGTCATGCACACAAACCTGGATCACGGCGGTCTTCTTCTTCTTTGCCTCCTTTAGATTCTTCTCGCTTCCCAGGACTATGGTGTACTCAACATCTAGCCCAGCGGCCCACTCATCATTTGAGTTTTCGAACATGCGTTTGAAGCGAGCATGGCATTCTTTCACTGTTGCGGAAGAACGGGTGTAGATGACGTTGAACTCATCGTCGGTGATGGTTCTAACCTTGTACTCACCGCCGATCATGGAGATTTGGGATGCCATGGATTTGGGAGGAGGGTTAGGATTAGTGGAACTACCATAATGTGAAAGGACAGGACGACTAGGAGCGGTTTATCGATTGCAAAAATGTCGAGTGGAGGGGCGCGTGCGAATGGCAGGGTAGTGGCTTGCCTGGTGGATAAATGGATTCATGCACAATACTATGGGGGGCCAATTAGACATCATGTCTACTCGACGCCCAATTAAATGGTTTTCGATGTCATGTCAAGCATCGAGAAAGTTATAGGTGATACAAAGCTTTCCATTCTCCCATGATACGGGCTTCCGAGAGCCCTTGGATCTGAGATCGAACGGTTGCATGGCGTGAATATCCTATCCTGGAGGGTTATTTTGTAAATTTTTAGCAACTTAGCATGCGACCGTTCGATCTCAGATCCAAGGGCTGCCAGCAGCCCGTATCATGGTCGCACCTACCACGACCGTTGCCTCGTTCACGCGGTCGTGCCCTTGGAGATTTAACACGGTGAGTTAGGCTATCTGATGTTGGCATGTCATACATAGTCATCACTTAGTCACTCATACAACGAGGTTAGCTATAAGGTTGGCTATAAGAGTATTTTTTTTGTTTACTTCTCTCTATCTCTTTCTTCATGGTATTTATTGCATTTGCCAAGGAGTGACCTCTTCCAACGAAATGGTGCTTAGATGAGGTGATATGGGCATTAAATGGCTTAGCAACTCAAGTCCCCAGTGCATAGGTGCTTAGTTTTTTGTTGCTAAGTTTGATTCATCTAGGTACACGCGCTTATCACCGTTTCTTCTTGGGGTCACCAAACTAGTCTCTCTCTTCTTAATTAACTTGCCACATCAGACTTTATGCCTATGTGGCAGGCTTAGCACCTGTAGGATCAAGTACAATAGTGGGCTATAAGCCTGCTTTACATGGCATTTTTGCATATGTGGGGGAAAGAGGCAAGTAAAAAGTGGAGGAGTGGGCTCTCAAGCAAGAGCCAGCCTCTACATGGTGGAGCATCAAGAGAGGCACCTGTATGGAGGTGGTCAGGAATCAGGAGACTCACGTCGGTCGTAGTGCCGCAGTTAAAATGATAATGGCAAGTCAAATCACCGGGCCCCACCTGTCCAACAGTAACTCTCTGTCAAATCACACAGCCCTATATTTGCAGTAGCCTACTCCCTCATCTTCTCGCGTCTCTGTCGAACCAACTAGGCAGAACTACCCCGCCTACCACGCGGGAAAAGCCCCGCCCTCGACTTTTAGATAGTACAGTATACTAATTTTGTATCCATGGATTGTGCAATGGAGCAAAGCCTCAAGAAAACGGCGGTACACATGTACGGAGTATACAGCACGCCCGTCGCGTTCGCGTCGCACCCAGACGGTCGGTCGGTCTGGCACGCCACTCTCCGAATGGAACACGCGTCATATTGCGTTTGCACACACATGTGGGACCGCAATTGAGAACCGACCATAGGCACACTCCCTGGCCCCTCAAGTCGGGTGAGTTAATAGAAGAGAGAGATGAGCGATAGTACTACTAGAGAAGTGTTGTAGGAGTACATACATTAGTACCTGGATGATCCCTGCAAGACACGGAAGATCAGTTCATCCATGCATGTGACCAGACTCCAACAGACATGCATGGATTAGCTATCGTCTACATATTGTGCAGGTTGTGTTGTACAGGGCTGTAGTTTTGGTGAGAAATCTAAAAAAGGTTTCTTGTCATCTCGCAAAATTAGGTGTCATGTGCTTCGGATCACTGCGAGGGTTAAACAGTGACAACTGAGTTGGGCTAGTCATTGGGGGCACATGCACGAGGACTACTCGGCTGCCATCTAGGTCAAGCCGGCTATGTTAATTAGGACATCTATCAATGGAACCCTTTTCTACGAGTCTATCTTCAATTTGAGCTTTGATCCTCGTCTAGTTTGTCTGTCGGGATTCATCTTGTCTCCTTTGGGCAGTGAGGTTATTTAGATATATTAGAACTGAGCGCTTTTCTAGCCCTCTTAGGCCATTAGCATTTTTAGCTGTTGGATGGTCACTTTTAGGCTTCCTTGCTGTCCGATCTGCTCTTAATCAGGCCCAAATCGCGCGTACAGGCTTCATGACGAGCGCTAACCTTCTCGGGTCGCTGCTCCGGTGGTTTTTTTGGCATCCGACATTAATTTTGGCCTAGTGGGCCTGTACAAGGATCCTGCCCAGCGCAAAAGTGGTGAACCCTAAAACTGGACGCCCGCGACCCTGGTCTCTTTCTCTCCCAGCCTGCTTTCGTTGGTCGCAGCTGTGGCGGCGCCTCCGACCTGGGTGTCAACCGATGCGGGGGCTTGGACTGCCATGGCAACTGCGCTGGGTTTCCACCAACGCGACGGATATCGCCTACTCGGTACGTTCGGTTGCATGGATGCGACGGACAGCGGCTCCTCGATCCATTCGGTTCCACAACACGACGGGATGGTGTGCAACGATGAATAGCCATGAAGTTCAATTGCCAAGGATGATTGATTGGTAGCTTTATCAGCCATCAATGCCAGTCTTGGCTCAGGGCAGGTCAGTTTCCATTGGCGATTCATATTTTTCATTCAATTCATGCAACCCATATAATCTCAACCTTGCCGCTACTCCTTTCCCACTATGCTCACTCGAAAACCATTGTCTAGCACAGAAGCGATGGGTAATGCTTAGGTCTCCAGTTGTTGCAATTCTCCCTCATACTATTATTCAAAGAAACGCAGGTCAGCCTGCTTCAACTGGGTTAAAGGTGATGCGCTGGTTCCAATTCTCAATTGTTGTCTACATATACAGATGTGTTCTCTGTGTAATTCAAAACTTCAAATGATTGCAGGTTCTCTACAAGGATGAATTTGAGCTAAGTACCGATTGGTTTCTTTCGTTCTTCCAGTGGAATCTGCCGGTATCCAATGGCTAACAGGCAGGTCAGATCGGTATAGTGTGCTCTTGTGCCCCCTTTAATCATGCCTCATCTCAATATCTATCTGTTGTACTATGTACCTTTTATTCATATGGTATGATTTTAGTCCTATGATTGTTTGAAATAATCAAAATACACAAATAATTGAATGTCAGTTACCATGTCGACCCTTGCTCTTCATTTACTCCACGTACGTTGTTGGCTTGTTGTTGTTGATCTGTATTCTTCAATTAGTTCTTCTATGTTCTTCCCTCAATTCTTCCTCCATCAAGTACATAATTTTTATTATTGATGATGTTTTTCCACTCCCAACTCAAGACATGTGCTCTGAATTGACGAGTTCGAACTTTTTGCTGGGTTGGGTTCTCCATTGTATCTCCAATGGTTAAAGGTCAGGTTAGTATGCGTCATAGTTCTTATAGTGATGGCATATGGAATCACTCATTCTGTTTATGATGCTATTAAACAACAAACTGACATATACTTCCAAAGCCTCTAACTGTTGATTTTCATTTATATGACATGCATAGTGAATTTCAGCCATGCTTACTGAATTTGAAGAAATTTTGAAGCAGGTACTTGTGCAGGTGTGTTTATGAAGTCGCTGTCAAGAGGCGTATATGATGTAGCAACGTCAAAGCAAGTCGAGTACAATATGGTCTATATCAATACCCATCCCGACCATGAACCAATATTCTCTCAAATGCTTGGTAATTAGGTTCAATGGCAGAGTACTTGAAAAACAAACACTGATTTGGTTCAAGATTTTTATTTGACCATGTATTGTTGTGACAATAGGGATTTCCTTTCCTCTAAACATTTGTGGTGCATCAAGACAGTCTTAAAATACAGGGGTTGTATGTACACATAGCACTTAGCATTTTAAGATGATTGTGAAGCTTAAGGAAGATAAACATCTCGATACCATATCTAAGCACTTTGTGCTCTTCACAAGGGTAAAATTTCACCTCGGGCAACTTCTTGGGATAAAAAAAGTTGCCTGAAGCCATGTACAACAGTACAAAAAACGTGGTGTTTTTCAACCAGTTTTGCAAACAGTATGGATTTCTCCCTACTGCAGTACTGCATGGCCTAAGACATGGTCTACTACAAGCACTCTCATTAGGATGCACTGCACAACATCCTTCAGCATGATGCTCGGGAAGATTTCTCTATATTTCATTTCAGTTGTATGATTCATTCTTGCATCAAGCAATTACATTGTCCTTATATCCTCTCATTCCAAAAAATGTACATACAGGTGATGTCCGTGTTGGCGGTGGTCGATTGTGATCTTGGAGCTTGGTATGGGATTATTTAGATCGGCAGCTCACCGCTACTCTCCCCTTTGTGCCCATGACTCCCTGTGATGTGTTGCCTATGTCCATCCATCCCAGAACTCCTAATCAACCTGATTTCATCTAATGGACATCTAAGTTGAAACTTGGAGAGCATCTAATATCCTCATGTTCACTTCTTTCTCCTTTTCATTTTGTCTCACTCTGTCATTTAAGTACAGGTTCAGTTTTGATGTCTCAAGACAGATCCAAGTTCACTTACAGTTTTGTTTAGGAAACCCTATGCATTAGAGGGCATAACTCTCCATGATGCATGGAAATAAAAATAGAGCGCTCAAACTAACCATTTCTGCGGATTAATTGTTCATTTTTAAATGTATTGAACTGTGGTGTGCTCTCCTCAGTCAATATAAAATTTGATTTATGTGCTACTTGTTCAGTGTGACTTCATGTTCATTCTTCTTCATGTTTTTTTACTCATAGCATGGTTAAATTTTCTACCATGTTATTTTATCACATCATTCCCATGTCTTATATATTCAAATGGTCCTAACATTTTTGCAATAATTTCCTAGACTACCTTGATAAGGGAGGTATGTGCATGTGGATTTATACTTGTCTATGATTATTATTGCTACCACACCTATTATCAAATCTAGCACTCTGATCAATCATACCTAGCATGTAATGTCACACTGCAGTGTGAACCGCTCATGCACAACAATGTCGGCTTTAATGTACAATTCTAAGCCCATTAGACCCAAGAAAAAAAGTTCTAACCTACAATCGTTACTATATTTTTTCACCACATATTTGAAAATCATGTCCTTCTATCGCAAAAATAGATGGGCGCAGCAACGCGCGCCATCAATGATCTAGTGATTTCTTGTCATGTGGCATTTTTCCGTGTTATATGTTATAATCCGGTGCTTCAGATCAAAATGAAGACAACTACACCTCCGGGGCACGTGCATGAAGACTTCTTGACAGTCATTGCCGAGGTCAAGCTGGCTTCGGCCGGTAGACAAAAGAAAACTAGTACTCCACTATATAGGCAGGAGCCTCCACGCTTGCTTGCTAGTGTTTCTCTCTTCACACTGTCTCGTCCTATCCAGATCTAAACACGACAGCGGTGGCCACACTCTGTCTCTCTACTCACCGCTGGTCATAGATCCAGCCGGATCCTCTCCGCCGGGGAAGGTGAGAAGGTGCAACGTTCACGCAGTCGTCCTTGGCGACGGCTCTTACCCACTGCCGGCGCGTCCCGATCAGCGTGCCTTGCCGTTCTCCCCAAGCATCGCTGGCGACGGAGGGCCTCCCACCCCTTCTTCCTCGCTGCCATAGTGTGGGCAGATCCGGCCTCCCACCGCCCACCTAGCGACATCCCGGCGACCCTCAGGTATAACTTCCTTCGAAACCGGCCTTGCTCTACTTCCCAAGCTCCTGACGTCGCTGCATTTGTATCTTTTACTATTTCTCAGGCCCCCTCGTAGATAGGATTGATTGGCTATTCGAAAACCACCTAATTTTTTTACTGTTAAGAGGTAAACCTAGTTCATGCACTCGAATCTAGTCCTACTTGGTTCAAACAAGGAATAAAGGGGTGGGGTGGGGGAAGATTTGTTACCTGAATCTAGGACTTGGTTGAAAGAGGAAATAATGGGGGCGAAAAGTAGCAGAGACTGGCTATCCAACTGGTCTCTAGGTCTTATAGGGAAATAAAGGGAACGCGGTACAAACTCAATATAAACCCGATCTATTGGTTGAAAAAGGAAAGGAAGTGGGGATTAGGGGACAAGTCAACAGAGTAAGTCCAGCACTAGATTTGCTAGCCTCACACAGTATAAGGTGGCTATATACCGAACAAAAATGGGACCAACCCAGATATCCTCTTCTGATGTTTGTTGCCCTGAGCCGCTCTTATGTAATGCCACTGCTAAAATGTAGCGGTCGCACTGTTAAAAGTAAGGACACGTTAAACCAATGTTGTTTTCAATGTAATGCCTCCAGTAATATGAATCAATGGCACTTTTTCATGTCCTGCTAAATTTCCCATTAAGATAAGTTGCTTCTTTTCATTAGAGATGCAACTGTCCTGGTCCGCCTACTCTCCCGTGCCCAAATACCGACTCTGTAGCAGCTGTTAATGTAATGTTGCTGGTAAAATGAAGCAATGACACCATTAAAGTAAAGTCGTATTTAACAGTTGTCATAGTTAATCCTAATGCCCACACTAATATCTAGCAATGCTGCTAGAAATGGCTACTATCCTTGTACGATTGCCATTCAGATAAGGAACATGCTTTTTTCATTTGATGCATGTTTCACCACTTGTTAGTCACCCTCCTTTCCACCTTTTTTGTGCAAACAGAGATATACATTTCACTCTTGATCTTAGTTGAACTGCACAAATGATATCCAAATTATAGTTGAACATTCCAGGAGCTTCACGACCAACCTTGATGTTGCTCAATTTTACTGCAACTAATGAATAAGAAGCTCTGTGGGTTTCGTTTTCTGATGGAAATGGAACCGGGGTTGGAGCCCTTTTCTTAAAAAGGAAGAAGAAGAAGCTGCTAGCTCATGGGACATTGCTTCATTTTAGGTGAACTGCAGCAAAAGGTCCCATGAATTGAATCATCCATGTTGGTGACTGGTGTCATCCCTTCTACGATGGCGTTGATTGCAGATATGGTTCCCATCACGAGGTATGTTCCTTTTTGGTCTGACCGTTTGCCAAAGATCCTACATGTTGATCCTGCTCTTGTGCTACTATTTTGGCACTGCCATGATAAAGCAGTAATGTTATTATTTTGCACCTTAATCTAGTGGCACTATTAATTTGAGGCAATGTTTTGGCACCGCTAGTGCCACTGTTTTTTATATATCGAAAGAGGGGGTTCCGTCCGATTTCATTAAAGAAACCCAACCGTAGAGAACCATTATCCGACAACATCTCAGTGTCAACGGGCAGTTATGCAACTACTACTAGAACAGACTGGGTACTAGCAGGAGACAAGTTCGCCACATAAGCTAGGCAGGTAGGGAGACGCAGCACCAGCTCGACCAAGTTTGGATTACAACCAATGCTACCACATAAACATCAGGGGGAAGATAGGGACTGAAAGAGCCAGCTTCAGCATCCCAGTCTAAGCACCCCTGGCCTTCATCCTTGCGACGCACGGTACACCTCGTTTGCCACCTGCTCGACCCTAGTGTCACTGATAAAATGAAGTAATAATACAGTTAAAATAGAGCGAGTGTCCTCTCTATCATTTCATTTCCGATGTAGATAAAGAAAGTGCTTCTCTTTGTTAATGTATGTTTCATCAACTAGTCCCATTGTTAATGTTTAAGCATTTCTGCAAACTGGGGTGCTTGATTTTAGTTGATCTGCACAAAAATAGAGATTTGAATGTCTCAAGGCCCCTCCTTGTACTACCGCCGTACACTGATGTTCATCACTGGCAGAAGGTGTATCGGGGAGACTTGGGACGATTTACAGTATGAGGCGTGGCATACCGTATGAGGCGTCGTAGGGCCCATCCCGCCCTCACAGCATGGCATACTATGATACTTCGCAATATTTTCTTCTATTTATTTTGCATGCTTCATCAACTAGTGCCACTATAATGTAATCACAATTTTTTAATTATCTGTGCAAACAGGGTTATTCAGCTGCATTTTGGAGGAACTACACAAATGTACGAATGGAACCGGCATATATGCAGAGTGCGAGGTGTGCCAAGTAAAAATTACCGACACCAACCATGCTCCATGCACGCATTGGCATCCACCACCACCAGTGGGATGTGTGGCGCTCTCCGTGGATGGATCTTTCTCGGCAGCAAATCCTCTAACCAAATACTAGTAGCTTATATTGGCAGTTTTCTAGGGAGTACTCTTTTCTGAAAGAAGCACCAATCTATTTTTCTTTATTTGAACACAGTGTCACAACTTTGACCCAAAGGTCCAGAGCTATTTAAGGGTGATTGGCGTAGTACTCGGAGACTGATTGTAAGCATGATTTTCATTAGGTGTCACACTGATTGTAAGCATGAGCAGGTGGAAGATTAGGTTAGTGCGAAGCTTACCTTAAACCCTACCACCGCCGTTGAAACGAGGCGAGCATCGAGGAACCGTGGATAACGGCAGGGAAGTGACTTCGCGCCATCCGGCCTCTTCTTGTGGTGGGAGAACGAATACTCATGTGGCTCCGGCTGGCTCTGCACCCTCACGAACGGCACACCGTACTCGATCGATTCGTTATCCTCTGGGTGCTCGACCTTCGACCTGTACGCCCACCACCTCCACCTGACTTTCGTCTCGGGCGAATCTATCTTCTCCATCGCCCAGAGGAGATACTCGATGAACTCAAAGGACCGCGGCATGACTGCCACCGAGGATTACATGTACATCGCCGCCCTCATCGCCACCGTCTCGCTCTTTCGCATACATTGCCACATGGCCCTCACCATCCTCGAAATCTCCCACTCATTGTCAAACCAAGTAAGGATCTCCTTCAACCTGGCTAACTTTGCCTGGTCGCCGCTGGTGATCTGCCTGATTCGCTGCTGCATCCTCTCCATAAATGTCCTTCTGAGTGGTCCGGTGCTAGCTTTGGAAGATGGGAGGAGAGACGGTGGTCTTGCAATAGAGAAGAGGGAGAGGCGAGACAGTGGTTTTGGAATGGAAATGATGAAGAGGAGAGGAGGTGGTTTTGAAATGGAGAAGAGGGAGAGGCGACACAGTGGTTTTGGAATGGAGATGATGGAGAGGAGAGGAGGTGGTTTTGCAATGGAGAAGAGGGAGAGGCGAGACGGTGGTTTTTAAATGGAGATGATGGAGAGGAGAGAAGGTGGTTTTGCAATGGAGAAGAGGGAGAGGAGCGTGCGGCAGCGATTTAGGATTGGACGAGAGGGCCAGCACGCTATGACTGGATCAAAATCAAAATCAATTTACCCTTCAATTAAGAAAGCGACCCCACATTAACTAGTCTCCCTTTTATTTTGGGTCATAATTGACCATGATTTTCGCAAATAAAATATATGTTATACGTTGCAAAAATAATATAATTTGAAAGTACATTCAGATACGAACCAAACGATACAATTTTTGGTGACATGCATTCACATTTTGCTTGTCAAATACAGTACGTGGTCAAACTTTGATCCAAAATACGCAAAACAAAAAAAACTTCCAAAACCAGCGCCGCTCTTCCGCTCTTCTCCTCTTAACCCACCGCCGCTCCTCTCCTGTTCCAATCTAAATCCAGCGCCGCTCCTCTCCTCTTCCATTTCAAAACCACCGCCCCTCCTCTCCTAGTCCAATCCAAAACTAGCGTCGCTCCTCTCCCATTCTAATCCAAAACCAGTGCTGCTCCTCTCCTCTTCTATTCAAAAACCACCGCCAATGAGTGAAGGTGATGTGGATAAGTAGATCGATGGAGGAGTACAACCGATACGTGAGGATCGCAGACGGTGACCCTGTGAAGCTAGCTAGGATGTTGGAGATACAGTCTTGGTTTGACAACAAGGACCAACTAGCGGCGACGACGACATCCATGGCCAAATATCTGCAACAGAGCGAAAAGGCGGCGGTACTCCCGGAGGGAGTCGCGCAAGAGTACATAGAGCTGCTCCTCTGGGCCATGGAGAAAACAGATTCACCGAATCCGATCATGAGGGAGCGGTGGTGGGAGTATTGATCCCAGATGGAGCATCCACCAGAGCTTGAAGGATCGAGCATCTACAGGGTGTCATGCCAGAGCGAGCCAGTGGAGTCTTCGTCGACCGAACCCAACTACAAGAGGAGAAAAATAGTTGCCCCGACGACGCTTCCCTACCATCCTCTCCCTCGCCGTTCACATCGTCTCACGGGGCAGCTGTCTGCCGCCGAGGAATAGGAGGGACTACCCCCCCAGCCCAATAGTTGGGCAGGTTGTGAATTGTCAGGAGGAACTTAGGGTTGTTAGTATTTGCAGGTTGTGAATTGTGTTTTGTGTTGTGTATTTTGAGAGTACTTTCAGATATGAATGTCTTTTGAATTTCAGATTTGCAGTATTGAGCATATGAAGTATTTTATGAATTCTAGAGATCCATTTTTAGCACTTAAAAAATGTAGTTTCGTAGGAGTATAAAAGTGCAGACAATGTGATTCTCAGAGAAGAAACTACAAGTTTCAGTTTCAGATAAGAAACTCCAAGTTTAGTTTCAGATAAGAAACAACAACTTTCAGAGGCAGAGCATTTATATTAACACGGCCTTTTCAAACCGTGTTAACATCATGTTGGAAGTTTTATTCATGGTCGAAACTGGAACTACCAGCCAGTTAACATCATGCTGATCAACATTCATGCATAGCACATCTTCATATGATGCACAGTCAAAAAGATATGTTATTTTCAAAATGCCCACACAATGTCGAGTGTGCGAAAAACAGAGAAAACGAGGGACGAAGTTTTGGAAAGTGTTGGACGTGGTGTGCGTAGCTAACAATTGGGACCCACATGTCAATAAAGGCAGAGGCAAAAAATTTGGAGATATTTTCTCTGCACAGGTGGGATCGAATCCGGGCGGAACAGCTGTCGGGTAGTGTCACTCGGTCACTAGGCTAGTTCAGTTGTTTCGTTACTAATAAGGAACTTCCTCAGGTGGTCGGATCTCCTCCTGCGCCTTTGTGCGCTCGCCGCGACGCCGCTGTCTGTCGTTGTGAACATGCTGAACAAACGAGAGGAATCTGGAGAGGACTGTACGTGGAGAGGTGGATAGTCGGGACCCACCAGGTCTATGGCCGTACGCAAGCAAGTGCCTCATCGGAAAATACTTCCTCCTAATGCTATACTGACATTGGGGCCCACGGGTTTGTCAACATAGTTACATTTTTTTAGGTGCTTCAACGTAGTTACTATAGGAGATAAATTCACAATGAAGCGGGGGAGCTGGCAGGTATCATTTATTATCACTGGGGAAGCAAGTATCAGCTGGGTTTTGGGCTGCCCCGTCTAGGCTTTCTTTTTTAACATGCGCAGCCCATGACCTCGGATGGGAGGTCCATAGGCCTGTTTGTATTGGCCTATGGACCTCCCATCCGAGGTTTTATTTTTCCTGAAACATCGACAGCCCAATTTATGTATTTTTTGAAGAAAACGCAAAGGTCTGTTCTATTTTTCTATATAAGAATAGGAACGCCTGGTCCAACTTATGTTTCCCTTCTAACTATATTTTATATATTTAAATTATTTTATATGTTATTATATATTATTGTTATTGTCATCATATATTTAACAGATACTTACATGTGCAAGAAAACAATATCCCACATCTTATTAACTTATAAAAATAATTTTTTAACAATAAACTCCTGGATTTTTTTGGCAACGAAAATCCTTGTGATTGTGTACAAAAGCTTGGTAAGATTTAAGGACCAATGTAATAATAAATCACTTATTATTTAAATATATATATATAACAAAATGCTCAGCCCCTGTTTATTTTTTGATAACATTGTTGCGCCCACCCCAACATTATAATTAGAATCAGCCCAGCAAAATCGTGTATTTCGAGGAAGTGCAAATGGCCTGTAATTTCTTAGGAAAAACATAAATGGGCCGCATGGACGCTACATTATTTGTTCACCCTGCCCAGCTAATGGACTGTAATTCAAAAAAAAGATCAAATTGATTGTAAATTCTACCCCACAAAAAGACTGTAAATTCTGAAAAAATGGGTTGAATACGTGCCATAATTTTGGAGGCTGGAATGTGGGCCAATAGGTCGAAGCCAATGCAAGCCGTTGTCAACTTAGTCAACAAATGATTCTGACATCGTTAGCCGTTGGATTTACATCCAACGATCGGCATCCATCTTCAATCTCTCGTCTTCTTCCTCCAGCGCCGCCGAGACCACCTGCTCCCGCCTCCTGCTGCTAGCAGCTCTGCTTAGCACGCTTCACTGTGAAGCGATACTTCACCGTTGGCCAGGCCATCCCTCCACACCTCCTATTCTTCTCCACCGACTGTCGAACCACACCACACCAGAACCAGTTAACCCTCGTAGACCTCTCCGTCTGCGATTCTACTCCCGCGTCTTCCCATCTCCGGCTTGTTGCTGTCCGGGGCCTCGCCGTCGTCCACCACCTTGGATGCGCTCGGCGCGGAGTGGTCAACATGGTCAACGAACGACACCATCGGAAGTAGACTGTGCATGGAGAGGCTAACAGCTGGGTCCACGGCCGCACGCAAGGAAATGCCTCCTTATTACGCGCAAAATAATGATTCCTCCACCTGACAACTGGGACCCACCGGAAGGGCCTCTGTATTTCACGAAAAAAACGTTTCCGCCACTAACGGGTCGGACCCACCAGCTATATCTTTGCACACAAGGAAGTGCCTCCTTATTATGCACAAAAAATGAATACCCTCTGCTAACTGGGACCCACAATAGTGGGAGGCTGACTTGTGGGCCAACTAAGTTGACGAGGACGGAGGACTTTGTCAACTTAGTCAATATGAACGATTCTAGATCCAGTGACCGTACGATGTCCATCCAACGGCCGTAGTGCTTCTTTAACCTCTGGTCTTCTTGCTCCAGCCGCCCAAACCAGCGTCGGTCGTGCCTTGTGCTCCTGCCTCCCGTGGCCGGCTGCGATGCCGCGGAGGCCTCACCGCGCCCCTACTATTCCCACTGCTGGCTAGGCCATCCCTCTACTCACCCACACCCCTTGTTATTCTGCGACGACGGCAACCTCACACCGCAGCGAACCAGTGAACCCTCATACTCCTCTAGGTGTGGGCATCCACTGCTGCGTCTTCCCTGGCTCCGCGTCGTCCCCTTCCTAGGCCTCGCCGTCGTCCATCGCCCTGGTGCTCTCGGTGCGGCATGGTCAACGTGGTCAAGGAACGGCTTCCATCGGACGTGGACTGTACGTGGAGAGGCCGACAGCTGGGTCCACGGCTGCAGCAAGGAACTGCCTCCTTATTACACAGAAAATAATGATTCCTCCACCTGACAGTAGGGACCCACCGGACGGGCAAATGTATTTTGCGGAAAAAAAACGTTTCCCCCCTGACTGTTGGGACCTACTAGCGACATCTTCGCACGCAAGGAAGTGCCTGACAATCGGGACCCACCTCGTCAAAGCGTACGTAGCTTTGTCATTCTGGTCGCGAACGTGTACGTACATATTGGTCGATGTAGAGGCGCGCACGTGTCGTAGTAGAGGTGCGCACGTAGCATGTATACCTACGTATAGCGGCCAGTGTGCAAGAAAGAAAATACGGCCACGTACGTACATACGTGGGGTCTCAAACGCCTACCCGCACATACGTACGGCCAGGGCTCGTGTACATGGTTGGGTCGGAACAGAGAAATATCGTCGTCGTCGCCCACAAAAAAAACAACAGCGTCGTCGTCGTGTTCATGGGGAGGCAACGGAATGCGTCGTGTTCATCAGGAGGCAACGGAACGTGTGGGAGCCACCCATCTTGGATGGAACAGCCGATGGAAACGAGGCCTGGCATACCGCAGAACGGAGGAAACGGCTTTGTGTTCGACCGGCCACGTTCGAAACGGGATTCTGTTCATTGGGAGGGGTCTCGCGTACCGCAAAATGGAGGAAACGGACCACCTATGGTCAAAACGGGGTCCTGTTGATCGGGAGGGGTGTGGCGTACCGCAAAACGGAGGAAACAGACTTGTGTTGGAGCGCTACGGTCGAAACAGGGGTCCTGTTCATCGGGAGGGGTGTGGCGTACCGAAAACGGGACTCCACGGGATACTGTTCATCTCCACCGTCGACCCCCTCCAGCCTCCACGGGCTACTGTTCATCCACCGTCGACCTCCTCTAGCCTCCACCTGTGACTGTTCATCCACGGACTCCTGTTCATCCAGCCTCCACCACGCGCTACTCCACCGGCTACTGTTCAACCAGCCCTCTCCACGGGCTCGTGTTCAACCACCCCTCCATGGGGTCCTGTTCATCCAGCCCTCCATGGGGTCATCCTGTTCATCCAGCCCTCCATGGGGTCCTGTTCATCCAGCCCCAACCGGCTCGATCGATCAGGGTCATGTTCATCCAGAGGCAACACCACGGGGTCCTTTTCATCCACCCCACCAGGAACTGTTCATCCAACCCCCCCCTAGCAACGCTCACTGTTCATCTAGAGGCAGCATCGATCGGCTTCAGTTAGCAGCAGTAGCGAACAAATCGCTCGATCGGGTTCAGTTAACAGCCATCGATCGATCGCTCGGATTCAGTAACGCGTAGCCTGCAGTGCAATCGCTCGGGTTCAGTAGGTGAACGCCTCGCTTGGGTTCAGTTAGAGCCCAACACCTCGCACCCACGCGCGTGCGTGTACAAGAGAAACACGCAAACCTCCGTGCATCGCTCTGCCCCGACCACCCACCGTAACCGGGAACACCCTGATATTTTCCTCGCCCTCGCTTCTACCATGGTTTTTTCCGTCATGGACGGCCCAAAGAATGTCATGCAGCTGCTTCTCCGGCCTGCCCAGGACGAAAAACCCATTTTCTGTCATGATTTTTTGTCATAGAAGTAGGAGCCCACCACATCTATGATGATACCGGGTTTTGTCACAATTATCATCATAGAAGTGTCATAAGTATGACAGGAAAAAAATTCGTTCAGCCCAAAATGTCACGGATGTGTCTTTTTTTGTAGTGATTCACGGGGCAAAGAACTGCAAGGCAGTAGGCAGAAAGTATTCTCGGAACAATAGAGAGAATTTCAGGGTATCTTGTAATAACAAGATCAACTGGGAATAAAAGTAAGAACGACAAGTGTATGTATTTATCCATAGGGATATTTCGGTGGTAGGGAATTGCAAAAGACAAAGAGCACAAGGGTCTCGGGAAGCATCGAAGAGTATCTTCAAAATCTTCTGGTGAAGCAGTCGATCATCCGCGCTCTCCAGCAAGAAGTGGTTACGAGAACCTAGAGTTAGAATTATCAAAATCATTTAACCCGAATAGAAGAGAGATTAGAATCCCAGAGTATAGACGAGGAATAAAAGATCCTAATACCACCCAATGGCGAATGGGCCTGTAAGCCACACATCCATGTTAGTAAAAGTTTTGTAATGACTAGACTCGACTTCGGCCAAGGAGTTTGAAAGGGGATTCCTATAGGCAGTCGGCTCTGATACCAACTTGTGACACCCTCGATTTAATTGAACACTAATCAAACACGAAAATGTGTATGATCAAGATCAAGGACTCACAGGAAGATATCACAACACAACTCTAGACACAAATAAAATAATACAAGCTTTATATTACAAGCCAGGGGCCTCGAGGGCTCGAATACATAAGCTCGATTACACAAGAGTCAGCGGAAGCAATAATATCTGAGTACAGACATAAGTTAAACAAGTTTTCCTTAAGAAGGCTAGCACAAAAGTAGCAACGATCAAAAAGGCAAGGCCTCCTGCCTGGGACCTCCTAACTACTCCTTGAAGCCGAACTCCACGTAGAATCATCCTCGGCATCCTCTGGCTCCTGGACTTCATCATCTGGTTGCGACATCCGAGAAGAAAGGATAATGGGGAAAAGGGGGAGCAAAGCAACCGTGAGTACTCATCCAAAGTACTCGCAAGCAAGGATCTACACTACATATGCAATGATATCAATGAAATGGGTAGTATCTGTGGACTGAACTACAGAATGACAGAATAAGAGGGGGATAACTAGTCCTATCGAAGACTACGCTTCTGGCAACCTCCATCTTGAAGCATGAATAAGAGAGTAGCAAGTGCAGCATCAAGTAACATCGCATAGCATAATCCTACCCCCCGATCGTCGCCCTGTGAGAGAGCGATCACCGGGTTGTATCTGGCACTTGAAAGGGTGTGTTTTATTAAGTATCCGGTTATAGTTGTCATAAGGTCGAAATACAACTCCGGGTCGTCCTTTTACCGAGGGACACGGCTATTCGAATAGATAAACTTCCCTGTAGGGGTGCACCACATTACCCAACACGCTCGATCCCTTTGGCCGGACACACTTTCCTGGGTCATGTCCGGCCTCGGAAGATCAACACGTCGCAACCCTACCTAGGCACAACAGAAAGTCAGCACGCCGGTCTAAATCCTAAGCACGCAGGGGTCTGGGCCCATCGCCCATTGCACACATGCACGTTGCGAACACGGCCGGTGAGCAGACCTAGCAACCACCATTACAAAGGAAGTTGCGTTACACGGTCCAACCCGGCGCGCGCCGCTCAGTCGCTCATGTCACGAAGGCTTCAGCTGATACCATGACGTCGAGTGCCCATAACTGTTCCCACGTAGTTTGTTAGTGCGTATAGGCCAGTGGCCAGACTTGGATCAAATATCCAGATCTCATTAAGCGTGTTATTTGAAGTATCCACGGACGCCGACCTGGGACCAGGCCCACCTGTCTGCTAGGTGGTCGCAACCTGCCCTGTCGCTCCGCCACAAAGTAACCATCAGGGGGCTGCCGGGAACCCAGGCCCACCACTACCTTGGTGGAACCACCTGCCCCTTCAGCCCCCATCTCCGAACAGTAACATAAGTAATGTAATAGTATATAGTATATGTACCCGTGATCACCTCCCGAAATGATCACGGCCCAGTAGTATAGCATGGCAGACGGACAAGAGTGTAAGGCCACTGATGGTAAACTAGCAACCTATACTAAGCATTTAGGATTGCAGATAAAGGTATCAACAGTAGTAACAAGCACTGGTGCGCGTCGGTCCTAAACAAATGGTTTAGAACCCCTTTCCGCAATGGCATTTGAAACCGTCACTAAGTGAGTGTGGGCGATAGGGGGGTCCTTCCCACACGACCCAGAAACCGTCGGGGATATGCCCTCCTGGCACACACGTTCAGCAAAATGAGGTCGTGTGCGACTGGCGAGCACTCAAATACGGAAATACATACAGTAGAGCTAAAAAATACAATTATACAACGAAATTGTTTCCGATCGCAAGTACATCCCACACAGTCAGTCCCCGCTAAACGTTTCTGTTCGTATGCACATCCCACACAGTCGCTCCAAGGAAAATGCTTCCGTTCACAGGTACATCACACACAATTTTTCCCGTTAAATCATTTGCGTTATTGGATGTATCACACACGTCCGTAGAAGAAACTATGTGGCAAAGGTTGTCTATCACACATAGTTTTTATGTGGTAAACGTTTACGCAAGGTGGCCTAACGCAAACATTTTTCAAGAGAAAGTCGTGTGTGATTGTTCATTGATCCAACACGGTTTATTCCTAGAAACTGTGTGCGTTGCCTGAGGTCATCGCCCATGGTATTTTTTCAACAATTGTTTGCAATAGCAAAACACAATTAGCAGGCTAATTATCTGATCATTCATAATCCATTTATTAATCTAATTGACATTTCATAGTAAGCACACAATATATTTCATTTCCATATTAAGGAAGCAGAATTTCATAATTTAAATACATCAGAGTACAACATGATATAGCTTCAGCACTCAGCTACCCATGACACAACTGCACCAACAGCAAGTTCCACATGCAACATGTAGAACCTTTCGAAATTAGCATCATAGATGGTATATAGACAGATGCATCTCATCTGGAAAACTGCTGAAGCAGAAGGCGAATATTGAGCCTTCATTCATATTGAAGGTCTTTGCAACTTTAGGCCAGTGTCTGTCGATGATTGACCGTCCGTCCTTCGTCCTCTTCAGGAACACTTCAAGATTGAACCGTGGGTGTTGTATGAAAACCTTCCTCGCCTCCTGACCATAGAGGTGGTTTGAGAGGTAATCATTAGTGAACTGCTTTGGAAAGGCCTGAAAACAAGGATGTGCATAAATATCTTCTGTATATTGGAAATGGGGCAAAGGAATAAAAAAGGCAAGGTATAATAGTTAGTACCATCTTGTAGTGAACTGGTGTCTTCTTCATTGTGGAGACAAAGATCTTGTTGTTTTTTGTCACTAACTTCTTTATTCTAACAATCTTTCTAAGTTTCTTGATTTGATTAATATTCATGGACAACTCATTTGCCCATATGCAGAAAGGATCGAACAGTGGGTCAAAACCTCTGACAGCAGGACCTACATGTGCAAGACCAAATTGTTAAAAACCAAAATATTAGAATGGTTCATGGAATTGCACAATAATGTGCTATTAGACAACGGACCATGCACGTGCTAACCTCGATTGTAAACCTCGGTGCTTCCCATTGTTTCCCTGCAACGCATATAAGGTAGTTAGTCATCAGGTTAAGTAAGGGTTCGCATGCTATTAGTAAAATATGTTGATGAAAAATAATCACATTGCATATTCATCAGATTAATTGAAGCCACACGGAAAACCCATTTATCCAAACCAAGCATGATTAAGAACTAGGAAATATAGCACTTGTATATGTTTCTCATGTATTAAGTGCAGCTAAATTCGATTTATTCCTCACATGTATTAAGTTGCTATCCCCGAGGTAGATGTTGTTGCCGCCACCTGAGAAGCAACAGCGTCCGTTTGGGCTGCCTTTGCCGCCCGGTCGCAAATTGCGGCCGCGCTCATGCACCTTGTTAGCACATGCGTGGCGGCTGCGACCTCGCTCTCGCCGAAGTGGGCCACTGAAGTTGCCCTCATGACACGGGTCCACGTGCCCATCTTTCACCAGCAACGATTGAACAGTGAAATGATATTTGGGGAGCTAGCTAGTGTGCTTGAGACGCCGGTTGTGGACTATAGCTGACGCACCTTCTCGCGTAAGCCATAGGCGTACTATACACCGATGGTGCTCCAAGATATTTTGTACTACATCTGACACGGTTGCTGATAATAAACTGTGTGTGATCTACTTGATTTGAATTACATAATGGGGTCACAGCGGCAATGAACGGTGTTTGAATTGCTAGACCTTTTATCTGGAGTGAACATGCAACTATATGTGTGTCATAAAAGAATTGGAATTATTCAGGGTTCGTTTGAACATTTTATACATTAAATTGGTTTTCTAGCCATTTCAGGTGAACAATTCAAATTTGAACTACATGCACATGCTCCAGTGCATATAAATTGGTTGAAAAATCAAATATGTGTCCTGGGGTGCATGCTTAGGTCCCATGCAAGAAATGGTAATGAACTT
Source organism: Triticum urartu (assembly GCF_003073215.2). NCBI lineage: Eukaryota > Viridiplantae > Streptophyta > Magnoliopsida > Poales > Poaceae > Triticum > Triticum urartu. The sequence goes on along the minus strand of NC_053022.1, from coordinate 216,289,835 downwards.
CAAACACCAGGGCGCCATTGATTGCCGGCAAAACATTGAGATGCCTGGTCTTTAAATTCTAGTAAATCAAAAACTCGTCTAAAATTCATGAAACTTGGCATGCTATCATGGAGCGACATCAACATGTCGTGGTAAAAAATTTGTCCCATTTGGGGCAGGTTTGGGTATATGCTTCTCACAAATCGGAGCTTCTCACAACAAGCATGATTGTTTTCGTTAGGGAACGTCCCACCTTTGGGGACGAAACGATATCCATTGCCTCTTATTGTTTTCAAATTTTTTTCTCGTGTCAACATAGAACAACAGGAGTGTTGTGTGAATTTTTGTGACGTTTTGGGGTTCCTTTGGACATTTTTATGCATTAACTAAGTTTTCAATGCATTTTATGCGCATAATTCAAATTTGAACTACATGCACATGCTCCAGTGCATATAAATTGGTTGAAAAATCGAATATGCGTCCTTGGGTGCATGCTTAGGTCCCATGCAAGAAACGAAAATGAATTTCAAGCACCGGGGCACCGTTGATTGCCGGCAAAACATTGAGATGCCTAGCTTTTAAATTCTAGTAAATCAAAAACTCGTCTGAAATTCATGAAACTTGGCATGCTATCATGGAGCGGCATCAACATGCCATGGTAAAAAATTTGTCCCATTTGGGGCAGGTTTGGGTATATGCTTCTCACAAACCGGAGCTTCTCACAACAAGCATGATGGTTTTCGGTAGGGAAGGTTCCACCTTTGGGGATGAAACGATATCCATTGCCTCTTATTGCTTTCAATTTTTTTTCTCGTGTCAACATAGAACAACAGGAGTGTTGTGTGAATTTTTGTGATTTTTCAGGGTTCGTTTGGACATTTTTATGCATTAACTGAGTTTTCAATGCATTTTATGTGCATAATTCAAATTTGAACCACATGCACATGCTCCAGTGCATATAAATTGGTTGAAAAATCAAATCTATGTCCTCGGGTCCCATGCAAGAAATGGGAATGAATTTCAAACACGGAGACACCGTTGATTGCCGGCAAAACATTAAGATGCCTGATTTTTAAATTCTAGTAAATCCAAAGCTCGTCTGAAATTCATGAAACTTGGCATGCTATCATGGAGCGGCATCAACATGCCGTGGTACAAATTTTGTCATATTTGAGGCAGGTTTGGGTATATGCTCCTCACAAACAGGAGCTTCTCACAACAAGCATGATTGTTTTCGGTAGGGAACATCCCCCTTTGGGGACGAAACGATATCCATTGCCTCTTATTGCTTTCATTTTTTTTCTCGTGCCAACATAGGACGACAGGAGTGTTGTGTGAATTTTTGTGATTTTCGGGGTTCGTTTGGACATTTTTATGCGTTAACTGAGTTTTCAATGCATTTATGTGCATAATTCAAATTTGAACTACATGCACATGCTCCGGTGCATATAAATTGGTTGAAAAATCAAATGTGTGTCCTTGGGTGCATGCTTAGGTCCCATGTAAGAAATGAGAATGAATTTCAAACACTAGGGGCACCGTTGATTGCCGGCAAAACATTGAGATGCCTGGTTTTTAAATTCTAGTAAATTCAAAACTCATTTGAAATTCATGAAACTTGGCATGCTATCATAGAGCGGCATCAACATGCCGTGGTATAAATTTTGTCCCATTTGGGGTAGGTTTGGGTATATGCTTCTCACAAACCGAAGCTTCTCACAACAAGCATGATGGTTTTCAGTAGGGAACGTCCCTCCTTTGGGGACAAAACGATATCCATTGCCTCTTATTGCTTTCAATTTTTTTCTTGTGTCAACATAGAACAACAAGAGTGTTGTGTGAATTTTTGTGATTTTTCGGGGTTCGTTTGGTCATTTTTATGCATTAACTGAGTTTTCAATGCATTTATGTGCATAATTCAAATTTGAACTACATGCACATGCTCCAGTGCATACAAATTGGTTGAAAAATCAAATATGTGTCCTTGGGTGCATGCTTAGGTCTCATGCAAGAAATGGGAATGAATTTCAAACACTAGGGCACCGTTGATTGCCGGCAAAACATTGAGATGCCTGGTTTTTAAATTCTAGTAATCCAAAACTTGTCCGAAATTCATGAAACTTGGCATGCTATCATGGAGCGGCATCAACATGCCGTGATACAAATTTTGTCCCATTTGGTTCAGGTTTGGGTATATGCTTCTCACTGTAGAAGTGCATGCTCTAGCCAATGCAACCAAAAGACCGATATGAGAAAGAGGGCCGGACATTATACTCCAACACTCCCCCTCACGTCTATGCTCCTTTGGAGCTATATGACGTGGGCAGCAGAAGCGGGGGCAGGCTGCAATTATATATTGCGTTTACTGGGTTTTGAACCCTGAACCTGTTGGTTGTAAGTTTATGCACCTAACCAGTTCATCCATCAGACCGATCTGAGAGAGAGGGCCGGACATTATACGTCAACAATTAGGACAAGAACGCCTGGCACAGTGTGTGGCATAAGAGACTGGATGAACAACATGTCAAGTACGTGGCCATGGACGCGTACACAAGCTACGAGATGTACAGGCGGATCATGACATGAGGAATTGTCTTCTTCCTAACCCAGATGAGGGATCGAGCCACATAGCAGTGGCGTGAGCGTCACAAGAAGTAGATGGCTAGACGATCGTTTCTCCTACTTTAGAATGCCTGCAATTATTTATTAAGGTGTGTGCGAATGATCTGTATAGTCACTTATGTAATTGGATGCTTATTTCAATTATATATATATATATACATAAACACTATTCTGATCACGGGATCAGAATAATATTCTGATCACAACCTGACCTGCCCCACTAGTAGTATGTTGAACTTCCCTGTGAACTAGGTTGAACTTCCGCCAACATTGCCCAAATGGGGCTTGCGATATACCGTTGGAAAGCTATGGACACCAATATCATGACCCAACTTAAATTTTTGGCAAAATATAAGCGGTTTAAGAGCAGTTTTGAAAACCGTTTTTTCTTCGCATAAAAAACGTGAATCGTATTTTCGATCGCATTTCTAAACCGTTTATCGGAATGAGGCATATAATATGGTGTTGGAAAGCTGCTGCAAAACCGCTCCTTCCACATGTTGAAAGTTTTCTCTAATTCCTTATGGTTAAAGAGTAATTTGAAAAAACATAAAATTTTGTAAACCAAACAACTGAGTTCGTTTTTTGATGTCATTTCTAGACGGCTAATCCAATGGAGGCATATGATACGGCATTGGAAGGCTTATGAAAATGCGCTACTTTTTCATCTTGACAGTTTTTTTCTAATTTTGGATGGTTTAAGAGTAATTTAGAAAATGGTCCAAGTCCTACCGAGTTCGTATTTTTGAGCTAATTTTTTAACCGTGCGTCCGAATGCAGCAAATGATATGGCGTTGGAAAGCTTGAACAAATGCGAAACTTTTTGGTATGTATTGTTTCTCCCAATTCTTTACGGTTTTAAGTCAGTTTTGAAAATGGCGAAAAACGTATTTTCGCCGTAATTTCTACAAACTTTATCGGAATGGGGCAAATAATATACCGCTGAAAAGCTACGAAAAATGCGAAACTTTTTCATGTTGATGGTTTTCTCTGATTCCTAGCCGTTTTATAGTAATTTCGAAAATGGCGGGATCATGCGTTCTGCCTTTATCGCGAAACAGATTCTTCAAAAATGCACCGCGTGAAGAACCTGAACTTCTCGGCGCGTGTACCTGAACTTCACTCTGTTTTTCACGTGATTTTTTTTGCTCGTAGGTCTCCATCCACTGCTCGTAACTCTCCATGCACTCACCGGAATTGGGCAAGTGATATACCGATGGAAAGCTGTTGTAAACACGCAACTTTCCCGTGTTGATCATTTTTTCATACTCGTGACGATTTTAAAAGTTTTTTATCTGAAATTCATTCAACGTAGTAGTTGAACTTCCTGCTGTTTTCACGTTGAACGTTTGTGACGTATTTTTGTTTGTAATTTTCTCATCCATTCGTCGGTGTTACACAAATGATATTCCTTTTGTACAAACCTCTCTTAAAATAATTTTTCTAACTTTCTCCGACCGAGGACTTGAACTTATGACAACAACAAATTTGGACCTTGCCTTTTTATTCATTTTTCTCATATTAAACACACACCATGTAGTACATGAACTTTTTCCATTTTTATAATTTGAATTTTTTATTTTCTTTTTGAAATCAAATTGCTTCCAAATAATAACTGAACTTCTTTGTGGATTGAGATAATTATTTTAAAAAACAAAAAAATATTTTTTGTGTGTTTTCGAACATGGGAATATAAGGTGAACCTCTCTCGCAAGAATTTTTGAACTTCCCCGGACAGAGCACGTGAACTTCTTGCAACAAACCTTTTAAGCTTTTAGTTTTCTATTCTTATCTAAAATGCATTCCGTGTAGTAGTTGAACTTCCCGCTGTTTTCACCTTGAACTTCTGTCACGTATTTTTGTTCAACCTCTCTCACAACAATTTTTGAACTTTATCGGGCCGAGCGCTTGAACTTCTAAAAACAAAATCATTAGCCTTTGCTTTTTCATTCTTTTTTTCATACAAAAATGCACACCGTGTAGTACGTGAACTTCTGGCAGTTATCAATCTGAACTTCTCTCGGTTACATGAAAATATCTGAGTTTTTATGAATATTAATCTGAATTTCTTAATACTTTTTTATGAATTCTGAAGCGCTCTATTTTTAAAAGTTGAACTTCTTGTTATTTTATTTTTGAACTTCTTGTTTCCATTCTTTAATAATGAGGGAAATCCGAGTTTTATATAATCATTGAACTTCTCCATATTTTTAATATAGACTTCCTGGGTTTTTTTCTTAATCTTTTTTATGAATTTTGAAGCACTCTATTTTTAAAAGTTGAACTTCTTGTTATTTAATTTTTGAACTTCTTGTTTCCATTCTTTAATAACGAGGAAATCTGAGTTTCTATAATCATCGAACTTCTCCATCTTTTTAATATGAACTTCCAGTGTTGTAATAAACATTGAACTTCTCCTTCAATTAAATTTGAATCTCTAGCTTTTTGTAGAAATAGAGAAAATCCATTTTCTCACCAAATTTTAGCTCCTCTATTTTTCAAAATTGAACTTCTTCGTTTATTCTTTGGTAACGGAGAAAATCCTAACTCTGGAATATACGTCGAATCTCTTTGTTATATAAATTTGAAGTTCTAGTTTTCTTAAAAAAATTGGGATATTATATTTTAACTATGTTATTTATTATTCTTTAGTAGCGGTTAAAGTCGCTCCATTTTTTAATTTGAACTTGTTGTTTTTTGAAATTGAACTTCTTGATTTATTATTGAGAATGGTGAGATATCCGCTTGAAAGTCGCTCCATTTATTATTTGTGAGCCGCTATATTTTTTATTTAGAAACAGTGAAATATCCGCTTGAACAACTCCTTTTCTTTTTAAATTGAACTTCTAGGTTTATTATTTAGTAACAGGGAAAATATTTAGCTTTTTATTAAAGATATCAAACCATTTTGTTATTTTCATTTGAACTTCTAGATTTTTTTAAACACAGGAAATACTTTTTTTATAAGTTCTAACTACTCTCTAGTAATTGAACAACTCTATTTACTTAATTCAAAGTTATTGGTTTTGTAATACACATAAAACTTTTATGTTACTCAAATTTGAACTTCTAAGTTTTTATAGAAACGAGGAACCTTTTTTTGAAATTCTGAATTGTTCCTTCTTTCTAATTTGTACTTCTTTTTGGGTTTTTTGAATGGCATATTTTTTTTGATTTTGTGTATGTGTTCAAAAAACAAGATTTTTTTTACATGTGTTTCTGGGAGGTCAATACAAAGACATTTTTTACATTATGTTTTCATGAACTTTCAACTGATTTGTTTCTTTAAACTTCATTTCTTCCTCTTCTTCACTGTTTGAACTTCGCTAGAATTTACTTATGAAAACTTCTTGGAGTTTTACGTATTTTTTCTATGCACTTTTTTTCAAAGAGGGGTGTGCACTCCTCGAAACAAAACTATGAACTTAGCTTGTACCGCGTTGTTGAACAGTAAAAACAGTGACCAATACAATGCAGTGTATTCATAATGAACGACCTTGTACTGCATCGCTGAACGGCAGGAGGGAACGGCATGAGTGTTGCAGGTGTGGAGAGAAGCAAGAAATCAGGGGAAATGTGGAGAAATTGTGTGTATGTGTCCTTTTTTGCATGTGTAACATATGAGCTGGCATCTGTACTCTCGAAAACATATGAGCTGGCATCTGAATTCTTCTACCTCTCTGCATAATGAGTGAGTTTGTAAATATGGAAGGAGAAAAGAAAAATCTTCAAGACAACCAATCCCTCTTTTTGTCAGACTTCTCTCCATTTTTAAATAGAACTTCAGCGATCTGTCACTAGCTCCATCTGCAGATTTTGGGAGCACTGCCTGCTGTGGATTAGAATCAATTAGAGAGAGAGAGAGAAGTAGCACCACATGATAGACAAAACAAAATTGTGACAACGCACAATCAAGAGAAATTGCAGCATTAACGTGATTCCTTCCACTGTGAGATCCATCGAACTTCTACAAATTTTTCAGCGATCTCTGTTTTTCTTCAATACATAGAATTGAACTAATGCACCTAGTTAGGTTGAACTGAACTAAAGTGATGGCAGCAGGGCTCGTCACAGGTGAGCGGGATGGCAGCAGGAGGAGGTGCACTGCGCCGAGTGGCCGGACGGCGCTGTGCAGGGGAGGTACTCAGGAGAGGGGAGACGATGGGCTGCGGCGTCGGCCGGAGGGCGCTGGTCGCGTGGCATAGCTGGAGGAGGAAGCCATGATTGTGGCCTCCCTCCATGCTCCTCGTCCCGAGGCCCTCCATGGGTTGCTCACCGTGGCCAGACGGTCAAAGCGGGAGCTGGAGTTGGAGGAAGAGGTTGGGGACGACGGCGACAGTGCCGGTGGCAGTGGCAGTGGATCCGGGAGCTGGCGTCGTGGGTCGGGGGTCGTCGTGAGAGCAGGGTAGGTAGCCGGGCTACCGCAGGAGGCCGGCAGAGGGGCCGCGAGAGGAGACCAGTAGAGAGGCCACGGGAGGTGGAGGCGTGTCGGCGCTGAGATCCCTGGCGGCGGGCGGGGGAGGGGGTCCCCGCCGCGGCTGAAGCAGGGGTGGACGAGGACACAGCCGCGGTTGAAGCAGGAGAAGGACGGCGCGACGCGCGGGGAAGGCGGGGTGGGGCGGCGGCACACGGGGAAGGCGGGGTGGGGCAGCGGCGGCACGCCGAGAAGGCGAGGTGGGGCGGCTGACTCACGTCAGGATGGCCGGGTGTGGCGGAGGAATCTCATCGGTATGGCCGTGTGGGGCGGCTGGATCGGGGGAGGTTGAGGGGGACGTGGGGAGGGAGGGAGGTTGCGGGAGAGAGGATAGGATTTCATTTCTTTTGTTTTCTCGGGAGTTCGGGAACATCCCATCGTGCGTATATAGGGCAGACCATGATCCGAATAACTATTCTGATCCTAGGATCAGAATAGTGCTACTATATATATATATGTGTGTGTGTGTGTGTGTGTTATTCTACTATAGACAGAGCAATTCACACGGCTTATTAGCAGTAATCGTCTGTGTTATTATTGGTCTTCGCACACATTTTAGATTACGGACCTGTTTGCCGCGTATCACACACATCTTGTTCAGTTGAACTGTTTCCATTGTGTTGCCTAATCACACACAGTTCATCCGAGTGAACTGTATGCTGTGTATCACACACGCCTTCATCTGGATGCCCGTTTCTTTTGTGCCTCCTCATCCCAAACAGTTAATTGAGCTGAACCGTATGCCCTGCATCGCACACGCAACTAAATTTTGAACCGTGTTTGATGCATCTGTCATCGCAAACGTTTTGCACCTTTTTTGACGGGTTTTTTACACCACCGTTTGCGATTATGGCATCGCACACAGTTTCATTGAAGGGTATCTAATCGTAGTGTCGCGTTTGGACCATCCTGCAGTAGTGAAGGACATGCTATGCAGCAATGTGGGATCAAACCGATGAAACAGTAACACTACTCTAATGCAAGCAGTAGAAGGGAAGAGTAGGCGATATCGAGATGAATAAGGGGGGTTGGATTGCCTGGTTGCTCTGGCAAGGAGGGGTCGTCGTCGATGTAGTCGATCACGGGGGTATCGGCAGCGTCTCAGGGTCTACCGGAAAGAAGTAACGGAGGGGGAACACAATAAATAATAGAGCAATCAAAGCATCACAAAGCATAACATGACAATACGCGGTGCTATGGGTGACCTAACGCAGTACTAGGTGCTACTGCCGAAGGGGGAGAACATCCGGAAAATTATTCTCGATGTTTGACGTTGTTGAACAGATGAACCGAAGGTGGATTGTTGCATGTTCTCTATGCTAGGGCCGTGTGGCAGACGAACGGACTGCGTATTCGGATTTGTCTCGTCGTTCTGAGCAACTTTCATGTACAAACTATTTTCATCCGAGTTACGAATTATTTTATATGATTTTTCGAAGTTTTAAACATATTCTAAAATTATTTATTTATTTTAATTCGAAAATACAATAAACGCTATATGCTACGGGCACATAAAAGTGTACCCGAAGAAGTGCAAGTGAGACAGACAGTGGGGCCCAGCTACTGAGTCAGCATACACAGTCAACAAGTCAACAGTCAATGGTTGACCTGGTGAAAGTGTGAATAGTGGCCATGGGGCCTACTTGTCATTGACTGTTATTTTAACTTAAGTGCTAAAAAGATTTATTTAGTAAGGGGACCCACATGTCATTCACAGTAACTAATCCTGAGGTTAGTTGGTTGAACTAATTAGAGCGGGACCTAGCAGTCAACGTCTAGTTATAATAAACTAACTAATTAGATTAGCACCTAACCTAATCTAACTTAGCACTACAAGCCGGCCTCTTGGACAGAGTCAGCAACAACAACGGCGCATCAGGCAAAGCAAGCAACAGCGGCATCAGGCATAGCAAGCAGCGACAAGTTGCGCAACAGCAAGCAGCACTAGCAGCGGCAACCAGTAGCGGAGCAGCAGACATCAGCGTAATAGCGAGCAGTAGCAAGCCGAGGCAGCAGCGCGAGTCGTGGCCGGGCGAGAGCAGTAGAGACAGCGGCTGCAGGTGGCGTTGGCGCGGGCGTGGCCGGGTGCAGCGGCCACACGCGCAGGCGGGCGCGGGGCGATGCCCAGGGTGCGGCCGGCCGGAGCAGGGTGTGCGGGCGAGCGCGAGCTCACCACGAGCTATGGACGCGCCGGAGGCGGCGCCAAACGACGACGAGAAAGGGGGATGGGTGAGGAGCTCACCGCGCGACCTGACGAGCACCGGTGAGGTCGGGGGAAGTCGGAGTCGAGCGAATCGATAGCCGACAACGACGGTTGTCCGCGGAGGGGATTGACGGGAGCAACAGCACGGGGGCGTCCTAGCTCATGGCGCTCGACGTGGAAGAAGAGGACGACGGCGCACTTCTTCTGGGCTTCAACGGACGGCGAACGGTGGCCGGTGGCCACGGCAACAACGACGACGACGCAGTCACCGTGCGAGCTCTTGCGCTCGATTTCGAGCAGATGAGGAGGGGCACGATGGGGAAAAAGAGGGGATCGGGCGAGCTCGATCTAGGGTTCCCAGAGGACGTGCTTATAGGGATGGGGAGGCTCTACGGCATGCGTGGCGGCAATCGAGCTACGACGGCAACGGATGAACGACACGCACCGGTCTATGTAGGTAAGGTTGAAGAGGAGGGAGAGATGGGCTGGATTGAGTACAATTCAGGGTGGGCCAAAGTGCACTGTGCAAATAGAGCCCACTAGCACGATAGTAGTTAGGCATTTTCCCTTTTCTATTTTATTTACAGTTTTGTAGTTTCTCCAATGTTTTGCATTTACCTTTTGCTGTCGGATGATTTTTTTAATTGTGACACTTAGCACATAAATACTAGGCTATCTTACAGGGTTGTACAAAAAAGGTTTGAGGCCAATTGGGATTGTCCAAATTTATATTTGAATTAAAATGTATTTATTTAATCCCGTTGATCCACTAAAAATTCCCAGGGGCAATTTAAAGATCCATTTAATGTTGGTTCCTATATTTTAATTATTTAGTGAATATTTTCGACCCATTGAACATTTTTATTTGTCAATTTGAAGAAATGTTTTCTCACTTGCAATTTATATTGGATTTTTGGAGTTCATTTGAAATAGGTGGCAATTAGCATAGTAATCATGATGACATGGCATCATTAGCATGAGATCACTGTAGCATGATATTGGAGGTGTTACATGTGTGCAGAACTCGAAGGTGACGTACGTTCGGTGCTTGATCGGTCGGAACGAGAAGAAGTTCGACTACATCAATCATGTTATCAAACACTTTCGCTTTCGGTGTACGAGAGTACGTGGGCACACTCCCCCCCCTCTCGTTGCTATGAATCTCCTAGATAGATCTTGCGTGAGCGTAGAATTTTTTTTAAAATTGCATGCTGCGTTCCCCAACAAATTTGTAACTGGTCAAATCAAATACTAGGCATTATTTAATACTCCCACAAAAATTTTGGAGGCAAGATGATTTCATTTGAATTTTACTTAAATACAAATGGATTAAATAAGCTGTTTTGGGCACTCTTTTAAATAGGTTAGGGGCAATTTAATATTTCAAATAATATTGGTTTCTCCATGACAACTACTTGGTGATTATTTGCAATCCAACGAACATTTCTGTTGGATAGTTCGAAGTAATAGAAATTTGACTTTTAGTTTTAATTTAAATTTGAGTTTGATTTTGAGCAAGTGGCACTTAAGCTTGAAAAACATGATGACTTGGCAAGATTAGAGGGGAGATTACTATAGTATGATTCTCAGGGTGTTACAGGTTTGACACTAATAGAGGCGAGGGTCTTGATCTTTCGATGAGATGATAACTATTGATTTGGTGGAGTCGATTTTGACGATCCGACTACAAACGTGCACAACGTTGCGCCTTAGCAATCGCTAAACCAATCTCCTGAGGTTACTGACGATGCTGGAAGCTCGATCAGCCTGACCACGAAGGTCTATTCCTGCACGCAATCAAAGAACAAGCAAGAATATGATAATACAATATGAATATTGCGAATATAGATGAAGTATTAATAAAGGTGGGGATCCGAAAGAGGTCTTGGTCTGATCGTTGGACACAAACAAAGTACACGAAGTTGCGTTGGCTAACTTTTAACTAAACAAATCTCCAGGAAAAAGCTACTAGATGATCTACTTATATAGGAGCAAGGGGTGGCGGCCAAGGAGGTAGGAGGGTGTCCCAAGGCAGCCTAAAACTAACCCTAGGTCGTACAAGGCTCATGGGCCCAAGTGGAGGTGATGCAACACCTTTGGACTTGTTGTTTGACTCGGATTCTGCTGCAATGTCAGATTGTTTCGTCGATATCTCAATGCTCCAGATGAATTTGAAGGTGAATCCAATTGGGTTGGAAAGAGCACGAAATCTAGTTTCCAACAAAAAAAGAATCACCCAATTCAGAGTCCGTATGAAAAAGTTGTTGGCATTTTGAGTCAGGTATGTCTGTGCAGTCCGAATCTGAAATCTAGTTTCCAACAAAAAAAAGAATCACCCAATTCAGAGTCCGTATGAAAAAGTTGTTGGCGTTTTGAGTCAGGTATGTCTGTGCAGTCCGAATCTGAATCCAAAACGTGAGAGACTTGGACTCTATCTTCTCTTGGACCAAAAGTGATGTGAGAGAACTTTTTGAACAACAAGTAAACATCTCTTTCTCCCTTATCTTCATATGTGGATTGTAGAAATGTCCCACACACCTGCAATTAGACAAAACACAAAAGTGTGTGAAGTATTTTTGTTTTGGATAACATAAATAGATTATTGAATAGTTTGCACTAGAAATCACCTGACAAATATGCATGTATACAATATTTTTGGTCGTATCCAAGGTAGTCATGTCCTCATCATCCTCCCCTTCTTGAAAACAAAGCCGTCCTCGACGTTGCTTAATCTGAAATGTGGCTAACAAAAGAGACAAGGTGTACATGTTGTATATGTATATGTCATCCATTTTTACTTCCCTTAATTTTTGCACATATGACACATGTACACATGACTAACTTTCATAGTTCATAAAATGTATAGGCAAAATATTATCACAATTATCATAAGGCATGAAAATGTTGCAACTGAATTTGCACATATAAGTGAAGCCCTTATTCGTATCAAAAGATTGACAATGTTCATCATTAAACCATCCCAACATTGTGGAATAAACCTTATTTGCATCAAATTTACATGCTACCACATGCTTAAATAAGCAAACATGCAATAAGTCATTTGAAACAGAATCATCACCAAGATTAGAGGTCATATCAAAATGATTAAACATGGGTTCTTTTGCATCAACAGTTAATTCACTGGGTGCACTCGACATTACTGATATTGCATTTGTTTGATCACATGCCAAAGTCAAATCATCAACATAGTCCTCTAAAATAGGTGGTGTGATCAAAGTAGTGTGTAGGTCATCACATGGTGAACTGAAATTGACAAGGTATTCATCATACTCATGAGGAGGTGGAAGATCAGTACCTTTGTCATTACCTTTTATGATCAACTCAGATGATGTAGGCACTCCCGGTGGTGATGTGTCACATGGTGGAGGAGATGTAGTCCGCATAACAACGGATGTGGTTGTCATAGTATGCCTAGTAGTTGAAGGAACAATCGTATCAACTATTGGAATGTGCACCATGCGCTTGTTCTCCTTGTGGGAAACACATCGTTTTATTTTCTGTTCAGCTTTGCAAGCAAGACGAAACAAATGGTCCATGGGATAACACTCTTCATGAATTAGTATCTCTTGAATATCACAGTTTAATCCTCCCCAAAATCTATCCATAAATCATCTTCACTTTCTTCTAAAGAGGAATGCAACAAGGTAGTTTGTAAATCATCATAATATTTCGTTACAGTGTCACTACCTTGTTTTAAATGTTGCAACTTTTTAATCATGTCACGAGTATAATAAGCGGGAACGAAAGTACGTCGCATGGCAAGTTTCAAATCATCCCAAGTAGTAGGTATATAATCAGGGTGTAACCGACAATATTCACTCCACCAAACCAAAGCATAACCAGTGAAAGAACCAACTGCAACCTTAACCTTTTTATGTTCATCAAAATTATGGGAAGCAAATATATTTTTTATGTTGAACTCCCATTCAATATATAAAGCAGGTCTAAAATGGCCATTAAATGGTGGTATAGATACATTAACCTGGTCTTGTGCATTTGGATGTTTGTGCACCTCTTGTGACAGTTGTGGTATTTGCAAAGGTGGTGGCACGTCTCCCACAATCGACAAAGCCCATGAATTGACTTTGGATCCTGTCATGATTAGTAGAAACAAGAAACAGAATCCAAAAAAAATGTTCCTATGAACTACTTGAAAGTGGTGGTAAAACGCGCACAGTATAGCAAATCTCAATATCTTACAAGTTCTTACCATGCAGCAGGTGGTGATCGGCAACCAGCGGTGTCAAATAACTCTGAAGATTGAGTAAAGCGATTGCCAAGGGAACGTACGTATACACGGTGTAGAAATATGTGGAGCTGGGTTGGCTATATATGGTAGCAAAAGATTAGCAATAATCAATTCAAAGATGCAATGTTGAATAAACGCTCAACGACGATACTGTGCTGGTCCTAGGCTAGACCAAACTAGAGACGTGAGCCTAGAACACTAATGAGGTCACGCCGTAGCACAACTAGCATCAATAAAGGATATGAAGTAGCTCTGGACAGCAAGATATAAGTGAAGATCACAATAGCAGTAAAGATAATGATATGAAACAACAGCCAAGTAGGATATATCAACAACTTTCTCTCCAACTTTTTCTTTGGAAAATTTTGTGCCAATTTTTCTCAAGAATAGCACTGACTCAAGCTTTCAAACGCAAAAAGAATCACTCAATTCCGAGTTGATATGAGGAGTCAAAAAATTCTAAAACTGGCTTGAAAAACTGGAATAAGCTGTGTTCATAAATTTCGGAGGACAAAAAGACCTATTTAGAAGCCGATTTTGAGGTGCCAAATATTGAACTAGCTTCTGCAACTATTTAGATGCGGCTCGTCTCTATCTTTAATTTGAGTACTCGCGAAGCCAAAACGGACTTCGTATGAGGAAGTTATGCATATTTTACTGAACAGTGCACAAAACAAATTCCAACCGAATTCAGCTACGAGATTGAGTCTAGATAGATTCAAATTTTGTTTTTTTTTTCTCTCTTTTTTTTCCTCACACTTTTTTCTCTTTCTTTCTTTTTTTTCTCTGACTTTTTTTTTCTTTTTTTCTCTCTCCCTCTTTTCAAAACAAACTAGATAAGATGTAGATTGGATCAAGCGAAGATGGGAACGATCTCAACTATGATTATGACAATGAACGGTGGGTAGCACGTGGAAGAAATTGATGGATGGGTGGTGGACAGCGGAAGGGATAACGATGCAGTGGCGGCGTGACTAATGTGAACAGAACTCGAAACTCTAAACGAACTAGACACTAAGACCATCAACTCGACACGATGATGCAACCGATAATTCAACTATGCAAGCAATGAAAAGAAAATTGCAAAGGCTCAGACTGGCTTGGACAAAGGATGAATAGATCTAACTTTTTTGTGGCTTTCTCTTGGACAATAGGTAAGAAAATAAATCTAATATAGTAAAAACTGGAAATTTTCACCGAGCAACCTGAAAAATGATACCACTTGATAGAGGCGAGGGTCCCGATCTTTCGATGAGATGATAACTATCGATTTGGTGGAGTCGACTTTGACGATCCGACTACAAACGTGCACGGCGTTGCGCCTTAGCAATCGCTAAACCAATCTCCCGAGGTTACTGACGATGCTGGAAGCTCGATCAGCCTGACCACGAAGGTCTATTCCTGCACGCAATCGAAAAACAAGCAAGAATATGATAATGCAATCTGAATATTGCGAATATAGATGAAGTATTAATAAAGGTGGGGATCCGAAAGCGGTCTTGGTCTGGTCGTTGGACACAAACGAAGTACACGAAGTTGTGTTGGCTAACTTTTAACTAAACAAATCCCCCAGAAAAAAGCTACTAGATGGATCTACTTATATAGGAGCAAGGGGTGGCGGCCAAGGAGGTGGGAGGACGTCCCAAGGCAGCCTAAAACTAACCCTAGGTCGTACAAGGATCATGGGCCCAAGTGGAGGTGATGCAACACCTTTGGACTTGTTGTTTGACTCGGATTCTGCTGCAATGTCAGATTGTTTCATCGATATCTCAATGCTCCGGATGAATTTGAAGGTGAATCCAATTGGGTTGGAAAGAGCACGAAATCTAGTTTCCAACAAAAAAAGAATCACCCAATTCAGAGTCCGTATGAAAAAGTTGTTGGCATTTTGAGTCAGGTATGTCTGTGCAGTTCGAATCTAAATTCAGAACGTGAGAGACTTGGACTCTATCTACTCTTGGGCCGAAAGTGACGTGAGAGAACTTTTTGAATAGCAAGTAAACATCTCTTTCTCCCTTATCTTCATATGTGGATTGTAGAAATGTCCCACACACCTGCAATTAGACAAAACACAAAAGTGTGTGAAGTATTTTTGTTCTGGATAACATAAATAGACTATTGAATAGTTTGCACTAAAAATCACCTGACAAATATGCATGTATGCAATATTTTTAGTCGTATCCAAGGTAGTCATGTCCTCATCAGACACCTGAGGTGCACTCCTACCATCCCCTAAAATGGTTCGCTCATCAACGTGAAGGGAGACATGCGAAATGCACTCATCAGTCTCCATAGCTTCGACCGGGGGAGCGGAGTTTCCTTGTATGGCCCTATGCCCCTTAGGTAGCACATGCACGTGCATCACATGTGTGCCATGGAGTGGCGACGCAGGATGTCCGATAGGCGATGCCTTGGTTTGCAGCGCAAGTGCCTCGATGTCCCCACTAGGGTTACCCAGAGCAGCAGTGGCGGGGCTATGGCTGGGCCAAACCAAGCTATGGCCCGCCCAGCCCAATGAAAATTCAATGAAGAGTAGAGCTAAATTTGGGCCTAAGAACAAAATTCCAAGGTATTTCTTGTACTGGCCCGCCTAGAGTTGTGCCTGTAGCTCGGCCACTACAGGGCAGGTGGATGGTGATGAAGCTATGTACCTAGGGTAGGGTCACGGACCTGTCCTAACTGCCCTACCCAAGGACGCCTCTAGAATAAAACACCTTTCAATCGACTTGGAGGTGTTCCACTCGACAGACTCGAAGGCATTCGACCAAGAAGCAATTACTCGACCAAGATCCAACCACTCGACGGCCAGGAAACCTAAAGTCACTCCGCACGCTAACGGTCGGTCATTAAGTAGCTTTTATGGTCATCATAGCACTTTATTACTAGCGTTATCAGTAACGCCCTACCTTAATGTACATTGAACCCTTCGTAACGGGGGCTGGCCGGGGTCCTGGCGCACTCTATATAAGCCACCCCCTCCTCCGAGACAAGGGTTCGCACCTCTGTAACTCATACACACATAATCCAGTCGACCGCCTCCGGGCTCCGAGACGTAGGGCTTTTACTTCCTCCGAGAAGGGCCTGAACTCGTAAACCTTGCGTCCTTAAAACCTCTCCATAGCTAAGACCTCGCCTCTCCATACTTACCCCCCTACATCACTGTCAGAGTTAGAACCACGACAGTTGGCGCCCACCTTGGGGCTAGGAGTCTTAGCGCCTAGTTTGAGAAGTTGCGATTTTTTCCGATCTCCTTGATCATGGTTTCGAGCGGAGCTTTGGTGGAGGGCCGCGAGATCCGTCTCGGCGCGCTCACGTTCATCACCGACGACTTCGCTTGGCTTCAGGAGGCTCCACTCGACGTCGACGCGCTCCCCGTCCGCGAGGCGACGCACTTTCGCACATGCGTCCGTGGTGTCCTCCTGCGGCAGCCGTCGACCCAGTATCGGTCGGCTCCCGTGGCATCTCCCCGCCCTGTTTCACGCCGGCGCAAGCGCTTCGGTCGATCGAGGCTTCAGAGGTGGGTGAGGCATGCGGTGGCCCGCCAGTCGGCCACCCCACAAGTCGCGGCAATCGAGCCCGACGAATCCCTCTATGGCCTGTTCGACCTGTTGACTGGCTCCGCAGAGACCGCATCCGAATGCGACAGCAGTGACCCAGCTGCAGAGGTTCTGGTGATCGATGGGCCACACAGTCCTCCCGGTTTCCCTCGCGCTGACGGAGGCGCGGATGGGGGCGACCCGTCGCGTCCTCACGAGGAGTATCTCCCCGAGCCTCTCACGTCATTGCAGCGGGAGGAACTTCACCGCCGGAACATGGATGCACTCCACACTCCTATCGTTGGAGAAACCCCCGAGGCCCGAGCCTTGGAGGACGCGCGCTTGGCTAACTTGGCCGAGCACACTCGACTGGAGAATCTCCAGCGAATACTCGACGGGCGAGCGCGTCAACGGGCTCCAGAATCCAGTCGACGTCAACTATTTCCGCCCCCCAGGTATATCGTACTCCGATTCAGAATTTGGCGGCTGCGGCCCGTATAGCAGAGTCCATTCAGCCCTCCCAGTTAGAGGCTGGCAGAGGCTTGTTGCAAATCAGAGCGTTGCTCCGGGCAGCAGGAGACCAGAATTCCACTGTTTCTCAGTCACAGAACAGGATCCACAGTCGATCCGTTGCAGCGGATACAGTCCAGTCGGCTCACAGCCCAAGATCGCCTCCGAGGCGTGAGGGCGTGGAGACCGGCGTGATCGGTACAGAAGGAATGAGCAGTATGATCACCGATTCGATCGTGATGATTGATGTCGGTGCCAACCCCTCCCCCGAGGAGTGGATCTTATGTGCCTCGACAGCAGGTGGACAGACGCCCTCATAGTGTTGGGCGGAGAATTCCAGTCGACCCCAGGGAACCAGGCTTTGATGCGAGATCCATTCTCGTTCAAGGTTTGGTCGACAGGAATAGAGCTCACCGAGAAGGCCACGACAGAGATGCGCCTACCAGTAGCAGAGTACATGTTTCAGGGCCGGAGTGTTTCAGTCGAGCCATCAGAGCCGCTGTAATTCCTACCAACTTTAGGTTGGCGACTGGAGTTAATAAGTTCACCGGTGAGTCCAAGCCCGATACTTGGCTCGAAGATTACCGAGTGGCTGTCCAGATTGGCGGTGGGAACGACGAGGTAGCCATGAAACACCTGCCTCTCATGTTAGAAGGCTCGGCCAGAGCGTGGCTGAATCAGTTAGCACCCAGCAGCATTTACACTTGGGAGGATCTCTCCCGAGTGTTTGTCACCACATTTGAAGGAACATGCAAGCGACCTGCAGGCCTTACGGAATTGCGGTCTTGCGTGCAGAAACCGAATGAAACTCTGAGGGATTACATCCAGAGGTGGATCACATTGCATCACACAGTTGAAAATGTCTAGATCATCAAGCAGTTTGTGCCTTTAAAGAAGGCGTTAAGTACAGAGAATTGAATCTGAAGTTCGGTCGAACCGGAGAGATGTCTCTGAATCGGATGATGAAGATTTCCACCAAGTACGCTAATGGTGAAGATGAGGATCGACTCCGGAGTAGCAAGCATAAAGCAGTCGCCCAGGAAACCGAAGGAAATTCCAGTCAGAAACAGAAGCGGAAAGCCGAGCCAGCCGCTCCTGGGGAGGCCCTGGCCGTAACCCAGGGAAAATTTAAGGGAAAACCCAAAGGACCTTGGAACCCCAAGAAAGTTAAAGACCAAGATGGAAATGATGTTTTGGATCTACCGTGTCACATCCACACCAAGAAAGATGAAGAGGGTAAACTCATTTACCCAAAGCATACCACTTGACAGTGTCGGCTTCTGATCCAGCAGTTTCAGGGCAAGCAGTCCAAAGATAAGGAAAAGGAGTCGAACAAAGTTAAGGACAAGGAAGATAGTGACGATGGGTACCCCCAGGTCAATTCCACCCTGATGATTTTTGCTGATGTTGAGAGCAAAAGTCGACCGAAGGTTATTAACTGTGAGGTAAATATGGTTGCTCCGGCAACACCCAATTATCTGAAGTGGTCCCAGACTGCCATCACATTCGACCAGTCTGATCACCCTACGCACATTGCCACCCCTGGGAGGCAAGCTCTGGTGGTCGACCCAGTTGTCGAAGGCACTCGACTGACCAAAGTCCTGATGGATGGAGGCAGCGGTTTGAACATACTGTATGCAGAAACATTGAAAGGGATGGGCATTCCGATGTCCAGGCTCAGCACCAGTAACATGAGTTTCCATGGAGTCATTCCTGGGAAGAAAGCCGAGTCACTCGGCCAAATTGCTCTTGATGTGGTTTTCGGTGATTCCAAGAATTACCGCAAGGAAAAGTTGACATTCGAAGTTGTGGATTTCCAAAGTGCTTATCACGCTATTTTGGGCAGGCCAGCTTATGCACGCTTCATGGCTCGACCATGTTATGTGTATCTCAAATTGAAGATGCCTGGTCCCAAAGGTGTGATCACTGTTACAGGCAATCGGAAGAAAGCAGAAGAGTGTTTTTAGAAAGGCTCAAAGATTGCTGACGCTCAGATGGCGGTGGTCGAGCTGCAAGAGTATCAGAAGACTGCAGATCCGAGTGAGTTGCTACGAGCTAAGAAGCCTGCTTCAGAATCAGCTTTTCAGTCGTCCGGTGGAACGAAGGCAGTTCACATTCACCCGACCGATCCAAACGCTGCTCCGACTCACATCTCAACGACGGTCGACTCCAAATAGGAAGAAGCGCTCATCCAGTTCCTCCGTGAGAACTGGGACATCTTCGCATGGAAGCCTGCTGACATGCCTGGAGTTCCCAGGGGGCTGGCTGAGCACCGTCTACGAGTCTACCCAAAATTTAAACCTGTAAAAGAACATCTTCGACGGTCCGCCGTCCAAAAGAGGAAGGCCATTGGCGAGGAGGTGGCTCGGCTCTTAGCAGTGGAGTTCATCCGAGAAATTTACCACTCCGAGTGGCTCGCCAATGTTGTCATGGTCCCCAAGAAGGACAAGTCACTTCGCATGTGCATTGGTTTCAAGCATGTCAATCGGGCCTGCCCGAAAGATCATTTTCCTCTCCCCCGCATCGACCAGATAGTCGACTCGATTGTGGGATGTGAGCGTTTGTCTTTCCTAGACGCCTATTCCGGGTACCATCAGATCCGTCTGTACGGGCCCGACGAGATCAGAACAGCTTTCATCACTCCATTCGGGTGCTTCTGTTATGTCACCATGCCGTTCGGCCTCAAGAATGCCGGAGCCACGTTCATAAGGATGATTCAGAAGTGTTTGCTCACTCAAATCAGTCGGAATGTGGAGGCATACATGGATGATATTGTGGTCAAGTCACGGAAGGGTTCCGACCTACTGACTGACCTT
This sequence comes from Triticum urartu, assembly GCF_003073215.2. Classification (NCBI taxonomy): domain Eukaryota; kingdom Viridiplantae; phylum Streptophyta; class Magnoliopsida; order Poales; family Poaceae; genus Triticum; species Triticum urartu. The sequence continues at coordinate 216,269,425 of NC_053022.1, read as the reverse complement.
GCTGAAACCTTTGCCAACCTCAGGAGGTATGATATCAAGCTCAATCCGTCAAAGTGCACGTTCGGAGTTCCAGGTGGGAAGTTACTCGGTTTTCTCGTTTCCGAACGGGGAATCGACGCCAATCCTGAAAAAATTGGTACTATACTCCGGATGAAACGTCCTGTGCGTGTGCATGACGTCCAGAAGCTTACAGGATGCTTGGCCGCTTTAAGTCGATTCATCTCTCGCCTCGGTGAAAAGGCATTGCCTCTTTACCGACTAATGAAGAAGTCCGACAAGTTCGAGTGGACTCCAGAAGCTGATGCAGCATTTACAGAGCTCAAAGCTCTGCTCTCCACCCAGCCGGTGCTTGCTGCCCCAATCAGCAAGGAGCCTTTGCTGATTTACATTGCAGCCACAGGAAAAGTTGTCAGTACAGTACTTACGGTCGAGCGGGAAGAAGAAGGAAAGGCCTTCAAAGTTCAGCGCCCAGTATATTATGTTTCTAAAGTTCTGACTCCTTCAAAGCAAAGATATCCTCATTACCAGAAGCTTGTATATGGGATTTATATGACCACGAAGAAGGTTGCACATTACTTCTCTGATCATTCCATTACAGTCGTCAGCGACGCTCCACTATCAGAGATTTTGCACAACAGAGATGCAACTGGTCAAGTGGCCAAATGGGCGATTGAACTTCTTCCCCTAGATATCAAGTTTGAGGCAAAGAAAGCTATCAAGTCCCAAGCAATTGTAGATTTCAACGCCGAGTGGATCGAACAGCAACTTCCGACTCAAGTTCACTCGGAGCACTGGACCATGTTCTTCGATGGATCTAAGATGCTAAATGGTTCCGGTGCTGGGGTAGTATTGGTTTCCCCCCGAGGAGATAAGCTCAGATATGTTCTCCAAATTCACTTTGATTCCTCCAATAGCGAAGCAGAATATGAAGCACTTTTGTATGGGTTGCGCATGGCCATTTCACTCGGCGTCCGTCGCCTCATGGTCTATGGCGACTCAGATTTGGTGGTTAATCAGGTGATGAAAGAATGGGACGTCAGAAGTCCAGCTATGACTGGTTATTGCAATGCAGTGAGAAAGTTAGAGAAGAAATTCGAGGGGTTAGAGCTTCATCACATCCCCCGACTGAAAAATCAAGCGGCTGATGATTTGGCAAAGATAGGCTCCAAGAGAGAAGCCATCCCCAGCAATGTGTTTTTGGAACACATCCACTCGCCATCAGTCCAAGAAGATCCTTTTACAGATGAAGCCCCGTAGCCAAAGAGTGCCACAGATCCGACTGAAGTTGAAATTCCGGCAGTGGTCGACCTAATCATGGAAGTTTTGGCAATCACCCCTGACTGGACGATACCGTACATTGCGTATATCCTGAGAAAGGAACTCCCGGAGGACGAAGAAGAGGCCCGACAGATCGTCCGTCGATCCAAGGCCTTTACAGCCATAAAGGGACAGTTGTATAGAGAAAGAGCGACTGGAGTCGGTCAGAAGTGTATAACACCAGAAGAAGGTCAGATAATCCTTGATGATATCCACTCGGGGACCTGTGGTCATCATGCGTCCTCTCGGACCATTGTGGCTAAAGCATACCGAGCGGGATTTTACTAGCCAAGAGCGAATGAAATGGCAAAAGAGATAGTCCACAAGTGTGAAGGGTGCCAGTTCTACTCCAACATGTCGCACAAGCCTGCATCAGCCCTGAAGACCATTCCACTCGTCTGGCCCTTCGCTGTTTGGGGACTGGACATGGTTGGCCCATTGAGAACAGGCAGGAGCGGTTTCACACATGTGCTTGTGGCAGTCGACAAGTTTACCAAATGGATTGAAGCTAAGCCTATCAAGAATCTTGATGCTTGCACTGCTATCAGTTTCGTTAGAGAGTTAACATTCAGATATGGAGTCCCGCATAGCATCATCACCGACAATGGGTCAAACTTTGATTCAGACAAGTTCAGAGCTTTTTGCGCCTCTCAAGGCACACGAGTCGACTACGCATCGGTCGCCCACCCCCAGTCGAATGGACAAGCAGAAAGGGCAAATGGTCTGATTCTCAAAGGACTAAAGCCTCGGCTGATGCGTGATCTCAAGCACGCAGCAGGCGCTTGGGTCGACGAGCTTCCGTCGGTTCTGTGGGGATTGAGGACTACCCCGAATCGGTCGACTGGAAGAACTCCATTCTTTCTAGTTTACGAAGCGGAAGCAGTCCTGCCGAGTGATCTACTTCACAATGCACCCCGAGTCGAGCTTTATACCGAAGATGAAGCAGAACAAGCCCGGCAAGACGCAGTCGACCTCCTGGAAGAAGAAAGAGAAACGGCTATGATCTAATCGACCATTTATCAGCAAGACTTGCGTCGATTCTATGCCAAAAATGTGAAGAGTCGAGCCTTCCAAGAAGGAGATTTGGTCCTCCGAGTGGATCAACAGAAACCACACAAGCTCGCTCCTACTTGGGAAGGTCCCTTCATCGTCACCAGAGTCCTCCACAATGGAGTGTATCACCTTTACAATGTCGATCGCCAGATCGATGAGCCACGAGCTTGGAATGCAGAACTGCTCCGCCCCTTTCACACTTGAATTCTCACTCGGATGAGATGTAATAAGAAAAACTTCTGTAGTCTATTTATCAAAGACAAGAGTGTTACAAATTTTCCTATAATTGTTGTTGCTTTTGTTTGCATGTGAAATCCCCCAGTGGGTGGCTTAGCTGCGAATCCGTTTTGCCTAAGTTTGTAAAAAAAATCCTACCGAGTGGTGAGCCAGACTCCCACTCGGAGGCTTAGCTGCAGCCCAGTGCTCGCTTAAGTGTTTAAAAATCCTACCGAGTGGTGAGCCAGACACCCACTCGGAGGCTTAGCTGCAGCCCAGTGCTCGCCTAAGTGTTTAAAAATCCTACCGAGTGGTGAGCCAGACTCCCACTCGGAGGCTTAGCTGCAGCTCAGTGCTCGCCTAAGTGTTTAAAAATCCTACCGAGTGGAAAGCCAGACTCCCACTCGGAGGCTTAGCTGCAGCCCAGTGCTCGCCTAAGTGTTTAAAAATCCTACCGAGTGGCGAGCCAGACTCCCACTCGGAGGCTTAGCTGCAGCCCAGTGCTCGCCTAAGTGTTTAAAAATCCTATCGAGTGGAGAGCAAACCTCCCACTCGGAGGCTTAGCTGCAGTCCAGTACTCGCCTAAGTTTGAAAAAATCCTACCGAGTGGAGAGCAGACCTCCCACTCGGGGGCTTAGCCACAGTCCAGTACTCGCCTAAGTTTGAAAAATCCTACCAAGTGGAGAGCAGACCTCCCACTCGGGGGCTTAGCCACAGTCCAGTACTCGCCTAAGTTTGAAAAAATCCTACCAAGTGGAGAGCAAACCTCCCACTCGGGGGCTTAGCTGTAGTCCAGTACTCGCCTAAGTTTTTAAAATCCTACCGAGTGGAGAGCAGACCTTCCACTCGGAGGCTTAGCTGCAGCCCAGTGCTCGCCTAAGTACGGAACACATCCCAATCCGCAAGGACGACGAGGTGCAAATCGACTGCTACCTTCTCCTTCGGAGCTACACCACAAATACAAAGTTATTTCGAGTGAAGAACAAGTTCCACTCGACAGATAATTCATGAAGATATTCAACGATAAATCAAGTTCAGATAAGATCCAAAGGTTCTAGACCGCAGATCAAAGTACTCGAGCCTCCAGCTCGACAAAGTTTAACGGTTACAAAAACCACTCGGCATTCCGAGGCAAATTTAAGGTGGGACATAAGAGTTTGTTCACTCCACGGGAGGAGGGCTGGCAGGCTCGACGAACTCATCCAGGTCGACGTCGTCGGCTATCCGAGTGGCTGCAGCGATGAAAGTCTCCATAAAGGTTCGGAAGTCATGCTTCTGGGTGTTGGCGACCTTAATTGCTGCCAGCTTGTCTTGTCGCACCTCCTTGCAGTGGACACGAACCAAGGACAGAGCCACATCAGCGCCACACCGAGCAGAAGACTTCTTCCACTCCTGCACTCAGTCAAGGATTCCGTTAAGTCGAGTCATCAGAGACTCAAGATCGTTTCGGAGCGTAGCCTCTGGCCAAAGTGCCGGGTCGATCCGTGACATGGCGACCTTCAGTCGAGCCAAGTAGTCCACGGCACCGTCGATGCGAGATTCCAGTCGGAGCAGATTCATGGCAGTTTCATCTTTCACGGGAGAGTTGATTGGATCCAAACCTGGTTCGATCCGCCCAGTCTCCTCTTCAAAGTTCTGGCAAAACTCTGCATTCACGATCCAAGGATAAGTCAATTTTCATACACTGAGTCGACACAAAAAGCCACCAGTCGGAACTGAATGTGCACCTTCAAGCTTGATGTACAACTTCTTGGCGAGGCTCCTCAAGTAGCTCTCCAGATCGTCCCTCCTGCGAGCGATGCCTTCCATCTTTTCGTTCAGGTTGAGGTTATCCTTCTTCCAACGTGTACACTCCCTGTTGGCTTCATTCAGAGCGGTCTTCAGCCTAGTATTCTCTTCTTCTAACTAGCCAACCGAAGCCAACTTCTGTTCGGCCAGAGCGGTCTTGTCGTCAGCCTCCTTACGGGCAGCAGCCAAGTCCTGATCCTTCTTCGCCAGAGCTTCTCTCAGTTTTTCTGCAAAGAAATGATGGTTGATTCGGAAATAGCAGAAGGGTACTCAAGCCTAAAAACTAACCAGTCGACAAAATCGTCTTACCTGCGGCGCCGTCTCTGACCTTTTGCAGCTCTGTCCTGGCCAGCTCCAGATCAAGGTTCAGTTGAATCTGCTGCTTCTCCAAGTCAGCAAAGCGAGCTCCAAGATCGCAAGATTTCTGAAATCAAAGGGGAGAAGTTATCGTTACAGTAAAAAAACAAAGGCAATAAATACTAAGACTACGGTCGACTGCCAGCAGTCCACCATAGTCTCGGGGACTACACCCAGTGGGTGCACTTAGCGTGCCCCCACCGGTTCTGATCCCACTCGACCGGCCCGCCGAAGTCGAGTGGAAGAGACAAACTACCAGTTTGGTTTATACATTCGGCAAAATACAAAGACTACAGTCGACTGCCAGCAGTCCACCGTAGTCTCCACTAGTCCAAAACTTCATTCGACGCACCCAATGGGTGTACAGACGCAAAGATTTTCGGAAAGAATCTTCAGATAGCCGACTGACCTGAACGTTGCTCTGGAGAGCCGAGCTAGCATCATAGGCGGCTTGGCTGGCGTCCCGCACCATCTTCATCTTCTCCATCATAATGCCCGCCTGGCGTATGGCTTCCCTAGCAGCATTCACCTCATCCTCTGGGACATGATGGGTCGCAAAAACTGAAGGTGGGTCGACAGGGGCCTGAGGAGTCGAAGAAGAAGGCAAGGCACTCGGCAGGGGCTCCGCGAAGGTAACAGAACCCCGATTGACGTCACCAGTGTCCTGAACGACTGGTTCCGCCCTCGGCATCGACTGTAGCGCCTCACTTGCAGGAGCTCGCCTACTCTTCCTCGTCAAAGACCTCTCGGGCTCTTCATCATCATCAGGGAGGTCAATAATGTTGGGAGCTGTGCAAAGTTCAAATTACCAAAATCACGTCACCCAGTGATGCACGATGTAGTTGAACCGACCAAAGAAAGATAGTATGGCGGAAATCATACCTGGATTAGAAGTGACCGCATCCTCCATCTGTTGGGGAATGTTGCAGAAAACAAAAAATTTCCTACGGTTTCACCAAGATCCATCTATGAGTTCATCTAGCAACGAGTGATCGGATGCATCTACATACCTTTGTAGATCGTGAGCGGAAGCGTTCAAAGAATGGGGATGAGGGAGTCATACTCGACGTGATCCAAATCACCAGAGATCCTAGCGCCGAACGGACGGCACCTCCGCGTTCAACACACGTACGGTCAGCGTAACGTCTCCTTCTTCTTGATCCAGCAAGGGGAAAGGAGAGGTTGAGGAAGATGGCTCCAACAGCAGCACGACGGCGTGGTGGTGGTGGAGCTGCAGTACTCCGGCAGGGCTTCGCCAAGCACTATGGAGGAGGAGGATGTGTTGGAGAGGGAAAGGAAGGCACCAAAGGCGTGGTGTGAGAGGCCCTCCTTCCCCCACTATATATAGGGAGCCTAGGGGGGCACCGGCCCTAGGAGATCCAATCTCCTAGGGGGGCGGCGGCCAAGGGAGGAATCCCTCCTCCCCAAGGCACCTAGGAGGTGCCTTCCCCCTTTGGGACTCTTCCCTTCCTTATCTCTTGGCGCATGGGCCTCTTGGGGCTAGTGCCCTTGGCCCATATGGGCCAAGGTGCACCCCCTACAGCCCATGTGGCCCCCCGGGGCAGGTGGCCCCACCCGGTGGACCCCCGGGACCCTTCCGGTGGTCCCGGTACAATACCGGTGACCCGGAAACTTGTTCCGATGGCCGAAATGGCACTTCCTATATATAATTCTTTACCTCCGGACCATTCTGGAACTCCTCGTGATGTCCTGGATCTCATCCGGGACTCCGAACAACATTCGGGCTACTGCATATACATATCCCTACAACACTAGCGTCACCGAACCTTAAGTGTGTAGACCCTACGGGTTCGGGAGACATGTAGACATGACCGAGATCGCTCTCCGGTCAATAACCAACAGCGGGATCTGGATACCCATGTTGTCTCCCACATGCTCCTCGATGATCTCATCGGATGAACCACGATGTCGAGGATTCAAGCAACCCCGTATACAATTCCCTTTGTCAATTGGTATGTTACTTGCCCGAGATCCGATCGTCGGTATCCCAATACCTCGTTTAATCTCGTTACCGGCAAGTCACTTTACTCGTACCGTAATGCATGATCCCGTGACCAGACACTTGGTCACTTTGAGCTCATTATGATGATGCATTATCGAGTGGGCCCAGTGATACCTCTCCGTCATACGGAGTGACAAATCCCAGTCTTGATCCGTGTCAACCCAACAGACACTTTCGGAGATACCCGTAGTATACCTTTATAGTCACCCAGTTACGTTGTGACGTTTGGTACACCCAAAGCACTCCTACGGTATCCGGGAGTTACACGATCTCATGGTCTAAGGAAAAGATACTTTACATTGGAAAACTCTAGCAGACGAACTATACGATCTTGTGCTATGTTTAGGATTGGGTCTTGTCCATCACATCATTCTCCTAATGATGTGATCTCGTTATCAATGACATCCAATGTCCATAGTCAGGAAACCATGACTATCTGTTGATCAACAAGCTAGTCAACTAGAGGCTTACTGGGGACATGTTGGTGTCTATTATTCACACATGTATTACGATTTCCGGATAACACAATTATAGCATGAATAAAAGATAATTATCATGAACAAGGAAATATAATAATAATGCTTTTATTATTGCCTCTAGGGCATATTTCCAACAGTCTCCCACTTGCACTAGAGTCAATAATCTAGTTACATTGTGATGAATCGAACACCCATGGAATTCTGGTGTTGATCATGTTTTGCTCTAGGGAGAGGTTTAGTCAACGGATCTGCTACATTCAGGTCCGTATGTACTTTACAAATATCTATGTCTCCATCTTGAACATTTTCACGAATGGAGTTGAAGCGACGCTTGATGTGCCTTGTCTTCTTGTGAAACCTGGGCTCCTTGGCAAGTGCAATAGCTCCAGTGTTGTCACAGAAGAGTTTGATTGGCCCCGACGCATTGGGTATGAATCCTAGGTCGGTGATGAACTCCTTCACCCAAATTGCTTCATGCGCTGCCTCCGAGGCTGCCATGTACTCCGCTTCACATGTAGATCCCGCCACGACGCTCTGCTTGCAACTACACCAGCTTACTGCCCCACCATTCAAAATATACACGTATCCGGTTTGTGACTTAGAGTCATCCAGATCTGTGTCGAAGCTAGCGTCGACGTAACCTTTTACGACGAGCTCTTCGTCACCTCCATAAACGAGAAACATTTCCTTAGTCCTTTTCAGGTACTTCAGGATATTCTTGACCGCTATCCAGTGTTCCTTGCCAGGATTACTTTGGTACCTTCCTACCAAACTTACGGCAAGGTTTACATCAGGTCTGGTACACAGCATGGCATACATAATAGAACCTATGGCTGATGCATAGGGGATGACACTCATCTCTTCTATATCTTCTGTCGTGGTCGGACATTGAGCTGAGCTCAATTTCACACCTTGCAACACAGGCAAGAACCCCTTCTTAGACTGATCCATATTAAACTTCTTCAATATCTTATCAAGGTATGTGCTTTGTGAAAGACCTATGAGGCGTCTTGATCTATCTCTATAGATCTTGATGCCTAATATATAAGCAGCTTCTCCAAGGTCCTTCATTGAAAAACTCTTATTCAAGTAGGCCTTAATGCTGTCCAAGAGTTCTATATCATTTCCCATCAAAAGTATGTCATCTACATATAATATGAGAAATGCTACAGAGCTCCCACTCACTTTCTTGTAAACGCAGGCTTCTCCATAAGTCTGCGTAAACCCAAACGCTTTGATCATCTCATCAAAGCGAATGTTCCAACTCCGAGATGCTTGCACCAGCCCATAAATCGAGCGTTGGAGCTTGCACACCTTGTCAGCATTCTTAGGATCGACAAAACCTTCCGGCTGCATCATATACAATTCTTCCTTAAGGAAACCATTAAGGAATGCCGTTTTGATGTCCATTTGCCATATCTCATAATCATAGAATGCGGCAATTGCTAACATGATTCAGACGGACTTTAGCTTCGCTACCGGTGAGAAAGTTTCATCGTAGTCAACCCCTTGAACTTGTCGATAACCCTTAGCGACAAGCCGAGCTTTATAGATGGTCACATTACCATCCGCGTCTGTCTTCTTCTTAAAGATCCATTTATTTTCTATGGCTCGCCGCTCAACGGGCAAGTCAGTCAAAGTCCATACTTTGTTTTCATACATGGATCCTATCTCGGATTTCATGGCTTCTAGCCATTTGTCGGAATCCGGGCCCGCCATCGCTTCTTCATAGTTCGAAGGTTCACCGTTGTCTAACAACATGATTTCCAAGACAGGGTTGCCGTACCACTCTAGTGCGGAACGTGTCCTTGTGGACCTACGAAGTTCAGCAGCAACTTGATCTGAAGTTTCATGATCATCATCATTAACTTCCTCTCCAGTCGGTGCAGGCACCTCAGGAACATTTTCTTGAGTTGCGCCATTTTCCGGTTCAAGAGGTAATACTTCATCAAGTTCTACTTTCCTCCCACCTACTTCTTTCGAGAGAAACTCTTTCTCTAGAAAGGATCCATTCTTGGCAACAAAGATCTTGCCTTCGGATCTGAGGTAGAAGGTATACCCAATAGTTTTTTTAGGGTATCCTATGAAGACGCATTTTTCCGACTTGGGTTCGAGCTTTTCAGGTTGAAGTTTCTTGACATAAGCATCGCATCCCCAAACTTTTAGAAATGACAGCTTAGGTTTCTTCCCAAACCATAATTCATACGGTGTCGTCTCAACGGATTTCGACGGAGCCCTATTTAAAGTGAATGCGGCAGTCTCTAAAGCATAGCCCCAAAAAGATACCGGTAAATCGGTAAGAGACATCATAGATCGACCATATCTAAGAGAGTGCGATTATGACGTTCGGACACACCATTACGCTGAGGTGTTCTAGGCGGCGTGAGTTGTGAAACTATTCCACATTTTCTTAAGTGTGTGCCAAACTCGTGACTCAAGTATTCTCCTCCACGATCTGATCGCAGGAACTTGATTTTCCTGTCACGTTGATTCTCAACCTCACTCTGAAATTCCTTGAACTTTTCGAAGGTCTCAGACTTGTGTTTCATTAAGTAGACATACCCATATCTACTCAAGTCATCAGTGAGGGTGAGAACATAACGATAGCCACCGCGAGCCTCAACACTCATTGGACCGCACACATCAATATGTATGATTTCCAATAAGTTGGTTGCTCGCTCCATTGTTCCTGAGAACGGAGTCTTGGTCATTTTACCCATGAGGCATGGTTCGCACGTGTCAAATGATTCGTAATCAAGAGACTCTAAAAGTCCATCAGCATGGAGCTTCTTCATGCGTTTGACACCTATGTGACCAAGGCGGCAGTGCCACAAGTATGTGGGACTATCATTATCAATCTTACATCTTTTGGTATTCACACTATGAATATGTGTAGCATTACGCTCGAGATTCATTAAGAACAAACCATTCACCATCGGAGCATGACCATAAAACATATCTCTCATATAAATAGAACAACCATTATTCTCGGATTTAAATGAGTAGCCCTCTCGTATTAAACGAGATCCTGATACAATGTTCATGCTCAAACTTGGCACTAAATAACAATTATTGAGGTTCAAAACTAATCCCGTAGGTAAATGTAGAGGTAGCGTGCCGACAGCGATCACATCGACCTTGGAACCATTCCCGACGTGCATCGTCACCTCGTCCTTCGCCAGTCTCCGCTTATTCTGCAGCTCCTGCTTTGAGTTACAAATGTGAGCAACTGCACCGGTATCAAATACCCATGAGCTACTACGAGTACTGGTAAGGTACACATCAATTACATGTATATCACATATACCTTTCGTTTTGCCGGCCTTCTTGTCCGCTAAGTATTTGGGGCAGTTCCACTTCCAGTGACCACTTTCCTTGCAATAAAAGCACTCAGTCTCGGGCTTGGGTCCATTCTTTGGCTTCTTCCCGGCAGCTTGCTTGCCGGGCACGGCAACTCCCTTGCCGTCCTTCTTGAAGGCTTTCTTACCCTTGCCCTTCTTGAATTTAGTGGTTTTATTCACCATCAACACTTGATGTTCCTTTTTGACTTCTACCTCTGCTGATTTCAGCATTGCAAATACTTCAGGAATGGTCTTTTCCATCCCCTGCATATTGAAGTTCATCACAAAGCTCTTGTAGCTCGGTGGAAGCGACTGAAGGATTCTGTCAATGACCGCGTCATCCGAGAGATTAACTCCTAGCCGAGTCAAGCGGTTATGCAACCCAGACATAGTGAGTATGCGCTCACTGACAGAACTGTTTTCCTCCATCTTACAGCTGAAGAACTTGTCGGAGACTTCATATCTCTCGACCCGGGCATGAGCTTGGAAAACCATTTTCAGCTCTTCAAACATCTCATATGCTCCGTGTCTCTCAAAACGTTTTTGGAGCCCCGGCTCTAAGCTGTAAAGCATGCCGCACTGAATGAGGGAGTAGTCATTGGTACGTGCCTGCCAAGCGTTCATAACGTCTTGTTCTGCAGGGAGAACAGGTGCGTCACCCAGCGGTGCTTGTAGGACATAATCTTTCTTGGCACCTATGAGGATGATCCTCAGGTTCCGGACCCAGTCCGTGTAGTTGCTGCCATCGTCTTTCAGCTTGGTTTTCTCTAGGAACGCGTTGAAGTTGAGGACTACGTTGGCCATTTGATCTACAAGACATATTGTAAATATTTTAGACTAAGTTCATGGTAATTAAGTTCATCTAATCAAATTACAATGAACTCCCACTCAGATAGACACCCCTCCAGTCATCTAAGTATAACATGATCCGAGTTAACTAGGCCGTGTCCGATCATCACGTGAGACGGACTAGTCAACGTCGGTGAACATCTTCATGTTGATCGTATCTTCTATACGACTCATGCTCGACCTTTTGGTCTTCTGTGTTCCGAGGCCATGTCTGTACATGCTAGGCTCGTCAATTCAACCTAAGTGTTTGCATGTGTAAATCTGTCTTACACCCGTTGTATGTGAACGTTAGAATCTATCACACCCGATCATCACGTGGTGCTTCGAAACAACGAACTGTCGCAACGGTGCACAGTTAGGGGGAACACTTTCTTGAAATTATTATGAGGGATCATCTTATTTACTACCGTCGTTCTAAGTAAACAAGATGCAAAAAACATGATAAACATCACATGCAATCAAATAATAATAGTGACATGATATGGCCAATATCACATAGCTCCTTTGATCTCCATCTTGGGGCTCCATGATCATCTTGTCACCGGCATGACACCATGATCTCCATCATCATGATCTCCATCATCGTGTCTCCATGAAGTTGCTCGCCAACTATTACTTCTACTACTATGGCTAACACGTTTAGCAATAAAGTAAAGTAATTTACATGGCGTTTCTCAATGACACGCAGGTCATACAAAAAATAAAGACAACTCCTATGGCTCCTGCCGGTTGTCATACTCATCGACATGCAAGTCGTGATTCCTATTACAATAGCATGAACATCTCATACATCACATATATATCATTCATCATTCATCACAACTTTGGCCATATCATATCACAAAGCACTTGCTGCAAAAACAAGTTAGACGTCCTCTAATTGTTGTTGCAAGTTTTACGTGGCTGAAGTAGGGTTCTAGCAAGAACGTTTTCTTACCTACGTGAAAGCCACAACGTGATTTGTCAACTTCTATTTACCCTTCATAAGGACCCTTTTCATCGAATCCGCTCCAACTAAAGTGGGAGAGACAGACACCCGCCAGCCACCTTATGCAACTAGTGCATGTCAGTCGGTGGAACCGGTCTCACATAAGCGTATGTGTAAGGTTGGTCCGGGCCGCTTCATCCCACAATACCGTTGAAGCAAGATAATACTAGTAGCGGCAAGAAAGTTGACAACATCAACACCCACAACAAATTGTGTTCTACTCGTGCAAAGAGAACTACGCATAGACCTAGCTCATGATGCCACTGTTGGGGAACGTTGCAGAAAACAAAAATTTTCCTACGGTTTCACCAAGATCCATCTATGAGTTCATCTAGCAACGAGTGATCGGATGCATCTACATACCTTTGTAGATCGCAAGCGGAAGCGTTCAAAGAACGGGGATGAGGGAGTCGTACTCGACGTGATCCAAATCACCGGAGATCCTAGCGCCGAACGGACGGCACCTCCACGTTCAACACACGTACGGTCAGCGTAACGTCTCCTTCTTCTTGATCCAGCAAGGGGAGAGGAGAGGTTGAGGAAGATGGCTCCAACAGCAACACGACGGCGTGGTGGTGGTGGAGCTACAGTACTCCGGCAGGGCTTCGCCAAGCACTATGGAGGAGGAGGATGTGTTGGAGAGGGAGAGGGAGGCACCAAAGGCGTGGTGTGAGAGGCCCTCCTTCCCCCACTATATATAGGGAGCCTAGGGGGGGCGCCGGCCCTAGGAGATCCAATCTCCTAGGGGGGCGGCGGCCAAGGGAGGAATCCCTCCTCCCCAAGGCACCTAGGAGGTGCCTTTCCCCTTTGGGACTCTTCCCTTCCTTATCTCTTGGCGCATGGGCCTCTTGGGGCTGGTGCCCTTGGCCCATATGGGCCAAGGCGCACCCCCTACAGCCCATGTGGCCCCCCGGGGCAGGTGGCCCCACCCGGTGGACCCCCGGGACCCTTCCGGTGGTCCCGGTACAATACCGGTGACCCCGAAACTTGTCCCGATGGCCGAAATGGCACTTCCTATATATAATTCTTTACCTCCAGACCATTCCGGAACTCCTCGTGACGTCCTGGATCTCATCCGGGACTCCGAACAACATTCGGGTTACTGCATATACATATCCCTACAACCCTAGCGTCACCGAACCTTAAGTGTGTAGACCCTACGGGTTCGGGAGACATGTAGACATGACCGAGATCGCTCTCCGGTCAATAACCAACAGCGGGATCTGGATACCCATGTTGGCTCCCACATGCTCCTCGATGATCTCATCGGATGAACCACGATGTCGAGGATTCAAGCAACCCCGTATACAATTCCCTTTGTCAATCGGTATGTTACTTGCCCGAGATCTGATCGTCGGTATCCCAATACCTCGTTCAATCTCGTTACCGGCAAGTCACTTTACTCGTACCGTAATGCATGATCCCGTGACCAGACACTTGGTCACTTTGAGCTCATTATGATGATGCATTACCGAGTGGGCCCAGTGATACCTCTCCGTCATATGGAGTGACAAATCCCAGTCTTGATCCGTGTCAACCCAACAGACACTTTCGGAGATACCCGTAGTATACCTTTATAGTCACCCAGTTACATTGTGAAGTTTGGTACACCCAAAGCACTCCTACGGTATCCGGGAGTTACACGATCTCATAGTCTAAGGAAAAGATACTTGACATTGGAAAACTCTAGCAGACGAACTATACGATCTTGTGCTATGTTTAGGATTGGGTCTTGTCCATCACATCATTCTCCTAATGATGTGATCTCGTTATCAATGACATCCAATGTCCATAGTCAGGAAACCATGACTATCTGTTGATCAACGAGCTAGTCAACTAGAGGCTTACTAGGGACATGTTGGTGTCTATTATTCACACATGTATTACGATTTCCGGATAACACAATTATAGCATGAATAAAAGACAATTATCATGAACAAGGAAATATAATAATAATGCTTTTATTATTGCCTCTAGGGCATATTTCCAACACCATCACCTCATCATCATCCCTGTAAGCTGAGGTCCCGGAAGTGGCAGCGCTAACAATTCCAAAGTTCATCCAGTTAAAACAAGAAAAACAAACAGCGCAGAGCGTCGAGTGAATACAAGGAGAGACACTCACGCGGAGGCGACAGGGATATCGATCTTGATCTTTGGCAGCGCCTTCCGAGTCTTCGGCTCTGCAACTTTGGGGTGTTTTGGCGTCTTCTCAGTCGGGGTTGGTGAAGAGACCCGAGGACGCTTCGAAGACCGGCCAGCCTGAGCAGTTGCCTTGTCGCGGGCACTCGGCCGTTCTTGGTCAAGCTTGGATCGTCTCTCTATGCGAGGAGGCGACTCGACTTCTTCCCCATCACTTGAGTCGTCACTTCCACCATCCCCTTCACCATCAGAAGTCCACTCGCCACTTTCGCCATCACTCGCCTCGCCTTCCAGAGCTTGCTCTTGCTCCCCGTTGGGCATCGAATACATTTCAGTAATGGCCTAAAAGAAAGCAGGGAGAACAAAGTCAGTCGACGCAATACAGACAGCTGCGCGAGTGAATTCGGATTACAAGCAAAAACTCAGAATCAGACCTGCTCTGGTGCACGCGACTGGTCGAATGGGAGAACTCTCCTGGCTCCTCTGGGATTGTCCTTGTTCCCGGTAATGCTCGACAGCCACTTCTCCAGCGTGTCGTCATCGACCTCCTCCGAGTAGATCCGATTGGAGTCTTTTAGACCCGAATACATCCACATCGGGTGGTCTCGGGCTTGAAGAGGCTGGATGCGCCGCTGAAGGAAGACCTCCAAGAGATCCATACCAGTGATCCCGTCACGAATGAGCTGGACCACTCGGTTGACCAACACCTTCACTTGCGCCTTCTCCTCCGGGAGCACCTTCAAAGGGGAGGGTTTTTCCACTCGGTCCATGGTAAAGGGAGGGAGGCCAGTCGATTGCCCTGGCGTCGACTGGTCCTTGCAGTAGAACCAGGTCGACTGCCATCCGTGAACTAAATCGGGAAGAATCATGGCCGGAAAGGAGCTTTTTCCCCTCGTCTGGATGCCAAGACCCCCACACATCTGGATCACTTGGGTCCTCTCGTCACTCGGATTAGCCTTTTTCACTGTCTAGGAGCGACAAGTGAAAATATGCTTGAAAAGACCCCAGTGAGGTCGACAACCCAAGAAGTTCTCACACAAGGAAATGAACGCGGCAAGATAAACGATTGAGTTGGGGGTAAAATGGTGGAGTTGAGCCCCAAAGAAGTTCAGAAACCCTCGGAAGAAAGGATGAGGAGGCAAGGAAAACCCACGGTCGACGTGGGTGGCAAGAAGAACACGCTCACCCTCCCGGAGTTGCGGCTCGGATTCCTTCCCCGGAAGCCGCACCGAGTTGTAGGGGATCAGCCCTCCCTCGGCCAGGTCGTCGAGGTCTTCTTGGGAGATCCTCGAGTGGATCCAGTCGCCCTGGATCCAACCCTTCGGCAGGCCAGTCCGCGAGGAAGATCCGCCCCGGCTCGTCGCCTTCCCCTTTGACCTCGCCGTCGCCTTCTTTGCCCGCTCCAGAGCCGCTGTCTTCTCCTTCACCATTGTCGCCGACGAGACGCGTGTGGCGCGGTGGCGCTGGAGCGAGAGCGAGCGCAGAGAAGAGGCGTGAGGAGGAAAAGAGATAATGGGGCGCACTGTTCGGGAGACTCCGGTCCAACGCCTTATATGAGGCCGCTTCCGAGTGGCTGACAGGTAGGCCTAGATGGCTTTGTCAAAACCCGTAACGACCGCACGAGTGATACGTGGCGAAAAAGGTGGCGCGGGGATCGGGGCGGCTCCGCTCTATCTCGTCCGATTACTGCGGCCTCCCCCGTCCCCCGCGCTTCCCAAAATTCGGATCCCACTAAATCTGCGGGCAGCAAATAACTTGTCAGACCAAAGATCTCCTCCGCACCGTCACTCGGAGCCTTACAAGTAAAGAAACTCACTCGGCGAAGAATTAAGAATGGATCAAGGCGACTGAAAAGGGAGTTGCTGTCATCACTCAGGTCCGTTGATCCGAAACAAGATATGCTCACGGCATAAAAAACGAGTCGGAGAAGTCCTCAACTCCTTCCCACTCAAACCTCGATCCATTCGGGGGCTAATGATGAAGCTATGTACCTAGGGTAGGGTCACGGACCTGTCTTAACTGCCCTACCCAAGGACGCCTCTAGAATAAATCACCTTTCAATCGACTTGGAGGTGTTCCACTCGACAGACTCAAAGACATTCGACCAAGAAGCAATTACTCGACCAAGATCCAACCACTCGACGGCCAGGAAACCTAAAGTCACTCCGCACGCTAACGGTCGGTCATTAAGTAGCTTTTATGGTCATCATAGCACTTTATTACTAGCGTTATCAGTAACGCCCTACCTTAATGTACATTGAACCCTTCGTAACGGGGGCTGGCCGGGGTCCTGGCGCACTCTATATAAGCCACCCCCTCCTCCGAGACAAGGGTTCGCACCTCTGTAACTCATACACACATAATCCAGTCGACCGCCTCCGGGCTCCGAGACGTAGGGCTTTTACTTCCTCCGAGAAGGGCCTGAACTTGTAAACCTTGCGTCCTTACAACCTCTTCATAGCTAAGACCTCGCCTCTCCATACTTACCCCCCTACATCACTGTCAGAGTTAGAACCATGACAGATGAGGCAACAACACCTCTTCGACCGACACATCATCTAGAGCGTCAGTGAATAGGCACCGTCCAACACCAGCAGGGTGCGGCGGCGAGCATGCTTGCCAGAAGAAATGCCTTACACTATATCTTTCGGAGAACATCCTATGTCAGAATCAAAAAGAACAGTAATCGGAACAAAAATGATCAACCTGCCTTGGGAAGAGAGCTTTATTGTTTTATCGTAAGAGCATGGTTAATAGTACAACCCACAATGGGATATGTGAAGTTAATAGCCCGCTAATACAATAGTGAGTCATATTTGTATGCTATGTCATTAATACATGGTCCACCTTTTTCTCTGACAAAAGTTGTTAAAACACATGCTACAACCAGGTGTAAGTTTATAGTCTGCTTTTTTCTCTTTCTTTCAACCAGGTAAAAAAAATCTAATATAGCATTTCTTATGGTCAGTTTATATATACTTGCTTTGAGAGAAAATTGCTTTTGGAGGTCGAGCTCCCTCGAGGCATCCCTTGTAAAATTCAAAATTCGTCAAAACTCATATTCTTTACATTTTTTTTTGAAAAATACAGATATACATAGAGGCATAACGTACATGTGTGCAAATTTTTAGGAGAAAATACGTTGAAATGAGAGTTGTGAAAAAAATATAGGGCTTTTCAACACATGATACTATTCATCCTCAAAGCCCAGAAATTTGTCTTTTTTGCACAGGTCGCATTTCAAAATATTTCATCTTGCATTTTTACACACTTATACATTTAATCCTTTTATATTGCATAATTGTTTTCAGAATCTTTTTTTAATTAGAAAGTTTGAATTTCAAAATTTTAAAAGATAAAGGGCTCCATGCATAGTTTAAAAAACCGGAGCGGACCGGCGGTCGAATCGGAAAAAACCGAGACCGGCGGCCTCAACGATTGTTTAAGCTAATAAGACCGTTCTGCAATCAGATCGGAGAAAACCGATGAAAAAACCAGGCCATTGAACCGGGAAAAAACAGGATTTTTTAATAGAAATTGGGAGAAGTGGAATTCAATCCCAGAACGTGTGAGCAGTACGCAGGAATGCCCATGGCCCAATAACCAACTCGGTTATGTTACTTTGTTGTCCACTACATGAAAATAATTTTATTTGACCATTGTTTCACACTATATTAGTACATATATTACTCAACATATATTATTTTATTGCTTAAAAACCGACAATCGAACCGGTGAACCGGCGGTCCGACCGGTAAAAACCTGAACCGACAACCTTTCTGGTTCAATTTCCGGTTTGGTTTTTTAAACTATGGCTCCATAGAGCCCCGTCACCCAAATGCCCTACTCTGCTCTGAGGATACTTTTCTCCATGCCACGAAAAGAAACGCGAGAAGTTTTACTACCTCCGCACTGGTTTCTTAGTTTTCTTCGTTTTTTGTGCCAAAATTTGATCATAGATTTAATTGACAAAATGTTAATGCATGTCATAAAAATTATATCGTTGGATTCGTATATGAACATAGTTTTTAATGATACTATTTTTTGCGACCCGCAAAAAACATTTTGTTAATTAAATCTATAGTTAAAATTTGACACAAAATACTAAGAAAACCAATAAAGGAGAAAGAACGTGACATGCACGCACGCCACACGTTGGTGGTGCCCTCGTACTCGTGGCCGGCGACTCAGCAGCTGCAAATGCTAGGAGAAAGACCCAAATTGAACAAAACCCAACTCCAAAGTCCAAAGTGAGTCCAAACACGAGGAGTAGCCAGTGAACCAGAGAAACCTCCGACCCCACCGCCTTCTTCTCCAGTCTTCCCCCTCACCTCACACCCGGAAGTTCGGATCAGCACCGAGCAGCAGCACGCTGGCAGTGAGTGGGAGCCTTCCAGTGGAAGGAGTCTTCCAATGGCGGCCACCTCCTCCTCTTTCTTCGCCCCGCCCCCCGCGGCTCTGCTTCGCCACGGCGCTTCTCCCCGTCTTACCGCCGCGGCCTCCCCCTCCTCCTCCTTCCGCTGCCACGGCCGACTCCAGCGCCCGTCTGTTCGAGTCCCCCGCCGCCGCCCAGCGATCCCAGCGGCCGCCCGACCCGTGAGCATCGCCTCTCCCCCTCCTATTCGCTTGGAACGCGTCATCAGAGCTTCTTAGTCATCTTGTTGCTCTCCGTCTACTTGGACAGCCGATTCACGACTCGGGTCAACCCTAGCTGTTCGCCGCGTTCGAGATTGATGCGATCGGTGCCTCATCGCAGTTTTTCCTTTATGGACTTCATTCATATCTCATGATATTTTCCTGCGGGAGGTGCTGAACTGCTGATTTCCTGTTCTGTGCGCTGTGTGCTTCGTAGGTGAGGTTTTGCGTCAATGGTGTCTATGGGTGGCCGGCGGTACTCAGGGGTTGGACTAAAAGGGGGTCGAGAAAGTGTTTATGCGCCGCTGGGGCACATGACGACGCTGTGAATCAAGTTGGCGAGGATGCCGACCACGACGACGACGGAGTCCGTGTTTCCAATGAGGCCCTCCGCGCCACCATCCGGAAGAGCAGAGAGGTGCTGGCGATGCACAGAGATCTACTTGATCAGGTATCCTTTGCACGTTTCGTTTCTCGAATCAAATGCATTTCTTCTTCATGCTCTCATCTGGTGGGTCACTTTAAAAAATGTTAGTATTCATTTTTTCAAAATATTGTTACCCAACATTTCTGTCTGAAGCTCTAATCCAGCTCATGGCACGGCTACAACGATTAGTGAGACTAAACTGCCTAGTGGATTTTGTTAAGGACATAGCATTATCACATCGCATGACCTTCCTTCATATATAAATGTCTTTTAGGTACATGTACGGGAGCACTTTTGTTAAAATGATAAATGCGGATATGAACGTCCTAAACTATGTCTTACTTTTAGTCCGTGGATCACCCATTAAGCTCCTCAATTACACTGAAAAATGCTAGACCTCCAAGTGAAGTCAAAATGGCATACCCTTGCCGTCCGCCGTGCCTCCCGGAAGTTGAACTAGTAACTCTTTTTAGCCTGAATTTTGAACGCTAGACTGAACCGCATGTGCATTCTAAGCAACGGTTTGTGCACAACTGGAATGGTTACAGTTCTGAGGAACATGGTTGTCAGGGGTAGCTGGTGGTAACAGCCTAACAGGGTCTGTGTTACCAGTGAGTAATTTGCACCACCACCTTTAGAAGGAAACAAGAAAGGCTGACACACAGAATCTACTGCGTAAGGTGTCAATTTAACACTCTTGCTGGAATCGGAAATGTGTCTGAATACATATTGGTTACAGATTGGAATGCACAATATCTTTGTGAATAACCTTGCGGTGTACTTTTTAACTATCCATGCTCATCATTAGCCCATTTCTGGAATTATTAGTGCTCTTACATTTATGTTTGCATGAATGATATGGAATTCACATTACATTATGTATGTGTTACTGTTTATCTACTTGAATTAAAACCATACTATGTGGAGCTCATTCATCTATGGTGTAATTTATAATTTGTGGAACCATCATGGATTGAATTGTAATACACTGCCAGCTTATTCAGATATCAGAAAAGAAGAAGCTCATCTCTGTTATTGAGGCCAGCTCCATTCATAATGGGCAAGAGCCATTCAGTGGTAGTCCCTTTTCACGCTCGGATGCAGTTTCAGAGGGTGAAGAGATTGGCTATGATCTTCAGATGTACCTTGACAGGCGTTCACAGAAATCCGAAATCCGTTCAACTCATGGAGAATCTATTAGTGTCCAGCATGAATACTATGGAAGTTTAGAAGACAAACTTTCCTACACTGATGTTAATGGATCATATAGCAAGGTCAGCTATGTTCACTATCTGTACAAAACTTTCTCTAGTGCTGCTACTAACGTATATGAACCACAATCTGTTAATGGTATGGAGCAGGATTATGAAAAGGGACACTCAGTTACTGAGGAAATAAATGACAATTCATCTTCTTCGGCCGCTGTAGATGTTATGAATATCATATTGGTAGCTGCAGAATGTGCTCCTTGGTCGAAAACAGGCAAGAACGATTTAATAAAGCTTCGTTTTTTCAAGCTTTTCTATTTGTAAAATTCCAGATTCAAACTTAGCACCTCTAGGATGGAGAACCGGAGAATGTGGCCCGAAAATAATACCCCTTTTGGTTATATTCCCGGTGCTAATTAAGTATTTCTCAGGGGTGTATAATTTCCTTTTTGGTGCAAAATGTTCTGGTTTACATATTGGAGGATATGTATTTTATGCTCTAGTTTCTCACCTTAATATTTCCACGAGTGTTACCTATTCAAGTTATATGTGTGTTCACATCTGTAGTTACTGGTAACAGCTATAATTGAGGAAGAATAGGAGAAACACGGAGGGTATGTGTGCATGCATACTAAGTTATCCTATTGCTCATCAAGACAACTGCAGTGATACCTGAAGGAACAAGAAGAACACACACACGCGCACACCCCCACACCTACTAGCTACTGGCCTACTACTATTTTAAATAGCACATCATAGCGGAAAAGGGGCCGTCGACTCATTGCCACTATTTAATGGCTGCTGTAGTCTTGATAATGTTTTGCCGTCGGAGCAGCATCACCTGAGACCTATTCGAATGGATCACTATAGAATCTTTTATTCTTGTCAGGGCCTTCCCTACAGTTTCTCTTCTAAACTACAAAATTGGAAGCAAGCTTGGCTACTTTCTGGCTGGCTCTGTCATCTTAGAAAAAATTGCGCTAGTAGCTTGTAGGTACTCCTCGCTTAGTACACCAAGTATTAGGACATGGATTTAACCATAGGAATGAATTTATTTATCATCACGTAATGTTTAGAAGAGTCACGGTTTCTACAAAACTTTTTCCTTCATAACTAGACGAATTAGATATTTGTTCTTGTCAGGCTGTCGCCCGGAGCATTGGCTTGCACTGTCCTCGTAGTCAAGTCAGACACGAAAAAAACAAAGTTTCTCAGTCATTGAGTAGGTGTTCACAGAAAGCAAGGCACGACGGATTTTGTTTGGATGTGATCTACGTGGATGCCCAGCAAATCCTTATATCTGGATAGTCTTTTCCTCTTGGTAAAAGGAGCATGCATGCTATACCTTGGAATTGGATATTCAGAAAAGCATCCGACATGTCCGATTGAAATCAACTCCTAAACCATTAACATCACAGGCCCATGTTGCTTGCACTTAAGTAGAACTACATTTCAGTTTTCCATCTAAAGAGGATTTTTTTCAGTTATTCGATAGCCCCTTCCACCCCCTCCAAAAAAAAGTTAAAGGAGCTTCACCAAATGATACCGTACTCCCAAGTGGTGCCTCATTCTTGAGTTTGGCGCCCATCCTGAGCCATAAGTTCCCGATTCATCTCTTGAGCTCCTATGCATGTTTACTTCTCCTACAAGATAAATTCAGAAGTATTTAACAAGTTAAATGGTCCATCCATGCCTTTTGTTGAAATCTATAGCTGTCCATGTTTCTCTACTTCATTGAAACCGACTCTGTAAAGGCTTATGAGGTTTTAACATGAATATCTTAAAGGGATTTCTTTGCAAGAAAAAAAGGGTTAGCTTCTGCTAATTGTTAGTACACATTGTTTTGTTTCTATTTTTGGAGGTCGTAAGAAATCTGTGCAGATGTTATCATTAAGCTGAAAATCAGTTTGGTAATCAGAAGAGTGAGCACAAATTCATTGCTCTATAGTCTATAATATACTCCCTCCGTCCCATAATATAAGATGTTATTACAACCAATATATGAGTGTATTGGTTGTAGTAACATCTTACATTATGAGACGGAGGGAGTAATAAGTATGCATAGCTGCACATGATTTCAAACCTGAAGACACTGCTAATTTTCGTTTCTAATGGCTTGCTAAGGGAGCTGTGTTAGAATAAATCCGAGGCATACCGTCGATCATCCGAGGACCAAGCAACCAGACGAGCACGACACCGAGATTTGTTAACGAGGTTCACCGATATGGCTATATCCCCGGGGCCTGACTACGGGCGCTCCTCCCCGTGACACCGTCACAATACCGCACACCGGCCACCCGGGCGCCGGCACACGCCGCCGGCTCCCCCTGCGTACCTGTGCTATTATGTTGGCATAGGTTACATCGTGTGTCTACCCTCACTATATATGAGAGGCCTAGGATACAAGTGTCCTACTTGGACACGACACCATATCCTATCTAAACACAATACAACTACAAGTCCAACTGTAACCTACCTTATACACAATATTCGACACAACTCTAACAAACTCCACCTTGGCGAATATTCTCCACCACCTTGAGTTCGTCAATGCATCAAACTTCCATGTACATTGGACTTGAGCTTATCCCATGAGCACCGCTGCTACTCCAAAGACTCCATATGACTCCACCTGCAACTTGTAGTCCCTTCTTTTCTTGACCACAGCCAATGCTCGAGCAAAATTAAGTTCCTCTTTACTCTAGTCTGTGCTCCCAACTTCCAAAGTATCCGTCCAACGCCATCACACACTGATCACTGACCTGCGTGAAAGTGAACAACTCACATATTGGGTGTCACACGTAAGAGTTACCTGAACTCAACATCACCGCTCCTTTCTTGACCGCCTGTCTGAAACTTGAAGGAATTTCACCGTTGCTTATAGTCATCCCGAGTCAAATTCGCAGTTGTCTCACCACATGTATGACCATCAGAGCCCTGGCCCGTCTCCATGCCCCGTGCATACCGCACGCCTCGCCGCTATTACCGCGTCGAGCCTCCGCTGTCCCGGTCGACTCTCAAGGGTCGCGAAACCACACCACTCAACCCCCACTGCAGAGTACCATCGATCATCACCGACCGATGACGCGTTTCACGCTTCCATCAGACCACCGGGTTCCAGTCCGAACTGCGTGTCACTCGCTTTTCCCCACTGAATAGGCTTCGATTCTTTGGTTCCTTACACCGTAGCCCCTCAATCCAGCTCCACCTTCAACATGACTCCATGGTAGATGATCGGTCCACCCTCGTGCCCCGTCGACTTCAAGCTCTCATGTGCACCGTCTTGAATCAACCCCGCGCCATAGTCTTGTCGAAACCACACAAGCCTCGGGCATGTGCACCACGTGTTTCCACGCCCAGAAGTCGGTCACCATCAGCATCACGCTCTTATGGCATCGTCGCCGATTCCACCACCGTCTTCTGTACCAACCAACATCCAAGTCGATCCGTCAGACTATCTAGTCTGACCCAGCCGAACTTGTCCGACTGCAACCATGCTCCACCCTGCATCGTGTCCGTCCGCACATCTCTACGCATTGCTTGACGCCCTGTGTTTGCATGATCCTGCCACGGCGCACTCCAGGCTCCTCCAAGCCTTATGCGTGTGCTGTCGTCCTTAACGTACACGCACCAAGCACTCTTAGCAAACATGACCCACAAGAGAAATTTCCATGCAAACCTGACCAAGTGATCCCTCCACACAATTCCTTCTCTTGTCTTGGTCCACTAATAGCTCCTCCATGCACGCACAAGAACTGCACTTTTTTTTTTCTCAAACAAATCTCACGGTATCCTTGGCTTTGCACATTCTGCAGCTTCCTGCATGCACTCGTCCACAGCTTCCTGCACGCATGCCACACACGCCGGCCTCACCAGCCGTCCCAGCCGCGTGCGCCGTGGCCTATTCCGTCGCTCGCCTTGCATCCTGCGCAGCCACACCAGCCACCTTGGGCCGCCTTAGCCACACGCCTGCAGGCCCCTCCTGGGCCTTAGCGTGCCTTGCACAAGCCAGCCCCGCCTGGCAACTTGCCGATGCCACTCGTCGCCACGGGATTCCTGCCACTGCACAGCTGATCCGCGTGTACCACGCGCCGACCGATTCGATCGAACCGATCTCGCCGAGTCCTCTCGAACATGCCGCCACCGCTTCAATCGACTGAACCGATCTAGCCGCCCGCTGATGCAACTCACCAATGCTGCCTGATGCTTATCCTGATCTCGTCGATAGCGCACCCAACGACCACCGTGGAACATCTTCCGCACATCGTCTTTGTACCGAAACTTGACGACGATCCATCCTCTAGATCAATGATCCGCGACCTCCTTGAACCTTGCTCACTTGTTAGAATAAATCCGAGGCACACCGTCGATCATCCGAGGACCAAGCAACCAGACGAGCACGACACCGAGATTTGTTAACGAGGTTCACCGATATGGCTATATCCCCGGGGCCTGACTACGGGCGCTCCTCCCCGTGACACCGTCACAATACCGCACACCGGCCACCCGGGCGCCGGCACACGCCGCCGGCTCCCCCTGCGTACCTGTGCTATTATGTTGGCATAGGTTACATCATGTGTCTACCCTCACTATATATGAGAGGCCTAGGATACAAGTGTCCTACTTGGACACGACACCATATCCTATCTAAACACAATACAACTACAAGTCCAACTGTAACCTACCTTATACACAATATTCGACACAACTCTAACAAGCTGTAACCATGTTTTTAATCTCCTGCAGGTGGACTTGGGGATGTTGCCGGAGCTTTGCCTAAGGCTTTGTCAAAGAGAGGTCATCGTGTCATGGTATGTTTCTAGAAGCCGTCTTATGATGATATTGTAAATAGAGACTCAACTAAGCTGCTGACAGTTGGTAAATGCCGCAAGTCAACATGGAAGATAAGCAGATGCTGCTTAATGTTCATGAAGTAGCATATTAATCCAGTAGATGACCTAAAATTCAAAAATTATGTCGCCAAATGACCTAGGTATCATGATGTTTGTGCCTAGTAAAATTTGAATGAATAAATATTTCATGAGTATAATCAATTGTGGCAATCATTTGATTTGGTCTTCAATGTAAAATGAGCCATTAACATAAGAGTAAATTCCATATTTTACCCCTAAGTTGCAGGTTTGTGACAGATTTTACCCCATTTAAGAGAAAGTATTCCATTTAACCAAACTCCTGCCAGTTTTTACCCTTCTAAATCTTCTAGCGCTTTCACAAGTCGGACATACATATCATTGTTTATATGGCGCGCCACGAAGATGATATATATAATATAGTTCACCGCATCTTAAATGGGGTAAATTCTGTCAAAAATATCAAACTTAGGCGTAAAAAATGGAATTAACTCTTAACAAAAAGAATGATGTATTCAGATAATTATGGTACATCTAGCATCACTTGTACACTATACCCTTCCCCACTGAGGCATGGATTAGCTTGAAGCACTAGCAAGCTGCACAACACAACTTGTTGGCATATGTCAAAATGTACTGCAGCTTAGATGACCTAAATGCTGAGCCAGTACAGAGTGGCTGTTTCAGTTGCACTGAAAAGAGATCATGTAAATCAACAGTGGGTAGCAGGTAAGGAATTAACTCAAATAGGGTAATGTAATTGGAATACATCCCTCTTTGTGTGACCTGGGGTTTATTCCTAATACATTTATTGTGGTTATGGGGTAACATAACCAAACAATTGGTCATGTATCCCCTTCACAGTAAGCAAGCATGGTACGAAATAAAGACCTTTCAACCAAACACCACCTAATTTTACATTTTCTGAGCGTCTCGATCTCCTTATAAACTACTGTCCTGTCAATTACATTTGAAGTACGTTAATACTCTTTTTCTTGGACATGCGTGGAAACCATTTCATTGGACATGAGATGGATACAAGGCCTCTTGGGTCGGGCTGCACGCAGGCAGGGGCCGGATGTCCGGGCTCAGGCCGGACTGTCTGGGGTGCAAGCCGGACATCCGGGTGCTGAAGCAGGTGCGAGGTCGGGCTGGCTGGGTGAAGGGCACGCTCCAGGTGCCGGATGTCCGGATAGCAAGGCAGACGTCCGAGTTGACGGCCGAGGCTTCTGATGCCAAGCCAGTCGTCCGGGCTGAGGCTGGACGGCTATCCAGGTGATCCTTTCGTCCGGGCTTAGCCCGGACATCGGGGTAGCAGTCCGGTCGTCCGGCTGCAAAGCAGGGGCAGCATTCTCTTCTTTTTTTTTTGCTCCTCTTCCGCCATGGCTTGGCCTTGTTCCCTTGCTTCTCCATGGTCGCGTCCTTGGTACATAGGGTCTCCGGTTGAGGTAGTAGCCATGTCTCATATGAATGTAAAGGTAGTTCAAAGAGGAGCGAGAGTTCACCTCGGTTTCAATGGCACGTGCGCGTGCTCTAGTCATCGGTCCACTTGGCACTTGGGGTGTTTGTGTAGGGTCCATGGTGATGTCCATGGGTTGCTCTGCACCAACACGCTCATGCGTTCGGTGCCGGTACTGTGCCATGTCGTGCGCCTTGAGGGGCCCACACGTGCCATGCGCCACATGCTCGCACCCCTAACCCACACATGCTTGTGTAACCATGATGGTCGTCTCTGATACCATTTTGTAACACCACCCTTTGGCTGGTAGTCATTACTCCCGGCTATCATTAGGCTCAGGATTAGCCCCACGGACCAACACGAGTCTTGCCGGCACATTTTTTCCTCACTCGTGCGCGCCCCGGGAAACTTCCAAGTCGGTCATCCATCCCCATATTGCTCTCAGCCAAGCACGCTTAACCAGAAGGTTCTTAGGAGATGAGCTTCGAGAAAAGAAGATGCATCCTTGTTACAAGAGGGCTCTTGTCTCATGCCGCCACATTGGAGGGCTCCATGGGCTACCACAACGGCGCCTCCAAGGAGAACGACGCTGTGGCGCCGCCGTCGCCGCTCAGTTTCGCTAGCCATCATCAACAATGGTTGTGGCTGGGCAAGGATTTCACCCTGGCTCTTGATCGCTGACCACAAAAGACCACCAACGCCACCATGTCCATCGGGGAGGGAGCAGGTGAGCGGGTCAGGGCAGAGACAGGGAAGCAGCTTGCTGAAGTTGTCCACCGTCGTAGACAAGGGATTAGCACACAATCACGTCTAAGGGGAGGGGAGTCACCTGCAGCACCACCAACTGGCCTGCTGCTGCCTGCCGCCTCCAGCTAGCTGCCTGCGGCTGTCAGGCCGAAGAGGTGCCCGGCAGCATGGGGGCAAGACGCCGGCCAGATCTGATGGAGCAGCGGCCACACAGATCTGGGCCACCTGTTGATCCTCGCTGGATGCTCCGCCGGGCAGCCCCGCTGGCACAGTCGACCACCCACCAAGGAGACGCAGGAGAGGACCATAGTGACACGACACAGCCAGGATACGGTGACCAAAGGATGTGGGGAAAGGCCCTGCTACGGGCTGGTACCGTCTCGCAAGTCACATTCGGCGGCTGAGCCGCTTGATCGCGGGGTGGAAGTACTTGAATGCTAAATAGACTACCTTTCAGTTGCACCTTTGGTAACTTGTTTACATGTATACATTTACAGGCGATAGTACCAATGTATGGGAACTATGAAGAACCTCGCCAAATAGGAGAACCAAAGAGGTACCAGGTCGCAGGGCAGGTGCTTTCCCCTCTTGTTCGTAATAGCTTTATCTTGTGATAGTAATAATTCCTTTTGAAAACACGTTCTTTGTACAGGATATGGAGGTAAAATATCATCATGCATACATAGATGGCGTGGATTTTGTGTTTATCCACAATCCTATCTTCCACAATGTTGAGAGTGAAATTTATGGTGGAGACCGAACAGTAAGTAATGTAATATTCTGCTTATATACTAAATTGCATATTTGCAAAAGCTGAGATGATATTTATGTTGTAGCAGCCAGTTGTCTTCTCTTTGCCTTTTGGGGTTGCTTATTATTGAGACGAGTAGGTCAATTTTTTTCTGCAGGATATCTTGAAACGAATGATCTTATTGTGCAAAGCAGCTGTAGAGGTAAATTCTCTTGCGGCTAAGCCATTTCTCTCTCCAGGCACGGACAATCCATAAGAACATGTACATTTATTTCATGGAAATAAGTACACAAACACTTAACATGTACATTAACATTGTTTTGCTCTGCTTTTTCTATGATTGGCATCTTTCTTCCTCAATATGCTAATAGAAAACGTAATGACCTTGATCTAGGCTCCATGGTGTGTTCCATGTGGTGGTTTTTGCTACGGCGATGGAAATCTTGTATTCATAGCAAATGACTGGCACACTGCATTACTGCCTGTTTATTTGAAGGCTTATTATCGTGACAATGGTTTCATGATATATGCCCGCTCTGTCCTTGTGATACACAATATAGCACATCAGGTAACGTTTCTTCCCCTTAATCTCACCTTTTATCTGATATGTATTTTAGTATTTGTCCCACACTTTTGCTATGTATTCCGTGGATTTTACATGGAAATGAGCATTCCGTGGATGTCATCAAGATGGACATGGTTTCTGGAATGCTGTTACGAGCTTTAATTTTGCCAATTCACAAACAATATATACATAGTTATTCAATAATGGAGAAATTTAAAAAATAGTCACTCATATAGCAAAACATGTAATACATCCTATCCTCACAAGGATCCAGAAAAGACGTCTTTTACTGGAGAGCACAACATATCAGTTAGTGTACATTGTCTTCATAAAAGTAGTTCCTTACAGTCACAGTTACAGATGACAACAACAGTATCAGTTACCTTATGTTGTCATTATAATTTCTTCTGTTTCCACTTTCCAGCCTTGGGTAGTTCTATAGTGTAAATTTGTAATCCTAGTCTGTTTGTTGCTTTGGTGTAACAATTGTTCTCTATCAAACATATGATCCATCAAGATGAGTTAACTTTAATTTCTGTTCCAGGGCCGTGGCCCCTTGGACGATTTCAGTTACCTGGATTTGCCCAGTAACTACTTGGACCTTTTCAAACATCACGACCCATTTGGAGGTGATCATCTAAACATATTTGCTGCTGGAATTAAAGCTGCGGACCGTTTACTTACTGTTAGCCATGGTTATGCATGGGAGCTCAAAACGCCTGAAGGTGGTTGGGGCCTTCATGGGATCATTAATGAAAGTGATTGGAAATTCCAAGGCATTGTAAATGGTATCGATACCACTGATTGGAATCCTAGGTGTGATGTCCACCTGAAATCAGATGGATACAGCAACTATTCTCTGGTAACTGTTGAAACAGGTAAAGCACAGTGTAAAGCGGCATTGCAGAAAGAGCTTGGTCTCCCGGTTCGTGGGGATGTTCCTGTGATTGCTTTCATCGGACGGCTAGACAATCAAAAAGGCGTAGACCTGATAGCAGAAGCAATGCCATGGATAGCTGGTCAAGATGTACAGGTAATACTGCTGGGTACCGGGAGGCAAGACCTTGAAGACACACTGAGGAGGCTTGAAAGCCAGCACTACGACCGTGTTAGGGGTTGGGTTGGTTTCTCTGTCAGGTTGGCTCATCGTATGACCGCAGGAACTGATATACTGTTGATGCCGTCAAGGTTCGAGCCTTGCGGGTTGAACCAGCTCTATGCAATGATGTATGGGACCGTGCCGGTGGTGCATGCGGTGGGTGGCCTTCGAGACACCGTCCAGCACTACAATCCATATGAGGAGGCTGGGCTTGGTTGGACTTTTGAAAATGCGGAAGCAAACAGGATGATCGATGCGCTGGGGCACTGCCTGAACACGTACAGGAACTACAAGTCTAGCTGGGAGGGACTCCGGAGGAGAGGGATGATGCAGGACCTAAGCTGGGACACTGCTGCTAAACGCTATGAGGAGGTTCTTGTTGCTGCCAAGTATCAGTGGTGACTGGGGAGTGGATCCACGAGCCTACTGATGGTTGTCATTCACAGACTGGAAGACACTCTTGTTGTGTGTTTGCCCAGTGTCTCAAGTTGAGCATGTTGGTTGAAACTGGAAGACGAAATCTTTCCTGTCAGAGCAACTGTTCTTTTTAGGGGCAACAATGCAACTGTTAGCCTACTTCCTAGGCGAAAGCTGCTGAAGAGGTGCTTCTTTGGAGGAGGTTTAAGCGGCACATAGAAGATTCAGCGGACAGCGGCAAACATCCTCCCTTTTGAAGGATGCATTTCTGAAGCAGCCTCTGTTTCCACAGGATGAGCTCAGTTAGATGCTTTATTTAGCTCAGTAGAGTACCTACCAGCTAGCTCGGGAATCATTGCTTGGTTTATTTGATTGATTAGCTGGGTTGTACATCCCGTCTAGGAGTTTGCTGTTGGGTTGGTCATTTCTTAGAGCAAAGTCATGTAGATAGACAGTTGTAGCATGAGGTTACCTGGTTTTGAGCGTTCCATGTAATTAGTACGTACTCCCTCCGTCCCACAATAAGTGACTCAACTTTGTACTAATTTTCTACTAAAACTATTACAAAGTTGAGTCACTTATTTTTTGGGCGGAGGGAGTACTATTTTAGTTTTTCGTTTATTCACCCTTCCCGGTGGTCTGGGTTTTGTGATGCTGCTTTATACCATGCTTGAGTCTGTAATGTTGGTCAGGGTCAGGGTCAGCCGGTGGCTTGCGTCCCGGGACATGCATGCTTCAGTTGAGGGATGTCCGTCCAATCGTCACATGCAGCGATCGTGCGTGTTGGCAAGCCCATGGGAGATGCGATGCGGGAGAAGAAGTGGTCCAGAACAGGATACAAGGTATCACCACCTGACAAGTTCCTTCTCTACTGTGAAGGGAAAGGGTTTCTAACTCCCCCGCCTCTAGGACACGCCAGCTCAAGTGTCCAACCATATAAATGTATAGGCACGTAGCCTCTGCAACCAAGCAGTGCATACTCGCCAGCTACATTCCTCAGCGACCCAACACGTTATTCAACAGGAATCAGTGATGGCCGCCCCCGCTGCCGCCCCCGGCCGCGCGTACGAGGACTTCGTGCCGCCGCACAACATGGTCACCGAGCCGGCGACCCACACCCTCTCCGTCGATCTCACCGCCGCAGGCACGCACCGCACCCCCCTACATATTAGTACCATCGCATGAGTTGTATATGCCGGGATCAGCTTGTGTTGATTTAGTTACGAGGTGCCGATTGCAGGGTACAAGAAGGAGCACATCAGGGTGCAGCTGGTCCGCAGCCACGGGCTAGTGGTCGTGCGCGGCGAGCGCGCCGTCGCGGGCAACCGCTGGAGCCGCTTCCGGCTGGAGTTCCGCGTGCCCGACGGCTGCGACCTCAAGGGCATCCACGCGAGGTTCGAGGGCGGCGTCGTGCGGGTCACCATGCCCGGGCTAAGGACGGGGCCTGCGGCCGCGGTCGGCGACGTCTCCGGCAAGCAGGTGCCCCCGGCGGCCAAGGCCGATGCTTCCGGCGTTCGAGCAGGAGACAAGGAAGATGAGAACGTGCAGAAACAGCCGGTGGAGGAGCGCGGGGCCGACGCGGTGAAAGATAGTGGCCGCCTTGATCAAGGACAAGGTACCCCTGCCGACGGCGTCCAAGGAGTGGAGGCACCGGCGCCGGCGTCAGGCCGCGGATACAGCTACCTCCCTGAACGGAGAAAGCTTGTGACCAGCGTGGTTGGCGCGGTGCTCGTCCTGTTTAGCCTTGGCATCTACGTCAGGTACAGCTTCGGCCCATGAGCTGAGGCAAGAGGTGTTAACTACTCGACGTCATTCTCTCTCTCAAAAAAAAAAAAACTACTCGACGTCAGATGAGCGATGAGCCTAAACGATTTGCCGCCAAAACATGTGCAAGTGCGATAGTGCTAAAAGCGATGCTCGGGTTGACTCAATTGTATCCTAAACCTGAACTACAGCTGCTTAAGATTCATGAATCATGACGGCTTCGTTAATCTGGTACCAACATGTACAACTTTTATTTCATTCTCTCTCTCTATATATAAGCACGCCTACAACAAATCCTCTGCTCTTGTATAAATAAGAATCAGAAGCATTCCTCCTTGTTGGCTACTTACAAATTTACACCATCCCAAATCACTATATCATAATTCTGCTTTGAGGTTCAAACTTCAAAGTAGAGTTCATAAGCAAACACCTGAACAATTTATCTGTCAGAATAAACCTAATGGCAACACGGGCGGCCCATTTCTTTCGATGATTCTGGCACTCGCAGTAACGAAAGCCCGCATTTCTTCTTGTGACGCGATGGCGTTCCCGCGCTTCCGCCCTCCGCCGGTGCAGGCTATCCCCGCCGTCGGCGGCGGCGGTTTCTCCGTGCCGCCCCGCCTCAGCCGCCTCGAGATCTCGCGCAGGTAGCTGCCTACACCGCCGCCCTTCGTCTCCTCCTGCTCCCCGGCGAGCGCGCGCGGGCATTGCTGGTATTGGAGCCCCGCGGCAGCTTGCGGCTGATGAGACGTTCTGAACCCGAGCCGATCCCCGACAGAGGAGGAGGCAGTTGAGGAAGCGGGGCTGGAGGAGCCCGACACGGATGCATCGCCGGCTGGCGGCGACCGCCGGTTCTTTCGCTGTCGGTGCCCCTTCCGGTTCTCGGTGGACGGCGATGCCGGAACCACGTCGCCCTTCGGCACGGCCTCCTTCTTCTTCTTGCCGCCGAGCGCGCCGAAGCACTTGGGCGAGGCAGACCAGCTGCGCTGAAGAGGCACCGTCTGCAACCCGACCCCGTCGCCGAGCGAGGAGGTCGATGAGGACGCGGATGGGAAGGATCCTGCCGACGACGACACGGCCGCCGCCTGGCCGCCCACGCTCGACGCCCGCGGCGACGACGAGTTTTCGTGCTTGTGACCGACGGCCGCCGACGCGTCGAGCGCCATCGTCACGGCGCAGGGGAGCAACCACGCTACGGTGATCTGGAACGTGGTGATGTAGCCACTGTGCATGGGTGTCACAGCCCTAGCTTAGTCTTGCCTGTCATTGCATAATCTCCATGCATCATGTTTACTTTCCCTCAAAAAGTTAAAATAGAGATGAGAGAACTCCCAGCATCCACTTAATCCAACTAGAGTTACTAAAATACTTTTTCAATGAACTTGAAATGCCTTTCAAAAATGTTCATCATCTTTGCTTTGGTCTAGAACCTCCGACAAAAATAGTTCATATTTTTCAAGGACAACATTGGGTCACTGAATTAAATCATATACTATTTACATTTGGGCATTTAAATGCTATATAATATTTTAAATATTCAAATATTCATGAACTAAAATGTTTACTGTTGAAAATATTTCAAACAATAGCCTTAAGCAGTTTCATAAATTTTAAGATTGTTTTGGTATTTTTAATAAAGCCCTAAAGTTACAGAATAAAAGAAAACAGAAATTAAAAGAAAGGGAGAGAGAGAAAGGACCTAGCCCACTTACCTGGCGCAGCCCACCTGGCAGCCCATTGGCCGGCCCAGCACTGTGCTGGCCCGTGCCAGTCATCGCCTACCTCTGCCAGTAGGCAGAGGAGGGACAACGCACGGCGTGCGCGGGCGCCACGCCACCAGGCTGCCTGCCTGCGTCGCCTGGCCAGCACGACGCCTCACGTCTTCTCCTCGGCGTCGCCTGGACGCCTCACTTCCCTCCTGGCTCTCTCCCTCGCCTCTCCCCGCCATGGCCGACGCAGCCGCGAGCTCGCTGCCGCAATAGCCGCGCCCACCGTGCTCCCCTCGTCTCCCCGTGCTGCCCACGATCTCCGCCGTCGCCTGCCACTTCGCCTCGACCGAGCCCCGAGCGCTCGCACGCCCCGGAGATGCCTCACCGAGCTCATCCCCGACCGCCATCGTCGGAGATCCCTCTCGACGCCCCGAGTGCCTCAGCCCCTCCCCGAGCTCGCCATTCACTCCACGACGATCCCTGTGAGCTGCCGCCCGTCCTCCACCTCTCCGTTCCCCCTTCATCTTACCCTATGCTTGAATCTCAAGACGAGATTCTTGTTTAGTGGGGGTGAGTTGTCACAGCCCTAGCTTAGTCTTGCCTGTCATTGCATAATCTCCATGCATCATGTTTACTTTCCCTCAGAAACTTGAAATGGGGACGACAGAACCCCCAGCACCCACTTAATCCAACTAGGGTTACTAAAATACTTTTTCAATGAACCTGAAATGTCCTTCAAAAATGTTCATCATCTTTGCCATGGTCTAGAACCTCTGACAAAAATGGTTCACATTTTTCTAGGACAACATTGGGTCACTGAATTAAATCATATGCTATTTGCATTTGGGCATTTAAATGCTATATAATATTTTAAATGTCCAAATATTCATGAACTAAATTTTTTACTGTTGGAAATATTCCAAACAGTAGCCTTGAGCAGTTTCATGATTTTTGAGATTGTTTTGGTATTTTTAATAAAGCCCTAAAGTTACAGAATAAAAGAAAACATAAATTAAAAGAAAGGGAGAGGAAAAAGGACCCAGCCCACTTACCTGGCGTAGCCCACCTGGCAGCCCACTGGCCGGCCCAGCACTATGCTGGCCCGTGCCAGTCATCGCCTACCTCCGCCAGTAGGCAGAGGAGGGACAACGCACGGCACGCGTGCGTGCGCCATGCCACCAGGCTGCCTGCCTGTGTCGCCTGGCCAGCGCGACGCCTCGCGTCTTCTCCTCGGTATCGCCTCGACCGCCTGTACACCTCACTTCCCCCTGGCTCTCTCCCTCTCCTCTCCCCGCCATGGCCGACGCAGCCGCGAGCTCACTGCCGCAATAGCCGCGTCCACCGTGCTCCCCTCGCCTCCCCGTGCTGCCCACGATCTCCGCCGTCGTCTGCCACTTCGCCTCGACCAAGCCCCGAGCGCTCGCACGCCCCGGAGATGCCTCACCGAGCTCATCCCCGATCGCCGTCGCCGGAGATCCCTCTCGACGCCCCGAGTGCCTCAGCCCCTCCCCGAGCTCGCCATCCACTCCACGACGATCACTGTGAGCTGCTGCCCGTCCTCCCCCTCTTCGTTCTCTTCCTCGTGCACTGTACGCACCGCACCGAGTTCACCCGCACGAGTCGCCGCCTGTGCCCGCCGCCGACGTGACTTCGGCCATGCAACGGCCTGGCCGTCATGTCCATCTTGCTCGCCGCACCGCGTAGAGCACGTAGGTGCTAACCCCGCGCCTCCAAGCTCGTCGTAGCGACGACTCCGAGCTCACCCAAGCTCCGGGAGCCGCCAACGTCGTCGCCGAGTCCAACCACCACTGGATGCGGCTCATCCCCAGCTTCACGTAGATGGCCTCCGCCGCCCATTTGGTTGTTGGAGCGCGAAATCCGCGCCACACCGCTGTGTTCGGTCGTAGCTGACGTCTAAACGCCGGTGGTTAGCCCCGGTTTGACCAGGGGTTTGACCTCCCCTGGGTCGCT
Source organism: Triticum urartu (assembly GCF_003073215.2). Classification (NCBI taxonomy): domain Eukaryota; kingdom Viridiplantae; phylum Streptophyta; class Magnoliopsida; order Poales; family Poaceae; genus Triticum; species Triticum urartu. Next base: position 216,233,249 of record NC_053022.1, on the reverse strand, counting down.
GACAAGTGGGCCCCGGCCCCAGCTAATCCTAGTTTAGTTTTTAATTAAGTTTAATTAACTCCACTGACATTTTTAGTTAGTAGTAGTTTAACACTAATTAACTTAGATTAGTTAGTTAGTCACTGACGTGTGGATCCCACACGTCAGGTTTGACCTGGACCAGCCCTATTGACCGCTGACATCATAGTGATGTCATGCTGACGTAGTAATTTTTTTCTGAAATTTAAATAAATCTTAAATGGTTTATTTATTTCAGAAAATGTTATAAACTTCTAAAAATCATATAAAATCAACCGTAACTCCAAATGAGATAATTTATATATGAAAAATGATTAGAAAAATCCAATCTTTCCATATGTAGTGGTTTCATGCTTGTTTAAGCAACTTAACCTTGCTGTTTGGTGCAAAACATGATAAGGCACTATTTAAATTCATAAGTTGAGTTTGGGATTGAACCTTTGGTTCAAAATGACTCAAACCCAGCTGGTTGTAGTTGCATTAGCCCAACACACTCATTTTTCCATGTCTTGAACATGCATCATATTGAGCATTGCATTGATTGTGTTCTTCCTTGTTTGCCGGTAATTGTCCCCTCTGAGTAGACGACGTCCCGACGATGAGAGATGACACCGATGAAGAGCTATTACTATCTTCAGAAGTGCCAGGCAAGCAAAACCCCCTTGTTCATTCCGATACAATCCCACTTTCTCGCTCCTGCTCTCTTTTACTGCATTAGGACAACAACGATTCAACTCTTACATGCTGCGGTAGTTGAACCCCTTTTCCTCTGCATGACCTGTCATTGCCACAGTAAATGGATGAAACCCACTAGCATGAGTAGGAGTTGTTTGAGCCCTGATGTGCCTACTCATTCATGCTTGTCGTCGTGCCTGCTACTGCTTAGAGTTGAGTCAGGTCTGATTCATCGAGGATGAATTGGAATAGTGTTTGCTACCTCTTGAGCACTACGTTGGTTTTCCCCGAAGAGGAAGGGATGATGCAGCAAAGTAGCGTAAGTATTTCCCTCAGTTTTTGAGAACCAAGGTATCAATCTAGTAGGAGGCTACGCGCGAGTCCCTCGCACCCGCACAAAACAAATAAATCCTCGCAACCAACGCAAATAGGGGTTGTCAATCCCTATAAGGCCACTTACGGGAGTGAGATCTGATAGATATGATAAGATAATATTTTTGGTATTTTTATGATAAAAGATGCAAAGTAAAATAAAGGCAAAGTAAATAGCAAAGGAAATAACTAAGTATTAGGAGATCAATATGATAAAAATAAGACCCGGGGGCCATAGGTTTCACTAGTGGCTTCTCTCGAGAGCATAAGTATTCTACGGTGGGTGAACAAATTACTATTGAGCAATTGACAGAATTGAGCATAGTTATGAGAATATCTAGGTATGATCATGTATATAGGCATCATGTCCGAGACAAGTAGACCGACTCTTGCCTGCATCTACTACTATTACTCCACTCATCGACCGCTATCCAGCATGCATCTAGAGTATTAAGTTAAAAACAGAGTAACGCCTTAAGCAAGATGACATGATGTAGAGGGATAGACTCATGCAATATGAAGAAAACCCCATCTTGTTATCCTCGATGGCAACAATACAATACGTGCCTTGCTGCCCTTACTGTCACCGGGAAAGGACACCCCAAGATTGAACCCAAAGCTAAGCACTTCTCCCATTGCAAGAAAGATCAATCTAGTAGGCCAAACCAAACTGATAATTCGAAGAGACTTGCAAAGATAACCAATCATACATAAAAAATTCAGAGAAGATTCAAATATTATTCATAGATAGACTTGATCATAAACCCACAATTCATCGGTCTCAACAAACACACCGCAAAAAGAATATTACATCGAATAGTTCTCCACAAGAGAGGGGGAGAACGTTGTATTGAGATCCAAAAAGAGAGAAGAAGCCATCTAGCTACTAACTATGGACCTGTAGGTCTGAGGTAAACTACTCACACTTCATCGGAGAGGCTATGGTGTTGATGTAGAAGCCCTCCGTGATCGATGCCCCCTCCGGCGGAGCTTCGGAACAGGCCCCAAGATGGGATCTCGTGGATACAGAAAGTTGCGGCGGTGGAATTAGGGTTTTGGCTCCGTATCTAATTGTTTGGGGGTACATGGATATGTATAGGAGGAAGGAATACGTCGGTGGAGCAACAGGGGGCCCATGAGGGTGGAGGGCGCGCTTGGTGGGGGGTGGGCGCGCCCCCCTACCTCGTGGCCTCCTGTTTCTTTTCTTGACGTAGGGTCCAAGTCTCTTTGGTCTTATTCATTGAGAAAATCACGTTCCCGAAGGTTTCATTCCGTTTGGACTCCGTTTGATATTCCTTTTCTTCGAAACCCTAAAACAGGCAAAAAAACAACAATTCTGGGCTGGGCTTCCGGTTAATAGGTTAGTCCCAAAAATAATATAAAAGTGGATAATAAAGCCCAATGATGTCCAAAATAGTAGATAATATAGCATGGAGCAATAAAAAATTATAGATACGTTGGAGACGTATCAGTGTTGAACATGTCCTACTGTGTGTGAGCTAAGGGTGTGAATACGTTTTGGTAAAGGTAGCGGTGAGAGGCCATGTAGGAGTACATGGTGGGTTGTCTCATTGAAGCCGCCCTCAGGAACTGAGTTCTGTGTTTGTGATCCATGAACAGCTACTACCACACATTGGGATCCTTAATTGACTCTCTTGACTTATTAACCGCCCCTGTCCTTTGTCCAGGAGTTGCAAGTAGTTTCTGGTGTTTGTAGTTGCTGGAGGCCGTGCGCTGTGCTGACCCGAGGGGTGGGCTGTGATGTGGTAGGCACGTGGCCGGGTATGCCGGGCGCCTGTTTGGTGTCGCGGAACCCTGTACACATCGTTCGGGGCCGTATGTGAAAACGTCGGCCGGACTCCCTATGGATGGAACCTGAATAGGCGATAAACCTGGACTAGGGACTTGTGTGGTTAGTCAGGTCGTGGCCAACACCCTCGCCAGGCTTCCGCTTGGCTGAGATACATGACGTGTACATGGCGGTAAGTGGCGAGAGTGTGTGTGAAGAAGTACACCCCTGCAGGGTTAACATCATCTATTCGAATAGCCGCATCTGCGGTAAAGGACCTCAGGGTTGCCTGTACAGTTCATAGACAAGTGAAAGTGGATACTCTAAAATGCGCAAGATAAGCGTGAGTACTATGGATGGCGTTCTTGTAGGGAGACGGGAGCGGATCCATAGTGGTGTATTGATATGGTGAATATGTGGACTCGTGTGCGTCACCTCAAAGAGTTACTTGCAGGCGTAGTTCAGGATAGCCACTGAGTCAAAGCTGGCTTGCTGTAGAAACTCCACCACCCCTTTGTTGATACTGATGCATATGTAGATAGTTCTGATGTAAGTCTTGCTGGGTACATTTGTACTCACGTTTGCTTAATTTATGTTTTTGCAGAGAGACTTCAGTCTCACTAGTAGTTCCATGTGGACTTCGACGTTTAGCTTGTGTAACACCCACGATGCGGCTATATCTTCCACGTGTCGGAGCATGACTTAGAGGCATAACCGCATTGTAGGCATGTCGCAAGAGGGGTAATCTTTACACATCCCATGTACTGAATAATAAAGGGATAAAGAGTTGGCTTACAATCGCCACGTCACACAATACATAAATATAGCATTACAACATCCAGAATACAATCATGGTCCAACTACGGAACCAAAATAAAAGAAGACCACCCCTAATGCTAGATCCCCGATCGCCCCGACTGGGCTCCACTACTGATCAACTGGAAACGAAACAACATAACAAACACGATCTTCATCGAGCTCCTCCTTGAGCTCGGTTGCGTCACCTGCACGGTTATCATCGGCACTTGCAACTGTTTGAAGTAATCTGTGAGTCACGGGGACTCAGCAATCTCACACCCTCGCGATCAAGACTATTTAAGCTTATGGGTAGGAAAAAGGTAGTGAGGTAGACCTGCAGCAAGCGCTAGCATATATGGTGGCTAACTTACAAAAATGAGAGCGAGAAGAGAAGCAAAGCACGGTCGTGAACTAGAAGTGATCCTGAAACTACTTACATTCAAGCATAACTCCAAAAACCGTGTTCACTTCCCGGACACCGCCGGAAAGAGACCATCATGGCTACACACGCGGTTGATGTATTTAATTTAAGTTAAGTGTCAAGTTCTCTACAACCGGACATTAACAAATTCCCATGTGCCCATAACCGCGGGCACGACTTTCGAAAGTTCAAAACCCTGCAGGGGTGTCCCAACTTAGCCCATCACAAGCTCTCACGGTCAACGAAGGATATTACTTCTCCCAGGAAGACCCGACTCAGACTCGAATCCTTTACAAGACATTGATAGAGGCAAAGGTGTCCCGATGTTTCGATGAGATGGTGGCTATCGTTTTCTGTGGGAGTCGACCTTGACGATCCGACTACGAACGTGCGAGACGTCGCGCCTTAGCAATCGCTAAACCAACTTCCGAGGGGTTATTGACCACGCCGGAGCACGATCAACCTGACCACGAGGGCCTGTTTCCTGCGAGCAAACGAAGAACAAGCAAGAAACTGAGATTGCAATCTGGATATTGCGAATATAAGATGAAAGCTTTATTGATCAAGGTGGGGTTCTGTGACGTCTTGGTCTGGTCGTTGGACACAAACGAAGTACGCGAAGTTGCAGCTATGGCGAACTTTTAATCTAAACAAAACCCAAAGTCTAAACGACGCCCTAAGGGCTGTATATATGGAGGAAGAGAGGGGAATTTCGTGGCCCTTGAGGGTGGGGTCCGAAACCAACCCTAACTCTTGTTTCCCCCACACATACGGACTCTAAAAATAGCCTATACTTAAGTATTTCGAAATTACATGGGCCTGGCCCATTAATAAGGTGACGCAGCACCTAGAATAGCCTATGGACGAATATTATGAAGTGGCATCTTGTATATTTCGTCCATGGCTTCATGCACTCCTTATGGCGGCTTCAAAGTCCTGAAATCATCACTTGTAACTCCGTTCTTGATCCCCTTGCGCATGCCATCAACTTCATGCGTGTTCTTGCTCCAATGTTCATCCTTCTCCAAGCTAGGCCCTTCATTTGAAAGACAAAACAAATGTATCCAATTTAGGCAGCATCATAATCTCATGAACATTAGAATCATTACCAAGAAACGAAAGTACCTGGTAATTTAATTGGCGTGCGCGAGCTCTAGTAATTGGTCCAGTATATGTAACAGTAGGGGCTGTGGGTGTAACAATGGTATTGATGTCCTCATCATCCTCCCCTTCTTGAAATGAAGTCGTCCTCGACGGAAGCTCATCTTCCTCACCCAAATAAGGCTTCAAATCTGCAATATTAAAAGTGGGACTAACCCCAAAATCTGCAGGTAGCTCAAGTTTATATGCATTATCATTTATTTTCTCTAAAACCTTAAAAGGACCATCAGCACGTGGCATTAGCTTTGATTTGCGCAGATTAGGAAATCTATCTTTACGCAAATGTAACCAAACAAGATCTCCAGGTGCAAACACAACATGTTTTCTACCCTTATCTCCAGCAAGTTTATATTTAGCATTCATACGCTCAATGTTTTCCTTAGTTAACTCATGCATTAAAATCAATTCAGAACGTTCTTTAGCATCAAAATTAACCTTCTCCGAAGATGGAAGAGGCAACAAATCAATAGGTGCACGAGGTAGGAAACCATACACAATTTCAAAAGGGCACATCTTAGTAGTAGAATGCAATGAACGATTATAAGCAAATTCAATATGAGGCAAGCATTCTTCCCACATTTTCTTGTTATTCTTCAAAACAGCCCTAAGCATAGTAGACAATGTTCTATTGACTACTTCAGTTTGTCCATCAGTTTGGGGGTGACAAGTAGTACTAAAAAGCAGCTTAGTCCCCAACTTAGCCCATAAACATCTCCAAAAGTGGCTAAGAAATTTAGTATCACGATCTGAAACAATAGTATTTGGCACACCATGTAAGCGAATAATTTCACGAAAGAACAAATCAGCAACATTAACAGCATCATCGCTTTTATGACATGGTATAAAGTGTGCCATTTTCGAGAACCTATCCACGACAACAAATATGCTATCCCTCCCCTTCTTTGTTCTAGGTAAACCTAAAACAAAGTCCATAGATATATCCTCCCAAGGAACACTAGGTACAGGCAAAGGCATATATAAACCATGAGGATTGAGTCGTGACTTAGCTCTTTGACATGTAGTGCAGCGAGCAACAAAACGCTCAACATCCCGTCTCATCTTTGGCCAAAAGAAATGTGTAGCAAGTATATCCTCCGTCTTCTTGACGCCAAAGTGTCCCATTAATCCTCCTCCATGCGCCTCCTGCAACAACAAAAGACGAACGGAGCTAGCTGGAATGCATAGCTTGTTAGCACGAAACACAAATCCATTGTTAAGAACGAACTTGTTCCAAGTTCTCCCTTCCTTACAATTCTGCAATACATCTTTAAATTCAGCATCATTAACATATTGATCCTTGATGGTCTCCAAACCAAATATTTTAAAGTCAAGTTGTGAAAGCATAGTATAACGACGAGACAAGGCATCAGCAATAACATTTTCTTTACCCTTCTTGTGTTTAATCACATAAGGGAAAGTCTCAATGAATTCAACCCATTTAGCATGTCGACGGTTCAGTTTTGCTTGACTTTTAATGTGTTTCAAAGATTCATGATCAGAATGTATAACAAATTCCTTGGGCCATAAATAATGTTGCCATGTTTCTAAGGTCCGAACAAGAGCATATAATTCTTTATCATAAGTAGAATAGTTCAGACTAGGCCCACTCAATTTTTCAGAAAAGTATGCAACAGGTTTTCCATCTTGTAATAACACACCTCCTAATCCAATTCCACTAGCATCACATTCAAGCTCAAAAGTCTTATTGAAATTAGGAAGTTGGAGTAAAGGAGCATGTGTCAACTTATCTTTCAATACCGTGAAGGCTTCTTCCTGTGCGGTACCCCAAACAAAAGGTACATCCTTCTTTGTAAGCTCGTTGAGAGGTGCAGCAATGGTGCTGAAATCTCTCACAAAACGCCTATAGAAACCAGCGAGGCCAAGGAAACTCCTCACTTGTGTGACCGTTTTGGGCTGCGGCCAACTCTCAATAGCTTCAATCTTGGCTTTATCAACTTCAATTCCCTGTGGAGTAACAACATAGCCAAGAAAAGATACTCGGTCGGTGCAAAAGGTGCACTTTCCAAGGTTACCAAACAAACGTGCATCACGTAGAGCAATAAAAACAGCACGTAAATGTTCCAAATGTTCCTCCAAAGATTTGCTATAAATCAATATGTCATCAAAGTAAACTACCACAAATCGTCCAATGAAAGCACGTAAAACTTCGTTCATTAACCTCATGAAAGTACTAGGTGCATTAGTTAACCCAAAAGGCATGACTAACCACTCATATAATCCAAACTTAGTTTTAAATGCTGTTTTCCATTCATCTCCCAATTTCATACGAATTTGATGGTAACCACTACGCAAATCAACTTTGGAGAATATTGTAGAGCCACTCAATTCATCAAGCATATCATCTAGCCTAGGAATAGGATGACGATAACGAATAGTAATATTATTAATGCCTCTACAATCAACGCACATACGCGACGTACCATCCTTTTTCGGCACTAAAATGATAGGAACAGCACAAGGACTAAGGGATTCGCGTATATAACCTTTGTCGAGCAGTTCTTGTACTTGACGCATAATCTCCTTCGTCTCCTCTGGATTGGTACGGTATGGTGCCCGGTTGGGTAATGATGCACCGGGAATTAAGTCAATTTGATGCTCAATCCCGCGAATAGGTGGTAATCCCGGTGGCACGTCTTGTGGAAAGACGTCGGCGAACTCCTGCAAAATGTTAGTGACAGCAGGAGGCAAAGAGGAAGGCACGTCCTCGAATGAAAATAATGCCTCTTTGCACACAAAAGCATAGCAAACAGATTTGCTAAAATCTAGATCATCAATATCAGATTTGGTGGCAAGTAAACATGCACTTTTCAATTTAATTTCAGAAGCAACACTAGATTGTTTATTATTATTAGGCTGCATTTGTTGCTCAAATTCTTTTGCCACAATCTGATTTTCACTCTTAGTTTTCTCCTGTTTTGCTTTATTAGCTCTATTAATATCATCTTTCAAAATGGAATCAGGAGTCATAGGAAGCAAAGTAATATTTTTATCCTTATGAACAAGAGTATACTGATTGTTTCTACCATGGTGAATAGAATTTTTATCAAATTGCCATGGTCTACCAAGTAATAAGGAACATGCTTGCATAGGTACCACATCACAATCAACATAATCAGCATATGTAGAGATACTAAAATGCACACGAACAGTACGTGTTACCTTAACCTTGCCGCTGTTGTTGAACCATTGGATGTAGTAAGGATGTGGATGTGGTCTTGTGGTGAGAGATAGCTTCTCCACCATCTCGATGCTAGCCAAGTTGTTGCAACTCCCTCCATCTATGATCACGCGAACAGAACGTTCCTTCACAACTCCCTTTGTATGGAACAAATTATGCCTCTGATTTTGCTCAGCTTGTGTAACCTGCACACTCAAAACACGTTGAGCAACTAAACATTCATACCTGTCAGCATCTTCAGGAGCCATGTATTGCGTCTCATGATCAGAATCGTCTCCACCGTGTTCGTCACGTGTAATAAGAGCCAAAGTCTCCTCATCATAGTCACTAGCGGACTCATACCCACCATCCTCAGTAACAATCATCACACGCTTAGATGGGCATTCTCTCGCATAATGACCTCCACCCTTGCAACGTCGACAAATAATATCATGTGTTTGCCCTGTTGATGCCATGGATGAAGAAGAGCTCTTTGCAGGCCCAGAAGGTGTGCTCTTGGCAGATAGTGGTGATTGTGCCTGCTTTATTGTATCACGGTTGGAGGTGGCAGCCGACGGAGGCGCCGGTGTAGCAGAACGTGTGGAAGTAGATGATGCACGTGGTGTCCATGAAGAAGGTCGACCTGCAGAAAAGTTAGTCCGCGCCAATGCCTGTCGATCCTGCACTTCACGTTCAGCTTTACAAGCAAGATGGAATAAACGAGTGATATTAGTATACTCCTTATACTCTAGAATCGTCTGAATCTCTCTATTTAATCCACCCATAAAACGTGCAAGCATAGCTTCATTCTCCTCAACAATACCACATCTAATCATGCCAGTTTGTAATTCCTGATAATATTCTTCTACAGAATTTTTTCCCTGTCTTAAGCGCTGCAATTTTTGAAGTAATTCACGTTGATAATATGGTGGAACCCAACGAGTACGCATAGCAGTTTTCAAAGCAGCCCAAGTAGCAGGAATGGGATATAATCTACAATGCTCAGACCACCAAACACATGCAAAACTAGTGAATGCACAAACAGCAGCAGGAACACGTCTCTCCTCGGGATATTGTAAACATGTAAATCGTTGTTCAGTTTCTAACTCCCAAGTAAGATATATATCAGGAACATATCTACCCTCAAATGGTGGAATATTCAATTTTAGTTTAGGGAGATGGTCATGATCTCGTACCTGAGGGTGAGCCCTACCATTGCCATTATTTGCATGTGGACGACCTGATGGTTGCTGTGCTGGTGGTGGCACGTAGTTCTGATTTTGATCAACCTCATCCTCGTAATCGCCAGCAAAATCATCCTCCTCCGCATCAGCAGCAGGAGCCACAGAAGTAGCAACAGCAGCACCAACAGTTTGGCCAGGTGCAAGAGGGAGACGGCTCGCTCGGCGGAGGGCTGTTTCACGATGTGTAGGTAGTCGTCGTTGTTGTTGTTGTAGAGGTGCGTTAGGTGCAGCCGGTGGTGGTGGTGGAAGACGCGCGAGCAATTCATTAAACCTGTCATCGAGCTTTGTTTCGAACGTCTTCTCCATGTCATCTATCTTCTCCATGGCCTCTTCAAATCTGTTTAGCACATCCTGCACCTGTCCATTCATCATTTGCTGAAATTTATCATGCAACTCCTGATTCGTCATGTTCTCCCAGTCAGTCTCGTCGGCTTGTGATCCTGCCATGGTTAGCAACAATAGAAAACACACAAGAATATGATCCTACAGAATACTAACAAGAGGTGGTGGTGGCGGGTGTCACAAATCCGTCAAGCAAATCTCAAATTCTTACCAGTTCTTACCCAGCAGCAGGCGGTGATCGGCAACCGTTGTAGTCAAAACTCTCAAAAGCTTGGATAGAGCGATTGCCAGGGAGAGTCAAACGCACGACGTAGAGGTATGTGGAGCTGGGAAGGCTTATAGTATGGTAGCAAAAAGGGTCAGCAATAATCAATTCAGAGATGCAAAGTTGAATAAACGCTCAACGACGGTACTGTGTTGGTCCTAGGCTAGACCGTGCTAGAGACGCGAGCCTAGAACACTAACAAAAATCACCGGCGCTGCACGTAAACAAGGGAGGGAAAAAAAAGGCCAACCAACTCTAGAAACTTTTTTTTTTTCGCTTTTTTTTTTGCGCTCCTCTTTTTTTTTTTTGCGGAAAAATTACTATAATGGCGAGTGTCTCAAAACTCTTCCCTCGTCAAACTGATAGGATGGGCACGAAAATTTTTTTTCACTTTTTTTTTCGGAAATCAGGGCAGCGACGACGAAAAAGTGCGACAAAAAATCACTATGATGGCACGTGGCTCAAAAGACTCAGAAAAGCCTAAAAATAGGATAGGGAAAAAATATTTTTGCCCGTGAAAATTTTGGCCTAAAAACTGCCCGGGGGTCTCCAGACTCTTTTTTTTTCTGAGACCTACGCAGGCAAGGAAACACGAATCGGAATTGAGATTGATCTCAAAAACAAACCTAATATGAGAAGAACTCAGATTGGTGGTGGATATATGGTGGTGGTATATGGCAGCGGTGGTGGTATATGGTAGCGGTGGTGGTATATGGATAGAGATTGATGGTGGTATATGGATACGGATTGGTGGTGGTATATGGATATGGATTCAGAGCGGTGGCGGATAAGCAAAAGTGGTAGATGGGCGATGATGATGGTGCGGCGGCGGCGTGACAACTTGTGACCAGAACTCGAAACTCTAAAAGACTAGACTCTAAGACCAGCAACTTGACACGACGATGCAACCGCAAATTCAACAAAGCAAAAACCCTAAAAAGATTATGCAAAGGCTCAGATTGGTTCGGATATGATGAACTAACCCTAATTTTTTTGGCTTTTTCATGGATTGTAGGTATGAAGAACAGACTCGATCTAAATTACGAAAAATTGTAAAATCTCACCGAGCAACCTGGAAATCTGATACCACTTTATAGAGGCGAGGGTGTCCCGATGTTTCGATGAGATAGCTATCGTTTTCTGTGGGAGTCGACCTTGACGATCCGACTACGAACGTGCGAGACGTCGCGCCTTAGCAATCGCTAAACCAACTTCCGAGGGGTTATTGACCACGCCGGAGCACGATCAACCTGACCACGAGGGCCTATTTCCTGCGAGCAAACAAAGAACAAGCAAGAAACTGAGATTGCAATCTGGATATTGCGAATATAAGATGAAAGCTTTATTGATCAAGGTGGGGTTCTGTGACGTCTTGGTCTGGTCGTTGGACACAAACGAAGTACGCGAAGTTGCAGCTATGGCGAACTTTTTAATCTAAACAAAACCCAAAGTCTAAACGACGCCCTAAGGGCTGTATATATGGAGGAAGAGAGGGGAATTTCGTGGCCCTTGAGGGTGGGGTCCGAAACCAACCCTAACTCTTGTTTCCCCCACACATACGGACTCTAAAAATAGCCTATACTTAAGTATTTCGAAATTACATGGGCCTGGCCCATTAATAAGGTGACGCAGCACCTAGAATAGCCTATGGACGAATATTATGAAGTGGCATCTTGTATATTTCGTCCATGGCCTCATGCACTCCTTATGGCGGCTTCAAAGTCCTGAAATCATCACTTGTAACTCCGTTCTTGATCCCCTTGCGCATGCCATCAACTTCATGCGTGTTCTTGCTCCAATGTTCATCCTTCTCCAAGCTAGGCCCTTCATTTGAAAGCAAAACAAATGTATCCAATTTAGGCAGCATCATAATCTCATGAACATTAGAATCATTACCAAGAAACGAAAGTACCTGGTAATTTAATTGGCGTGCGCGAGCTCTAGTAATTGGTCCAGTATATGTAACAGTAGGGGCTGTGGGTGTAACAATGGTATTGATGTCCTCATCACATTTCGACAATGGTAAAACAAGACCAGCAAAGCCACCCGGATGTGCCGACAAATCCTAATAGGAGCTGCACATATCTCATTCTCAGGGCACGCCGGATGATCCAGACATCGGGTTGGCATAGACCCTGGTTGCCCAGGGGGCGCCGGACATCGCTCAGGTTGGACCAACACTTAGAGAAGCACTAGCCCTGGGGGGGGAGGGTTAAAATAATTGAGTCTGCAGAACCAAAGGGAAAAAGGCTAGGTGGCAAATGGTAAAACCAAGGTTGGGCCTTGCTGGAGGAGTTTTATTCAGGGCAAACTGTCAAGGGGTTCCCATTATAACCCAATCGGGTAAGGAACGCACAATCAAGGAACATAACACCGGTATGACGGAAACTAGGGCGGCAAGAGTGGAACAAAAGACCAGGTATAAGGCCGAGCCTTCCACCCTTTACCAAGTATATAGATGCATTAATAAAAATGAGAGATATTGTGATATCCCAACAATAATCATGTTCCAACATGGAACAAACTCCATCTTCACCTGCAACTAACAACGCTATAAGAGGGGCTGAGCAAAGCGGTAACATAGCCAAACAACGGTTTGCTAGGAAAGGTGGGTTAGAGGCTTGACATGGCAATATGGGAGGCATGATATAACAAGTGGTAGGTATCGCGGCATAGCAAAAAGAGCGAGCAACTAGCAAGCAAAGATAGAAGTGATTTCGAGGGTATGGTCATCTTGCCTGCAAAGTTCTCCGAGTTGATGAAAGCTTGATCCTCGTAAGCGTACTCAACGGGTTCCTCGATCACGTAATCATCTCCTGGCTCTACCCAAAGCAAGAACACAAGCAAATGACCAACAATCAATCACGGTGCAATGCGCAAGCAACATGATGCAAAACATGGCATGATATGCGGGATGTGCTATGCAATGCATATGCGTGCTCCGGAAGGAAAAGATTGAACCCGGCCTCAACTTGGCAAACCAAGTGCACCGCTGGAAATATGAGTTGATTTCGGGCGAAATCGATATAAAGATCACTAGAATCGGATGCACGGTTTGCAAATGGCAAGCAAAACAATAATGGCACAATTCTGGGATTAACAACATGATGCCAACTAGAATGCAACAAGAAATTAAGCTATTGCACTCCAACATAACAACAAATCACATGGCAGTGATCTACTCAAGATGCTTGACAAAAGATGAACACTGAGCTATGGCTAAATCACACAAGAGCAGGTTCAAACAAGCATGGCAAAAGGGCAAAAGATAATAGCATCACAGACTTAGTGAAAATACTAACATGTCAGGAATTAACATCAGGAAGCAATGTTTAGAGCAAGATAACAACATGCTACAGGATCAGATCATAGCAATACAAGGCATGGCATGAATCTACTCAAAGCATATAACAAAAGTCCCTTACTGACCATAAGCCAAAAGGGCACAAAAACATGATGGCACCCATGTAAACATAGCAAGTTTCGTTAACAGATTCAGACTTAGCAGAAAACTGGACATGGCAAAAACAGAGTTATGACGGCATGTTTGCGAGCTCGATGCACTCAACACAAGGCATTGCATGAAAAACTAAGCATACACCAGCAAGAAGACATGATCAAGAAGCTAAACATGGCAAGAACAATCTCATAGCATGCATGGATCAACTACAACAACCTTTGCAAAATTGATTAACACGTAAACAATCTGCTAGGAACATTTTATAGCAAAAGTAGAGCAAGATTGAGTCATGCTAGGGCACTCCATAAATGTAAACATGGACATGGATTGATAGAGCATAACCATATCTCAAAATCATTATTATTGAACATACTCAAAAGAAGCATGGATCACTCTGTAGCAACATGAATACATGGCATAAAATTAACAGCAGAGCAAAGACTTAGTGAAATTCAAAGTCCCTGAAATCAGCGATATCACGAGAGCTACTTTGCATGCTTGTGCTAGTCACCACATCGATCACAAAAATACATGGCATACACCCCTGTAAAGATGGAATGGCATATAACAAAACACATGTAGAGCTCATGCTCATATGCAGCACACAATAATCATGGCAAAAATGACAAATGCTCATAAACTGATAAGAATCAGCACCTAACATTTTATAGCACTCTTGCAATAACATTTAGGGCATCAAGATGGACTCAAACAAGCATGGTGCAATGTAATGAAATGAAGAGCACATCATGATGAACATTTTGATATATCATGCATGCAAAATGGAGCAGTATGCTAGGGGATATGATGCGATGAACATGGCATGAAAATGTAGCAGATCCGGGGACTTAGTGAAAAAATGGACCTCGGGGAAATGGGACGAGGGGATCCGGGACAGAGCGATCCGGGGACGAGGGCGCGCGTTTGGTTCGTGGGGTTGGTGGATCTGATCCACCCTGCGGTGGGTCCGGCCGGGGAGCTCGCCGGAGATGACGGCTCCGGCCGGAGGAGGCCGAGGCGGGGCGCGCGGTAGCCGGAGCAAGGCCGCCAGCGGGCGGACACGGCGGCGCTCGAGGCGGAGCTGGGCGGGGCCGGCGGGAGGCGGCGAAGGCGGGGCGAGGTCGTGGCGGAGGCCGCCGGGCGGCGAAGGGCGGCGGGGCTGGAGGCGTGGAGCGGAGCGGGGCTCGGGCGCCCTCGGGCTGCGGTGGCGGCGTCCCGGGCCGGGAGGGCCCGATCCGGGCCCCGATGGGCCGCGGGACGAGGAGGCGGCGGCTGGCGGTGGAGCGCCACGTGTCGCGCGGTGAGTGGCTATAGGCGGCGGCGGGATTTGTCCGGCGGCGCCTGGACACGTCCGGCGGCGCGGTGGGGAGATTGGCTAGGGTTTAGACCAGAAATTTTTGGGGGGGGGGCACATATTTATAGGTAGAGGGAGCTAGGAGTGTCCAAATGAGGTGCGGTTTTCGGCCACGCGATTGTGATCGAACGACCGAGAGGATGGAGGGGGTTTGGATGGGGTTTGGGCTGCAACACACAAGAGGCCTTTACGGTTCCCCGGTTAACCGTTGGAGTATCAAACGAACTCCAAATAGCATGAAACTTGACAGGCGGTCTACCGATGGTATACCAAGGCCGCTTGGCAAATCTCGATCCATTCTGAGAAAGTTTAACACCCGCTCACGAAAAGAGATAAAAGGGGGACGCTGGAGGACGTAGGAGTGTCGGATTGAGAAACGGACAACGGGGAAAATACTCGGATGCATGAGACGAACACGTATGCAAATGCGATGCACATGATGACATGATATGAAATGCATGACACACAAACAAATGACAAGGCAACAACAACGAATAACTGGAAGACACCTGGTGCAATGGTCTCGGGGCGTTACAACACTCCACCACTACGAAAGGATCTCGTCCCGAGATCTAGGATGGCACCGGAGGGAAAAGGAAGAGGAAGATAAGAGGTAAAACTAAGTTGCTTCTTTGACAAATGAGTGAAACCAAAGCACCTTGAAAGGTTAAACCATTTCGAGAGAAGAATACAACGACGACGAACAAAGTTGAAAGCACTCCGTTATAAAAGAGAAACAAGGAAGAACAAATTCGGACAACACTCCGGTTGATAAGAGATGCAAGACTAGATAAGTAGAAAAGAACTTGAGAAGAGGACACAACACTCCGGTTAAATGGATAAGCACGAAAAGATCACGATCCTGACACAACAAGAAGATGGGTTGAAGAGAGAAACATCACAATCTCTCCGGAAGAAATGATGGGATGGAATGGAATGAACGGAGGAGAATACAATATCTTCTACCTTGAATGAGCTTGAAAACATCTTTTAGGAGAAGGGTCAAACGTAGTTATTGGAAAACCAACAACGAAAAGAGTAAGCTTGTAGTGGGCTTATGGAGAACATCTCAAAACTATGAGGTGAAATTCCGCCACTAACGGAAACAACGGATTGGATTGATATCAACAAGAAGACGAGAAACTTGTTTCACCGGGAGGATAAATGAAGAACTTGGGTCATTTATGAGCACCATAAATAGCACAATCCTTAGGGAAAGCTTTAGGTGAAATATAACCCGTCTAACTCCAATGAAGAGATTGATGGGTTTAAAATACCTCATTCTTGATAACTTGTGAATCATGAAACACGAAGGAAAATTATCAAGAATGACATAACACCACCTCAAAAGATAAGGTGAAAAGAATTGCACTCCGGATTGCATGATGAAGAATACTTGAGCTCCTTAGAAAAGAATCTCGATGAAAACTTCGAGAAGGAATTACATCCTTTATGAACCGTCATGTAGAGCCTCCATGAAGAACTCCAGCAACAAAAGTATGATCAAAAGGAAGTGAAGGATGAAAAGAATAAGATTGAAACCTTGCAATGATTAGATGGATCTTTGTGATGATGAGAGCTTGGAACTCCGGGAAAAGAAAAGATAAAGCATCTCGACCCGAGAATGTGATATGATGAACCACTCCGGAAAGCAGGAATTGAACTTACTCGATGAAACAAGAATAAGAATTACATTATGCTCATCCTTCACCAATTAAATTGATGACAAGCAACGGATTTGGCACACTACTTATTCTCGTAGCAAGGATGAAGATAGATATAGCGCAACTTGAGAAGGTCTTCAATGATCCACCGGTAGAATTTGGAAAGCACGAATGCATTGACATGGTAAACGAAGGAAGAAGAATCTTGGAAGAACCACCGTAAGAATTGAACATGAAAATAGCAAAAGCACAAGTTCACCGGGAAGAATGGGAGAATGGATGAAAATACTTGAGGGGATTTAGATACATGAGAACGAATAGATCACGAGCTGATTAGAGAATACTCGAATGATGCACCGGTATGATTTTGAGAACGAGAGTTGAAAGTTGAGAATGAGTAATATTTGAAAAGATGGCCTTGGGAGGAAAGAAATGGAAACAACTCATGAAATGCTCCGGATGGGCGAAAAGAATTCTCACAATCGAAAACAATTATGAGAGGATGGCATAAGGCTAGAACCATGAATCTTGAAGAGAATGGAGCAAGATTTAAGAGAGACTCTTCTTCGGTCTTCAAGTGCTGAGAATGACAATGAGAAACACCACCATGAATAGTAGAGATACTCCGGGATGAAAATTAGAAAGGTTGAACCAACGATGAAAAGAATTTGGAAGATCTTGGAGAAAGACATATGACTGATGATAATCCATTCTTACGCCAAACTTTGAAAAGAATTTGAAAATAACTCCGGGAAAATAAGAAGAGTTAGGTAAGATCCTGGGAAAAGACCCGTGGGTTAGGGCCCACTCAAGAGAAAACACCGTTGAACAATTTAAGAGATAGATTGCGACGATTGAATTAAATGGCTTGAATGAGATGACAACCTCGAAATAGGTTGAACGGATCTTGAATGAAAAGATGAGCCTTCTGAGATATCTTCAGCACTCCCGAACAAATGAATAGCGAGAAGTGAATGATTATGAGGTGCATCGGCATGAGAAGGTATTTGAAACGAGGAAAAGGGTTATGATCATCACCAAAAGCTTGATTTGAATCCACCGGAGAAGAAAGAGAATGGAAAATGTTGAACTTGTAGCTTCCTTAGCATCTTCCTGAGAATCACCGGATAAGAATATTGACGGAAAAGAATGGAGAGACTTCGTATGAATAAAAGGATACCTGATTAAGAAATCCGAGTCCTTGAAGAAAACGGGTGGGAGGGCATGAAAAACAAAGGCAACTTGGGAAGGATGAAACAAACACCGTTGAGAGAGCTTAGAATAGATCTTGTGGCTGTTGAAAAGATCGGATCCACTTGAAGAGAAACATACCAGTTGAAAAGGATTGACATGACAATCTTGATTATCATGAAGGATTAGTATTTACATAGAAATATGATAACACCACTTAGGAAAGGTATGGAATCAACACTTGACTTTGAAGCAATTCGAATACCACAACTGAAAACAAAACAAAGGATTGGCTTGCAGAATAAGCCGGAACAAACATATGATAGAGATTTCATTCGAAGTTTTCGTGGTGGGGCCCACACGGGCTCGATCGTACAACACCATCATGTACAAGGCAGTGCACATGACATACGAAGCGTCCCCGAGTCAGCATAGCCAAGGACTCTTTAAGACACAACGAGACCACTGTAAAACCAACTGTGGATAGGCGGACCACTAGACGTCGAACCCCAATCTCATATCATGCATCTGTCGGAAAGATATCCTAGGAGCTACTTGAATTCCCACTTATAAACTCCCAAAACTTTCTGGTTATGCAATCAGGTGTTGGGGATACAGGGGAAGCATAATATCTCACCCAAAACTAACAAATCCTACATCCAGCTGTATCCATCCTTCAACACATAACCAAGAAACCTTCAGAAATAATTTACCTCAACCTTCGAAAAGCATCCGTTATATGAGTTATGGCAATACTCTCGAACTCCCACCCCAGTACTGGGTGGCGTCGAGGTTATCTCACCAACAACTGCATAAAAGAGATTTTCGATGTCGGCGAAAACTCAGGTATTCCAGAACTGCAACGATAAAATTGTGACGACAACACCTCGGAGCTCAACTCCCCGGGACACTGCCACAACCCCTAAATGTCAGGAGGCACCAAGAACAATGTTCTCGTCACAAAACCATCGGAACGATTCCAAGATACCCGCGTGATCCTAATTTTTTTAGTGAAATTTGAGGAGAGAAGAGACAAAACTCTACGTCAGGAGGCCTCACCTGAGCGACGAAGGGACCGAGGACTAAAAAGAATCCTACTCTCTGATATATATAAACCTATAAGACTCAAAACATTTTTCTAGACTCAACAACGCCAGCGATTCGATCAAGCAGGGGGCTCCTAAGTCGGGGAAGGCTCTGATTACCAACTTGTAACACCCACGATGCAGCTATATCTCCCACGTGTCAGAGCATGACTTAGAGGCATAATCGCATTGTAGGCATGTCGCAAGAGGGGTAATCTTTACACATCCCATGTACTGAATAAGAAAGGGATAAAGAGTTGGCTTACAATCGCCACTTCACACAATACATAAATATAGCATTACAACATCCAGAATACAATCACGGTCCGACTACAGAACCAAAATAAAAGAAGACCACCCCTAATGCTAGATCCCCGATCGCCCCGACTGGGCTCCACTACTTATCAACTGGAAACGAAACAACACAACGAACACGATCTTCATCGAGCTCCTCCTTGGGCTCGGTTGCGTCACCTGCACGGTTATCATCGGCACCAGCAACTGTTTGAAGTAATCTGTGAGTCACGGGGACTCAACAATCTCACACCCTCACGATCAAGACTATTTAAGCTTATGGGTAGGAAAAAGGTAGTGAGGTAGAGCTGCAGCAAGCACTAGCATATATGGTGGCTAACTTACACAAATGAGAGCGAGAAGAGAAGCAAAGCATGGTCGTGAACTAGAAGTGATCAAGAAGTGATCCTGAAACTACTTACGTTCAAGCATAACTCCAAAAACCGTGTTCACTTCCCAGACACCACCGGAAAGAGACCATCACGGCTACACACGCGGTTGATGTATTTTAATTAAGTTAAGTGTCAAGTTCTCTACAACCGGACATTAACAAATTCCCATGTGCCCATAACCGCGGGCACGGCTTTCGAAAGTTCAAAACCCTGCAGGGGTGTCCCAACTTAGCCCATCACAAGCTCTCACGGTCAACGAAGGATATTCCTTCTCCCAGGAAGACCCGGTCAGACTCGGAATCCCTATTACAAGACATTTCGACAATGGTAAAACAAGACCAGCAAAGCCACCCGGATGTGCCGACAAATCCTGATAGGAGCTGCACATATCTCATTCTCAGGGCACGCCGGATGATCCAGACATCGGGTTGGCATAGACCCTGGTTGCCCAGGGGGCGCCGGACATCGCTCAGGTTGGACCAACACTTAGAGAAGCACTAGCGCGGGGGGGGGGGGGGAGGGTTAAAATAAAGATGACCCTTGAGTCTGCAGAACCAAAGGGAAAAAGGTTAGGTGGCAAGTGGTAAAACCAAGGTTGGGCCTTGCTGGAGGAGTTTTATTCAGGGCAAACTGTCAAGGGGTTCCCATTATAACCCAATCAGGTAAGGAACGCACAATCAAGGAACATAACACCGGTATGACGGAAACTAGGGCGGCAAGAGTAGAACAAAACACCAGGTATAAGGCCGAGCCTTCCACCCTTTACCAAGTATATAGATGCATTAATAAAAATGAGAGATATTGTGATATCCCAACAATAATCATGTTCCAACATGGAACAAACTCCATCTTCACCTGCAACTAGCAACGCTATAAGAGGGGCTGAGCAAAGCGGTAACATAGCCAAACAACGGTTTGCTAGGAAAGGTGGGTTAGAGGCTTGACATGGCAATATGGGAGGCATGATATAACAAGTGGTAGGTATCGCGACATAGCAAAAAGAGCGAGCAACTAGCAAGCAAAGATAGAAGTGATTTCGAGGGTATGGTCATCTTGCCTGCAAAGTTCTCTGAGTTGACGAAAGTTCGATCCTCGTAAGCGTACTCAACGGGTTCCTTGATCACGTAATCATCTCCCGGCTCTACCCAAAGCAAGAAAACAAGCAAATGACCAACAATTAATCACGGTGCAATGCGCAAGCAACATGATGCAAAACATGGCATGATATGCTGGATGTGCTATGCAATGCATATGCGTGCTCCAGAAGGAAAATATTGAACCCGGCCTCAACTTGCCAAACCAAGTGCGCCGCTGGAAAGATGAGTTGATTTCGGTCGAAATCGATATAAAGATCATCGGAATCGGATGCACGGTTTGTAAATGGCAAGCAAAACAATAATGGCACAATTCTGCGATTAACAGCACGATGCCAACTAGAATGCAACAAGAAATTAAGCTACTGCACTCCAACATAACAACAAATCACATGGCAGTGATCTACTCAAGATGCTTGACAAAAGATGAACACTGGGCTACGGCTAAATCGCAAAAGAGCAGGTTCAAACAAGCATGGCAAAAGGGCAAAAGATAACAGCATCACAGACTTTGTGAAAATACTAACATGTCAGGAATTAACATCAGGAAGCAATGTTTAGAGCAAGATAACAACATGCTACAGGATCAGATCATAGCAATACAAGGCATGGCATGAATCTACTCAAAGAATATAACAAAAGTCCCTTACTGACCATAAGCCAAAAGGGCACAGAAAACATGATGGCACCCATGTAAACATAGCAAGTTTCGTTAACAGATTCAGACTTAGTAGAAAACTGGACATGGCAAAAACAGAGTTATGAAGGCATGTTTGCGAGCTCGATGCACTCAACACAAGGCATTGCATGACAAACTAAGCATACACCCAGCAAGAAGACATGATCAAGAAGCTAAACATGGCAAGAACAATCTCATAGCATGCATGGATCAACTACAACAACCTTGGAAAAATTGATTAACACGTAAACAATCTGCTAGGAACATTTTATAGCAAAAGTAGAGCAAGATTGAGTCATGCTAGGGCACTCCATAGATGCAAACATGGACATGGATGGATAGAGCATAACCATATCTCAAAATCATCCTTACTTTACATACTCAAAAGAAGTATGGATCACTCTGTAGCAACATGAATACATGGCATACAAATAATAGCAGAGCAAAGACTTAGTGAAATTCTAAGTCCCTGAAATCAGCAATATCACGAGAGCTACTTTGCATGCTTGTGCTAGTCACCACATCGATCACAAAAATACATGGCATACACCCCTGTAAAGATGGCATGGCATATAACAAAACACATGTAGAGCTCATGCTCATATGCAGCACACAATAATCATGGCAAAAATGACAAATGCTCATAAACTGACAAGAATCAGCACCTAACATTTTATAGCACTCTTGCAACAACATTTAGGGCATCAAGATGGACTCAAACAAGCATGGTGCAATGTAATGAAATGAAGAGCACATCATGATGAACATTTCGATATATCATGCATGCAAAACGGAGCATTATGCTAGGGAATATGATGCGATGAACATGGCATGAAAATGTAGCAGATCCGGGGACTTAGTGAAAAAAATGGACCTCGGGGAAACGGGACGAGGGGATCCAGGACGGAGCGATCCGGGGACGAGGGCGCGCATTTTTTTTCGCGGGGTTGGTGGATCTGATCCATCCCGTGGTGGATCCGGCCGGGGAGCTTGCCGGAGATGTCGGCTCCGGCCAGAGGAGGCCGAGGCGGGGCGCGCGGTGGCCGGAGTAAGGCCGCCGACGGGCGGACACGGCGACGCTCGAGGCGGAGCCGGGCGGGGCCGGCGGGAGGCGGGCGGGGCCGGCGGGAGGCGGCGGAGGCGGGGCGAGGTCGCGGCGGCGACGGCGGCCCACGGGCGCGGCGGAGGCCGCCGGACGGCGAAGGGCGGCGGAGGTCGCCCGTGGTGGCGGGGCTGGAGGTGTGGAGCGGTGCGGGGCTCGGGCGCCCGCGGGCGACGACGGCGGCATCCCGGGCCGGGAGGGCCCGATCCGGGCCCCGATGGGCCGTGGGACGAGGAGGCGGCGGCTGGCGGCGGAGCGCCATGTGTCGCGCGGTGAGTGGCTGCAGGCGGCGGCGGGATTTGTCCCGCGGCGCCCGGACACGTCCGGCGGCGCGGAGGGGAGATTGGCTAGGGTTTAGACCGGAAATTTCGGGGGGAGGCACATATTTATAGGTAGAGGTAGCTAGGAGAGTCCAAATGAGGTGCGGTTTTCGACCACGCGATCGTGATCAAACGGCCGAGAGGATGGAGGGGGTTTGGATGGGTTTTGGGCCACTTTGGAGGGATGTTGGGCTGCAACACACACGAGGCCTTTACGGTTCCCCAGTTAACCGTTGGAGTATCAAACAAACTCCAAATGGCACGAAACTTGACAGGAGGTCTACCGGTGGTATACCAAGGCCTCTTGGCAAATCTCGATACATTCCAAGAAAGTTTAACACCCGCTCACAAAAAGAGACAAAAGGGGGACGCCGGAGGTCGTAGGAGTGTCGGATTGAGAAACGGACAACGGGGAAAATGCTCGGATGCATGAGACGATCATGTATGCAAATGCGATGCACATGATGACATGATATGAAATGCATGACACGCAAACAAATGACAAGGCAACAACAGCGAATAACTCGAAGACACCTGGCGCAACGGTCTCGGGGCGTTACAACTTGTTTCCTCAGCTACGATCTTGTGCCCTCGGCAGGGTCTTGTAGATGGTCAAGCTTCTCAGCCTTTTCATTTGTAGTTGTGTGTACTCAGACAAGTTAAGCTTTCGCTTGTGCTTATTGCTTGTATGACTTGAATGCTGGGTCATCAGACCCATGTTTGTAATTCTGGCTCTTCGGAGCCTAATGAATAAATACTTTGAGTTGTAGAATTATGTTGTGATGCCATGTTGTATTTGCACATATCGAGCATATTGTGTGTATGTTATTGAAATGCTTGGTATGTGTGGGATCCGACAACCTAGTTGTTTATCCTTGGTAGCCTCTCTTACCGGGAAATGTCTCCTGGTGCTTCCACTGAGCCATGGTAGCTTCCTACTGCTCGGAAACACTTAGGCTGACCGGCATGTGTCCTTCTTCGTTCCTGCGTCTGTCCCTTCGAGGAAATGTCATGCGGTGTCTACCGTAGTCCTGTTAGCCCAACTGCTACAGCCCGGATTCACTCGCTGATGACCGACACGTTCGTTGATGGGTCATGTATGGTGTAGGGTGGAATCCTAAGTGGAGATCTTTCACGAATTGGAGGGGGAATCCCCAAGAACAAGATGAACACAAGAGGGAAAAACAAGAGGAACACTCAAGAACAAGTCCAATCACACATCCACTAGACAATCAAACACACAAGATCCACAAGGTACATGAACAATCAAAGGGAAATAAGATACATGGTAGAGTTCATCCCAAATCCTATGAAGGAGATGAGGGCTTGATGATCTAGATAGATCCTTCCCTCAAGAGGGGTCTTCATCCACTAGGGATCTTCTCCAATGGAGGCCTTGAACTCCAATGGAGTGTCTCTCTCTCAAGAGGAATCCCACAAGGGGAGATACATGAGCTAAGATCTAGTGTTTAGATCTATTCTTAGCTAAGTCTAAATGGAGGAGATGAAGGAGTATATATAGGTCCAAGGGATGAAGGGTTAAGAAGGGCGAAATGGGGATTACATGGGCAAAGCCCGCAGCAACACACAAGGGGCCCCGTGTGCACGGGGTAAGTGGAGCCCGTGCGCACGAGGTATCCAGAGACCCGACGCAAGGGCCCGTGCGCACGGGGTCCGTTGGGCCCGTGGACACGGGGGTCCCGTGGGCACAGTACACGCCCGTGTGCATGGGGGCTTCAGGACCGCTAGCCTGGGAGGCCCATGGGCACGGGGTCGGAGGGGCCCGTGCGCACGGGGTTGCCTGGGAGCTGCTGCCTTCTTCTTGGCGCTTCCTTCTCCGCTTCCAGGCTTCCCTCTTGGATGGTGTAGATGTTTTCTTCTTCTTGGACTCCTCCTCGATGAATGTGTAGCTCTGCTCACACCTATGTATGCATGCGAGAGAGGGGTCAAGTAGTATACCATCCTCGAGAGGTACAAGTGGACACGTGTAAAGGAGATGATTCACCTTTGTATGTATGAAGTAGATGTGGCACGTGTCACTTGCCAAATGGACTCTTGACATGGTGATGTCCATAGGATGCGGAGCATCATCCCCTCCCCCTTGGGAAAGATCCGACCTCGGATCAAAATCCAAATCACCATGGGAAAGAGATGATGTTGCCGTGTAGTAGTGGACGATCACCAAGCATTCATCATCTTGTAGTTCCAAATGGGCACTCTCCGATGTCGTACCGTCTTGTAATTCCTTCAAAAGGAGAAAAGATAACAAGCACTTGGAAAAACAAATGTGGTTGACGTAAGAGCAAAACCAAGCATTCAAGAGGTGATTCACCCAACAAGTGTTGTCATCAAGCATAGCATATGGTTTGACAAAGAAGTGTGGCATGGCATTTAAGAATATAAGGTGAGCACAATCAAGGACATCATGGAAACAAGTATGCAAATGGGAGGTAAAGATGCTAATATGTGTGACAAGTGAACAAGCATCAACCTCAAGATCATAG